>NC_089494.1:239831111-240459028 GCF_036850765.1 Saccopteryx bilineata | reverse complement strand
AATAAATAAATAAATAAATAAATAAATAAATATGTTTCTAAAACTCAACACAGGAAGACAGGGCCTAGAAATTTAGTCAAGACATCATGACATGCAAAGTCAAACTCTAAATAATTCTGTGATATCCAAGATATAAATTATTAACATTAGAAGGATGGTCTGTTTCAAGTCTAAAGCTCAGTCCCCTGCCCTGCACGCTTCTCCCCCAAACCACTAAATATACAGGAAAATTAAGGTCATAAGGATCCTTCCTCTTCTCCTTGACCCAGTTCCCCAAGGAGCCCTAGCCTCCTCCGCTGCTCCTTCCGTTCCTTTCTCAGCATCTCCCTCAGTCCCTCTGCCCTTCCCCTTTCTTTCCAGCTTGCCTCTTCCAGGAAGAATACCCACCTGCTGCCACATCTCTCCACAGCTTGCTTTTCATTGCTGACCACTCCCCAGCCCTAACTCCCTGAGCTAACAGAAAAATACAATAAACGTACTATAAGAAAAGAAATTTTCAGAAACATGTCCAACTCTGTTTCCAACTCTGCCCATGAAAAGATGCTTTCCTGATCATGTGCACAGGGTCATAAGAATACCTAAGTGGAACCGGATATGAAGTCCACCTCTGATGTGCACCCTTGCTCTCATTTAGGCTCAACTACCCAGCCAGAGTATATCTCGATTTCTCGTATAGACTTTCCAATAGTAGATTTGGATTCTTCCCTGAAGAGCTAGAACTTATAATATGTCAACTCTTTATCTTCAGAACTGTGGTTTACTCACCAGTCTTTCATGAGTTGTGTTTTAATGTGTCATCTCTAGTTTCTGACTCACTCTGAGGATGACTCTAGACCACCATGCCAAAAGTTGAGAATTGGTAACTGCCAGGATATGACTGCATGAGAGGCATGCTAGTCTCTATCTTTGACTTTCACAATGCCATAGTGACAGTTACAGGCATGAACTAAGAGTAACTAAGACTCTTCATAGTTAAGTATAGAGAATATAATTAATGGCATAAATTAGCATCTATTATGAAAAATTAACAAATATAACATAACTTGGATTGCATATATAACAAAAATAGAAGGAAGAGGCAGAGAAGGAAATCTTCAATAGAATAACATTTCTGAGGAAATAAGTGGAGGTATTACCTGACCATTTAGCAACAATTTACAATAATAATTATATATATATGTATATATATAAATGAGTCAAATTTATTCATGCTACTTGATAATTCTATGCCAAAATTAAGTTTCCTGCTACATGAAAATATTATCACTTCTATTATGCTCAGTCTTTCATAGAGCTCAGATACCTGATTCAAGAGATAGGCAGTATTCATCAGCAGTGTTTTGACAGTAGGCAATAACAGATAGGTGAATATTTCCCTGAAATGAAATATAACAATATGTCTAGACATTTTCTTAGAGTAGTTCCTAATTTCATGTGCAATGAGGTTGCCCTTGGCAACTCAAGGAAAAGTTAGTTTATCTCCCCCCGAGTTTGGCATAAAGAATCTACTCAAGTCTTAGAATGAAATGTGTATTGTCTTGCTGAAAGTGCAGATATCCACATTGTATTCTCACACATCAGATCCACTTGCCAAAGCTAATACACAAGGGTGACAGAAAAGGTAGCGGAATATTATTTTTTTAAATTCTAAATGTTTTAAAGATGTGAATTATTATATGAGACTAATTTCTTCTTTTGACATAACCTTATACAGTCCCGTCAAAGTAGGTGTGACAAGTGATGGTGATGATAGAACAGGGAACCCCAGGAGTGGATGTGAATTCTAATCAGCAAAATGAATTTCATTCACAGTAATTTCACTGTCACTATGATCTTCACTGCCTGTAATGCTGAACACTTCTGATGCCAGTAGTCCCACTAAGCTGTGAAAGAACAACTGTGTTTGCTCAGTAGTCTTTGGTGAGAAAGAAATTTGTGTAAGATTCAGAAATCAGATGCAGAATTTACAGAGAAAAGTACATTGTAAACTATGTAAACTTTAAAGAAAATATTCAACATTAATTTTAAAAATGACTTCATTTGAAGAAGTGTTGAAGAAATAAATAAGAAGAGATTTCAGAAGCTCAAATGCATACTAGGCAGAATATGCAGAATATGCAGAAGAAAATAATGGTTTGAGAGAGTGTGGCTATAATTTTTGCTCTTCATTGTAATTTTCTCCTAATAATATTTTTATTCCATTTAAACTCATAATAAACAAAAGAAAAGTTTTCCTGGAGATTTGAAAGTGGAATAAGAAAAGTAAATGTTGGCTCCAAAATATACCTGCTTAAGTCTTTGCCTTCCTTTGAAATTTTGGGTAAATTTTAGCAGCATCATTTGTAAATAAATGTGGGCTATAGCAAGTATATATGTTCACGTTTTATGCAAATGAGTCATTCTTGAGTTTCAGTTCTGTAAATGAGGTAATACATTCTTAGCCAAACAATGTTGTTTCAATGTCTGAATGCACCTCAGAATCACCTAGGTAACCTTTGAAAAAGACAGCTTCTAGGGCCTCATCCCAGGATAACTGAATGACAATAAAAGTCATATGTTGAGCAGCTTAGACTTTGTATTTCTCAAATGTCTCCATGGCAAATCTAATACAGTTAGCCCTGGTCCAGACCTGTGTTTGAAACCCAGTGCTTAAGAAGAACTATTAGTTACTACACATCTATTACCAGGTGCTAACTAGATGCTTTTAATCATTATCATCATGAATATTCCTAATATGAGGACACTATACTAGATTGAACAGTATCCCTCAATAATCATGTCTACCCAGAACCTCACACTGTAACCATTTTTGGAAATAGTCTTTGCAGTTGTATTTAAGATAAGGTCATTCTGGATTTGAGTGGCTTCTAAATATGATCACTGGGTTTCTATGAGAAGAGGTGCAGACACAGAGAAATGAAAATAAGAAACCAGATGACTATGGAGACAGAGATTGGAGGGAGGCAGCAACAGGCCAGAGAAAGCCAGGCTTGCCTGGAGCCTCGAGGACCTAGAAGAAGCAGAGAGGGATTTATCCAGAGTCTTCAGAGGGTGCCTGGCTTTGCCAACACTTTGATTGCAGACTTTTAGTTTTAAGAACTATTTAAGAACAAATTTCTGTTGTTTTAAGTCACCCAATTTATAATTTGTTATGGCAATTCTAGAAAATTAATAAATACACAGAGCTTCAAAGAGGTCCAGTGATCTGCCTGTGTTATTTGGGTAGAAAAAAGCATTCCAAACTCCAGCCCATCTCTTCCAGGGCTCGTGGACGTCTAGAACAACACTGGCAGACATTCCCATAGACCAAGACTACAGCAGCGTCTGGTAGAGTGGGCCAGTAGATTGACCTACACTAATAGCACCTGTGGGCCTGATTAAATATGCATTGTCCTTGACTCCATCTGGACTTACTAAATCAAAAATTTTTGCAGGTTGGACTTAAGAACCTACTTTTAACAAAGACCTCAGAGGAATGTCATTTATCTTAAAGTTGTTAACATTGACCTAGCGAATTAGCATCTCTAAGATGACATCCATTTGCATATTTATTAAATATACTGCTCACAAAAATTAAGGGATATTCAAAACAAATATGAAGCGATAAAATATCCCCTAATTTTTGTGAGCAGTATATATTCTAAAAACATGAAGCAAATAAAGTGATCATGATGTCATTGTAGAAATTACCTCAACGAAGACAACTTGTACTTTATTTCAAACTTTTTCATGTAAATCTGGAATACTAAAAATTATGCACATACCTAATATTCATACTACTTTCCCATGTTATGAAGTACCATCACATTCCCTGCATCAGTTAATTCTCATCCAAACCTTGAGGAAGAATGAGCAGGCATTCCCATTATTCTTATTTTATAGGAGAGAAGGCTCAGTCCAGAGACTTAGAGAAATTCACAGATTACTCTTCTCTGGCTCACTGTTGAAGCGTGATATTTATTTCTGTCCTGACAGTGCCAAAAAACCATTAGTGAGGAATTATGATGAAAAGAACATGGGTGGGAGAAGTATAATTTCATTTTTTTACAGGAAAACAAAAAAATGTACCAATGAAAAGACATGTTGTTTTTTAAAGCCATGGAATAGGCAACAGCAAATACCAGTGTGAGAAGCCAGAGGAAAGAGCTCCACATTAAAGAGAACCTCAGAGAGCCCTGGACAACAGGGCTGTCCCATGAGAACCTATATTCCAGGGAAATAATCAATATCTAACCTCACAATATTTTTATACCTTGCTACCTTGGAGACTCCAGATCTCTGTCAACAGCATTAACTGGATTGGGAAAGATAACTGAACTAAAGAATACGTATTTTCCATCTAGATAATGGGGAGAAAGAAGGAAAGTGGGAAAGTGTTTCCCTGAAGTACCTGCTTATTACTTAAAATGTTTCTCTTACAAAAGTACCATTCGCATTTATAGACCTTTCAGATGCAGTTAAAATATTTCCATTTTAGTCAAAATGCTTATTTAGTGGTGAGTGTGTGTGTGTGTGCATGTGTGTGTGTGTGTGTGGCTTGTCCTCCTTTTTTATTGTATTTATTTTTTAAATTTAATTTATTGTGTTTACATAGATTCTAGTGTTGCCCCAATTGCATCCCCCTTCCCCTGTATTCCCCTTAACATATTCCTTGCCTCCTCCCAACAGCTCCCTACCCCCTTCCCTTTAGGTTTAATTCCATTCCTCAGTTCACATTGTTCCTTGGATTCCTCAAATGAGTGAAGTCATATGATATTTTTCTTTCTCTGCCTGGCTTATTTCACTCAACATAATAGTTTCCAGGTTCATCCATGTTGTTGCAGAAGGTAATATTTTCTTCCTTTTCATAGCCTCATAGTATTCCATTGTATATATGTACCACTGCTTTATAATCCACTCGTCTACTGAAGAACACTTGGGCTGTATCCAGATCTTCACTATTGTGAACAATGCTGCCATAAACATGGGGGTGCATTTCTGTTTTTGAGTCAGTGATATGGTGTTCTTGGGATGTATTCCTAAAAGTGGGATGGCTGGGTCAAAAGGCAGTTCCATTTTTAATTTGTTGAGGAATCTCCATACTGTTTTCCACAGTGGCTGCACCAGTCTGCATTCCCTCCAGCAGTGCAGGAGGGTTCCCTTTTCTCCACATCCTCGCCAGCACTTATTCTGTGTTGTTTTGTTAATGAGCGCCATTCTAACTGGTGTGAGGTAGTATCTCATTGTGGTTTTAATTTGCATTTCTCTAATGATTAGTGATGTTGAACATTTTTTCATCTGTCTATTAAAAAAGAACACAAGACTGACTGGGCGGTGGCACAGTGGATAGAGTGTCAGACTGGGATGTGGAAGACCCAGGTTCGAGACCCTGAGGTCGCCAGCTTGAGCACACGCTCATCTGGTTTGAGCAAAGCTCACCAACTTGGACCCAAGGTCGCTGGCTCAAGCAAGGGGTTACTCGGTCTGCTGAAGGCTCACAGTCAAGGCACATATGAGAAAGCAATCAATGAACAACTAAGGTGTCAAAACAAAAAACTAATGATTGATGCTTCTCATCTCTCTCTGTTCCTGTCTGTCTGTCCCTATCTATCCCTCTCTCTGACTCTCTCTCTCTGTCTCTGAAAAAAAAAAAAAAGAACACAAATAGCCTCAGCAATCTTGAAAATGAAGAATAAAGTGGGAGGTATCACACTTCCTGATATCAAGTTATACTACAAGGCCATTGTACTCAGAACAGCTTGGTACTGGCATAAGAACAGGCATATAGATCAATGGAACAGAACAGAGAACCCAGAAATAAACCTACACCTTTATGGACAATTGATATTTGACAAAGGAGGTAAGAGCATGCAATGGAGTAAAGACAGTCTCTTTAACAAATGGTGTTGGGAAAATTGAACAGCTACCTGCAAAAATATGAAACTGGATCACCAACTTACACCATTCACAAAAATAAACTCAAAATGGATAAAAGACTTAAATGTAAGTCATGAAACCATAGCATCTTAGAAGAAAACATTGGCAATAAGCTCTCTGACATCTCTCGCAGCAATATATTTGCTGATTTATCTCCACAGGCAAGTGAAATAAAAAACAGGATAAACAAATGGGACTACATCAAACTAAAAAGCTTTTGCACAGCTAAAGACAGTAAGAACAGAATAAAAAGACAAATCTCACAATGGGAGAACATATTTGACAATACGACTGATAAGAGGTTAATAACCAAACTTTATAAAGAACTTGTAAAACTCAACACCAGGAAGATAAACAATCCAATCAAAAAAATGGGCAAAAGAAATGAATAGACACTTCTCCAAAGAGGACACACAGATGGCTTCTCTTCTTCCCATTCAAGTACTAACCAGGCCCGATCCTGCTTAGCTTCTGAGATCAGACGAGATCGGGCGTGTTCAGGGTGGTATGGCCATAGACATGGCTTCTATTCTTTAAGTGCACCTTTGCTTATGAAAAGTTTTCTGTGTTTGTATGTGTTTGTGTGTGTGTATTTGGAGTTTTTTTTATTACTTTCAGAAAGTGGAAATTAAAAGAAAATATTCAAAGAAAAATCATTACCAGAAAATATCTTAACTAAAAGAAAAGATGGAGGGGAGAATGGGGAGAAAGGAAAAACAAAAAACAAAAAAAAAAAACAGTGATGATGAAATGTACTAGAGCACAAATAGCTTGGCAGAAATTCGTTTTAATTTGAATTAAAAATACATTTGGGTTTTTCATTCTCTATGATCCAATAACAACACACTTTATTTATTTATTTTTATTAATTTTAATGGGTGACATTGATCAATCAGGGTACATATGTTCAGAGAAAACATCTCCAGGTTATTTTGACTTTTGCTTATGTTGCATACCCATCACCCAAAGTCAAATTGTCTTCTGTCACCTTCTACCTGCTTTTCTTTGTGCCCCTCCCCTCCCTCCTCCCCCTCCCTCTCTTTTCTCTCCTCCCCCTACTCTAGTAACTACCACACACTTGTCCATGTCCCTGAGTTTCATTTTTATGTCCCATCTATGTATGGAATCATATAGCTCTTAGTTTTTTCTGATTTACTTATTTCACTCAGTATAATGTTATCAAGGCCCATCCATGTTGTTGTAAATGATCCGATGTCATCATTTCTTATGGCTGAGTAGTATAACACATTTTAAATCAAAGACAAATTAAAGATAAGGAATGACAAATATGAGATCAGGTTCATAATAAAATGAATGATAACAGTTTTATTGGAAAACTTGGTGATTACAAAGTCACATAGAAATCAATATTGAAGGCAAGTTAAGATCCACCAAAATGACTTATTATTGAACTCAGTATACTTGTTAGTATATTTCACTCAAAATTAAGACAGTCAACCACAAAGAACTTTACTCTTATTGGGTTCTGTGCTTAATTCTTGTCCTCACATACACAAACTCTGAGCAGCATTTAACCAGGGTGAGCTTTCAACTAGATTTCTGGGATACATTGACCAAACTGGCCACATCCTGCCTTGTAAGCGCTATCTTCTTCTTCTCTACTGGTTCTTCTTCTCAGTTATAATACCAAGTACTCCAGAACTTGGTCCCATGCTCTTTGCCCCATGTTAGTATGCTGGTATGTTTCTGTTAGTGCCAATATCATCAATACCATGATAACCCAAAAATTTATGTCTTTTGTCTGGATGCCTTCTCTGAGCCCCATGCTGGTACATTCAGTATGAAATTTCCACTTGGGTATAGTCAAGATCCTCTGCATTTTCCTCTCTAAATCCAGTCCCAGAAGAGTCTCTGAAAAATGGTACCACATTCTCTGCAACTGTGCAGAACAAGAGCCTGGCAGCATTGCTAGTCTTCCCTTTAACCCATCCCTAACCTCCCCATAGGTCATCTTCTCCTTCAGTATATAATCCTAATCCCAGGGCTAGTCCCACTCCTAAAACCCAGTCCCCTCTCCTTTCTCCTGAGACACTACAATCCACTTATAACTGGTCCAACAGTCCAATAGGTAACTACCACCCCCTATTGCCAAAACACCATATTTCACACAGAAGTCAGAGGGAACCAAACGACACAATACAAAAATATTTTACTTAAAACAAACTATTTTTTACTTGGTCTACAAGGTCTTAACAATCTAACGATATTTCCAATATTATCTGCCTCTGCTCTACCCGTATTTAGAATTATCCAATTCATTTTAATATGTGTTTCTTTAAGCACTTCAAGCTTATTCCCATCCCATATTGTTTGCATTTTCTGTCCCTTCCTCTTAAGAAATCACTCGTTTCTCTAAATTCTACAATTCTTCCTTTGTTCCATTTGTCTCAACTCAAATATAACTTCTTTAGAAAGATCTTCAACCACCCTTGATATAACCAGCCCCTTTTAACACTCTCTTCCACAATAGACTATTTTATCTTGTACATAGTATTTACCAATATCTGATATTACCTGATTTATTGTTTATTTGGCTTTTTGTCTTCTTCTGCTAAACATAAGGTCCTTGAGACCTGGGGCCTTGCCTTCTTCACAGCTACTTCCCAGTATTTAGTGCAGCGCTTGCTACTTAATAAGTTCTCAATATCTGCTGACTGAGTGATTCCAGAAAAAAAAAATCACCTTATTCAACAGTATGGAACTAACAAAGATATACTGTTCATATTTGATTGGCATAAGAGCAAATGTATAAATTGGTCTGGGGGAAAATTTTATTTCTAGTATTTACTTCTAGTCTTCCCATCCAAGAATTAGAATTGTTTCTATATGTATTCCAGTGTTCTCAGTTCCATCAATTCTTTTTGGGCTTCTGTGTGTGGAAATCTGGTATATTCTATGTTGTCTAGTGACTTCCCTGGTATAAATGGAGATGGGGTTTTACTGTTCTGTTTATCTGGCTAATAAGAATATTATCATTTCTCTAGCAATCACATTGAATTCTATGTTTCCTCATAAATAAGAAAAAGAATAGAGCCTACCTTATAGACAGCATTGTTAGTTCTTTCATTTTTGTTTGTTTTGAGAAGCAAACAAGATGATGCAGGTAAAGCTGTTTCATAAACAATGAAGTATTATATGAATGACAGTTCTCCATCTGTGAGGGGAGATATTTTTGTCTTTTCTTTCAAAATATGCCCTTTTTTTGGTATATTATTTTGACAGCACACATTCTCTGTTATGTAAATTAATAATAATGGTAGAGGAAAAAGTTTTCCCAGTTCTATACTTGTGCTCATTCAGGCGCCTCAGCCCGGAAGTCCGCTCCCCTTCTCTCACCCCTTCTCCAGCAGCTGCTCCACTGAGAAGCCATTCCCTACCTGTGCTCATTCAGGCGCCTCAGCCCGGAAGTCCTCTTCCCTTCTCTCACCCCTTCTCCAGCAGCTGCTCCACTGAGAAGCCATCCTCTACCTGTGCTCATTCAGGCGCCTCAGCCCGGAGGTCCTCTCCCCTTCTCTCACCCCTTCTCCAGCAGCTGCTCCACTGGGAAGCCATCCCCTACCTGTGCTCATTCAGGCGCCTCAGCCCGGAAGTCCTCTCCCCTTCCCTCACCCCTTCTCCAGCAGCTGCTCCACTGAGAAGCCATCCCCTGTTGGGCCACCTTTTCTTTGAATGTGTACATACAACTCTTCACGTTTCTCCTACTCCACATAAGTGTATATAAGATATTATTTGTTTTCAGGAAGGCTTATAATTATATGGCCAATACTTACATGGTAACTACTTTATGCCATGCTCATTTCAACATAAATTATATTAATTCATTTAATCTTCACAAACCCTATGGGGTAGATGCTCTCTGTTTGCCATTGTACAAATGAGGGGACTGAAGCAGGGGGTTGATAACTTGTCCCATACTACACGTTAGTCAGTAGCAGAAGCAGGATAAAAGTTTGTTTTCTTTCTTTCTTTCTTTCTTTTTCTCTCTTTCTTTCTCTCTCTCTTTCTTTCTGTTTTTTTAAAGATTTTATATATTGCTTTTAGAGAGAGGAAAAGGGAGAGAGGAAGGGGGAGGAGCCAGAAGTATCAATTCATCGTTGTTTCCTGTATATGCCTTCACCAGGCAAGACTGGGATCTGGAACTGGAGACCTCAGTGTTCAAGGTCAATGTTTTATCCACTGTGCCACCACAGGACAGGCAGAGTTTATTTTTCTTACCTCCCCATCTCCTTGATATAACTCAATAGAGCAATAAATTTCATAAAAGACAAATGTGAGGTCACCTCACTAATACACAGAATGGTGATAAGAATACTCCAGTCTACAGGAGTCACTTGGTCATTAATTCTTTCAAGGAATGCTTGTGAGGGCCTGGCCTGGTAGCTCAGTTGGTTTGAGTTTCGTCCCAATACACCAAGTTTACCAGTTAGACCCCTGTTCAGGGCACATACAAGAATCAACCATTGAATGTATAAATAACAGCAAATTGATATTTCTCTTTCTTTCTCCTTTCCTCTCTCTCTAAAATCAATAAATTACAATTTAAAAAAATGTTTGTGAGGACAGACCAAGCGTCAGGCATTATGCTTGGCACCCATGACTCAAAAATGACTTAAATAAATAATGGATTTAGTTAATTTGGTCAGAAGTAAAGAGGATAGGGAGAGGTGCTTGAGGGGAAAGAAAAATCATATCATATCTAAAAATGTATATCTTTGCCAGGTTTGAGGATTGTGTTTAAAAGAAAAATCAACACATTTGTACATAACAAATGGAGAACAACCACAATAAGAAAATTCAGAACCAACACATATCTGAACAGCTTTCAAAGACAGAAGTAGTTCCACTGGGAGAAAAATATAGGTTCAGCCAGAAGAGTAACTTAAAAGAAAGGGTCAGCCAGAAGAGTAACTTTTTAATAGGGCTATTCTAAATTTCAATAAGCTACTTCACATATAGTACATCCCTGTCGCTGAAGGGTTAAACCTGAGAGTGGGCCATTTAATACTCAGAGAAGTTATAGAAAGTCTTCCTATATTAGATTAAAAAGCTGAACTCCACTAAATGACTCATTAGGCATCTAAATCAGATTTGAATCTGAATCAAAATGTACTGTGCTGTACAGAGGATGGAGAACAACAGGATATGCTGTCAAACCTGTGTAGGATCTGGGTTTACTGACTCATGGATGCTGGCAGGAAAAAAATATGAGACTCGTGGATGGGAGACACAAGACTTGATTGCTCATTGCAAAAGCAGCAGCCAGAACTTCATGTTTGCTTATCTTAATTCCCCACATACCCCAGGTCCCACGGGGGCAATGTCGCGGAGCCATGATGGATGCCTGCATTACAAAGGAAGAACACTGAGCTTGGGGGAATCATGGCTTTTATGGTAAGTAAAAGCAAGCCTACTCCTTTCCAGGGGGAGACATTACCACATCCCTCAAGGTTACTGCTCCCTGCAAACAGAGCCTTGAGTGATGAACCAGGTTGTCAATGCCTTGCATTCCTGGAATACCCTGCAATAATGTTCAGGGACATTCAGGGCCCATGGGATTGCCTCTCTCTGGATGGGCTGTAAAGCTATTGAAAATCTGAATTCCTTGGGCATGCCAGAGACTCTGATTACCAAGGAAAGCATATAACAGGGAGAAAGAGATTTCAATAACATAAGTCCTATTTAAAACAATCTCCAAATAGTGAGCGATAGATGGTATAAAAAAACAGTTTGCTTCTAAACCTATTGAAGCCAGATGGAAGTTACATGTCATCAACCTTCTTGTTTATATGCCAAAAGAACTAACCTATTTGGTAGAGGCTTATTTATAAGGTTTCTAATGGCAAGAAGCACCCATTTTTCAAGTTCAGAATTGCCCAAATCAGCTCTTTCCTATGCAGAAATTTTCATTAATTTAAAAAAAAAAAAAAAAAAAGGAAAGGAAAAAACTCACAGATTCTTACTGCTTTCTGGAAAATAAAAATGTGTCCAAATCACACAGGTAGATAAATCAACAGTGCCACCTAGTGGCACCATTTATTTATTCGACATAAAAATTCTATTTTCTACAGCTCCACATACTTTTTCCTAGTGTTTTGCCAGCAGAGATGAGCAATATAATGCCTGGTTTGATCAATCTGTCTTGAAGAACTAAATTTCCCCTTTTTACTACATATACATTTACTTTTATGCATAAGTTGTGCCCAGTGCACAAGGGGAGCAGTTTCTAAAATAGATCGATGTTAAGGGTAGTAAGGACAATACTAAGAACACAGCTTTGGAAAATATGGTGAGGAAAGCAAATGTTAGTGGGAGTAGAATTTTACAGTAAAAAGTACTTAAGTAAAATTTTTAAAAATCTAAATCACCCTGAAACTGATAAGTCATAGTGGTTCAGTAAATTGCCATAATTATGCATGTCAAACAAATTTTAGGGTCTTTCTGACTAGAAGTTCCTCAAATCCAAGTGCTTAATAGTGGAAGCTGTGACTAAGGAAAAGCATTGGAAAAATAACATGTCACAATCTTTTACAAATTAAAAATTGCCCATAATCTCAGCTTTGTCCCATAAAAATATAGAAAATATGTTACATTTCAGACAAGGGGCATCTTATGAAAAACCACTTCAGAGATCACAGAAATAAAGAGCACTTTTAGAATCAGAATTTCCCATAGCTTCTAGAATTTTCCAGTGGCATCTAGATCACATTCCACAGGAGAAATTGGAAGAGAGAAACATGGAAATGAAAACTGAAGTGAATTTGGGACTCTTCCCAGTGATTCTGAAATCCCAATTATTTTTCTCCAAATGAAGGAGTATAACATGGTAATTACAATCATGAAGTTCAGAGTCATGTTTGTAAGGTGGAATCATATGAAATGGATGGTGTCTTTTTTTCCCCATAAGACAAAAGAAGTTAAATATTAATGGTTTCATATGGCTCAACCTCATACATTAAAATCCTAACACTATGTGTCCCTCTATGACTTTCATTGGTCCGGTTACTTTATCTCAATAAGCCTGTTTCCTCATCTTTTCGATGGGGATAACAAAAATATCACAATGAATGGTTATGAGAATGTTTCAGACAGTGCTTAGTAACTTATACTGAATCTAAAGTGAGGGTGCAAAGAATGATTATTGTAGTAAATAGCTACTTTACAAACTATGTTTGGGTACTATAAAACTCATTAACTGTCAATTATTAAAACATCCAAATGGCAAAATAAAAAAGCAATCCCTCTGCTTGACTCATTGTCGGCCTCTTTCTGTTTCTTAAGAGTTTCTTCCTAACATGTCTTGCACACTCATCTTCATCATTTAAATAACTGCCCCTTTTAAATTCATTTGTGCAGAGAATTAGATGAGACACAACCACTTTCTTTCATGAGAACCCCCACAGGACCACCTGCCATTAGGAGGTAGTTTCTGTTGATTTAGTATTCTTCAACTTAAACCTAAATAAGATCATATAGATTATGTTAAAATTTACTTCCCTCTTCAACATGTCTACACTGTGCTGTGCTTTGGTCTTATTCAAGTACCTTAGGATCTCCTGTGTGTGTGTCAGCCTCCGAAAAAGTAACAGGAATATAATTGCTATTGAGTCTCAGTGTGCCTATATACCCTCCTCCGATGTAACTCGTCGTGTTCACGGGGTCTTGCTGAAGGCAATGGTCCAGTTCTAATATTAATGAATTCTTATTTATTATTATTATTGAAGATTACTATTAATGAAGCTGGGTTGTTCTGAGTTTCAAGCATTGAGAAGTCCAATGAGAAAGTAATTCAAATAATTCTTTTATTCATTCTAACAATAATGATTAAGCCCCTTTCGCCATCATACTCTGGTGCCATGAAAGGGTCAAGGCCGATAGTTCATCTCCTCAAGGAATTGGCAATCAGGTGGCATCTCGTCAGCATCTTGAACAATACATTAGAGCCATCTCTGACCCTTGCTTTTGTGCCCAATGAATAAACAGACACCAGAAAAGAAGAGGGCGTCTGCGTAGAAATGTCCCATAGACCCTGGGGCATCCTCATCGTGAGGTATGGAGGTTTACAGATGGCCACCCGGCTTGGTCAGTGCACAGGCAAGAGATGTCTGCTGCCCACACAGTACAAGGAAGAGTGTTCTAATTCAAGGTTAGCTTAAGGGCCAATGAATTTCTTTGTGTGTTAACAAAAATATATATGTATAAATTGACAGTCTATAATTTGCCTGAAGTGATATGATATTGTTTAGATGATTTTAATAGAACTGTTAAAACTGTTCTTTACATTTGAAAATTATTAAACTATTGAGAAAAAAACAGGGGAATAATAAGTGCCTCAACTTCAGAAATATGGTTTCCAGACTTTAGTGGGTCATCTCTAAGAATATCCTAAGTCATTTGATCTCCTTTGGGCCTGAGTTGCTATCCCTTTAACGAGGTGGGTTGACTGCTCGATTTTTTAAGTCTCTTTCAGATTCAATGTGTTTGATTTTGCTGATGATCCTACAAGGCAGAAGAAACATTAAGTATGAATGACAGACACTGAGCAAGAGACAGATTTAGAATCAAGACCTCTGATTATATAGTTGTTTCCTTAATTCCTACAAAATATATTACAGTATAATGTAGATTATAAATTTGGTGGAAAGAACTAAAAGCATTTCAAACAGTTCTGCTTTGATGATTTAGGGAGCAATTCTGAATGCCAGTTTTAATAAACTAGAAAACCAGGGGGAGGAAATGAATCTTGCTAGCTGTCAAGCTTTTGGTTCCATTTAATGGCTGAAGTGAATCATATGTGTAATTATAAATGGTCACTACTTATATAGTGGCATACTAGAATCACTGCCCTTTACTTATTTTAACCGGTTTGTTTTTTCCAAATAGGTGGGTTGCATATAGATTGTTTTTCGGAAAATAAAATTATTACTAATCTCTTTTTATCTTCACAGTGCCCAAAAAAATCTAGGTATTTTGACATGTTTGCTGAATTCAACTCTTGGTTGACAGACATCGGGGCACTTCCTGTACATCCTTCTGTGTTATCTTCAAACAACCCCATTACAATGGGAAGAGGATTCCTGTTGTAAAGATAAAAGATTGAGGTTCATCTATAAATCACTGAAACTGCATATCTTCTACAAAATTGAAAACATTATGAACTGGATGTGGGACAAATATAAATATATACCAATCATGAAGAAATGTCAGTCAAATTAAGTATGACCTTCAAAATCAGAAATGGATTAGGGTTTAGGGTACTTCCTAAAATTACAAAATTCAGTTCAGTACTTTGTTTTCCTTGTTTTGATTTAGATTTGTTTATTTGCATCAGTATGAGGTGGCCAAGGTATTAATGAGGAAAGAGTAAATTTATCTATCTTTTAGACAGAGAGATTCCTTATTAAGTAGTTATTATATAAATTAAATACAAAATAATAATAATCAGAAATTAGAGAAAGTCCCTGGGTTTTTTTTTATAAGTGCCCAAACAGTAGCAACTCACACTTTTAGGACATTCACTGAAATTCTTATCCTTCTCAGTTTCCTGGATAAAAACCTACTGTAGATATAATTTTTAAAAATAGTACTTGTTAGTACTGGTCTCATGAGTGGTCTGACAGAGCAACCAGCACCCATAGTGAGGGTTCAATGCCAAGGTGTTCATGGGCTCTTTGGCTTGATGCCAATAGGAGCTAACTTTAAATCTCCATGTCCTGGCTATGGATGGTAAAGTCATTTGGAAGACAAACTGAGCAGCCTTATTTCATTCAAAAATATCTTTGACACTGCCTTGACCATCTGAAATTATATTATTGGAAAACATATACAATATTCATAATTCTTTTTTTGTGACAGAGACAGAGAAAGAGACAGAGAGAGGGACAGATAGGGACAGACAGACAGGAAGGGAGAGAGATGAGAAGCATCAAGTCTTAGTTGCAGCACCTTAGTTGTTCATTGATTGCATACTTATACGTGTCTTGACTGGGGGGCTCCAGTAGAGCAAGTGACCCCTTGCTCAAGCCAGTCATCTTGGGCTCATGCCAGCACCTTGGGCTTCAAGCCAGCGACCTTTGGGCTCAAGCCAGCAACCATGGGGTCATGTTTATGATCCCATGCTGAAGCCAACGACCCCACGCTCAAGCTGGTGAGCCCACACTCAAGCAGGATGAGCCGCGCTCAAGCCAGCAACCTTGGGGTTTCAAACCTGGGTCCTCTGTGTCCCACTTTGATACTCTATCCACTGTGCCACCACCTGGTCAAGCACAGTATTGATAATTTTTTAAAAGGGTGAATTGTTGTTATATTGCTTTGATCATCTTAACAAATAAAGAGCAACCTCAGTTCACAGTCATTGTCAACAAATTTTACATTTAACCTTCCAGTTTAAGATCCTTACAAACTATTACATTTCACAGCTTTAATAGTATCTTGATTTCAAATTGAGTCGCCATGTTAAATGCAGGTCTTCACAACCAGATAAGGGATGCAATTATTTCTATGCTATTTTACACCACATGAGTGATTGACAACAATAATTCCTAAAGAATAGTCTATAAAATTGCTTGCTCTAAATCTCAATCTATTATAGACTTAAAATATTTTAAAATGAAGCATAAGTCTATGTACTATGATCAATGTTTTCATAGAATTATTCATGTCAGAAGGCATATTTAAGTCTTGGTTTATAAATCTTTAAGGAGACGGTATCAGATCATAAATTGGGAATCATTTCACATACTTTTAAAAAGTTACCCAAACTTTTGAATATTCAGGTGTGGTTTCTGGAAATAATATAGGCTTTTAATTTATCAAAGTGAAAATAAGGCTCATGGAAGGAGGGAAAAGGATCAATATTGCAGGGAGAGGGGGGACAAGTAGGAATGGTATTTAAAACAAAAGGCAAAATAGAGGAAATAGAAAGAAAGCTATATTTCAGTAGAATGACCTATTTCATTTCAGGTACATAGGCATGATATGTTATCAGTAACTGTACTAAACAGTGGAGATTGATAACAATAAAAAAGGTAAAACAAAAACTTGGACAGCAAAAGTGAGCGGCACAATCGGCAATGTGAGGTAACACTTTACCCAGGAGACGAAACCCAGTAAAGGAGGTGGCCAAATTTGTGTTCATTCTCTAATATATAATTGCTGCAGTTGAATTCTGTCCTACCCAAAGTTTATATGTTCTAGTCCTAAACGCCAAGACCTCAGAATGTGACATTTGAAAACAGGATCACTACACAGATGTGATTAGTTAAGACAGGGGAAGGTCATACTGGAGTAGGGTGAGTCGTCAATCTTGAAGGAATCCTGTATGACTGGTGTCATTAAAAGAAGAAGGAATTTGGACACAGGCACACACATGGGAGAATTCTATGTGAAGATGCAGGATAGATCGGAGTGTTGCAGTAGGAACCAAAGAGCCAAAGATTGATCAGCAAACCAGCAGGAGCTAGGCAAGGTTCAGATTCTTCTCTACAAAGCCCTTTGGACACCTTGATTGTGAACTTCCAGCCTCCAGCACTGTGAAGAAATATTTTTTGCTTTTAAAACCATACCCCTCTTGGTATTTTGTTGCAGCCACCTTAGGAAACTAATACAACAATCGTGACATATGCTGGATTTAAAAAAAAAAAAATTACATTTTTTGATGAATCTTTATGCCAGGATGTCTTTGTTAATTTCAAGGGATTTAAGTGGAGAAGGTAGAGAAACTGTGATAAAAACGGAAGCAAGGCACTGGCCAGTTAGCCCAGTGGCTAGAGCATTGGCTCGGCGTATGTACATCCTCAGTTCAATTTCTGGTCAGGGCACAGAAGAGAAGTGACCACCTGCTTCTCTCCCCATCCCTCTACCTCTCCCTCTTCCCCTCTCTCTCTCTTCTCCTCTTGCAGCCAGTGGCTCAAAAGGTTTGAGTATCAGCCCCGGCCTTTGAGAATAGCTCGGTTAGCGCATGTGTCAGCCTCGGGTGATATAGCTCAGTTGATTCCAGCACTGGCCCCAGACAGAGCTGCTGGGTGGATCCCAGCCAGGGCGCATGCGGGAGTCTGTCTCACTATCTCTCCTCTCATTAAAAAAGAAAAAAAGGAATGGACAGCAAGACTGAGAAAGAGAAACAAAGTGAAGAGCTAATGTCAATGATTCTGCTTCAGTCACGCTGCTCATGTCTTAATCATTCACACTGTTTTCACCTTCTCTCCTTAAGTGTCCTCCTCGCCCTTTCCAGCCGGGCCACACTCCCCCCACTATGTAGCCCTTGAGGCTCCCGTTATGGGACCAGTCTACAGAAGATAAACCATTCCACACCACGTGTAACTATTCCTTCCTGACTGAACAGTCCGGCGTAAAAAAAGTGCCTTCATAAGGAACCGAAGTGAGTCTTTGATGCAACATTTGAAACATGCCCAAGTCTTGTCACTGTCACTGCTGACTTGATGTGCAGAACTGCCCCCACCCCCCGGATGGCAGGAAAGTGCTCCGAGCCGACATAAATATCACTTAATATTCTCAGGCAGCAAAGCTTTTTAAACATATTAGACTTGTAGAGTATAATAGATGAAAAGAAGAAAATTGCCTCTGAATTGTAGGATTAAATAGAAAGTGTCTTCAGGAGCAATTGCTCCATTTACACTTTATAGGTTGCCAGAATTGCATTTTTTTTTAATTTTTATTTTTTTCAGTGCATAAGTATAGCAGACTTTCTGACAGAAGAGCTAAATTCAAGAAATCAGGAGGCTGCAACGATGATCCTTCAGCAGAAAAGTCACTATTCCGCTCTCGCTCCCCTGCGGTCAGCTTTCTAACAAGAAGTTTTAAGGGAGAGGACACGGAGGATCGCTTTTTCAGACTGCCCCCCTGAACCTTCTTCTCTCTGAGCTTCTGTTCCCGGCCCAACTTCCTTATGACACCGATGAAGAAATTTTAGGACAGCGGTTAGGTGTTTTTAAATGCCTTCATCAAGGCCACTCAGGTAGCAGAGACAAAGTAAGAACACCCATTTTCCCGTTCCGAGTCTAACGCCTGGTCATCAAAGCAATGCGTGTTGTAAGTAATGGGCAAACCAGCCCCCACGCTGTTGCCTCTAAAGACATTGACATTAAATGGTGAAACCAGTGTAAGCGAGGACGAGTGTGGTGAGACTTTTGCTCATTGCATCTTACAAGAATGGACACTTCTGCCTGACCTGTGGTGGCCCAGTGGATAAAGCATTGACCTGGAACACTGAGGTCACCGGTTCAAAACCCTGGGCTTGCCTGGTCAAGGCATATAAGGGAGTTGATGCTTCCTGCTCCTCCCCCCCCGTTTCTCTCTCTCTCTCTCTCTCTCTCTCTCTCTCTCATTCTAACTCTCTCTCTCTCATTCTAACTCTCTCTCCTCTCTAAAATGAATGAATAAATAAAAATTTTTTAAAAAAAGAATGGACACTTCTTCCCAAGCTCTGGCATTAAAGAAAAGATCACCTAGTGGGCCACAGCCTCACTCTCATCCAGGTCACTAGAACTTTTGCCCACAGCCTGTGCCCTAAAATCTATACTGCAACACTCAGTTCGATAATAAATAACCCAGCAGTCATAAATATTGCCAACTTCCTATAGTGGTAGATTTTGAGTTAGCCTAATCTTCCACTTCTTATAAAGTCTCTTGTATTTTTAATTACTCTATTTCTTAGCGGCTCTTCAATAGCGTCAGGTTGGGGAGGACAGGTATTAATAGTAATATTAAAGTGTGATATCTCAACCCCCAACAAAGCTCGACAGCCTAATGGTATAGAAATATAGTGTCAATGAACTATTTTAGCCTTGCAAGTGTTTAATAATTCTTTTCTCAGCCTATATTTTTAAGCGTTTGAACCATAGAGATGAGTTGCTTTCGTTATTGTTTTAATGCCCCCCCATATTTAACTGCAACATTTGGAGTAACAGAAGTTAGGACATTATTTAAAGAGGTCTGTTTGCCCTATTGTGTATATTGTAAGCACTAGAAAATTCATATCATTTCAGATATCTGTCTAATTTCAGCACATTCTTTATTTAGAGACCTTAGGATGTAACATAGAGGATTGGCACACCACCGAACTATTTACCACAAACTATAGATGTGCAGCAGAATATTTTCTGATAATGTATTTTCAATTATCAACTCATAAAGAAATTAATGAAGGCCATTTCCCATGCGTGGCAGAAAAAAAGGTAGTTATTGTTGTGCTCAGTGTGAAGTAATAACGGTCTTAAAATCTAGAACCACAGAAAGAGACACTGAGGCATAAAAGAGTTAAGCAGAAAAAAGGAAGAAAACTTTACAGGTCACCCAGAACTCTAGAGAAATGGAGAGATCCTGAAGTATGAATTCGCTTGCAATCTTTTCATCAAAAGAGTAAAAAGAATCAAGAATAAGATGAAATGTAGGTAAGATTGAATTAGATTTTGAGTTAGAGCTAAATCTAGCGTTAGTGTTGAGTTGGTGTGGAGTTAAAGTTTGGGTCAAATCTGTCCTACTTCAGTTTACTTTCAGATGCCAGGGATTAGGAAACACCACGAGTCAGAAGCAGCCAGTCTCTCCCTGGTTAACACAGTGTGGGTCAAGTAAAAATGATATCGACCTCTCTCTGTTCACCACTCAGATTCCAACTATCAGTCTAGATATTCCTCACGAACATACCCGCTGCTGATCACTTTCCGCTGTAGGAAGAGTGCATCCTCCTGTTGGCCCAGCCCTGGACACTATATGGGCCACTTCTTATGATCTCTCTCTACTCCAAACAGATGGGTCAGCGGTATCAATGTAAAGCTTTTGCATCATCTGATCCATGTTGTATGACTGCTGGGAAAAAAGCATGCAACTGAGGGGTTTCAACATTCTCTGCAGGAAAAGCGATCCACCAACCAGGATCCCAGCTGAACACGCCTTTTCCACTAAGAATACTGCCTATGAGGCACCATTATAAATTCAATTCTAGCTCATTTGCTTCTTGTGTTTATTTTTTTTAATTTCCATTGGATATTGAGGGGAAATGTATGCACCACAATAGAAAACAATAAAAATAAAACCAAGTATTACATAGTGTTTCGACCAGGTCTGATATCCAGAGAAGGATTTATAATTATTGTTATTTTCAGTCAGAAATAAATAATTTGAGTCAAGTCATGAGGAAACATCAAACAAAACCCAGATTGAGAAACATTCTATAAAATAACTGGCCTGGATTCCTCAAACACGTCTATGTCAGAAGAGACAAAGAAAGACTATGGAACTTATCCTGATGGAAGGAGACTAAAGGGACATGACAACTAAAGGCAGTATGTGACCCTAAACCCCGTCTTCAAAGAAAAAAAGTGCTATAACATTAGAATGTGATTCCTAGAATAAAGTATCAATATTAAATCATTTGCATTGGATAGCTGTGTAAGTAGTTACATAAGAGAATATCCTTGTTCCTAGGAAATACAACTTAAAATGTTAAGAGACAAAGGGCCAAGACAAATAAAAATTGTTCTCAAATGTGTCTTCTTTAAAGAGTTCAGTTATGCCTGACCTGTGGTGGCACAGTGGATAAAGTGTCGACCTGGAAAAGCTGAGGTCGCCGGTTCGAAACCCTGGGCTTGCCTGGTCAAGGCACATATGGGAGTTGATGCTTCCAGCTCTTCCCCCTTCTCTCTCTCTGTCTCTCTCTCCTCTCTCTCCCTCTCTGTCTCTGCTGTCTCTGTCTCTCTCCCTCTCTCTCTCCTCTCTAAAAATGAATAAAAAAATAAATAAAAAAATAAAGAGTTCAGTTATTTTGAAACTGTTGAATTCAAGATGATTTTTTTTAAAATATGAGAAATAATGCTGGTCCTGGGCAGTTAGCTTAGTGGTAGACTGTCCAACTGGAATGTGGAAGTCCCTGGTTAGATTCCCAGCCAGAGCACACAGGAGAAGCGACCACCTGCTTCTCCAGCACTCCCCCTTCTCTCTCTCTCTCTCTCTCTCTCTCTCTCTCCCTTTCTCTCTCTCTTTCCCTCCTGCAGCCATGGCTCAAATAGTTTGACCAATTTTGCCCCAGGCACAGATGACTCCATGACCTCCTTTCAGGTGCTGAAATAGCTCAGTTGCCAAGCAATGGAGCAGTGGCCCCAGATGGGCAGAGCATCACCCTGTAGGGGCTTGCCAGGTAGATCCTGGTCGGGTGCATGTGGGAGTCTGTCTCTGCCTCCCTGACTCTGCCTCTCAATAAAAGAGAGAGAGAGAGCTGACCTGTGGTGGCGCAGTGGATAAAGCGTAGACCTAGAATGCTGAAGTCGCCGGTTCGAAACCCTGGGCTTGCCTGGTCAAGGCACATATGGGAGTTGATGCTTCCAGCTCCTCCCCCCTTCTCTCTCTCTGTCTCTCTCCTCTCTCTCCCTCTCTCTCTCTCTCTCCCTCTCTCTCTCCTCTCTAAAAATGAATAAATAAAATAAAATTTTTTTTAAAAAGGGAGGGAGAGAGAGATAAATAATGCTTCTTTTTGGCACACACCTGAAATACGTACATCGTTCTATTTTTAACTATTTATTTTAGAGAATTTCGAACTTTCAGAAAAGTTACAAGAATAATACAGAGATCTTCTGTATATCCTCTGCACAGATACATTAATTGCTAAAATTTTGCCATATCTTGTGGCATACTATCTCTCACAGATTTATATTATATCTGTATATTCATGCTATTATATATATATCCATATAATTTATATTATATCTGTATATTCATTATATTATATACAGATATAATATAAATATATATGCCTATATACATATCTACCTGGGAGAACATCTCCTTTCTTTGGGTCCGTTTAAAACACTTAACAAAAATATAAAGTACACTGCATATTTTTATTTGCTCACTGAGAAAATAAAACACATATGATTACAATGAATGTCTACCTGCTTGCTGTAATTTGCATCAACATTAAAATTAGAAGAGAAAAATGAAGGTACTGATAGCTACATTTGCATGGATAGTTATACTTACTTCCTTAAAATGAGGAAACATGTTAAGGGAAAAAAATTAAAAAAAGCAAAACCAGAGCTATAATGACAAAGCTGCTCATAACTCCTTGCAGATGGGTAAAATATTCACTGTTAGACAGGTGTTTCATGTGGCCTTTCTTTGGGAAATAAAAAGCAAAACTGATAAAAGGATTGTCTATACTCAGCAGTGCCCAAATGTTCATGATCATGTTGTTTCTAACTAAATCTTCATTTTTTCCCCCTGTTTTTTATATCCTGCTTTGAATCATTCCATTGGAACCCAGCTGAGCTCAGTCAAGCTTGCAAGGTGGAATGTGCCTGCCAGAGAGGCTTAACTATTTCTTCTATGTCTTAGTGGATACTGAAAAGGTCACTGGATTAAACTTGTTGATGTGTATGAATTAAGACTGTCCTTCTTCAGGTGTAAACCAGCGTGTGGTATTTCTAAAGATCAGGTATCTGGCAATAATAATGATACTGTCGCTGAGGCTCACCTAAAGTTAGATGTCAAGTATGTTGACAGAATGAATTATTTAATGCATCTCACTGATGAGTATCTTATATAGCACTCAGCTTAAATAATTATGTGTTTTCTAGTTAAGGAAAACATAAGACAAGAACAGGTTCATGTTATAAGTACTAAAGTCTTAGACATTACTTTTTAGTAACAATTAAATCATGTATCTCAACCAAAATAGGAATTAAATCAAATCCACCTTCTCTTACTATCTGTTAAAAGCTAATTTTGTACCACCTTTCTCGTGACTCTTTCTGTAGAAGCCATGACTGCTTGTTGAACGATGGTATCTTTATTCCCAAGAGAAACAATGGTGTGCATGGGGCAGTTGAACATTTGGAGGAAAATGTCACTTCTCTCCATTTGCTATGTGAAGAAATCCAGAACAATTTTTTTTTTTACAATGACAAAGAGAGAGACAGAGAGAGGGATAGATAGGGACAGACAGACAGGAACGGAGAGAGATGAGAAGCATCAATCATCAGTTTTTTGTTGCAGCACCTTACTTGTTCATTGATTGCTTTCTCATATGTGCCTTGACCGTGGGGATGCAGTAGACCAAGTAACCCCTTGCTCAAGCCAGCAACCTTGGGCCCAAGCTGGTGAGCTTTGCTCAAACCAGATAAGCCTGAGCTCAATTTGGTGACCTCAGGGTCTCGAACCTGGGTCCTCCGCATCCCAGTCCAATGCTCTATCCTCTGCACCACCACCCGGTCAGGCCAGAACAATTTTTAAAAGATAAAAATCAATAAGTTAAAGAGTGAGATATAAAATGTAGTATGCTTCTCCATCCATTTTTACATACAATAGCTCTTCTACTACAAAGTTCATTGGATCCAAACAAAATTCAATTCTAGTTAATTTGAGCAGAAAAAAGAAACTTACACAATAAGATATAGCAATTGAGAACTGAGGGAAGAGAGGAAATGAGGGAGAGAGGGGCTTAGAAAAAGTGAAATGGGAGAAACAGAATTCTCAATAGTAGAAACTGATAGTTTCTTTAGAGTCCTTTTATCTGAGTTTATTCAGGACAGGAAAGAAAAGATCATGGAATGGGCCAGCTTTCCCCAACAAGAGACCCTAGGTCAATGAGGAATGAGACTTACTCCATTAAATCCAAAAGGAAGAACAGAACTTAGAAGTGAAAATTTATCTAATGAAATTGCTGAAAGGTTAGTTTCAGATCTGTAACAACTAGAATCACTCTATAAGAGGACAAACCACCCTTCACAGATGTATCCTCCAAAGAGCAACTATTAGGTCAGGCATATACCAAAAGCAATTTCTAAATTGATCGAAAGTTATCCAGGTGACCCCCAAGATCTTTTCCAACTTAGATTCTGTTGTTTCCTTTTGATGGTGATATATTCTTCTGTCTCTAAAAATATTTTTCCCAAGGAATATATCCAAAGTCCAAGTGCAACCTTTTCAGAAACTGCTATGAGAGTTCTTTCTTGTTTCAAAGTATATTATTATTTTTGGAGTTGCGAAATAGTCTGGGGATGTAAAAAAGCACCAGGAATATAGGCAATAATATTGTAATAACTATGTATAGTGCCAGATGGGTACTGGAAAATATTAGGGGAACACTTTTTAAAGTTTATGGTTGTCTAACCACTATGCTGTACACCTGAAACTGATACAAAATAATATAGAATATAAATTGTAAGTAAAATAAAATGATGTTATTCCAGTATTCCAAAAATAACGACTAACATTCAGAGTGCCCAAATTAACCTAGAAATTATCCATTTAAAATCTAAAGCAGGTTATACTTCATTAGCATATTTTTTATTGTAACTCCTCTGTTTGTTAGTATTAATCTCCAACTGCAGAAATTCTGGGTACAATGGCCAAAGTTATGGACTTGGATTATGTTATAATTATATATTAATCATGTACCATCAAAATAAATCTCTGATAATTTGGATATTTTCCAATTAAATAATTTTTGCATATAACCTGATAGAGTCTCAGATGCTGTTTTAATATAGTTCTACCTACTTTCTGAGAAAGTATATATATATATATATATATATATATATATATATATAATTTCACCCTTTAGAGAATTTTCTTCAGTGCTAATTGGCAAAGACTACATATTTGAAATATATTATGCAGGTATTGGATATTCACTTCCAGAGAGAAAATAATAGATCCATAGAAAAAGCATCTGAATTTGCCTCTGGCAAAATAAATATGGGCATTTCTTATTTGTAGCTCAATGGCTTATATAATTTACAAACAGAGAATCCAAGGTGTCTCTGCCTTACACACAACACACATACACAAACACATCAGAATAGTGTGTCTGTAAAGTCATAGTGCACTTTTGACCGGTCACAGGAAAGCAACAAAAGTCGATAGAAATGTGAAATCTGCACCAAATAAAAGGAAAACTCTCCAAGTTTCATACCTATTCAGTGCAGTTTGATGTGGGCTCACGCACAGATTTTTTAGGGCTCCTTAGGTAGCTATCCCATATAGCCTCTACAGACTCGTCACTGACTGATGGCCTACCAGAACGGGGTTTCTCCACCAAACTGCCGGTTTCCTTCAACTGCTTATTCCACCGAGTAATGTTATTCCTATGTGGTGGAGCTTCGTTATAAACGTGCCGATATTCACGTTGCACTTTGGTCACGGATCCTAATTTAGCAAGCCACAGAACACACTGAACTTTCCTCTGTACCGTCCACATCTCGACTGACATGGCCGTGGGCTGCTCCACTGTATGCACGGTGTTACGTCATCATCTGCGCATGCGCACATGCTGCCACATCATCCTACAGAAACTGGGAGGGTTTTCTTTTTATTTGGTGCAGATTTCACATTTCTATCGTCTTTTGTTGCTTTTCTGTGACTGGTCAAAAGTGCACCATGACTTTACAGACACACTGTATATTGAGTGATTAAATAAGCTTTTATTAAATATCAACTCAAAATCAAGAATTAATTCTAGTATATAGTTAATAAACATGGCCTCTGAGAACTCAGTTTCTAAAGAATTGATAGAAAAAAGTCAAACAAGTTAATTGTGAGAACAAAAAGCAACGTTTAACCCTGGCTGGATAGCTTGGTTGGTTAGAGCAGCGGTCCTGAATCTTTTTTGGGCCATGGACCCGTTTAATGTCAGAAAATATTTTCATACACTAGCCTTTAGGGTGGGACAGATAAATGTATCACATGACCGAGACAAGCATCAAGAGTGAGTCTTAGATGGATGTATCAGAGGGAATCTGGTCATTTTTTAAAAATAAAACATTGTTCAGACTTAAATATAAATAAAACGGAAATAATGTAAGTTATTTATTCTTTCTCTGCGGACTGGTAGCACATGGCCCATGGACCAGTACTGGTCCGTGGCCCAGGGGTTGGGGACCACTGGGTTAGAGCATCATCCCCCTAACCCAAAGGTCGCTGGTTTGATCCCTAGTCACGGCACATACAGAAACAGATCGATGTTTCTGTCTCTCTCTTTCTCCCACTTTCTCTCCCTATAAAATTAATAAATTTTAAAAAATTTTAAATAAAGTAGGCAATGTTACCCTTAATGTTCTTATTTTAAAAGAAAAATGTTGCCAGATTGTTGAAATAAGAAGAAGAAAGGGTATAAAATTCATTAGAACTTTTTCCAAAGGGGGGTGGCAAGATTTCTTTGAAAATTAAACTTCTGACGGAGCATAGAAGATTTTCTTTATTTTTAGTTCAAAATCTGTTATGAAGGAAGAGTTCCAGGGAAGGGAAATATAAATGGCAGCACCAGACCTCCCCAACACTGCAGACGCCTAACACCTCCGGGGGCTGCAGTTGTCTCCTCCGCCTACAGATTTCAATCATCCCTGCAGCCCCAGCTCCGCCCACGTGGGGACGACCCAGCAACATCACTGATAACGAACTCAATCTGTATATTGGAGGGAAAGTTCATAGTGAACCCATTCAAAATACCATTCATCCTAGAAGATACGCTGACATCCTAGAATTAAGAAATATGGTCCCCTTTCACATTACATCCATTGTGAATAATTGTTGACTACTTCAGAGTTTAGCTTTTATATGCACTTTGTGTGATGAATTAACAAAAACTATGGGAAGTCATCTAGGGATTGTACAGGTGAATGAAGCATGATAATGTGTTACTCAAATCAGTCTACCATGTCATTACATTTTGTCCCTGTATGTTCTTTCTCAATGTCTAATATTGTATAATGTACTTTATACTTTATGACAATACATTATATCTAACATAATGAATAATATTAATATAATAATCAAACTGACCTTTAGTACTATATGAATGCCTTATTTTAGCATCATTATTTCATATCTTGGAGAAACTGAAACTGAAACCATGTATAGAAAAGTATTTTAGAAAGGAAGCAAAACAATCTTCTGTCTTAAAAACACTACTGCACTATAAAAAAATTCATGGATTGAAAACAAAATCATGTATTCATTTCGTGCTGTTGTTTATCTAGATATCCATAACATAATGCAGGAGGCCGAGCATGGTGAGCCACACAGAGAAGAGGTTAAGAGCATGGACTCTGGAGTTGGAGTCACTGGATGTAACTAGGGTGGAGCAGTTTAGTTCCATGGCGCCTTTGGCAAGTTACTTAAGTTCAGGTGCTCCGTCGGTAACCACAGAATGATAATCATCATATATCCCTAGGACTGCTGTAAAAACACAGTACACAAATAAGTGCAATGCACTAGAAACATACCAGCCATGTTACAATGGCTGAATAGACTCTTTTAAATTGTATGTGTGCACACACACACTCAGACACAAGCACGCTGTCTTCCAAACTCACGCACAAATGTACCAAGTAAAAGTGCCGTGGGAGTTATTTGGAAACAAAGAATTTTTTGTGAAAATAACAGTGTTTCTAGAAAGCAGAAGGCTAGAGCACACTTCCCAGAATCAGCAGGCATCAGTGTGTTGCAGAGTGTGTGTGTGTGTGCATGTGTGTGTGTGTGTGTATGTGTGTGTATGCGTGCACAAGCATGTGTGTGTTGGGGGTTTGATACTCTTTCTCCCCAATTTTTTTTACAGTTAATTTGTCTATGTTCCAGATATAAAGTATTTATAAGCTGGTAGATTACAAATAAATCTCTTTTGTTTACTCTGGATCCTATATGGTACTCTTAACCAGAACACTATTTTATTTTAATGTGTCATTGCCTATTCTAAATACTATAGTAGTAAGATAAAACTTTAAAAATGTACTTATTATTTAGCACAAATGTGGAAGTTTTATTTTAGAAGTCCACACAGGAAATAATGGAGGAAGAACATTGAAATTTAGGTATTTTGAATCTGTACCAAACTGAATTGGAATTTGAATTCCCAGATTATATTACGAGTACAGTTATTAGAAGTCTCTGAGTGCTGAAATATAAAAATAAAGAATATTTCCACTTTTTAAATTTAGAGTAAAAATGTTAGTGTAATGGAGGAAAAAAACACCCATGGCTATTATTAAATGTAAGTATTTCCCAATATTCTTCCCATCCCCATTGCCTCTCCTCCTGTATACATGCATTTTCAGGGATGTGTTCACGGGTACGTACACAGAGCTACTAGTGTTGTGCACATTATACTGAGAAAACATCAAATCCGTTAAATTTAAAGAGATATCCCAAGGGAAATTTAGATCCTCTTCAAAAAGACACTTTTCTTTCTGGCTTTCATTTTCTTAAAGATATTTAATATTCTAAAAGAGCTATTTAAACATTTAATATACTGAAATCATAAGAGAAAAGGGGGAAGAAAGGCAAGAAAAAAAGGTATGCCTAGAAAAAAGAGACTTGGAAGAGATACGCAGAGATGAAGAAAAGATGGAGGTTTCTGTGTCCTGTGGTCAACAATTATTTGCAAACTAGACCCAGCTTCCCACTCCCAACAACGGCGAGGAGGGATAGCAAAGCATCGGGAAGAAATGGCTGGACCCCGGGGCACAGGGACTACCAGCCTTCCTACGGTTTCTGCCCCAAGTTGAAGAGAAGTAGCAGCGTGTCAGTCCTCCGAATGCACTCGGGGCCAGGACAGTGGGCTCAACAGGAAGCCCAGCAGGAACAAACCCTCCCCCGTGAGAGCTTTGACACTGGGTGAGACATGGATTCTTTTATCTCCCTCTGAGGCACACAAGCCACAATAAAGACCCCCCATTTCAGTGGAGTGGGATCAGAGTCAGATTTCATTTGAAGGAGAGAAAAATTTAAGATATGTATGAAGATGTTCAGTTTTAGCTCATATATATATATATATATATATATATATATATATATATATTTTTTTTTTTTTTGCATTTTCTTTTGCATTTTTCTGAAGCTGGAAACAGGGAGAGACAGTCAGACAGACTCCCGCATGCGCCCGACCGGGATCCACCCGGCAGGCCCACCAGGGGCGGTGCTCTGCCCATCCTGGGCGTCGCCATATTGCGACCAGAGCCACTCTAGCACCTGAGGCAGAGGCCACAGAGCCATCCCCAGCGCCCGGGCCATTTTTGCTCCAATGGAGCCTTGGCTGCGGGAGGGGAAGAGAGAGACAGAGAGGAAGGTGCGGCGGAGGGGTGGAGAAGCAAATGGGCGCTTCTCCTGTGTGCCCTGGCCAGGAATCGAACCTGGGTCCTCCGCACGCTAGGCCGACGCTCTACCGCTGAGCCAACCGGCCAGGGCCCCATATATATTTTTTTAAATGCAGTAATCATTACTTCCAATTGTACATTAATGAAAAGCTGGATAAACTAAAAGTCAGCAACTTGACTTGAAGCCATCAGAAAACTGTTTGTGGAGCAAACACCACCCCAAAGCTCTGGAGAGACAGGCGAACCAGAGCGTCACAGAAGAAATGTGATCACCTGGAGTAAAGGCAAGGAAGCCATTGACTGGTGTAAAATTTCAATGGTAATCTGACCACCTGCTAGAGGCTGCGTGTAGACCAGCATCAGCATGAGAAACTGAAATCACAGTATTGGTAGGTCCCCACCCCTTCATGTCAACCTATCTGCAGGAACTTGACCAGTTTCTCAAAGTGATGATGCAAAAAGACCCCTTCCTGGTTCTGGCAGAAAGGGGAAATGGTGTTTATTCTAAAATGTACCCAGCACCTTCAACATACAAAGGCTTACTCTTCTAGGGAAAAGATGTTACCAGAGCCTTGTACCAGAAATATGGGGGAAGGGCACTTCATTCCTTTTACTCTAGACCCATCTAATTCCTCTGTTTCAATTACTGTGGAAGATTATAGAATTCTCCCCCTTCTCCATAATTTATAATCACACCAACATGGTTCAAGTAAGACAACAGTGTATTATCCCTGTAAGAACTACAAGACACAGAACCTCTCTAATGAGGAGTACTTAGAGAAGACCCAAAACAGGCATGGACACAGAAACATAGACACTAGAGGAGTTTAATCCTCTTGCCACCTAGACTACAGCAAACATTAAACATGGCCCAACTCCTAACCTTATTAGTATACATTCTTAAGCTTGAGCTCTACTTATCCCAGTTTCTATTAACCAATAACATGTCTAGCATTTGCTAATATAAATATATGGATGTGTGTGTGTGTGTGCGTGTGTGTGTGTGTGTGTGTATATATATACATATATATATGGCATTCAAAAAGGCAAGTAAAAACACATTATAAAAGGACTAAGAAAGTATGTCAGAACCAGACTGAGATAGACACACAGATGTTAGATTTATCAGATTAGGAATTTAAAATACAAACAAGTTGGTAAAAATTTTTTTCCTTCTACCTGAGTAATAATTGAAACCTCAACACATGTACACTAAAATTGAATAACTAAGTAAGTGGACATAGATGATGGGACCTGGCTTCTCAATTTTAGAGTGGAAGTTGACAGGTAAGTAAGGACAGGAGGCTAGAATGGCTTACTTGGATTATAACTGGAGACATCAGTCTGAACTCATAGAGATTTAGTTTAATATAGATATAGATAGTTAGTTGCATATAGAAATATTTATGTACCTGAGTATATACTCAGGGTAATAGGCATTCATACATCTTCTTTTTCTGTCAGCTGAGAGGGCCTAGACGCAAACAGACTCCAGTAGCAATGAGCAACCTAGCGCCCAGATGTTGCTTTCTAATTTACCCAATAAAAGGAATCAGGGCTCCTTGGAGAAACAGCCAATTCTAGAACTGCAGTAGAGAGTGTACGAGATAAATTTGGAGTATCTGTAGTCCCAGAAAGAAAAAAAGTGGTCAAAAGTAAATTAAATCACTATGCAAAGGGTATTTCTAAAGGATGGTGGAGAAAATTGAAGGAGCTCCTAACAGCCAAAACTGGAAAAATTTGACCAATACAATAAATAAGGTAACCCTGGATTATAGCCCAATAAATAAAGCAAATGCTTGTACAAATCAAAGGAGGTGAATGGGCAAATACCCCATATACAAGCGTTCCAAGTAACCTACATAGATACTCCTCCCTCAAGGAAGTACAGCCCAGCTCTGACTTGGTAGGTATGAGCTGTACACGGTGACTTCCTTTCAAAGAATACAGTATGAAAAGAGAGAGCAGAGAAGGGTGAATTTTAGTGCAGAAACCAAATACTAGATAGTCAGGTGATCAAATTTAGTATGCACAGTAATAAGTTATATTGATACTATGTGCTCTTGAAATAAGAAACATAATTTGGTGTTCTTCCTAAAAATACATTGCCCTTGTCTAATCATAAAAAAAATAATAAATTGCCCTGGCCGGTTGGCTCAGCGGTAGAGCGTCGGCCTAGCGTGCGGAGGACCCGGGTTCGATTCCCGGCCAGGGCACATAGGAGAAGCGCCCATTTGCTTCTCCACCCCTCCGCCGCGCCTTCCTCTCTGTCTCTCTCTTCCCCTCCCGCAGCCAAGGCTCCATTGGAGAAAAGATGGCCCGGGCGCTGGGGATGGCTCTGTGGCCTCTGCCCCAGGCGCTAGAGTGGCTCTGGTCGCAACATGGCGACACCCAGGATGGGCAGAGCATCGCCCCCTGGTGGGCAGAGCGTCGCCCCCTGGTGGGCGTGCCGGGTGGATCCCGGTCGGGCGCATGCGGGAGTCTGTCTGACTGTCTCTCCCTGTTTCCAGCTTCAGAAAAATGCAAAAAAAAATAAAAATAATAATAATAATAATAATAATAATAAATTATAAATGAGAGACATTCTACAAAATACCTCATCAGTATTTCTCAAAACTGTCAAAAACAAGACAAATCTGGCACCACTGAAAAGTTCTCAGAGCCAAGGGGAGGCTAAGGAGACACGGCAGCTAAGTGTAGTGTTCCACCTTGCCTGAGACTCTGGGACAGAAAGGGGCATTAGGTGAGAGTCAAGGATAGCTGAATAAAGTACAGACTTCAATTAACAATGATTGTTAGTGATACGGGAATTTGAGTGTGGTATACAGGGAAACTCTGGACTGTCTTTGCAATAATACTGTAAGGTAAAACTGTTTTAAATTAAAGGTTAATTTTAAAAATTGTGTATACACACATTGTGCATACATACATCCTGAGTATATTTCCGACCTCATGTCCTGCCAGTTTCTCTCTGCACACAACATACTTCAGAAACATCCAACTTTTAACAATTCCTCCAATTTTTATACTTCTGTGTTGACTCTGCAAAATCTTTTTTTACTCACATTCTTTTCTTATGACTATGTCATACTTACTTTGGAAATATTATACATTTCCAAGAAACTTGTGGTAATCTAAACTGAATTAATTTAGTTTAGTCAGAATACATAGGAGAGGCTCTTAATTTTTCCTACAAACTCATTCTTCCATCTCATCAACCATATCTCCTGATCACACCCAACTTCACCATTTAACCTTTGTAATTAGAAAAAAATATAGAAAGTCCACACATATGCGTACACATGCCTTTCTACCATGTTAACTTGTTTACTACTCAACCTTCAACCCAGGGGTTCAAGGACTCTAAGAAGAGTCCCTTAAATGTAAGACACATTTAAACAAGAAATTATATTTCTGTTTCTCTCTCCCAAGTGCTATTTATTTTCCTACCCCTATAATTAAAACTGAAATCCTATACATGATAGACAGTCCAGAAATACTTAATAAACTAACCTGAACTGAACTAGCCAGTAATTTTTTTCTGGGAAAAAAAATGAATATTTATATTAGAGGTGCTATTTTTTCCAAAGGGGAAAAAAAAAAGAATGAATTGATTTGGAGACTGAGAGAGTCAAATTAATTCAAAAAAGTACAGCAGCCCTGGCCAGTTGGCTCAGCCGTAGAGCGTCGGCCTGGCGTGCGGGGGACCCAGGTTCAATTCCCGGCCAGGACACATAGGAGAAGCGCCCATCTGCTTCTCCACCACCCCCTCCTTCCTCTCTGGCTCTCTCTTCCCCTCCCGCAGCCAAGGCTCCATTGGAGCAAAGATGGTCCGGGCGCTGGGGATGGCTCCTTGGCCTCTGCCCCAGGTGCTAGAGTGGCTCTGGTCGCGGCAGAGCGACGCCCCGGAGGGGCAGAGCATCGCCCCCTGGTGGGCAGAGCATCGCCCCTGGTGGGCGTGCCGGGTGGATCCCGGTCGGGCGCATGCGGGAGTCTGTCTGACTGTTTCTCCCCGTTTCCAGCTTCAGAAAAAAAAAAAAAAGTACATCAAATGCCCCCGACAACCTGACTTTATTATTAAAAATACTTACCATTTACAACTACTAAATGTTCTTACCACTGCTTTTGAAAAGTCAAGTATTATTCTAAAACTAAAAATGAGAAAGGGAGACTTTCAATGAGGAATAATTTCAAGGAAACTCACAGAAACAATTCTGATATTTTCCTTCATTTCAAAACTGTAATATTTCTAGAGCACAAATTATAAAGTTATAATTATGTATAAAGTAATACAAATGCCAATTCCTAAAATATTCAGTCTATTTTGACTACATAAATGTATAGATATTATATTTTAATTATTATTTTACCATTGATTCCAAAATATTGTAGCATATTCTTATCTATCCTTAGCATAATCCTTTCATCAGGTTAGGTAGCTCGTTAGACATGAGCTGGGACAGGCAAAGAGGGGGAGGAACAAACTGCCCCCATGCATTCTTGCACATCTGCAGTGTCTAGGTGAGTCTTTATGCCAGAACAGTACTCACCATATCCAGACTGGTCTCCTGAAACATTATCAGCCACATAGCTGTACAATGAAGAAAGACAGATGAGAGGGAGATGCTGGAGAAAACAGAAATAGGGAAGTCGAGGAAGCAGAAGTCCATAAATACCTAAGTTCTGTGACTTAATTGAGGCACTGATTCTCTCAAGTGAGTTTCCTGCTCAATTCCAAGAGTACTCTTGTATGGCCAATAAATTCTTTGTTTGCTATACTTTGTCTCTTGATTGAATTCTTTCCTTCAAGAAGACAGAATCGAGGTATGGTTGTTTTGCCAATAACACTATCTCATACTTTTATTGTTTCCAAAGTGGAAAAAAATGTGCCCTGTTCCAACATGCTAAATGAAAGTTTAAGACCCTACTAACTTCAGGCTTATGTAATGTTAATGCATTTCTATTTTATTTTCTAATATACTTTAGATTAAATATTAATTTTGAGAAAAAAAAGTACTGATGTAACATAAAATACAGCTTTGTAAAAATAAAAGTATCAACGATGACTAAGGAGAGCTGGATCTTTTGCCAAAAAGAGATTTTAACAATAGTGTCATGGTCACAGAAGCCTGCTGTTTAAAAATTAATTTTTAGTTTGAAAACATTGCTGGCAGCACCCAGAGTACACAAAATATATATTCTCTTATTACCAGAGCCTGTCCTTGGAGCTTAAATGCCAGGTGCTTCAAGGCAAGGACAAAAAATACTTTGAACCTAGAAGAAATGTGACAAATACCTGGAAGTATGTACAACTGTCTGCAAACAATGTTTTCCTAAACAAAAATGTCTGTGACAATAAAAAATAAACTGAACACTTACTTGTCCTAGAAATAAGTACAATGTATTGAGGTCCTTTTTTTAGTTGGTACATTTGAATAACTACAGTTTCCTAGGGAGGAAAAAAGAAAAGATCCTTTTCAGTTAACCAAGTGTCCTCAGAATAATTGTCTCTCAAACCATTCATGCCTTCACTTGACATTAACTAAACTCATACTGTGAACCAGGGATTAGGTTTGTGATGCATATAAGCACAATCATTGGTTTCCAAGACCCCTTACTTTAATAAGGAATTTCACAGGAAGACCACCAGAACTTCGCTACACACACAAAGCCAGCGACAAAGCCAGTTAGAGGTAGAGATTTACCATAAAGCGTTCTTTTACTATGTATTACTATTTTCTTCGACTATTAGTGAAACGTAGGATAGGAAGTATTTACCATTCTTACCAAATACATGAAGTCGTGCCTAAAAGGATCTAAGATATACTTTCTCATGGAAAAAAATGTTAAAAGTCTTCAAAATGTAGTGCTTCTCCTGGTTAGCTCATAAATCAAAGATGAAGACTATCTTTGTGTCTGATTGGCTATTTTACTACTCTGTACAGATAGAAGTTAACTTATCATTAACTGATATTAATATAAATAATTCCTATCCACGTAAATTCAAACCATGTCTGTTGGCATGCAAGTGACTATGGCCCTACAGGTTTCAAGAATTTTGCCAGTTTGCATCCATTTGTAAATTTGTTTCAGAATTGAGCTATCTTTTGAACCATAATTTTCTCATTAATTAATGAGTCAAATAAATTATTTGTATGTGTTTGCTTAATAGCTGTATAAAAATCATAATTTTATCTTTTTTTTTTTAAAAAGTATTCTTTAACAAGTGAATAAACTTTAAAATCTTTCTGTCTAGTGGTGTTGCCTATATCTCAAATCTTGTACCAGGTTCATACACTGTTAGAAATGATGCTTTACAGCATTTGCTGCTTCAGAAACCAAGAATGATGAGTTGACGCTGTTGATTCCAAGAGAGGTATATTTGGGCAAGAGGAAAAATGTGGAAAAAAACCACCACAGGGTAAATATTTAGGAAGTCGGTCCATAATACTACTACATTTATTCTGACCCAACTGATCAAGAATACGATATTCTGAAGGACGTGATTCATCCCTTTATAACCACTCTACAATACTGGGCTGTGTTTTCATAACTCATGGAGCCACTGAAGGTAACTTCATTTGTTTGCAGAGCAATAATACTTTCTCAAAATAAATTAAAAGTCTGGATGTTTAAATTAAATCACTCTTGTATTTCAAAAATACAAGCAATTCTAAAATGGAAATAAATACAGGTTTTGCATGTTTCTGGAGTTAAATAAAATGTGCTAATCCTGTTTGGCAATATGGTTCAAAATGGTTATAGATATATGCAGAAATAGTTAGAGATATATGGAAAAGGAGCTTAAAATAGGAGCTCCAGAATACACAACAGCCAACAGTTTCCAAAGTGGTAGCAGTAACAAAGTCCATGCCCAAGAATGGATTAGTGGACTTTTAAATTCCAAGCCACATCAAAAATATAAAAGAGAAAAAAATCAGAAAGTGAAAGAAAATAACATTGGGAAAGATTCTTTGGAGAGAACTGCACTGGGAAACAGCTATCCCCAAGGAGGAAGTGTCAGTTGGACAACCACTTATAAAACTTAATATGCATCCCCCCTGAAAATACAATGGCCTTGTGTCTGCCACCCACCTGGAAGATTATAGGCAAGACAAGGATGGCACCTTGATAGCAAAGCAAAGCAAAATACCAGATTACCTAGTGTGTTACTATTTATACTCCACTTGTTTCTCCAAAAGTGTTCTGAAGAAAAGAAAGCCTCACCATTCCCGTGGATGAGATATAGGAGGGAAGAGAATCAACATGAACTCCTCTTGGGTCCTATCCAAAAGAATCACCTGGAAGGTGGAACAGGTCTCCTAGGACAGAAGCCACAATGCAGGCATTTTCAAATAATGATATACAGGATACTGAAAAATCTGCAAAAATAACCTGAGCTTATGGGGTAATATTGTTAGGGCAGAACACCCCAAACCTGGACAACTTCATAACCTTATCATTAAAAAAATGCATATATAAACGCACACACACACACACACACACACACACACAAATCCAAAAGAGCAAAATAATTTTAATATGCCAAAAGACATGTTAAATTCTAAATAAATAAAGACCATAGTAAATGAAGGATTTTATCTTAAAAATAAAGATTGATCAAAGGAAGGCCACAAAAGGAAGAGTTAAACCTGTTAAGATATGGAGAAAAAGTCAAAATGAACAATAAACAGAGGTAATAATGCAGTAAGAACTTTGCAGCCAGAGCATATGGTCAAGCTGGGCCAAGAAGGAAAATGTGAGATGATTGGTCATCACGTTCAAGACCCCATAATTCTGTAGCTTACTGTGATTAATTTTAGTCATGGGCTCTGCATTCAACTGCAGGAACTGGTGGTCCAAAATATTAGCACACTAGAAAGCAAAATCATATATGATCCCCTGAGACGTCTGCAGACTGTATATGGTTTACCAATCATGCATTACCACATATGTGTCACTCAAACATTCTTTTTAGCAGAACAGACCATATCCACAGGCAACTAGGGGCTGTGCAAGAAATAAGCAACCATGAGTAAGAGAGAGCATCAGCCATTGTCAATGCAACTACAGAAGAGAGTTAGCAGAGGTGGCCTGGCTGGTGTTGGCGATGGGAGCCCAAAGAACCCAAGCAGCTCTCAAGAGAGTACAGTCTTGAGCCACTTAACAACCAGGATATGTTACCAGAAATGTGTTGTTAGACCTTTTCCTTGTGCAAACATCACCGAGTGCACTTACACAGTCCTAGGTGGTACCGCCCACTAGCATAATTGTATGTGCTATACTTTTATAAGACTGGAAGCATAGAAGGTTTGTTTACACCAGCATAACCACAAACATACAATTGTTGCATAAGCCCTGACGGTTGTCTTCGATTTCTGTAGTACAGTGCCCGACGTAAGCTTTGATTGCCAATGCATCCACTTCAGAAAGGGTGCCTTGAAAAGACATATGATTAAATGATGAGCCAGGGTTTCTCACCTCACTGAGGCTCCTTTGTTTTAGATCTTGGTTAGTTTCTGTAACTGACCATTTGGACTATGTATTTCTCCTCTTCTGATGCTTTACACTCTCACTCATCTGTTTTAAATTCACCAATAGTGAGCCTGTGCAACCCAAGGTCCCCACCGTGCACCCTAATAAAAGAAGAACCCCAGGCCCACGTGTACGCACTCCCCCCACCTTACTCATCACTTCTTTGCCATGTGCCCTGTCTTATTTTACAAACCCAACATCCCATAAAAAATAAATTATTTTTTCTTCAAAGTTTCTTAATGGTTATTGCTTTAAGATGTCTTACAATCGAAATAAAAACTGCATATATCATTGGTTTAGAGCAGGGGTCGGGAACCTTTGGCTCGCGAGCCAGATGTGGCTCTTTTGATGGCTGCATCTGGCTCGCAGACAAATCTTTAACAAAAAAAAATAATAACGTTAAAAATATAAAACATTCTCATGTATTATAATCCATTCATTTCCTACCGCTCATGTTCATGGTTGTGGGTGGCTGGAGCTAATCACAGCTGTCCTCTGGGACAACACCAAATTTTTATTGGATAATGCATAATGTACATGGGTTGTTGTATAGCTCTCATGGAATTACATTTTAAAATATGTAGCATTCATGTCTCTCTCAGCCAAAAATGTTCCCGACTCCTGGTTTAGAAAAAGGAGATGTGACAGGTGCCCAGGAAGTGCCCCCACATGCTTTAGCAGATAGCATGACAATCAATAGACTGACCAGTGCAGAGCAGTAATGCGTGGCTCTATGACCTTCCAGAACTCTGATTTTACAGCAGCTACAAAGCCTTTAGGCAACAGGAATTTGTCAGCTCCATGATAACCTATGGGGCCATCACTGTGCACTCCATCCTTCATTGATAGAAACAGTGTATGGGGCACATGACTGTATTTAAATTCCCAGGCCTAGAAGGATCACCATCAGCTCAAAACAGGAGCAGCAACATAAGAACCTTCCCACTCTTTTTTATTTCTTCTTCCATCCCCACATCCTGGGATAGGGGGAGCATACTATTAAGAATCTATATAAGATGAGAGAAAAAAAGAACATTTATAAGATGGAAGACTAAAAGGTGTTAAATATCAAGATAGAGAAAGAAAGAAGAAATCGTTTATGTGCCCTTTATTGACTTTGGTGCTTCCTTGTCTATACCAAGCAAGCTAGAGTAGGGAAGGATGGTCTAAACATTTTAATTACTGACTAAATAGCTTTGTATGATGACAGAACAAGCCTAGACCTCATAGGGCTGCCCAACCCAAGGACAAGGGAAAATTTAGTCCTCTAAATTAACTTAGATAGATAATAGATGACAAGAATAGCGGAGCTTGATGTTGCAGCCTACTAGCCCTGATCTACATACCTCAAAGACTATTGGTGGTGCCAATCAAAGACTCAAGTTTTCTGGACAGTATTTTGGTACCACCTATAGTCTAAAAAAACTAGATTCCTCACTCGTTAACTTTCTCTTTTAGGAAACTGTAAGGCCAGGGGCCACCACCATTGTGTCCATGCCGATGCAGGCTCTCGCTGGATTTGGGCAGATGGTAAAGAAACAGTGGAGCCAAAAAATCGTGGGCCATTCTTTATTCAAGTCTCGCACTGGCCAACGAGCAAACACATAAGGAAAACCCTTCCCTCTTCATTCATTCAGAGTTCACAAAGCCCTGGCACATTATCCGTTTCCACAACCAGGAGAACCTTCTCTGGTTCCTCCTAGAATCAAAGGCCCCACCAGTCTCAGTGGAGCTCACAGAGCCCCTCAGTTCTGGTTCCCCATCTGTACACGTTCTCTTTCTCTGCACATGGCTTCTTCCACAGCGCCCTGCATTCTCTCAGCTCTCGCTGCAAACATGGCTTCCTCACTTCCTCCTCTCTTTCTTCTTTCTTTTTCAAAACTTTCTGGTGCAAAAGCCTCTCCTCCAGCAAACATTAGCAAGACAACGGCCCTTCTCAAGCAGGAAAGTAATTTACAATCTCACAGACCACATATACCTGGTGCTGCCCAGCACCATTTTTAACACTAATAGTGAGCAAACTAAAAAAATACAAATTTCAAAACTCATTTGCCCAACAGAAACTATCTTATATTATCCTATCTCCTCCTTCCAATATTTGGGCAAAATTAATTTACAAAAAGATGATTATATTATTTATTATAGAAAAAAGCTAGATAGTTCTGGTATTAGAAACAGGAACAACTTGTTAAATTCTCTATGATACATATCTAAATGCATTAGTAAGGATGATTTCTTTTCTAATACATGAAACCTAAGTCACTTAAAAAAGAAGGTAATAGGGAATTTCACTGACTCACATAAGTGGGAAGTTCAAGCTTATACTGGCTTTAGGAATTGACTGAACCAGAGAATCACAAATACCAAAAATCTCACTGACTATCCTATCTTTTGGATCTGTTATTGCTGATGTGGGCTTTATTTTCTGGCAAAGGTGACATCAGCAAATATGCATACATCAGTCTTTCAGCTACAAGTTTTAATGGAAGTATAATACCCGTTTTTTAGTGTTTCTACCAAAAGTCCCAGAGAAATACTCATTCAACCCAGTTGACTTGGTTCATTTTGTTTTCCCTTAACTACAGTGGCCGGGAATGTAGTTTTCTAAATGGCCATGGTTTGGTCATGTGCCCAGACTATGGCAGTGGACATGAACTACTCTGAATGTATTCCTCACAACAGAGTCTATTAACCAAAGAAGAGGGGAGAGGTAGTCAAAGGGAGCTGGATCGATAAAACTTCTAGCCATCCCAATTTACTTCAATGGCCATTAAAATAACGACTTCAAAGATGTTTAACTGAGATTGGAAATCTGGAATACATTTCAATGAATAATGAAACAGTATGGCGCATGATTATATATAACACATTTATCTGTATTAATAGAAAAACAGATGGATAAATAGATACAGATAGACATACAGATAATGATCTTGGCTTTATAAATAACTCTATAGAAGCATACTAAAAAGATAAAATTCTCTAAAATATTAACAGCTGTTCTATCTGTATTTCCTATGCTGTGATGGTTACCATCTGAGCAAAATGGAATTTGTTGGAATGAAACCTGAAGAGGCAAGATATTTTTATCAGAATGTCAGAATGCCTGTCATAATAACCTGTCCCCTTCCCTGCACTTTCTTCTGACTCTCCCTGTATCATACATTCACAGGAAGTCAGGGCTGAAAAAGGCCTTAGAAGGGAGTTAGTTTTATTTTATAAATGAGGGAAGTCTAGCCCAGAGAAATGCAGAGACTTGCCATCAGTCAAGAGGAATGGAATAAAATGAGGACCCCACTCTACTTACTCCAAATCATGTAACCCATTCAGCAAACCTTTTTCTTTTTCTGTTATTTCAACACACATTCATTGAGTGTCTAAGGTTTGCAAGAAGTGATGTTAACATGCTTTAGAATGAATAAGGCTAAATCAGGTCTAACGGAGAAACTGATGTCAGTTCACAAATACATCTAATACCATGAAGAGCATGCTTAGGCTCTGAAGAGGAAGTGCCTCTGAGAAAGGGAGAAATCAGAGAATGATAACGGTGCAGAGTAATGGACCTGTGGGAAACTGAGAGACCAACTGAAAACATGGTAGACTCCATAAAGCAACCACCGAATGAAAAAGAACAGACTGATTTCTCCAGATAGGCAGTAGTATAACGTATCCCTTAATGTGTATGTATAATATGTATTGTAAATGTATTATCCTTTTCTAAGCCAAACCTCAACTAGGAATCTAAGAATCAATTTCCCAGTGAGGATTTCTAGGACAGCAACCACACTAAATTATGTGGTGGGAGGTTATTTTCCTCTTTTGTAATTAAAGGATATCTTTTAAGCCAACCTACTTCAACTCCAAAGAAATTAAACCAATAAGAATAAAACACCACACGGCTGAATCTGGATAACCTAAAACCCCAGACACATGACATATTAGTGGTACAAAAAGCAATATAGCCAGATAAATAGAAACTTTCTTCCAATATACATTTATATATCCTTCCCATATACTGCAAATTAATCTTAAATTTCCATAAACATTTAATTATATAATCTTAGTTCTTTGTACTTTAAAAAATTTCTTCTAAAATGCTATTTCTCTAAAAAAAAAAATCTCACAGTTGCATTAACATAGAATGGTATTGAATGGAGAAACAGTGAAAAAATACTTTTACTAATGCTCATATACATAGGGAAAGTTCAATAGTCCAGATTGAAACCAGGGTTCTAGGTTTCTGAGATTTTACAATGGGTTACTTTTAAATTCTGAAGTAAACTTATATTAAATTTATAAATAAAGTAATATTCTCATAACCTCTTTATTTAAAAATTACTTATAAGCCTGACCAGTGGTGACACAGTGATAGAGTATCAACTTGGAGTGTCAAGGTTGCCGGTTTGAGACCCAGGGTCGCCAGCTTGAGCCCAAGGTTGCTGGTTCAATCCTCAGTCAAGGCACGCATGAGAAGTAATCAGTGGATACACAACTACGTGGAAAAATAAGTTGATCTCTCTCTCTCTCTCTCTCTCTCTCTCTCTGTCATTCTGTCTCTTCCTCTATATAAAATATTCTAAAGATTATTTACAATAGTAAAATAGCTAGTATTTTGAAGTAATAATTTTTCATTTAATGGTATGCTCATCCAAGGTTTAAAACATTTGATTCTAGAAATCGATCTTGACTGTTTTATGAGTGCTTTTCTCCCTCTCCTACCTCCAACCCTACATTTTTACACTTATTTGGCTTATATTCACATTTTACTTTCTGGCATTTACAAAAACATCTCTCCTACCAGCTTTGAAACATAGTATTTTAAATGTGCAGTGTTTACCCACAGTTTGCTAATTTATTATTTTGTGCTTATATGATTTTCTTGTAGCTAATGATGCATTTTCTTTCTACTTACTTTGGCAAAATAAAAGAAAAACCAATTCAGTCACATCGTTTAATAAAACATAATATGTTCAAACATAATATGTTTTGTAATCTGAATCATTTGTGACTAATAGGTATCTAATTATTTCCTTGAGGCTATAATTGTAGATGTTAATCATCAAAATCCTGATACATTAAATTACAAAAAAGAAAGAGAGAGAGAGAAGGAGGAAGAAAAGGGAAGGGAAGAGAAGGAGGGAGGGAGGGAGGGAGGGAGGGTGGGAGGGAGAGAGGGAGGGAAGAAGAAGGAAGGAAGGAAGGGGAAAAAAGAGAAAAGAAAGCTAAGTTCTGTGGGGCCATTATAAATTCAAGGCAAAATAGAAACAAAGAGGAGTAAGAGTAGGAGAAGAAGAAGAAGAAAATGAGCGGAAAATGAGAAACAGAAGAAAAATAATGACAAGAGAATAAAAGAAAAATACTGGTAAGTATAGAACTGAAAAGACTATAGGGAATAAAGACAGAGTTACTCAACCCTAATATTCATGTTTCATTGTGCTTTTTCAGAAGCCAAAACCACACAAACTAGTTCTTCATAATCCAGGATTACTGAATATTTGGCAGTACACCTACATGCAGTTGCTTGTGTAATAAATATTATAACCATACATATTGAGTAATAAATGCACATATTTGCATCATTTGAGCAAAAGAGTACAATCAAGTCTTTCAAGTATTTATCTTCAGTCAGCTTTCTAATAAGAAATCAATTATGTTTGGTCGTGGTCAGGACATTGCTTTTCCAAAGTGGAAAATCTGATTGGGTTATTGGGTTGCAATTTAATGTTGATCATTAATAGCTGTGATTTTTGAGCATGCTCCTTAATCTCTTTGTGCCTCAGTATTCTCATCTGTAAAATGGCAATATTAAGTAGTATTTACCTGATAGGATTGTAAGACATAAAAGGTTTAGGTCTTGCACATAGTAAATGCTCATTAATAAATGCTAGCTAATATTGTTCCCTCAGAAGCAAACCCTGAAACTGGGATTATAATGCAAAGAGTTTATTGGGAAGGTGATTCTAGCAAGTGCAGGTAGGCTGTGGAGAATTGAAATAGAGAAGATTACACACACACACACACACACACACACACACACGGAGTGTATAAATGAGCAGGTTACCAATATAGGCAGTTAGAACTCAATCTAACTGGAGACCTCTAGGCAACACTAGCATATTCCTCAAGGTTGTCCCACCTGTGGCATGGGATAGTGAGGTACTTTTCCAGAAACTGCCATCAGTCATTGCTCTGGAAGCTCTTACCTTTCCCGTGTTCTCAGCTTCCCCAGCACAGGACCAGACCGGGCAGGAGAAAGCTCTATCACAGGGGGAGCTGTGGGGACTTGCAGTAGGAAGACAAAGGTGTGCGCAGGACCAATTGGAGCCAAGAGTCCATGGACAGGTGCCTGAAGGGGTCCCTTACAGATATACAACTCATCCAGAATTCTGTTTAAGGAAGTATTCTTTCCATAAATATCTACTAAGCATCTACTCTACTCAAATCAATGAACTAATAGGAATTCAAAGATGTCACAGGCATGGTTTTTCATTCAAAGAGTCAGCAGACTAGCTTATAAAATGCTGGGGAGACAATACTGCCTAAATGCTCAGACTTTTTTCCTTCTTCCTTCTTCTCCATAATTCCCTTTCTTCAAAATTTGAAAGTAAAAACTAAAAATTCACCTCATATTTAAAGAGTAGAGTGAGGTTTAGTCTTACCAGAGACACTGGACATCTTATAGATTTCATCTGGGGGTAGTCATGTAGGCTCGAGCCAGTTATTTCACTTCTCCAAGCCTCACATTTCTTTATCTATAAATTGGGAATAAGTACATTTAAGTTACAGGGCAACCTTTTGAGCTTGGTGTGTCAAAATTCACCAAAAAGCCGAGCATAACTCTGGTGGTGTGTTACTTCGAGAAAAAAAACATAATTTCATGATATTTATAGTTTAAATAACAAAAATGTATAATTGTAATATATAACTTGTATTTAATAAACCAAAAACTAATTATTTAACTTAGTGACTTCTTTGTTCATCTATCGGTCGGTTTCTTTTGTTGGTCTTGATATTATTTAACTTGTGTGGGGTGCCGTGAACTAAGATAAGTGAGGGGGAGGGGGATTCTTTAACTAACCTGCCTATTAGTGACATTTTTGTTGCTGAATTTCATTGACTAAATCTTCAATTGAAGGTTGGTATTTTGTACACTTTAAGCCCAAGCAAACACTACTAACTTCATCTGTCAATCTGTTTCTTTTGTTGGTTTTGATATTATTTAACACTGAGAATAAGGTCTCACAAAAGTATGTAGAGTGAAAAATTGTGAGTAAAGCCATTGCTATATTTTTCAGGGTGCTAAAAGTGTCTGGTAATCGGTTCCAGGCACTCCAAATTTCCTGTTCGTAATGGCACTCCTCTTGACTCTCCAAGTGGCACCTGTCCAGATTCTTAAGCTTTGACCTCAAGTCAACAGACACCTGAGCCCAGATGCTGTCTTGAAATTCTGCAAGTTGCATCTTATGTAAATTAAGATGGCTGCCATTATTTTTAATGGCGGGAAACGGCACCCATAGCACAGGCCCTTGCCTCTCCCAGTCTCTCCCTCACTTATCTCAGTAATGATGGTCAATTAGAAATCCCCGACACCCCAGAACAGTAGATTGGATGATGGTTGCTGTGGTTATGTGGTTGCTGGTAATGGCGATCACAGGGCCCCCAGAGATGTGTCACCCATGGTATTCCACTGCTCCCTACTCCACCGGCCAGAAGTGAGGTCAAAGATCCCCTAATGGCCTAACTGGAAGTCCCAGAACTAGACACTCTGTGCGGGAGTTCTGTTGTTTTGGCCTACAGACCTCTGGCAGAGTGTCTACACTACAGCAAATGTTTTATCCTCAGCTACTGCGCCTGGCCATGCAGGAGCAAAGGATGAAATGTTCTTCGTGGCATGCAGCCCCATACTTCTCTGGTATGCGGCCGCATGCGGCCACATGTCATCAAAAATGACTACGTGTGTCATGCGTGTCATAGGTTCACCATCACAGTTATAGGGAGTCTGGGTATTTAATGTGCTTTAATGTGCATGATACTATGCTAACACATACCTCATGTATTTCTTAAGAAGTTGAATTTTCAAAGACCCACACACAGCAGGAATTAGAAGGGGATAGCAAGCGTTCCTGGAACCAGATACCTGATCTAACTAAAGGAAACACTGTTGATTGGAGTGAACAGACCCACCATTTGTCTTATCTTCTCCACTCTTAGAGTTGTACCACTTATTTATAGTGTATCAATTTCTCTGATGCCAACTTACTTCATCTATAAAACCAGAATAACAATATCTGCTTAACCAAATATGAGAAAGTGTGTGAGATTGTGAGATTAGCTCAAGATAGAAATCAATGAGAACCATATGAAAGGATACAGTCTACAAATAGTAACGGAAAGGCTGTTATTACTAAATAATTTACAGAAAAAAATGTGTTTGCCTACCTTATCTGACAAGTCTTAGTAAGGACAAATCAACACAAAAGCAACCTAATTTGGCCAGTGTCTTGTGAATGGCATCAGACCAGGGGTACACACAGAGCTAGATACGCCACTAAACATAGAAGACTTTATAGAAGCATAAAGCATCAATTTCAGTATTGAGTATTTCCTCAGTTTCTTCAAAGCTCTCTTATCTTAGAAGTTACCTTAGACTGTGAAATAAATTCTCAAATAATATATAGAAAGGAAGAAAGTTTTCAAGGCTTAGACAAGGAGACTTGTTCCCTGAGGCCATCACTTAATGCTAGCAATAATTATGACACTTGTGTTTCATCCTTCATGACAGCAAACATCATAGACACCCCAGCACGGAGCTCCCAGCTACTGTCACTTGCCATTTCATTCATATTATTTTATCAAGATTAAAACATTGGCCCCAAAAGGAGAGATATTCAAGGAGTCATATTTGGTGGGCACTTATGGAGTATGGTAAGCCTTTTTCAACCTGAGAAACTCAAGTTCACTGCTCTTAGAATTTTCAACTCAACATATATGACCAAATAAACTTTTATTGATAGCCACTCGGTTTCACTGACCTGAAGGTTAAACATGTAGTTGACTGCACGCATATAAGTGATGCTACTAATTTACAGTCTCCTGTGAGGCATCACGTAAAGAAGAAAACCCAGAAGTTGAATTCCAGAGGGCTGGGTACTAAACTTGCTCACTTGCTATTAATGTGTCGATTGTTTTCACCTGTAAAATAGCAGTAAGAATGCCTGCTGTCGCCCTAGCCAGTTGGCTCAGTGGTAGAGCGTCGGCCTGGCATGCAGGAGTCCTGGGTTCGATTCCCAGCCAGGGCACACAGGAGAAGCGCCCATCTGCTTCTCCACCCTTCCCCCTCTCCTTCCTCTCTGTCTCTCTCTTCCCCTCCCACAGCCAAGGCCCCATTGGAGCAAAGTTGGCCCCGGGCACTGAGGATGGCTCCATGGCCTCTGCCTCAGGTGCTAGAATGGCCCTGGTTGCAATAGAGCAATGCCCCAGATAGGCAGAGCATCGCCCCTGGTGGGCATGCCGGGTGGATCCCAGTCGGGCGCATGAGGGAGTCTGTCTGACTGTCTCCCCGGTTCCAACTTCAGAAAAATACAAAAAAAAAAAATGACTGCTGTGACTACTCTTCTGTGAAGTCAGCAGAACCAAAAAGAAAGCTAAAAACAAACAACCAAAATCTCTGTGTTCCAGAGACACCATCTCTTATCGTTTATTCACTATTTGTTATACTTAGCACTTGGCTTGATATAGTCAGCACCTCATAAGCATCTATTACAATGCTTTTAACACTGCACTATAGCATACAAAGATGTAACTAAGTCACCTATGTCTGATCCCTTAATTACCTTTGTATCTTTTCTTTCTTTACATTTCTTTATTCTCAATTATCCTCAAATTCCTCTCAATGGCTATGTCATAAAAATATGTCAGATTGGCTGATTCAATATTACCTGGAAACTTTCAAAACACCAAAATCATAATAAAATATCCACCTGTAGGCAAATGAATAGACAAAACATTATATATACTTGACAGTGTACACTATATACATATACTGTACTATATATATATACACACATTATGTAGATAGCTTACAGTTGCTCAGATGAAAAATAATACAATTAATAAAAATTAATTTTATAAATTAATTATAAAAATTAATTATTATACAAGAAAAAACTCATTTTGCATACTCACAACTGCAATCCTACTTTTACCTGCCCCTATATATGTGTGTTAGAATAACTTAGTTACACTTTAACAACATGAAAAATAGCTATATTTTTATATATGAATGCATGTGTGTATATATTGCCCCTCAGTGTCCCTTTCACTCTTCACTCCTTTAATAGCACATCCCCAAGGGATGGCCACACTTCCCAGCCCTCTGGGCACTGGATGTTGCCACATGACTAATTTTGGGATAAAAGGATATAAAGAAAAGTGATGGGCCTGACCTGTGGTGGCGCAGTGGATAAAGTGTCGACCTGGAAATGCTGAGGTCGCCGGTTCAAAACCCTGGGCTTGCTTGGTCAAGGCACATATGGGAGTTGATGCTTCCAGCTCCTCCCCCCTTCTCTCTCTCTCTCTCTCTCTCTGTCTCTCTCTCTCATCTCTAAAAAAAAAAATGAATAAATAAAAAAATTAAAAAAAAAAAAAAAGAATTGCTTTAAAAAGAAAAGTGATGTGTGTGACTTCCAGGTCATCTCCTTAAAAGAAAGACCATTACTTTGGAACTTTCTTTTCCCTTTCTCAGTAGCTGACAAAGAGTGACAATATGAATAGCCACCTTACACCCAGAGACGAAGGCAGTACCATGACAACTGCAGAACCATTTGAGCAGAAAGCATCTGAGAGTGTCCTCCCTGGACTGAGCCACCTGCCCTCCTGGAAATAAACATACTTCCTGTTTAAGCCACGGCATTCTTAGGTTTCTATTAGAACATGGTAGCCTATTCCCTAATACTACAACAAGGTAGCTATCATTTCTTATAAGATAAAATATAAAACCATTAAATTAGCACCTAGGAGAAATGCCACACATTCAATAATAAAAACAACAGGCAACGTCTGAAGCATATAACTTATACACCTGGCCCAAGCTAGACAGAAGAGCTGCTATAGTTGTGAAAAGATAAGCCTGATTCTTATGCTCACAGAGCTCCAACTCTTCATGAAAACAGATAGTTTTTAGACTCAAATAATCAAATAAATAGTGCCAAACCCCACTGTTGAAAAGGGAAGCACAAGTTATCATTGGAGTAAACAATAAGGGAATAAATTTTATATCTCATTTTCTTTAATTTTCTGCTAAACTCCTGCTTCTCAGAGGTCTGTACGTATTGGTTCCATTTCTTCATTGGGCTCCATTCTACGGGCTTACTCATCACTTTTATAAAATACCCTTGTTTCATTTCAATAAAATTATTTCTGACACATACTCACTTGGGTGAGTTTTCGTTTTGGGAACCAATTGCTCCCTAAGTAAATGAGGAAAATAAGCTTTGCAAATGCATATAAATATTGCATTTGTTTCAAATAATAAACCTCATTTTTAGACACCATGTATTTCTTTATATAACATTGAATTTATTTCTATTTTAAATAAAATTAAAGAATGTCATTTCAAGCTTCAACAATTTCAACGGAAAAAAAAATAGTTCAAAATGGCATTTGCACACATTTCTCCACAAAAATACAAATTGTCCGTCACACTGTAGTTCCCGAAGCTCTTTCACGTCCTCTAGAGCAAAATAAAAAAATGCATCATATGGTACAATAAAAAACTATCTTTCCCAAGTATTTGCCTTCCAGAGTATGAATATAGTCACGACCCATACAGCTTCCCACTCATTGCTCAGGTGCTCACCCGGTCAATCACAGAAGCTCCAAATGTCCCACCGCTACTATGAAGCCTAAATTTTCAAGTGTGGCCCTGCAGTGTCACCCACCCAGAGGGAAATGCCAGTTCTTTATCAGTTGGACCAGCTGTGCCCCACTTGGTCCTCAACTGAAGAGGTTTCACTCTCAGGCCAGCTGTAGGAAGTATTGAAACAAGCCCATGCATCCTGCTGCAGGTACTGAAAGGCATCTCATTCTGTCATTATAAAACCTGCTTCTCACCGCTGCTGTATGTTCACTCTGCTCCTGAGTGCCATCCCAATGTGGCTCTGCGTGTGTGTGTGGAGGGGTATCTTCCCCTGAATTGAGAGTATATGTGACTAATAAACTACTATCTCATCTGTCCAGTGTCAGGTGGTGTGTGTTCAGCCATCTTGCACTTTCAGGTTTTGGGATTCCCTCCCTCACCAACATGATGAACTAGTGCTGATCGCTACACCAGCTGAGTTTCCCCTAACTAACCAGAAGCGTCGGGAACTGAGTCCAAAAGGGAAAGGGAGAGAGCACTCAAATCTGATCGGTTCACTGCTGCCCTCGCTTCTTCCTGCCATACATCCATGTGGCTGTCAAGGAACACGTGCAGGACAAATGCTTGGTATCATGAGTGATGCTCTTCTCCTCCGTCCCCCTACAGGGATTGCAGGGATCCTCACACTGGGGAGCAAAAACACGGTCTTGTTTGCTTTCTCGTTCATTGTCTCCCAGGATCTCTCAAACTGGGCTGTATCTTAAAATCACCTTTAATCACAACAATAACCTGTGCCCAAAATAATCTTACACAAGATCTTAGTTCATTTTTTTTAATGAGTCTAGCCTTCCTAGTTTCCCAAGATTATTTAATTTCAAAATTATATTTCTCTCCCTACTACAGGTTGTAATCTTCACCATTTAGTTTTACCCAACTCTCTAATTTAGACTTGGTAGTATTAAAATTGGGGAATATGGACCCTTTCCTCCCAAAATGCCCTGAGTTCTTTATACAAATTTATTAAGTTTCCATCTAGTGTCCAATGACTCCAATTAAGAAATTAATGCATTAATTTAAAAAAGAGATTTTGCTGAAGTATCTCATTTTTAAAGACACTAGCTCAAAGAGAGCCCAGTTACCTTACATCTACATAGCTAAAGGTGTACATCCTACTTCTACTAAGAGTATCGGGAAGTTCATTCGCTGGACGAAGGCAACAACAGAAGCCTAGATCTCTTGTTACAAAGAAATAAAAGAGGGAGGATTGCATGGTGAGAAAGACATCAGTCTCTAGAGTAGTGCTGCTTTCCCAAAAGTAAAACACTGGCCACAGATGTCATTTAAAATTTTAAAGTAGCCACATTTTATAAAAGGAGAGTCATTTAGAATTCATTTTAATAATAAATCGTATTTAATCCAATTTACACAAAAGATGACTGTTTTCATATGTGACCAGGAGTTTAGCATTCTTTGTTACAATGCACCTTTAAAATTCAGTGTTTATTATACATTTAGGTTTACAGAATGTTGTATTTTGGACTCACCCCTTTCTAAGTGCTCAGTAAGAACAGGAGACTAGTGTCTGACATATTGAACAGTGCATTCATCTCTCAAGACAAAATGTCAGAATTCTCATCTCAACTCCATCATTTACTAGCAGTGTGACTGTGAGCAAGTTACCAAAAATCTCAATGATTAGTTTTCATATATGCAAAGTAGGGATGATGTTAATATTTCCTACCTCAAATGGTTGATACTGGGATTAAAAGAGTTAATACTTAAGAATACAGAACAGAGCCAGTCATATTAAAGTTAGTGAGAATTAGTGAATGCTGCTAATAACTGCAGAACCAAGGTCAGAACATCAGTATCATTTTTTTTCTTTCCACTTTTTTTTTTTTGTATTTTTCTGAAGTGAGAAGCAGGGAGTCAGACAGACTCCTGCATGCGCCCCACTGGGATCCACCCAGCAAGCCCACTACGGGGTGATGCTCTGCCCATCTGGGGCGTTGCTCCACGCAATCAGAGCCATTCTAGCGCCTGAGGTAGAGGCCATGGAGCCATCCTCAGCACCCGGGCCAACTTTGCTCCAATGGAGCCTTGGCTGTGGGAGGGGAAGAGATAGAGAGAAAGTAGAGGGGGGAGAGTGGAAAAGCAGATGGGTGCTTCTCCTGTGTGCCCTCACCGGGAATCAAACCCAGGACTTACACACACCAGGCTGACACTTTACCGCTGAGCCAACTGGCAAGAGCCATTTTTCTTTCCAATCCAGACTTTTTTTCCATTAGTGTGTGTGTGCATGCCAAACACTGTTTGACTTGCAGCTAGCATTGGGAAAGTTGGAGACTACAAGGATATTTTCCTTTTGATAGATTTAACTTTCCCAACTAATCAGACTTTAATAAAAACCTGATTAGGTCACTCTGACATGTTTCTTTCTATTATATTTTGCCATCACCTCTTTGGCTTTCTTGTGATGCCTCTCTTATCGATCAACTTTTGTTCCCCTCCTTGTTTGTTCTCTGCCATTTAATTACACGATCTTAGTCAATTTACTTGATGCCTCTGAAACTCAGTTCCCTCATCTATAAAATGGAGATCAGAAAAACTTGCTCTTGGAGTTTCTGTGATATTCAGTGATGTCTGTGGCACAGCCAAGTATCTATACAGCTCTGGCCCTTTATGTGTAAGGAATTCAAGGTAAATTTATATCTGTCTCCAGAAGTGTAGTCTTTCCTTTCCCTTTAAATCCTTTATCATTTGATTGTAATAAATGCTAACATAGAAACAAGGCCAACAGGAGCAATTTTGAATATAGGTGCTTTGATGATAATTTGTGATCTTACTGTGTGTGCTTATGCATGTAAATGTAGGTGCTAACACACACATATGAACTCATACTGCACACCGGGTCAACACTTTATCCACTGAGCCAACTGAACAGGACTTATTCCAAATATTTTTGTTTACTGAGAACATTTTCTGTATATATGATCAAATAAATTAAAATGTCATTTTTCATCAAATGTAAATAATATTCTGAATGGAAATAAATATATAATGTCAAGTTTCAGTTGACTCATTTATGCAGAAATTCTAGAATGGAATACTATAATAACCAAAAATTTTTAAAAATCTATTGAAGGAACTTAACAGTAGATTTGAGATGCCAAAAGAAAGAATCAGCAAACTTAAAGATATAAAAATAAAAATGATACAATCTGAAGAACAGTGAGTAAAAATAATGAAGAAAAATAAACAGAGCCTCAGAAAAATAGAGCACATTCTTAAGTATACCAGAATAAATGTGATGGGATTGCCAGAAGAATGGAGAGAGAAAGGGGGAAAATATGTAAAGAAATAATGACTGAAAACTTTCTAAAATTGATTAAAAACACTAATTTACATATCTAAGAAGCCTAATAAAAAATAAGTAGGACAAACAGACAGAAACCTATGCCAGACATATCACAGAAGACAAAATCTTAAAAGCCAAAGATAAAGACAAAATCTTAGACTCAATAAGAGAAAAATATTTTATCAACTGTAAGAGGCCCACCCACGCACACAAAAAGATTAACAGCTATGTTTTGTTGTTGTTGTTTTGTTTCAGAAACAATGAAAGAGAAGACAGAAGCCAATGTGATGACAAATTCTAAGGACTGAAAGTAAAATTATTAACTAAGAATTTTACATATAGCCAAACTTGTCTTTTAAAAATGAAAATGAAATAAAATAATTCACAGGCAAACCAAAACTGAATGAACATGTTGCTAGCAGACCTGTCTTCCAAGAAATACTACAGGGATTTTTTCTGGCTAAAAGCAAAAAACATCAAGCTCAAGCAATACTTTAAATCCACATTTTTTTTTAGCTTATATTTATTTATTTTAGAGAGAGGAGACAGCCTGGGGTTTTGAACCAGCAACCTCAGCATTCCAGGTCAATGCTTTATCCACTGTACCACTGCAGGTCAAGCTAAATCCACATTTAAAAAAAAATCAAAGTATCCCAGTAAAGGTAATTATGTAGATAATTTAAAAAGACAATATAATTACATATTTTTCTGTTCTTTTCGTAACTGATTTTAAACACAATTGTACAAAACAATATGAATATAACTGTATTGTTGGACTTAACAAAATGCAAAAATAAAATATTTGACAATAAATGCAGACATAATACAAGCCTCAACAAATTTAAATAATTTAAAATAATACAATGCATGTTCTCCAACTGCAATGTAATTAAATTATAAATCAACATTAAAATTAAAAGGTTGGAAATTCACAAATATGTTGAAAATAAAAAAGTACTCTTCAATAACCAGTGAACCAAAGAAGACATAACAGCTGAAATTAAAAAAATACCTTGAAATGAATGAAAATAAAACATATAAAAACTTACAGGATGTAGCTACAAAGAAGGATATTTTTAGCTGTAAATACCAATATTAAAATTAAAAAGAGAGGTTTAATAACCTAATTTTTCACCTTAAGAATCTAGAAAAAGAAGAACAAGTTAAACCCAAGACAAGTATAAGAATAGAAATTAATTAGAGAAGAAATATATGAAATAGAGAAAAAAATAGGTAAAATAAAAACTGAATGTTGGTTAAGTGAAAAGATCAACAAAACTGACAAACATAAAGCAAAAAGACAATCATAGAATGAGAGAAAAGGTCCATAAATCATATATATGTGATAAGATACCTATATGGACCTATCTGGAAACACATCAGCCCTAAAAATACAAATAGCCCAATTAGAAAATGAGCAAAGAATCTGACTAAAAATTTCTCCAAAAAAGATACACAAATGGCTAATGCAAATCAAAGCCACAATCATATACGATTTTACAACCACAAAATGGCCACAATCAAGAAGACACACAATGAGGATGTGAAGAAATTAGAACTTTATTCATTGCTTATGGAGATGCAAAATGATGCAGCCATTTTGGAAAACAGTTTGGAAGTTTCTACAAAGGTAAAAAAAAAGTAAAAGAATTAAGCAAGAAAGAAAAACTTATAGACACAGACAATAGTGTGGGGATTGCAGGAGGGAAACGGGAGTGGGAGAAGGTGGAGGCAGGCTGAAAGGGGATAGATGGTGAGAGACTAGACCTGACTTGAGGTAGTGTATAACTTTGTTGATTAATGTGACCCCAATAAACTAAATTTAATAACAAAGCTTAAACAGAGTTACTATATCATCCAACATTCTACCTTTAGGTACATATGCAAGAGAAATGAAAACATTTTCACAAAAAAAACTTGTACATAAATATTCATAGCAACCTTATTCATTAAATGCCAAAAAGGAGAAACAATACAATTGCCCATCAATTAAAAATTGGTAAACAACATGTCATCCGCAATAAAAAAGAATGAAATACTGATATATGCTACTCCACTCATGAAACTTGGAAATACTATGTTAAATGAAACAAATCAGTCACATATTATATGTTTGCATTTATATTAAATGTACACAACAGGCAATTTTATAGTGACAGAATGTAGCTTAGTGGTGGCTTACAGGTGGGGGAAGGAGGGGGTTGTGGTGATGGAAAGTGACCACTATAAGTAGGAGTAGTATGCGCTCTCTTTTTCAGGAATAAACTATCTTAAACTTAGATTATGTTGATGATTGCACAGCTTTGAATATTCTAAAATCTACTGAATTGTATACTTTCACAAATTTGATTTCAAAATTGTATACTTTCACATGTGAATTGTGTTTCAATAAAGATGTTTCAAAAGTGGAGTAAAATGTACTATCATCAGGAAAAGTAAAGCCTTATCTCAGGGGTCGGGAACCTATGGCTGGCGAGCCAGATGTGGTTCTTTTGATGGCTGCATCCGGCTCACAGACAAATCTTTAATAAAAAAATAATAACGTTAAAAATATAAAACATTCTCATGTATTACAATCCATTCATTTCCTACCACTCATGTTCATGGTTGTGGGTGGCTGGAGCCAATCAACAGCTGTCCTCCAGGACAATACCAAATTTTTATTGGATAATACGTAATATTCATGGGTTGTTATATGGCTCTCATGGAATTACATTTTAAAATATGTGGTGTTCATGGCTCTCTCAGCCAAAAAGTTTCCCGACCCCTGCCTTAGGGTAAACAAGCCTATTATTATCATAGGTGAAGTATTGTTACGTTACACAAATGACAAAATCATAAGACTAATAACCAGAAAAAAATAATATGTAGTTTTTGGCAAAGATTTATTGGCCTGACACCTTAAAAGAAATATTATGCTAGTAAAAATGAAGTAATATTTTATTTATTTATTTATTTATTTATTTAAGTGGGTGGCAGGGAGTCAGAGAGACAGACTCCCGATTATGCCCCAATGGGGATCCACTCAGCAAGCTATCTATGGAGCAAGGCTCTGCCCACCAGGAGCATTGCTCTGTTTCTCAGCAACCAAGCTATTTTAGCACCTGAGGCAAGGCCATGGAGCTATTTTCAGTGCCCCGGGCCAACTTACTCCAACTATTTGAGCCATGGTTGTGGGAGAGGAAGAGAGAAAAAGAGAGAGAAAAGGGTAGGGATGGGAAAGCAGATAGTCACTTTTCCTGTGCTCCTTGGCTGGAAATTAAACTAAGAACTTTCATACATGGGGCTGACTGTCTACCACTGAGCCAACCTTCCAGGGCATGAAGTCAATTTTTATAAAAATTACTATAGATTTTTTAAGATGAACAGTAACTTAGAGAGGTCACTTTCATAAAATGGAAAATATTCTGAAGAGATTTGATTTTGTAGCATAAAATTGAATTCAGAGAATCTTAAAAACTTTTTGAAGTATTTGAATCTGTGAAGATTTACCCCAAAGGATAACAGTTTTCTCATTACATTATGTACAGGTGTTAGAAATGAAGTATTTTTATAATCAAAAAATGCCTTGCAAAATTCAATGATTTTTTTTCTTTTGTCATGTGAGGAACTGCCTTAGCTTTAAGTTATCATTATTTCTATGATGCTTCAATGCATAATCATTTATGTAGCATACTATTGCAGATAGATAGTCAGAAATAGCCTTGTTAAAGCACCATTCTTTAGGGAGTCTTCAAATCTTTATGTTTATCTACATACATATAAGAACACCAGAAAAATTTTGCCAAAATAACAAAACCACTGTGAGAACTTAAAAACTGCTTTTTAATATTGTTTTAATGTTACATCCTTCCTGCAATTTTAACTTTAATTCATCACAAGTCACTTAAAAATTCTGACTCATGTTTCCTTAAACAAACCAAAAAAAAAAGGATTTAATTAGATAAAATTAAGAATTCACATCTAACACCTATGTTCTGTTTTTTCTTTATCAGATAATAGATCACAACTCTCTTTATTTACCCTAGTTATACTGTGTTGGCAATTTCTGCAAGTGTTCACATTGCAGAGGAAACATTAGTGTCATGACAGATCTCTAACACCTTGTTTATAATCTTTGTTATGTGTGCCCTGTACCAACTGTATATTGGAGAGGCGTCTCCATATGGTGCTACCGTGTCACTGGGCTCTCTTTCCACTAGAAGTCATGTTGTAAACAATTTCATTTTTTCTAAATGTGGCTTAGTTATCAACTGTATATGAGTTTAAATCACACAAAAATAATTTTTATTAACTCCATGTCTAAAATATAAGAATACATCCATCTTATTTTAGATAAAGCCTTGTATGTCTTAATTCAACTTTTTTTTTTTTTTTTGTATTTTTCTGAAGCTGGAAACGGGGAGAGACAGTCAGACAGACTCCCGCATGCGCCCGACCGGGATCCACCCGGCACGCCCACCAGGGGCAACGCTCTGCCCACCAGGGGGCGGTGCTCTGCCGCGACCAGAGCCACTCTAGCGCCTGGAGCAGAGGCCAAGGAGCCAACCCCAGCGCCCCCGCCATCTTTTGCTCCAATGGAGCCTTGGCTGCGGGAGGGGAAGAGAGAGACAGAGAGGAAGGAGGGGGGGTGGAGAAGCAAATGGGCGCTTCTCCTATGTGCCCTGGCCGGGAATCGAACCCGGGTGCCCCGCATGCCAGGCCGACGCTCTACCACTGAGCCAACCGGCCAGGGCCTTAATTCAACTTTTGAGCCTAGGGTAAGATAGCAGTCCCTCTCTCTGCAGCCACATTTTTTCTTTTCTTTTCTTTTTTTTTTTTTTTTTGTGACAGAGACAAAGAGAGAGACAGAGAGAGGGACAGAGAGGGACAGACAGACAGGAAAGGAGAAAGATGAGAAGCATCAATTCTTCGTTTTGGCACCTTATTTCTTCATTGACTGATTTCTCATTTGTACCTTGACTGGGGGGCTACAGCAGACTGAGTGACCCTTTGCTCAAGTCAGCGACCTTGGGTCCAAGCTGGTGAGCCTTGCTCAAACCAGATGAGCCTGTGCTCAAGCCGTCTACAGCCACATTCTTACTATAACTCAGCTCTCATATACCTAACATAAAATCAAAGCCTAAAATATTAAATAAAAGGGAAAAAAGTTTAGGTAATCATTTACCTAGTAACTACAAAAAAAATGAAGGACTTCAGTTTTAAATCTCTGTTCTCATCCTTTATATTCATATAGTACTAAAGCTCATGTTTACTTTCACTCCTTTCATTCATAACCTCTCATCCAGATCACTGACACAATTTCTTAGCTGCTTACACACAGACTGCATAGGACCTAAAAAGATAATGTTGCCTCACCGTCCATAAATATTTATCTTTGCTGCCTGAATAATCTTTTTCAAAATATCATTAAAAATAATAAGCTCAGCAGTTCTACCTCTATAAATTCTACAGAATTGTTTACAATCCAAAAAACTGCAAATGAATTCAAGCTGCAACATATTAATAAACCAGGAAATATTAGTTGTTGAATAAATAGATGTTTTTAACGTTTCTGCTTTGTGTTTCTAAATGTGTTGTCCCGATTTAGAAAATCATTCAATTTTAGTTATAAAATGTAAGGCAAGCCCCTGTCTACTAGACAAGAAATTTTGAAGAATTATACTCAGCTTGATAGAATAAAAGAAACTTTGGGGTTACCAACTGGCTGCCCCTAAGTTAGGGGTAGGTGTCATACACATTATTGAAATCACTCAGAAAGGAAGAGAAGAACTCGTAACACATGGCAGTAGATCTGGCTTTAAGAACAGATATAGCCAATAATAGGTTCCCTATGATGAAGATTGTCTGGCATGTTTTTTGAAAATGTTAACAGTGGACATCTGTAATACTTGAAGAATTATTTTCTTATAAATATTATAATTACCTTTGATAAACTCAAAATATGTAGTCTAAGTCTGTCTATAGCCAACAACAGTCTTGGATGTGTGGTGCTTTGGGGAATGAAGGCATACAGTGACGATGGCTTCAGAAGTGCATGACAGAGAGGGGAGAGCAGCAGAGGGCCAGAAGCCAAGAGTGGGGACTAGAAATAGAATCTGCATCGGGAATTTGGAGCTACAGGTCGCAGGAAAACGTTTCCTACATGCTATCGAATCCTAGAAATTATCTGGATATATTTGTTTAACTTTCTTTTGTGTATGAGATACAGAGCTCAGGTTATTTTATTTGGATATTTAATGAGTCACTCCAAATGGCTTAGAGAACTTGGGGACATTCTGGCAGATTTCACATGAAATTATTAACATTGCCTGACCTGTGGTGGCGTAGTGGATAAAGCGTGGACCTGGAAATGCTGAGGTCGCCAGTTCGAAACCCTGGGCTTGCCTGGTCAAGACACATATGGGAGTTGATGCTTCCAGCTCCTCCCCCCTTCTCTCTCTCTGTCTCTCTCTCCTCTCTCTCCCTCTCTGTCTCTCTCTCTCTCCTCTCTAAAAATGAATAAATAAAATAAAAATAAAATTCATTTAAATTATTAACATTGTTATATCTATGAAAGTTGGAATTGTGAGGTGGATTTGGGAGGTGGAAGATAAAAAGTAATGCTTTTCTAAATTTATGTATTTCTTTATGTTTTAACTTTTACAACAGCCTTTCTTGGTTTTAAATTCATTTCTTCTATAAAGTGTTTCCAGATTCTTCTACCACAGACAGAATCAGTCACATTTTTTTCTCCATGATTTTCTCAAAGGCAGGGAGCATGACTAGCAAAGAGCTTTACATGTATAAGTCACTTCACACCATTACTTCATGGGTAAAATAGATGAGAAATAAAAAACTAAGTCGCTCATGCAAGGTGAGTTTCTCAAACTGTGGTCGCTGGACAAGCAACAGTAGCGTCACCAGAGAACTTGTGAGAAATGCAACACTTTGGACCTTACCCTAGACCCAGACATCCGGAAACTCAGGCTGGGGGTAGGGGGCGGGAGTGGATCCCAGAGAGCCACGTTTTAACAAGCTCGTCTGGTGATTACAATGAACTCTCAAGTTAGTGAGCTACTACTGCCTACAGTAGCATGGCTAGTATAAAATAGGCAAAAAAAATAGATCTTTGAAATGATCTAAATAAGCTTATATTGAATTATAATATATTCTCTGTAAAAAAAAAGGGGGGGTGGTGGGATCCAATGCTAGTATAAATATTTCTAACTTGATTTTTCATGTGGAACATATTTTTATATTGTCCCATTTAATGTTATCGCTCAGGATACACTCTGTCTTGATCATAATCCTAAATATAAAAGTAAAATAATCAACCCAGAAATACTGAGTTTACTCCTTGGCAAATAAAGCATATCATTTCCACAAGCAAATCACTTTAAACTATACATCTGTAATCTCACTGAATCCAGTTATATTTGAATTTTATTAGCATGACAATAAATATTGAAATAATTTCATGAACATCATTATTTTTTCTATGCTTTAAGTATTTTTGTCTGGACTTGGAAATTTTTAATACTGGGGAGAAAGATTTTTCTCTATGATGTCCACTATAGGCAGAATATTAAACCAGTTTTCGTGGCTCCTGTCCAATATAATTACTTTAGTATTTACAAACTGAATGCTTATTTACATGGTTTCAAACTTTTCTTATGCTCAAGGGAGAAGTCACTCTATTAAGAAAAACTAACTAAAATAGCATGAATAGAAAAGTCATGGTGAGCGTCTTATGTGAAGGAAAAGTAGAAAAATATCACAGTGGTTACTCTGGCCATAAACATTTCGAAGAAAAGCATCTGAGTTCTTACTAGCTACCTCCCAGAAACAAACAAACAAAAAACAACTCATGCTCATAAATTCAGCTTTAGATCTTAAATAGTAGGTGACTAAGCCTCAGCCAAGGTATTCCACTCTGTATTCCTTAATTCATATTATTTAAGAATACAATTACTTCTTTATATTGCATTTAACTATTTCATATTAAATAAGTACACATGAAACACCAGGAGAAAGGTAGTAATAGATTAGCATTAAAATATTCCTAATTCTAAGGCATTACATATCTAAAACAACATTGAAATTTGATTAGATAATCATTTGCAATAGACACTTCAAACTTCTTCCCCAAATGAAAAAGTAAATCTTACAATTTCCGAGATGTGAACTCTGACTTCCACTAATGGGCACCACAGGCTTCCAAGTGCGATACCATCACTCCACTTCTCCGTAATTGTCATTCCGATGGAGTCAGACTTCTGCTTTATCAAAGCAAATTTCACATGACTTCAAACTTTGCCTTTAGCAGTACTAAAAGATTACAAAGAATTGGATGATTCCTATCTCAAAAATGAGGAAACCAAGCTACATAAATATAATCACACATCTAGCATCACAACACTGATTTCAGACCCAAAAATAAAAGCGAGGGTGTTTATTTTTTTCCTATGTTGTTTGGTTGGATTTCATTTTTGTTTTGATTTTTGCTTGTGCTGTTATTCCAATTCTATTTCCAGTGAACAAGCTTATCTCCTGATAAAAACCCAAAATTTTCTATTAGCTAAATTCTAATAATATTTTATTCACTATTGTCCCATCAATTTGGTTTTTAACTTTTGGAAGTATGTATATTAGAATGCATTTGAATTTATATCAAGGATTTTAAAAATTTACCTAGTTTCACATTCATAGTCATGGGGTATACAGAAAAAGTATATAATGCTTAATTTTACAAAAGAATGAGTGATTTGGTGGCAACTGCCTCAACATTGAAATCAGAAGACATGCATCAGATTTTCTTAAACTGAGATTTTCTTTATTTGTGAAATGGGGATATTAACTGATGTACACAACTAAAATGCATAGACTCACTTAGGCCAATATCTGTCATGTAGGGAAAAATAAAAAATAAATTTTAAAAAAACAGAGTATCAGAACCTGAAATATATAGAACATACAAAAAAATATACTTGAAGTTTAAATCGGAGACAGCAAACTGTGATTCTATACCAGTACCCCTTATAGTAACCAAACAATGTAAATCCAGCAAGACACAAAGACTTGCATGCATTGTTATAGCCATTTAACCATTCCGTCCATTAACTAAATTTATTAAAACTAGACGGCGAGGTTCTGGTATGCAAACCCTGTCATTTCAGATTAGCTACCTTTCTGATAATCTGAGATTGTACTTACTCATTCAACAGATACTTAGTGAGCACAAACAGTAGGATGGGCAATGAGTAGTACAGGCAAGGGCTTTGCTCTCAGAAGGCACGTGTGATAACAGGAGAGGAGCAGTAAGCCTGTCCAGTCCTGCGTTGCTTATCGATGGGAACGTGCTCTGAGCAATGCACCATGAGGAATGTTCATGGTGGTGGGAACATCACACAGTGCACGTACACAATCCTGGAGGGTACAGTCTACTACACACTTCCATTATTCTATTTCTCCTTCGCTACAAATCTGTATCACGTGTAACTGCACTGAATACTGTAGGCAGTTGTAACACAGTGGAAAGTATGTGTGTATCTAAAATATCTAAACTTAGAAAAGGTGCACTAAAAATAAAAGATACCAACTGGTTCACCTGTATAAGACACTTACTATGCATGACACAGGACTGGAAGTTGCTGCGGGTGAGTCTTGTGAGTGTAAGTGAATGTGAAGGTCTGGGGCATCACTGTACACTACAGTAGTCTTTTTAGAAACTGTACACTTACGTTAGAATAAATTATTTTTTTAAAAAAAACTAGCATAATATTGCACTAGGTCATTAGGATAACTACAAAGTTAGGCCGCTAAAATGTTAGACCACCTAAAATCTTTTCCTAGCTGGCACACCTTGACCACTGAGATGTTCTGATGGTTGTGACATGGGACAGCTGTGATGCTAGGATGCCTGTGACATTCTGCTGGCTATGCCATTCTAACGCCTAGTGAGTCAGCTCCATTATAATGGCCCACCATGGCATGTGCGGTCATTTTTGACCAAAACATTAAAACACAGCACACGGCTATGTGAAGATGTCAGGCAATTCATATATGTATTGAGCAACAAAAACATGATAATGTGACAGAAAGGGACTGAAGATCTACGTTAAACTTGACAATCAAGGAAGGATAGCTGAAGAGGTAAAATTTAAACTGATAACTCAATATCAAAAGGAGCACCAGATCCAGAATCTCAAGTGAGGACATTGCAGGCAAGAACAGCTAGTGCAAAGCCCAATGGCAGGGATTTAGCATACCAGAGGAATAGAGAGAGCCCAGTGGAACCAGACAGAGTGTAAGGGGAGGGCTTACAATGTGGTCAGAGTGGGAGCCTTATGGAAGGTGATGGCAGCGTAGAAGGTCTTATAAGAAACATGTGTTCTATTTGAAGTGCTGTAGAATGCTATTCCAGGGTTGTAAGCAAGGAGTGACATGACCTAATTGTAATCAAGTTTATCTGTGTTGACTGTAAAAGATGCTTGGACTCTACATCCCCTCTCTCCTCCCCACTCCCGCCCGTGATGCATCACTAACGGATCAGCTATGACGAGGATCCAAAGATCTTCCCAGTTGTCTCTGTGTTATTTCATGACCCTGAAGTACTGAATTAAATAGCTCTTAGATGGGTTAAAGAATATCCTGGCTAATTGAAATGGGTATTTTCTGTCTTATGCTTCTTCATTCTAGAATACTTAAGTCTAGGTTACTTAGATATTGTTTGGGGTTAATGAGTTTTCACACTAAGTTAGTGTTTATTGCAAAAGTCATGCCTGGCAAAACACTTATGTAATCCTCCATATAGCATTAGAATGATACACAATTACAGTTTTGTAATTTTGTGCTGTTATATATACCGAGTTGAAGAAAACGAAATTATGATTCTGACTGATGAGGAAAATGCCCTTAAAAGATTGCAAGCAGACAAAATAACAAAACATATATTCCTTGAATTTAGATTATCTTTTGCTCTATTTCTGAAAAATAGAGCAAAACAAATTAACGTCAGCAAATTGAAGTTTACTGTCATTATAAAAGACTTAAGGCCCTGGCCAGTTGGCTCAGTGGTAGAGCGTCGGCCTGGCATGCAGGAGTCCCGGGTTTGACTCCCGGCCAGGGCACACAGGAGAGGTGCCCATCTGCTTCTCTACCCCTCCCCCTCTCCTTCCTCTCTGTCTCTCTCTTCCCCTCCTGCAGCCAAGGCTCCATTGGAGCAAAGTTGGCCCCGGGCACTGAGGATGGCTCCTTGGCCTCTGGCTCAGGCACTAGAATGGCTCTGGTTGCAACAGAGCAGTGCCACAGATGGGCAGAGCATCGCCCCCTGGTGGGCATGCCGGGTGGATCCCGGTCGGGTGCATGTGGGAGTCTGTCTGACTGCTTCCCCGTTTCCAACTTCAGAAAAAATAAATAAAATAAAATAAAAATAAAAGACTTAATAACTAATTTTAAAGACTGAAAACCCTTTCAGAAGAAGCTTAGTGGACATACCAGATCAGACAATATTTATTTTAGACTCATGGCCATGTTGGTAAATAAAGAAGGTGAAGGCATAGAAATCACGTTAGGTTGGAATGGCGCATGACCACCTGGCTTCCAGGGCAGGGAGAAAGCAGTGTCATACATCTTGCACAATATTCCCTCTCTACTAAGATTAGTTGATAACACAAGAGAATTTTCCTTGGCTTTACCTGACAGAAGCTTGATTCATCTTCCAGCAAGAGCAATTTTTCTACCATATTCTGCAATAGTAGCTTCTGAAGGAATTTCTTATCTCATTTATTATTCATCAATCTCCAAAGGACATGTAAGAAACAGCAAAATGTAAATCTCTTTATAACTAAATTAATCCAATTCTTTTCATTTGTCTTTCGTGAGAGACAGCCTCATTGTCAGCTGAGCATATAGAACAAATGCTTGTCACCTGAGTGCTCAAAGAGCAAATTCTAAAAGAGAGATCATTTCCTTTGACAAATGTATGTTAACACAAGAAACTACCTTTTTCTCCAATAATTTACTTGTCATGTCTTTTTTAATTAAAATATACTCATAATCTATAGAGAAAAAAACAATGGCTACTTAATATAATTATATTTCTGATGAGGCATATCTCCCTGAGTTCTTTAAGTTAGCATTTTTGTCAAAATGGATATGAAAAAACATAACACTATACTCATATTTTTCATAAAATATTTTTATTAACGTGGAAAGTTTAACCTTTCACGTGGTATGAACCTAAATTCTGCACTACAAAATTTAATTGAAGACACATGCTTCAGAAAATAAAAATAATTTTCCTAATAGATGGTTTTTGTCTTACCCTATATATTATAACCATTTGTCATGTAGAATCTTTTTCCAAAGTATACTTCTACAAACATTTTAGTTGTATAGCAAAAATGTATATGCTCTGAAGAAATAAAAAAAATTAATGAAAAGAAAATCCAAACAATATGTAGATTATGTTTTTCATTTTATTTCAAAGTAGTTTAAAATATATTGTATAAATAATTTTTAACATCTAGTAGATATTAAAACTCACACTTGATAACTAGGAATTTGGCATTTTCACTGTTTTTATAATAAAGCTATAAATTAAAGTTGCATCAGTCCCCAACATACCTTAAACTTTCTCTACTTGTTATTCAAATATTTCTGTTTTATATATCAGACATATATCTTGGTTTTTGAAGGATCGGTAAAGTTATGAAATGGGCTTAACAATTTTGAGTAGCTTCAAAAAATACACAATTCAGCTACATAGAAAAATTAATGGAATGAAAATAATTAGGCAAATGCAAAACAAAGTAAAACATAAAACCAACCCATCAATGAGGCTAATCAAATATTTATACCATAAAATTCTATACATAAGCCATGAGCTGACCACAGTTTCTTCTCTAAAATATTTAACAGACATGGAAGACATTCTAGTGTGTTATATATTTCAAGTTCTCCTTAAGATAAACACCAAACCAATTGGACAAGAGAATTGCAATAACAGTATTCCTGAAATTATCAGTAAAATCTTCAAAGTTTCAGGGCCCTGTTTTTACTCTGAGAGAGTCTCCCAAGGTTGACTGGTGGCATCAAACATAAGTACAATCCTTCAAAAATTCTTTAAAAAAAATTGATGCAACAAACATTCCTACAGAAATTTCTAAAAAGAAACCATTTCATTCAACCAGCATCCAGACAATTCTTTCAGTTGTTGTTTCTCTTCCATAACATTTTTAATCCTTTATCTAACTTTTATTTTATTCATTTTATTGTTATTAAATATATTAGAATGACATTAGTTAATAAAATTATATAGGTTTTAGATGTACAACTCTACCATACATCATCTGTATATTTCATTGTGTTCCCCACCCTCAGTCAAGTCTCCTTCCATCACCTTTAGTGTCCCCTTTACTCTCTTCTACCTCCCTCCATCTCCTGTCCCTCCAGTAATCGCCCTATTGTTGTTTGTATCTAAGACTGTTTTTGCTTAATCCCTTCACCTTTCTCACCCAGCCTCCCAAACCCCACCCCTCTGACAGCTGTCAGTCTGTTCTCTGTCTCTATGAGTCTGTTTCTATTGTATATTTTGTTAGTTTTTGTTCAATCTCTAAAAGACATGTTAGAGCAAGCAAAATGTAAATCTCTTTGTAACTAAATGAATCCACTTATGTTTATGTGAAATCATCTGGTACTTGTCTTCCACTGACTGGCACACTTCACTCCTATCAAGATGCCAATGGCACACCTCCCAGGACTAGAACAAAAAGTTATATGGAACTACAAAAGACCTTGAATAGCTACAGCAACCTTGAGAAAGAAAGATAAAGTGGGAAGGATCATGCTACCCAATATCAATATGAATATCAAATTATATTACAAAGATATAGTAGGCAAAAAAGCATGCTATTGGTTTAAAAATAGACATATAGGAGGGAGGGGGGAAAGGGAGAGGGGAAGGGGGAGGGGGAGGGGCACAAAGAAAACTAGATAGAAGGTGACAGAGGACAATCTGACTTTGGGTGATGGGTATGGAACATAATTGAACGACAAGATAACCTGGACTTGTTATCTTTGAATATATGTATCCTGATTTATTGATGTCACCCCATTAAAAAAATAAAATTATTTTTTAAAAAATAGACATATAGATCAACAGAACAGAATATATTCCAGAAATAAAAACCCATGTCTTTATGGTCAATTAATATTTGACAAAGGAGGCAAGAATATATAAATATAATAAGGTAAAAATAGTCTATTTCAATAAATGGAGTTAGGAAAAATTTAACACATATACGCAAAAAATGAAACTACATCAAACACAAGAATAAATGCAAAATTGATTAAAAACTTAAAACATTAAACTCAAAAGCGTAATATTCTAGAAGTAAACATAGGCGGTAAAATATCGAACATTTCTTGTAGCCGTATTTTTTCTCATAGATCTCTGTAGGCAAGGGAAATAAAAAAATAAACAAATAGGACTACATCAAACTAAAAAGTTTTTGCACAGCAAAGGAAACAATCAATAAATAAAAAGTGTTGGCAAGGATGTGGGGAAGGGAAATGTGCACTTTTGGTGGGAATGCAGATTGTTGCAGCCACTAAAAATTTAAAAAGTGGAACTGCCTTATGACCCATTGATTCTACTCTGAGAATATATTCGAAGAAAACAGAAACACTAATTTGAAAGAATACATGCATCCCTATGTTCATTGCAGTGTTATTTACAACAGCCAACATATGGGAGCAGCCCAAGTACTAATCAGTATACGAGTGGATAAAAAAGTGGTGGTACATTTACACAATGAAATGCCACTCAGCTGTAAAAAATAAGAAAAGCTTACCCTTTGCAACAGCACGAATGGACCTGGAGAGCATTATGCTAAATGAAGTAAGCCAGTTTTCCATAATCTTTTGAGAAATAGAATATCACATGGAGTTTGATCCTGTATTCACTTCCGAGTTCTTACAATGTAGCTCTTCTTCATTAGCAATTAAGTGCAAAGAGAATTCTAATGAGAATGAAGAATAATTAGGGGAATTAACCCAACAAAGATAAATTCTGAATAGAAATCTACTCCAACTCCTCTTAGAGGGAAGTCAGGGGAACATCTTTGCAGGGCCAGAGGTCTCTTACAAAATAATTTTGAACTCACTCTTACAGAAATTGACAGTACAAAATAGTCGCAGGGATGTTAAGTACAGCAAAGGAATACAGTCAGTAATATAATAACTATGTATGGTGCCAGGGAGGTACTAGACTTCTCGAGGATTACTCTGTAAGTTATATAATCATCTAACCACTATGCTGTACAAGCTGAAAGTAATATAATGTTAAATGTCAACAGTAATTGAAAATGTTATTTAAATGCACCAACATTTCTTACGTTGGGAATTGTGCATACGTGTGTTTACATTTTTATTATTTAAACCAAACATATAACAACATAGACCCTCTTGAATATGTGGCATATTTTACAATTTTAAAATTGTAAATAAACACGTTAGTAGAATTGGGGAAATCTGAAACACAGAAATAAGACATTTTAGGGCTATATTTCTCTCTTCACAGGGAAAAGAATATGATGGCATATTTAGAATATTTCCTAAATAAACTAATGAGTGTGAAAATACTTTTAAATTATAAATGATACTATATCAGTATTTCATAATTTAAAACAATAATATGTTAAATGAGTCAATAATTTCAAACTATCTAAAGTGTGGTGGAATGATTATATACTGCTCACAAAAATTAGAGGATATTTTATTGCATCATACTCATTTCAAAATATTTCCTAACTTTTGTGAGCAGTATATAAATGAACTGATTTCTGAGTAAATTTTTTTAATTTTACTTAAAATATCAAATTTAATGGGGTGACATTGTTCAATAAGAGTACACAGATTTCAGGTAAAAATTTCTATAGCTTATATTAAGTAAATTTTTTAAAGATTTTATCATTTTCAAATAATATAAAGAAGATGCCTGATTTGTAACTTTTAAATTGTGTGAGTGTCTATAATTATTCAGAAAATGGCAATTGTGACAAGCAGCCATTTTAGAAAAGGCTGTGCTTTTCCCTGGCAGGCTGTGTCTGTAGATGTAAAATTTTGCTGAGGCAAAAAGTGTTAGTTCCATGACCTCAGAACATTTCATTTTTGTCAGGTACACCATGTGCCTTAGGCCACTAAAATATACTTACTTTTATAGAAAACATGTCATTTCCTCATTGCTAAACTTGCTTTTTTTTTTTAGTGAGAGAGAAAAAACAGGGAGGCAGACAGGAAGGCAGAGAGATGAGAAGCATCAGCTCATTGTTGTGACATCTTAGTTGTTCATTGATTACTTTCTCATATTTGCCTTCCCTGGGGGGGGGGGCTCTATCTGAGCCAGTGACCTCTTGGTCAAGCCAGCGACCTTGGGTTCAAGCCACTAACCTTGGACTTCAAGACAGTGAACTTTGGGCTCAAGCTAGTGACCATGTGGTCATGTCTATGATCTTATGTTCAAGCCAGCAATCCTAAACTCAACCTAGTAAGCCCACGCTCAAGCCGGCGACCTCTGGGTTTCAAACCTGGGTCCTCAGCATCCCAGGTAGGTACTCTGTTCACTGCGCCACTGCCTGGTCAGGCTGAACTTGCTATTTTAAATACTCCTTCCAGGTAGCCATCTTCATTGATTATCTTTATAATACTAGTTTTTCTATCTTGATCTAGATTTGATGGTGCCCTTGCTTTATCAGTATGCATATAAGTGGGTCTGTTTATTTGATATAAATATGACAGACCCTTTCTGACTTTCCTGCACATCTTCATCCAGCCTGTACAATTTCAGAAAATCTCCAGCAGGAGCACAAGGAACCCACTTTGAATTTCTCATCCATCCGTGTTTTTCAAAATGCATAGCTCCTAAAAGATCAAAAGAACTATCTCAATGCACTGTGTGTTTCTTACCTGTAGACACACTTCTTCATGCTGCACCTCTGGTTCCTGCCAGGTAGAATAGAATGCAGGTCTTGTGTATGAACCAGAGAGCATGCCAGGTACCTCATGTTACAGAGGGTCAGAACACCCTTGAGACTGTTTCTCATTTCGACCTCAGTTCTTCCCTGTGGAGGACATGGAGCATATTCTCAAACAATTCATGACTATAGAGCTTACTAAAACCATTATGAAACTTTGGAATTGTCTTGCCTGCTTTACTAAACTTTATGCATGACATATGCATCAAACTGAATAAGAATAAAATAGAATTACAGTCTAAAGTTTTGTGAGTGTGATACCTTTCAAAGCAAGAACATGTACGTTGGTATTTGTAAAGATTTTGAAAGACTTAATACACCTACAGTATGTTACATATTGATGTATTTGTTGCTTTTAATGAAGCTTTATTTTTCACTAATGATATTTTTGTTCAACTATCAGCATTAGATTTTAAAGGATAGAAATACATTTTTTAGTGATACTCTCTGCAGGGTTCCCTTTTTCTGATATTAAGCTATTTTGAACATTTTTATGCTATAAAATCTTCTCATGATATTATCACCATAAAAGAAAATGTGAAATGCTGAAGAATGCAGTTCTCATTTACAGATCTTTTAATGATTGCTTTAACAAGTCTACAGCACACTTTCTGTTCCTCACAATTTAAAGGAGAAACAGACAATATAACTCTCAAATCACATTTGCAAAAATTACCTACTCAAAGTCAAATAGTGAGCACCTACTATACAAAGAACTTTGGTAACATAAAGGTTAAGGTCTCCCACAATGATCAGGAGTAAGTCAAGGATGCTCCTGTTTTCCATTGTTCTTTAACATGGTGTTGGAGATCTTAGTAAAATGAAATTAAACAAGGAAATCAAGGCATAAAAATTGGCAAAAAAAAAGGGAGTAAAATTATTTCTGTTAGCTAACTGATGATTTGACATTAATTCTAACAAGGACCAGTAAGTTGAAAACCTAGAACTAGCAGAATATCAAATTAATATTAACAATAAGTAGTTTTTATTTTTCAAGCAACAATTTAGAAGCTATAATGAAAGATAAAAAACTATATAAAATTAATAAGAACTATTTAATTTGAGGCAATTTTTCAAACTCTAAAAAGATATTAAGGTAGACAAATTAACATGAATATATACACATATATGTACCCAAAACAAATACCAAATACCCACAAGTATTTGTTAATATTTTTGAGCTGGAAAAAACTGATTCTAAAGTTAATATAAAAAATATGCATTATGTATATGAAAACACTGGGAAAAATATCAATGAAGGAGACTAATTCTGCCATGTTTAAAACATGACCAGTGAAACAGAGTAGAAAGACCAGAATAAGATCCCCCAAATCATGGGAGGTTAGAATTATATTAAGGTGTGTGTGGCTTTTCTATCACTTGAGAAATGATTCCTTTTAACTAAGTGGAGTGAAACCATTTCTCGAGTGGGCTCAAGAAAGGAGAAAGAAATATGAAATTGTATAGCTGGCATAAAAGTCTCTCCCCAGGAATTTTTACTGAGAAGGGTAGTAGAGAATAAGGAATGAGTTGAATGTTGATGTAGCTTGAAATGTTTTCACCATGCTTGAATGCTGATGTAGAATAATAGGGTAGAGGGCAAGAGACTTACAAGTAAGGGGAAGAAATGGAGAATGACAGGAATAGCATTCGAGTAGGTGAGAAGCATACAGATCTAGACTTTGAAGGTTATATTATAGAAGGGAAGGTAACATATGTGCATTTAGATCAAGGTGGATTAGGATATTGGTGAACAAGTGGAATTAAAAAAAACTATTGATTGATATCTGGAATTATGCTTCTGATATGAAGGCTCTTGAAGGATGTTTAAATGACAAATGCCATTTTTATAGGTAGAAAGAGTCCAGTCAGTTTCACAAGTTAAATATCTGATAACATCAAGGGAATTGAGTAGTCTTTTGCTGTATAACAAACTATCCCCAAACTCAGTAGTTTAAAACATCAACCATTGTTTGCTCACAATCCTGAGGATGACAATCTGGGCTAGGTTCAGTTCTCCCATCTGTCTTCCTGGGGGTCACACATGTAGTCTTAGTCATCTGAGGCTCAAAGGGGCTAGGTGATCCAAGGTGTCCTCACTAGACATCTGGATGTTGGCTGTGGCCACTTTATTCTTTTTCACAAGTTCTATCTTTCTCTGGTAAGATAGACTGGCTTCTTCACACAATGAGATAGATGCGGCAAAGAGGAAAAGGCAGAATCTTCAAGGTCTCTTGAGGCCTAAGCTTTGGAATTCACATAAAGTAACTTCTACCATATTGTTTCGGTCAAAGCCAAAATTCAGTTTGGGGAAAATAGACTCTTGCTCTCGAAGGCAGTAGCTACAAAATGTCATGGCTTTGTTTTCAATTTTTATCCAAGTCATGGCAAGACTGTGTATAAGTACTCAGAGATTGATGCTAGTGGTATAAGAAGTTTGATAAATTTCAAAAAAGAGTTTGACAATACCTATCAGACTTAGCCTGACCAGGTGGTGGCGCAGTGGATAGAGCATCAGCCTGGGACACGGAGGACCCAGGTTTGAAACCCTGAGGTATCCAGCTTGAGCACAGGTTTACCAGCTTGAGTGAGGGGTCGCTGGCTTGAGTGTGGGATCATAGACGTGAGCCCACAGTTGCTGACTTGAGCCCAAAAGATCACTGGCTTGAACAAGTGGTCACTTTCTCTGATGTAGCCCCCCCATAACCTCTGTCAAGGCACATATGAGAATGCAATCAATGAACAACTAAGGAGCTGCAACAAAGAATTGATGCTTCTCATCTCTCTTCCTTCCTGTCTGTCTGTCCTTATCTGTCCCTCTCTCTGACTCTCTGTCTCTGTCAAAAAAAACCCAAAAAACAAAAAAAAAACACCTGTCAGAATTACATTTTCACATATCTTCCAAACTAGTAAATCACTTATATGGATGTACTCTAAAGAAAATCTTACATGATTGTACAAGAAAAGAACTATAAAGATACAGAGAACAGAATTGTCTATAAACAGAAAAGTTGGAAGACAATTTAATGTACAATAACCAGATACATAAATTCAAGTTAATTCACAAATGAGAAATTATAGGGTAATTAGTTAAAATGAATAAACTAGAACTACATATGTCAATATATATTCATTTTAAAATTATAATATCAAGTGGAAAAGCAAGTAAAAAAGGTACAGTATGATAGGACTTATATAAATTAAGAAGTAATATAAAATTATATAGTGTTATGGATATATAATATACATGTAAGAATATTGAAAAAGAATTAGGAAAGATTCAAATCAGTGTCAGGACTGTGTTGATCTCTGAGAATGAGACTGCAGTAGCGGTTTCAACCATACCTGTAACATTTTGTTTAGATACACCTGTATTGGACAAATATTAATATTCATAAAATCTGTTTGGTGCTGTTCTAATATCCTCTATAGTTATTGCCTGCAATTTGTCAGCATTAAGAAACCTTTAAATAACATATAATCCCAATTGTGTTTGCATAGAATATATTTAGAAATTTATAAAACTAATTAGTGTCAGTGGGCATCACTGAGGAAGGGAACCAGAGAGCTAAGTAAGGGGCAGGTAGGGCAAGGACCACCGGGCACTTTATACTTTTTGGTACTCTTTGTATTTTTATAACATATGTTACCCTTGAAAATATCTTATTTCTCTGCGGTGGTCATGCCTTGCTGGAAAATGCTATATAAATCTCACAACCTCTTGGCCATTCTTTAGTTTGAATGACTTGGATGAGCCTCATTATATATTCTTCGAGAGACCTCTGTCTGTCACCTTCATTTGAAGAAAAACTTTCAGCTGATTCCTCATTCCGTTTATGGAACATTTTTATTGACTTTCTCTGGGGCGGCTGGAAATCTTCCGTTTTCATAAGAGTCTGACAAGGCCATCTTCATTCTGCCCTTTGCTCTTATTGTCATTTAAAGGGCAGGTGGTGTCACACCCATGCTCATTTGTTTTACCATATGCTGTTTGAAGTCATACAAGCCTGAAAAGCCTGAAGCCCAGGACATGAAGTGACAGTTAGAAACTTAAAGAAAAAAAAAAGGAGAGAAATTTTCATGAAACTCATCTTTAAATATATATTCAATTTAGCGTCGAATTAAAAATGAAACATTGTTATCTGTTTCTTGTCAAATCATTAATTTTGGTGCATTTAAAACGAGATAGACTTTCTTTTATGCATTTAGCAAATGTTGTCGAGAGCTCCCTGCACGGCCAGGGCTGCTCTTGGTGCTGGGCATAGAGCAGTGAACCAAGCCAGGTCCGTTCATTCGTGCATCTTACATTACTGGAGACAGGCAACAGCCAAACCATTCTATATCTCATATGGTGATAGGCAATATGGAGAAAAAGAAACCAGGAAGGTAAGAGGAGCTGAAAGATGGGGGAGGCGGGGGGCTCTTCTTTTACAGAATGGTTGTCAGAGAATGTCTAATTTATAGACGGACATGAAAACCGAGACCTAAGAAAGTGGCAAGAGTGTCCTGTGGAGGGTCCCGAGTAGAGGGAACTGCATGTGTAAAGGTCTTGAGGAGAAATATGATTGGTGTACCCAAGGACAGCAAATCGCACGACCGCAGTGTACAGAGTGAAGGGATAATGTAAAGAAAATGTCAGAGAGCAGTAAGTGTCCACACTGGAACCTTGTAAGACATTTTTCAAAGTCACGGTGACTAATTTGGCTGTTCCGTTGAGTGAGGCTTTCTAAGAAGAATAGAGTGTAGAGAAGCGTGGGACCAGGAAGACCAGTAAGCAGGCAAGAGGTGGGGGGGGGGCCGCAATAAAAGATAGTTGGGGATAGAGGGAAAAAAATAACACAATTTATGTGTGAGAGGTGGGGGAGCACAAAGCGTCAACTCGTAATTCCTTCCCATATGTGCCTTGACCGGGCAAGCCCGGGGATTCGAACCGGCGACCTCAATGTTCCGGGTCAATACTATTATACATCCACTGTGTCGCTACAAGTCAGGCTCAGTATATAATTTAAAATATATCTAGTTTGAAAGGTTTTTAGTCTAAAATTCTTGTAAGCATGAACTGTAGTTTTGGGGCCCTCTCCTACTTATTGATCCCTATGTTGGAGCAGACGCAAGTGTTGTTGAGGCTCTGTGTGAGGAGTTGCGAGGGCCCATTCTGATTTGGGTGTTTGTGAGGTTCCTCAATTGTCTATTAGAGGGGGTCGTGCCATTCCCCCTCCCCCACTCTGATACTTGCTGGAGCATATGGCTCTGCACTCCAGTAGTGAGCAGCCTAGAAGGGCTGCAACCGTGACTTCAGAACAGGAGACAGAATTCACTCAATACCTCTCAAAAGCTGAACTGTCAAGATAAAATATGTATTTATGAGAACTGCCTAAAATTTGTGAAGCTATTCCATACCTCCTGGCCTGTGTTCCAAATGGAGGCAGCTCAGCACACTGATCTGTCTGATCCAAGGTATTTAGCAAATAAATGACAGACATATTCAAGCAAATGAGTATAATTACTTTCTTCCAGTATCTGCTCTTCCCACCTTCCTTTTGAACAGAACTTTACTTGGGTATATCCCTTCCTAAATTAAAGACATTTACCAGCCTCCTTTGAAGCAGGTGTGGTTAAGTGACGGTCTTCTTGTCGATCCAATATGACCATAATTGACCTCAGCAATTGAATTCGTCATGGTTGTCCAGAGAAACCAAAACAATAGGCTGTAGCATGTATTTAGACGGAGATTTACACCAAGGAGCTGGAGCTTCTGATGGTGAAGCCTGGCAAGCCCGGAATCAACAGTAGGCTCTCAGGCTGGAAACTCAGGGGAGAGCCAAGGTGGCATCTCAAGTCTGCAGCTGTCTGCTGGCAGAACCCCTTCTTGTGCAGGGGGGAGGTCAGTCTTTGATCTACTGCTTGGATAGCGCCCAGCCACATTATAACGGGCAATCTGCTGTCTTCACAGCTCACTGACCTATAAGCTCCTCTCATTCAAAAAACAACCTCCCACGTACATATCCAGAATAATAGTTGACCACGTACCTGGGCAGTCAATTTCACACATAAAACTAACCATCACAGCAACTTCTAGCACAAGCTTTTAAAAAGAGTAGGTGTTATTTTCATGTATCTCTTTCTATCTCCTTGCTGACTTGAAAGCGGACACGGTACTGAACCTCCATGGACCACGTGGACGAGGCCAACACCCCAGGGAGGGCTGAGCAAAAGAGAGAAGGCGCCTGGGCAGAGGGTCGCAGCTTGAAACTGGGGATGTGGGAGAAACAAATTCTGCCTTTAGGCAACTATTGAGTTCAGGGATCTCTGATGACAGCTGTGAACTTGTAACTTAACTAATATACAAAGTTTTACAATACTTTCACGTTAAAAAGTGTGGTAAAAGAAAGTTACCTCTAAACACATTGGCGGTGGCCAGAGACAATGGGTGGGAGTGATAGAATGAGTGAACAAGGTCAAAAGGTATAAATATTCATTTATAAAATAAATAAGTCATGGGAGTGTGATGGACAGCGCAGTGACTGTGGTTAATAATGCGGTATTGCGTATTAAAAGCTGCTGAGAGAGCCGATTCTAAACGTCATCATAAGAAAAGAAAGTATAACTATGTATGGTGATGAATGTTAACTAGACTTATTGTAGTGACCATTCATTTGCGATATACTATACACATATCCAATTATTATGTTATAAACCTGAAACTAACATAATACTACATATCAATTATAACTCAGTAAAAAAAAATAATAATACAAATCTTTATTGCTTTCTTTTAGCCTGCTTTCCACAACAGTACAAAGTAAAGAAATTATAAGTACAATGAAGGCTGCACATAATGGCCCAACTGATGTTGCTCCCCGTGACAGGTGTTTTACTGTTATATCATTCACTGTCATTACTTGGATAATTACACATTCTTATTTAGTTGAAAATAAATTTAATTTATTAATGCTTATTTTTTGTCAGTGTACTAAGGGTGGAAGATTCCATGGAGAACAAGGCAAGCATAGTTCAAATTTCACAGAGCTTTTGGTCTAATAAGACAATTAAAAAGCAATTTTAAGACTTGTAATACATGCTATGATGGGAGACTGACAGGGGAGACATATAAAATGTAATAGCCCTTCTTTTATATATGTATCTTTTTTAATTGGATTTATTGGGGCGACACTGGTTAACATAACCATACAGGTTTCAGGTGCCCGATTCTACAACACATCTCTGTACACCATATTGTGTGTTCATCTCCCCCAAGTCTCCTCTTCGTCCGTTACATTTATCCCCCGTATCCTTCTCCAACAGCCACCCTCCTGCAATCACCACCCTGTTCTCCAGAAACATGAGTATTTATTTTTGCTTTTTGCTTTCTTGTGTACCGTTTTGTTCATTCCCTCCTATATATGTGTCTTCGTGTATATGTGTATGTGTATAAGCGGTTAGAATAGGAAAAGGCAATCTGTAAGAAGAAATAATTCAAGAAAACAATGGTATACGGGTGTCAGCCAGGTAAAGAGAAGCAAGAAGATAATGGTGGAACAAATAGCAAATGCAAAACCTCGAGTCAGATAGTATTTGAGGAACTGATTAAGGGTAACAGAGATTTGGCGTGCTGTGTTAAACTTACTGTAAGGTTGTTAAAAAGGAAAAAAAAAACCACTCAGAAATTGAGAGTATCTTGTAGGATTGGTGTCTTTAGGCAACATCAGAGTACACTTATAGGGAAAAAACAAACAAACAAAAACAAGAAATCTTCCAAAAAATCTGAGGCAGGCCCCCTGTCTCTCTGATTTTCCTAGATCTGTTTATCCTAAAGCTTTGTGCAGGTGTCCTCAGTCTATGACTGACCCCTACCTCCAGTCCATATAGGACACAGCTACCAGGGAACCCTCTATGATTGTTTATGTCTTGTCCTTAACCAGCTCATAAACAGTCACTGTCACCCCATGAGCTAGAATAGTAAAACTTTAAATGTTCTACCCGGGCTGTTCATGATTAGGCTGCAGACTTTTCCAGCTGCCATGATCTGGGGGAAACCAAGGTCAGGAGACATAAAATGTCACCTGGGTATCTTCTGAGAGTGATGGAATGGATGAGCTGAGCCATTTAGTTCTGTGGCAGAAGTAATCACAGGCATTTGCAACAGTGTATGACAATGAGGTTTTCCATCATGCCATATCAACAGCTACATCTTGAAAAGAGAGAAAATTGTTGCATGATCATCCACATCTTGTTGATATGCAGCAGGGGGTTAGCTCTCAGCCTGCCTTTCATATGTTGAGAACATCTGTAGAGAAGGCAGCTGGCGATAGGGCAGACCACAGCGAAGTGCAATAAAGTGTTCAACCCAAGTGAAATTAGACATGTCAACCAAATGTTTGCTATTAATCTATATCGCCAGCTTTGCATCTTACTGTAACACATGTTAGTGTTTTTTTCCCAGTTGGCATCATCTGATCACGATGATTTGATATTCACTGAACATCAGCAGTGAACTCAGCAACATGCAGAACATAATGATGGAAAATTTTCCTGGCCAGAGACCTTACACAGTGCTGCAGAGTAAGCAGAAAAGTGGGGATAGCTGTTGATACATTTAATTGAAAATTCAATGAACTTGAAGAACTAATATTAAAACAAGAAAAAGAGGTGGCTTAAGAAGAACTTCAAGTTAAAAAAGAAAGGATGAGTTTCTCATTCTGTCAGGAGGGAAGGCATGGTGTCCTAGAGCAGACAAAAAGGACCACAGTGTTGGGCATGACTTTGATTCTGCTCATTAAGGGCATACACATTAAACATGTATTCAGTTAGAGAATTTACTTGGATACCTATAAGAACTTCTCCTCTTCAAGTGAGTTAGCAATTCCTGGAGCATGCAAGGTGAATATTATATTAAAATTCCCCTTCAAATCAGTCTGATTATCTCTAGCAACAATGGGGTGAATGACACAAAAATCAAATGATCTTCAAGTTCCAAAAAGTGGCCAAGTCTCAAAAATTAGTTAATAAATGATATTTTTTTCAAAATGAGTCTATCTATCTATCTATCTATCTATCTATCTATCTATCTATCTATCTATCTATTTACACACACACAGGTCATTGCTCATGGATACCATAACAGCATGAGGTGGACCCCATAAATGAACTTTATAGGAAACCGAAACAGTACATGTATATTGAAATAAGTATAACAAACTAATGAAATAATGTAAGGAGTGAGTAATACATCCCAGAAATAGTCATGCTAGCTACTTTGTAGAGTTCATTATAATCTAACAAGTTGGATTTTATTATAGTTACATCAAAGAAGAAAAAATAGAGACAAAGATCAGTTAAGAAGCATTGGGTTAATAAAAAGGAAAAAAAAAGTACTAAAATTTGAATCCAGTTCTACTAACCTCAAAATTCATACTTTTTTTTTAATGAATTTATTGGAGTAAGACTGGTTAATAACAATATATAAATTTTAGTTGTACAAGACTGTAATTTGACATCTGTGTGCTCTATTACTGTGTTGACCCCTTGAAGTCTAGTTTTCTTGTGTTTGACCTTCTTTACTTGTAGTACTCCAGCCCACTGGGAACTGCCAGTGTCACGTGGAAAAAACCTTCTCAGGACACAAACTAATGTCACTAGGAAGAGGGGGAGGCCTGCCAAGGGAGGCAAAGAAGACCTCCTGAATTTGCTGCTCCCTTAGCTTTTATTGATCAGAAGCAGAACAAAGGTAACAGGACTACAGGGGAAGAGATCAGGCGATAAGGAAAAAGAATGACTAATAAACTTTTTGATGACATGAAGAAATGGTCAGTGCATTCTTTTTCTTTTGTTAATTAATGAGCACAAAGGAAGGGGCAATCTAGAACCTCTAGTAGGCTAATTTTCTAAAGGCCATTCACATGCATTCCTTTGTGTCTGCACCAAGGTTACTCATTCACCCAGCTTTCTGGTGTTTGCATCCAAGAGACATTCATTCAGGGCTTTTAACAAAAGTTCTTCAATCAAAGTCATAGAGCGTTCAAGGTTAGATGGGTGATTCCCTACATTTAATCACTACACCTTCCCCAAACCCCTTGCCCCTCTGGTAACTAACCACCATTCCGTTGACTATGGCAAAACTCATACACTTTCTACTACACTACCACCCCAACTAAAAAATATAAAAATCAAAATTTTAAAAAATATATTTGGTCTAATGGCACAGTTTTCTCATACGTGTATAATTAGCTACAGAGTTTCATGGCATGTTCAGTGCGTATGTAGACTGGTTTACCTCTAAATAATGTATTATGCTATATTTTTACAAAACTTTATCTCTAAGAAAGGGTAGACATATAATTACAAAATCACAGCAAATTTGGATTTTCCTAGTCAAGGCATTATTAACTTCCTACTAATCAATAAATGGACTCTGTGGGCAAAGGCAATTTTCCTGTCATCTGTAAGATACTGGTATTTCCACCAGTGTCATTGTATTTATAACAAATCAAGTCAAGGAATATACTAATCCCTTCAATAATGTCTGTTGTAAGGTTCACTTGTCAATTACATATTCAGTCCATGGGGTGGGGAGGATTGGAGATAATTTTATGGTCAAAAAAATTATTAAATGGCAAGGAACTATTTTATTTTTATTTTTTACTATTCTATTCTGGGAATCACTGGGGGTTTACATTTACACACAATTACATTTTAAGAAGTAAGTGGCATCGGAATATTTTAAAACTTATTAGTGAGGAAGAAGGAAAACAGCTATTGACAAGTGAGTACAAAGCACCCACCATATGGATTCTACCATTTTAATTATTTTGTCCTTTTCCGTTTTAAGGCAACTCTTAGTGGTAATAATTTCTCAACTAATGAAAGACCAGCTGCTACTTAGCGAGCCAGACACCCAATTAGGAATCTGAAGCCTGCTCAGCAACCTTTCTCTGCCAGCCAGCTCGCTGAATCACCTCCTGTCACTGGCACGGAACTGATTCTTTTTTGTTTTGTGAAATGCATGTTGTTGTCACACAAACTGGGTCTCCAGAATGTTTTCATTTCAGAAGATCTGAACAATCTGATGCCCTGTTAATCTCATTTTTTTTGGACAAGGTTGAGATTTGTAACAAGGTCCTTCATCTATCTTTGTAAATATAATTGAGGAATGGCCGTGGAGAGCTATGTCTCGCAGAACAAAGAAAATGTGAAATGTGGAAGTAGCCACACCCAACAGCTCAATATTACTTGGTGACTAAATGATGAGATAATAGCATTAGATAAAATACTCAGAACAAAAATTACTCCAAAAAAGATAATTATATTTCTACATATAACAAAAAAGCTTGATGCTAAATGTTAATGACATTTTTTCCCTTAATATCTTAAATAATGAACTTGATAGTAACAAGATGCATTTTAGAATAAAAAAACGAACTTTCAAACTGCGGTTTGATTGTATGCACTATATTTTTCCCTCTAAGAGAGCTCAAAACAGTTTTTCTCACAAAACAAATACAATCTCCCAAACTGCTAGAGGAAATAACACATTTAACATTGATGCTATTGAACATTTTAAAATGATATTTAATACTCAGAAAGTGTTTTCCCCCTTTTTAAAGAGTTATTGCTGATCAAATCTGAGTAAATAAGTCACACTGAAATCCAGAGATGATTGATCATGCAAAATAAATTGACATTTTCTTTGATTCATAAAGAGAATTCAAAATATCCTCTCGGAATATTTTGCCCCAGGCCTGGTGAGCCCTTCCTCAGCTGTCAGACACCTTGGGCATTGGCAGAGGGGCAGCCTAGGAGTCACATTTTTAGTAGAGCGATTCTCAGCAGTGTGGGAAAGCTAACACCACGGAGGGTATCAGACACAACACAGAGGAACTGCCGCCTCCCACTGCTAGCTCTGCTGCGGCAGTTATCTGGAGTCCTCTTTCTGTGCTTAAACTCAGCGGGTGTGCAGTCAACACTGTTTATTGGCTGCCATTCCACCTGCTGTGAATGACAATGAGTACAACCAAGGATCCTCCCGCAGCTCCAGCAAACGGTGAGGACCTCCACCGGGTGTCAGGGGACAGGAAGTGTTCAAGTCCTCTGCAGGGGACTAGCTCTGACTCGAACAGCCTGGAGTTGGTCTGAAAAAGAAAGCCTGGGGGTGAGAGGTGGGTGCAGTCTAGAGTAGATTCTCACTCTTGATTGGGCATAGGGTGCAAGCAGTGTTTAGGGGGTGAATTACAGCTGACTCTTCACCAGGATGCCTCCCGAGACAGATGCTGTGGCCGGAAGGCACGTCCTTAAACTGAGAATTTATCTGCTCAATGCTGACTATGATTTAGGGAAGAAACAGATTGTCTTTGTCAGGCATGTCAGTAGGGAAAGCAACGATAACGAGAAGTCAACTTTTATTCCACAATTCCTCATGTCTCTATAGTGCTGTCAGAGCGATTTTCTAGAAGGCAGGTCAGATCCTTTCGCAATTATACTTAAACAATTTAATGACTTTCACTTGCCTGCAAGATCACATTCAGGCTCGTTAGCATGACGGACTCATCGAGTCCTCTGTGAATTGGCCCTTGCCAATTTATTTTAAATTCCTTGTCTGACTCAGATTTCCTCAGATTATAATATATCACCTACTTGGCATTTACAATTTGTTAGGTGCCCTTCTATACCCCTTACATAGATAAACTCAACTCTGGTCTCAGCCATCAAACCTCAGCTAAAGAAAGTTTTTCCTTATTAACTCTGATACTCCAAATCAGAGTTGTCTATTCTTTCTTTTTTTTTTTTTAAACAACACTAGACTTAGGGAAAACTAGTCACAACAATAGTTTCCACTAAAAACATTTCTTTTATAGATAATTTTGGTTTAGCTATTCTGTTTCTAGTCTAGTAAAATTTGATAAATTTTGATTTTACTGTTCATTTTTCTGTAATCTAGGTTTTCAAATATATTTGTTTGAATTTATACGAGTAATCTCTCATAAGTTTTCTAAAGGTTTTCTGTTTCAATAGTTATTTCCTTTTATCATTTTTAAATTTGTTGTTTTGTTTATACATTACCTAGTGTTTGTCTGCAAGGTGTCATCGGGTTATGACACAGTTCCGTTCCTACGACAGGGACATAACCCGAATTTTGGTGTAAGTCGAAACACACCCTAGCCTAACACAGAGGAAACATTTGCATTTTTAGCAGTCCAAAATGGCATAAGTAAGCGCACTGGGGGACCAGTTCCCTCACTCATAGGTCGCATTACTGTGTATTCTTCCACTGCGCACAACTGAACTAGTTCGCCCATGTAGACTGTAAGTACAATGCTAACAGTGTAAACCGAAACACTTATGTATCAATTTTTTTAAGTTTTAATGGGAGTGAGCATCTTTAACTTGAAACTTTGTTATGTTGAGGCTACCGTAACCCGAGGACCTCCTGTATTTGTTTCACCCAGATAATCAGTCTTTAATTTATTAATTCTAATTTTTTTTCCTTTTTTCTCTCTCACTAATTCTGTAATTTTTTCCTTAAATTCTTACATTTACTTTATTTTTTTCTTACTGGCTTTTAAATTTGAATTTATGCAGTGCTTTATCTCCTTGATAATTTTCATTTTTATTTTTCAAAACTTTTACAATTTTCATTTTTATTTTATTTCCCATCAATGAAAGTGTTCTTTTTGTTATTATTAATTCAAGTTTTATCATATTGTGATAAAAATATTTTTGCATCATTACTACTTTAAAGAACTAAATGAGGTATTCTTTTGATACTTTATATAAAATCAATTTTTCTGAGCACTATGTTTAAACCTCCTTGTTGTAGAAGTATTTACACTGATGACAGAAAATGCAGTCTTCAGGCCCTGAATAACCCCAGGTAACTATTATTTTTATTTTGAGTGTTTGGCTATCTGATTAAAGGTGTTCTAGATGATGGTGATTTTAAAGTCAAATTTTACCTAAAATCATTGATTCTTTTTTAATAAATTCTTATGTTTCCCTTGTGTGGATGTTGTCTGTCATTTTTTGTTCACTTTGAAAACATCCAGTTTTTAAGACTCAGATGGAATTATTTTGTTTTGATTATATTCTGGGAATAATAAAAAAACTGATATTGTCTTAAAGATTGGAAATTATTTTTCATGGTCTTAACAAAGACTTTCACCTTGACCAAATTTTATTTTTTCCAGCCTTGCTGATATATAATTGACACATAACATTGTATACATTTAAGGTGTACACATATTAATTGCATATACTTATATATTAAAAAATTATTAGAATTATTACCACTATAGTATTAGCTAACACCTCCATCAAGTCAAATAATTACCATATCTTGTGTGTGTGTGCACGCGTGTGTGTGTTCAGAATATTATGTTCTATTCTCTTAGCAACTTTCAAATATTATATAAAAGTGTTATTAACTATAATCACTATGCTAGCTATTAGATCGCCAAAAGGTTGTTTTTTTTTTTTATAACCAGAGAGTTGTACCATATATTCCTCTGAATATATACCCAGAATTAAGTAGGATTGCTGGGTCATACAGTAGTTTGATTTTTAGGTGTTTGGGGAATTTTCACGCTGTTTTCCATAGCATTTGTACCAGTTTACATTCCCACCAAGGTTTCCTTTTCCTTCACGTGAACGTTTGCATTTCCCCAATGCTTAGTAATGTTGCACCTTTTAATGCACCTGCTGGCCATTTGTATGTCTTCTTTGAAAAAATGTCTGTTACTCTATCCATATTTTCAATTAGATTAATTTTTTGCTATTCAGTTGTACTATGAGTTCTTATATATATTTTTTTGAGAGAGAGAGAGAGAGAGACAGACTGAGCATCAACTTATAGTTGTGTCACTTTTAATTGTTTATTGATTGCTTCTCATACAGGCTTTGACCAGGGGATTCCAGCTGATCCAATGACCCCTTGCTCAAGCCTGCAACCTTTGGGCTCAAGCCAGTGACTATGGGATCATGTTGATGATTCCATGCTGAAGCCAGCAACCCTGCGCTCATGCTAGTGAGCTTGTGCTCAGGCCGGTGACCTCAGGGTTTTGCACCTGGGATCTCAGTCTCCCTGGTTGATGTTCTATCCACTGTGCCACTAACAATCAGGCTACTTATTTTGGATATTAACCCTTTATCAGATACATGATTTGTAACTACAATATTTTCTCCCATTCTGTAGATTGCCTTTTTCTTTTCATTTTGCTGATGGATTTCTTTACTATGTAAAGTTTTTATTTTGATGTAATCACACATATTGATTTTGCTTTTGTTGTCTTATCCAAAAAATTATTGCCAGGGCCAATGTCAAGGGGATTTTCCCTATATCTTTTAAGAATTTTATGGTTTTAGTTTTCATTTTTAGGTATTTAATTCAATTTGAGTAAATTTAGGAGTCCATTTCATTCTTCTGTATTCGGCTACCCAGTGGTAAACAACAACACTTATTAAAGAGACTCTCCTTTCTCATTAAGTATTCCTGGTTTCCTGGTGAATAATTAGTTGACCATTATGCAGGGATTTATTTCTGGACCCTTGATTCTATTCTACGGTTTTTGTATTTATTTTTATAGAAATGCCATGCTATAGCTTTGTAGTAGTACAGTTTGCGAACCAAAGTGTGATGCCTCTAGCTTTGTTTTTTCCCAAGATTGCTTTGACCACTTGGGGCTTTATGTGGGTCCAAGCAAATTTTAGGATTGTTTTTCTATTTCTGTGAAAAATGCCATCAGAATTTTGAAGTGATTGCATTGAGTCTATAAATGACTTTGGGTAGGGTGGACACTCTAACAATTTTCATTTTTCCAATCTATGAACATGGGATATCTTTCCATTTGTCTCCAAATCAGTGTTTTTCAACCACCAGTCCACCAGAAATTTTGTGCTGGTCCATGAAAGAGTTAGCTACCCTGATGTTGTATGAAGATTATAGACCTATTTATTATAGACTCTATATCTTCATACAACATGCATTGAAGTTACGGTGTCATCAGAGAAGCCTTCCAAATTGGAATTTACCTTACTGACTTCACCACTGTCATTCCTTAGCTTTTCCTGCTTGGTGTCTTTAGCAACAGTAGGGACCCTACTTCAGGGATGTGATCACACTATCTAAGCTTGAAAAAAAAGATTAGCCATGCATGTACTCTCGCTGGTTTTCTCTCCCTGAAGGAAAAACACCTCTTGAAAAATAAAATAATAATCACAAAATTGACAGGTGAACATAGAATCAGGGTAAAAAGAATTAGTTCTGCCTTTCAGTATTTAGTTATATCAGTGTTGATAGTCAGATACACTCATCATCAGAGTAGAGAGATACCTGCTACCAAAACCAAGCAGGGTGAACATTTTGTTAATGTGCTTTCTCCCCAGAACAGAGCTAGGAAAAGGGACGACTGTCATTGATTGTCTAAAGGTCTTGTTTTTCTATATTTTATGCTAATTAATCACTATTTCTAATAATTCTTTTTAGATGTATTAATAGCTTCTCTCATCTTTCTCTGCTCAGGGGGCCAACTTGTCTTTTCCAGGTGACTTTAGATCTCTCTTATAATTTAGTGTGGATTTTACAATTTGATTCTTAGAGAACCATTTTATTTCTCTGTTTTCCAAATTCTGAGAAACTATCACCGACATGAATTTTTATGGAAATAGTCTTATAAAAATCTGACTATGTGACTACACACATATGTAAGATCCTTCTGCCTTCTCCTTTGGTGCCATTTAGTTGGGGGTAGAGTGTATTCTGGATAGTTTAACCGTGGGAGTTAAGTGATTAACATTAGCCTTTGGATATCAATCTTTCTGGCATACTTAGGAGGGCCAGTAGTATCTCTGATTGGACCCTCCCTGCCTATACAGCTTTAAAAAGTAAGGGCATGAAGTCTCATCTCCAAACTCCCAATTTGCTTCCTACTCATTTGCCAATTACAGTGAAAAGCACTTGGCTCCTACAGAAGACTATGATGGATCAGGGAATAATAGAGTTCGAGAAAGCAGTTGAAAAGCCTGTGTTTTCCATAAATACTCAAAAAGAAATTCCTTTGACTATTTTTTTCCCTTGTGTAAGATAATATTCATATTTCTGAAGTTTTTTTCAGAATCTCAAAAGACCCTGACAATATGTCTAGACCTTACATATTGGCTAAAAAGTGACTGTGCTGACTCAGGCAACAGTTTATCTATAGTTTAATATCTCTACGGAGTTTCTCAACAGAGCTATATAAGTAGGTGCAGAAGGAGTAATCTTTTTTATACAGCCACTTTGAAGATATGAATACAAATCGGAGAGGAAGGTGAAGATGAGAAGCAATGCCGTACGGAATATGTGTATCTTTCTAAAAGCTAATTGTAATGATAATTATCTTCTGCTCTAGAAGCATGTGGATGAGTGGGCTTTTACAATGGAATTTGTTCAAATAAATGAAATAGATCGGGCTATTCAACAGTCACTGAATTGTTCATTATGTTAAGAATGGAAAGCAATCTTGTAAAATGTCATCTTTTGCATTTATTTTAATTTTCTGAGAACATTTATGCCAACTAAATGTAAAATTTCCCCAATATCACTCCACTTCATTAAAGGGGAAAAATAATGTGGCTCAATGCCTTTGACAACGAGTGTCATATTATTTTAGTAACTATCACTGTCTTTTTCCAGCAGAGATACAGACAAGGGAAAATCAGGTGAAGGAGCAAAACGTGGATTCAAAGTTTTTGTTAAGGATGGAAGATAAGAAGGAATCAAGAGTTCAGAGGGAAATTCACCGTCTGCTAGAAACAGCCAAGCTCTGCCTCTCTCGGGAAGCATCCCTTCCTCACCTGCCACACACTCCAAACACACTCAGAAAAGTGACTAAAACCATGGCAAGGAACGAACTATTTCCTGTTTTGGAGGTACCCGCCCCACACAGTTTGTAGAAATCTGAACATCTCATCCAGATTTTGAACAGCTGTTTCTAGTCATCTGGTTAAAAAGCCGCAGACCCAGCCTGAATGCTGGGCTGGTGCCTGTGTAATTGGATTGCTTCTGCATAAGCCTTCCTTTCCAAGTGGGGCCTCTGTAGGTTCACCTCCCTGGGTCTGTGCAACAGTAGCCTGGACAACCTTCATCTGCTCTGCTTAGGCATCTTGATTAAACTTTTGGAAGTAATCTCCGGCTGGAATGCTGAGCCTGAAAATTCTGCTCATTTTTCCAGGCTGGCCTCATGCCACTGCTCTTTTTTTTTAATTGAGGTATAACTGATATAACATTATGTTATTAGTTTCAGGTATAAATGATTCAATATTTGTGTAATGCAGCATGATCACAAGTCCAGTTAGAATCATCACTAGACAGTTACAAATTTTTATGGTGTTTTGCTTTACTGTGCTTCTCAGATATTGCTTTTTTTTTTTTTTTTTTTTTTTACAACTTTAAGGCAAGAACTTCAGGTTTGATCCCTGGTCAGGGCACATGCGAGAAGAAATCAATGAGGGCACAACTAAGTGGAACAGCAAGTTGATGCTTCTCTCTCTTTCCCTTTCTCTCCTTCCCTTTCTTTTTCTCTCAAATCAATGGGAAAAAAAAATTTTAAAGGCAGGAACCACTGCTCCCCCCACCTCAACAAGCAAAAAGATTACAGCTTGAGATACTCATTTTACTGTGGAGGTCTGGAACCAATCACTGTGCGGTATATAAAACATCCCATGACTTAGTTATTTTATAAGTGGAAATTTGTATCTTTTGACTCCCTTAACCCTTATCGCTCATTCCCCAGCCCCTGCCTCAGGAAGCCACCAATAATATATATATACCTCTTAGTTTGGTTAGTTTTATTGTTTTTTGTTTATTGTTTTATTGTTCTTTTTTAGGCTCCAAATATAGAGATAATATAACATTGTTTTTCTGCCTGACTTGTTTCACTTAGCATAATGCCTTCAAGTTCCATCCATGTGGTCTCAAATGAAAAGATTTCATTTTTATGGCTACATAATATTCCATTGTAGATAGATAGATAGATAGATAGATAGATAGACCACATCTTCTTTATCCATTCATCCATCAATACACACGTTGGTATTTTCATGTGTTCAGTGTTGTAAATATGCTGCAATAAACATGGGGCTGCCCTATCTTTTAGAATAAGTGTGTTTTCTTCAGGTAAGTACTCAGAAGTAGAATTGCTGGGTTATATGGTAGTTTTATTTTTATTGTTTGAGGAATCCCCAGACTGCTCTTCATAGTGGCCGAACCAATTTACATTCCCCCCGCCAGTGAACCAGGCTTCCCTTTATTCCACATCTTCATCAGCAGTTATCTTTTTGGTAATAGCCATTATGACAGGCATGAGGTGATATCTCATGGTTTTGATTTGTATTTCTCTGCTGGTTAGTTATATTAAGCATGCTTTCATGTACTGATAGCTCTCTGTATGCCTCCTTTGGAATATGTCTATTCAGATGTTCTGCCCATACTTTATAACCTGTTTATTTTCACTTTCATAGCTTTGTTTTTGGTGTCAACTCCAAATAATTATTGCAAATACCTTTGCCAAGGAACTCACCTCCTGTGTTTTTTTCTAGCAGTTTTATGGCTTAGAGCAGTGGTCCCCAAACTTTTTTGGCCACAGACTGGTTTAATGTCAGAAAATATTATCATGGACCGGCCTTTAGGGTAGGATGGATAAATGTATCACGTGACCGAGACAAGTGTCAAGAGTGAGCCTTAGGCCCTGGCCGGTTGGCTCAGTGGTAGAGCATCAGCCTGGCGTGCAGGAGTCCCGGGTTCGTTTACCGGCCAGGGCACAAAGGAGAAGGCCCATCTGCTTCTCCACCCCTCCCCCTCTCCTTTCTCTCTGTCTCTCTCTTCCCCTCCCACAGCCAAGGCTCCATTGGAGCAAAGTTGGCCCGGGCGCTGAGGATGGCTCCATGGCCTCTGCTTCAGGCGCTAGAATGGACGTTGCAATAGAGCAACGTCCCAGATGGGCAGAGCATCGCCCCCTGGTGGGCATGCCGGGTGGCTCCCGGTCGGGTGCATGTGGGAGTCTGACTGCCTCCCTGTTTCCCAACTTCAGAAAAATACAAAAAAAAAAAAAAAAAAAAGAGTGAGTCTTAGACAGATGTAACAGAGGGAATCTGGTCATTTTTAAAAAATAAAACACGGTTCAGACTTAAATATAAATAAAACAGAAATAATGTAAGTTGTTTATTCTTTCTCTGTGGACCGGTACCAAATGGCCCATGGACCGTGGCCTGGGGGTTGGGGACCACTGGCTTACAGTCTTACATTTAAGCCTTTAATCCACTTTAAGTTAATTTTTGTTTATGATGTAAGATAGTGATTCATTGTTTTGCATGTGGCAGTCTAGTTTTCACAATATCATTTACTATAGACTGTACTGGTCCCATTGTATAAATATATTCTTCATTTGTCTAATAAATTAATTGACCATATATGTGTGGGCTTGTTTCTGAGCTTTCTAGTCTGTTCCATTGATCTATATGACTGCTTTTATGCTGATGTCATGCTATTTTAATTACTATAGCTTTATAGTATACTTTTAAATCAGGGAATGTGCTGCCTCCAGCTCTGTTCATCTTTATCAAGATTGCGTTGGTTATTCAGGGTCTTTGGTGGTTCCATACAAATTTTAGGATTGCTTGTTATATTTCAATGAAAAAAGGCATAAATGCCATTAGAATTTTGATATGGATTGCATTAAACCTGTAGTTTACTTTGGGTAGTGTGGACATTTTAACATTACTTCTTCCGATCTATGAGCATAGACTATCTTTCCATGTATTTGTGTCTTCTTCAGTTTCTTTCATCAGTGTCTTATAATTTTCAGTGTATAGGTACTGTATAAGTACTGATTGAGATCTTAGGAGACTCCAAAGTAAGACTCTGATACTATATTGCTATGTTTTTCAACATGTAGGTTATGAAAATAAAACATTTACAAGGCTCTTTTACATGCACATTAATTATGTAAAATTAGGGGCTTTAGGATGGGGCTATTAAGTACTGATTAGACAATGATAAAAATTAAGTTTATTTCCAAAGGGATGAGGAAAATTTTCATTTGTTTCCCAACAGTTCGGTTATAACAAACCTAATGTGCTGAACTTACAACAATGATGGGACTATCCCACTCTACCTTGTTCTCTTGCACTTCTTTTTCTCAAAAGATATGCATTTTTTTTTAATTCTTGTCTCTCAAATACTTTGTAATGTCTTTCTTCCACTTACTATACCAGTATTTCTATCCCTCAGATGCTTGACTAGATTACTTCAAATAAAATGAGAATTGTTTATCTTGCTGGGAAAAACCCCCCACAAACATCCTTTAAGAATGCCTTTTATATATGGTTTGGTAGAGGCCTATAGGATCTCTTTTGTAGATCTCATGCTAATGGCTCCCTGTGGTCAAGAGTCCATTGGTTATTCACTTATTAAATCAATAAGCACATTGTTTTCAGCACATTCTTTTTTCTTTTTTTTGTTAATTTTAATTTATTGTGTTAACATGGATTCAAGTGTCCCACTCAATATAACACCCTCACCCCCACCCCCGTGTCCCCCATTACACTCCCTTTGCCCCCTCCCCCTATCTTCCTCTCTCCTCCCCTCTGTGATTTTCTGTTCTGTTATCTGCATCTATGGCCAAGAAGAGAAAGAAAAAAAAATCATATGATCTTACTTATATGTGGATCTAATGAACAAAGTGAACCGAGGAATGAAATAATGGCAGAGGCAGGGTCACAGGGAGCAGAGGGACAGCTGTCAGAGGGAAGGGGGAAGAGAGGATGAGATTAGAGAAGGTAAAGGGATTAGCACATCCTTTCTAAAAAATGTTTTTATGGATTGTCCCATGCTAACACCTTTCCTTCTCAATTTTGTAGCCTAGTGAGAGTCATGATTAAGCAGCCCCACTATGCTGACAATGGCCCTCTGATGCTTCTTCAAGGTCTGGGGCTCTGTATTCAATGATATAATAACTAATTCTATCAAATAATTCTCGATAATATGAAGAAAACTAAAGAAAACTTTAGAGAATTGCATTTCCCCCCATATTTCATACCACCAGAGTCTTTGTCGAACAGCCCCTATTGTGTCTGTATATAGAAACTATAGTCCAGATATGAGAAACAATGTTTCCAGAAAGGAAACTAGAACTGTATTTGGTCTTTGGGGGGAGGTGAAATTAACAGAAACCACTTCAGAAACTTATAATAAGGATACACATAAACTTCCTAAACCTAAAGGAATGCAATGTGAAGAGGAAGAAAATTGTCTGAGATAAAAATCTGAATCAATTAGTGATGCCTGTAATTTCAGGCCATAATTCTGGGTGAAAGGAGCACCTGTATCACAGAGGAGAGGTGAGCAGCGTAAGCACATCAATGCTTTCAGGTTTTTGTGTGTGTTCATTGGAGTTGAGTATCCTGTTTACCCAGGAAAAGGAGATTTCAAAAGGGAGCAATCCACTGTCAAAGGCCACTGGTTGAATAAGTTATCTGAAGAATGAGAAGCAAGACTTTTGACCAAGTGGAGGTCATTTATGATTTTGACTAGAAATAGGATTTTGGGGGGAGAGGGAATTAGTAGGGAGCAGAGCCGGGTTAGAGGAAGATTGAGCGAATGGGAGCAGACAGGGCACTTAAGGAGGCTCTTTTACAATGATTTGCTAGTGGGTAGTTAGGAGGTAACAAGAGGAGTAAATAAGATCAAAAGAAGGATTTTCTTTTAAAAAATTTAAGACGGAAGCTCTAACAGGATGCATGTATGTTGACGACAGTAATAAAGCAGAGACAACACCTATAGCAAGAAAGAGGGGGACTGTTGTCAGAGCAAGGTACAGGTGAAGAAATGGAGGTATGAAACGCTGAGAACCTTGCCTCAGGTCTGAGACCGGAATAAACGCTCAAGGCGGCTCCTTCCCCAGGTTCCCCTATTCAGTTCTACCCAGGCTGGGCTGTCTCTTCCCGAGGAAGGGAGGGAAGAGTTAATCAGCTCACTGTAAACTGGGTGTATGCCTCCTCCAGCTAAGTTCCTGCTAGTCACTTAAAGGTAAGGGAGATTCTGACCAACTGTTATTCCCTGCACAGGCTCTTTTGTAAACCTTGGTGAGTAGAGATTCCCTTCGTGGATGTTAGAAGACATTCTCATGCAGACCACAGCAAGGATTTCTTTTAAAGTTTCGTGGGAAAGGATACGCCATCATCCCCAAAGGTAACAATAGCAGCGAAACTAACCACAGACCCCGGCCCACAGGCATAAGGAAAAATACTCACTAACCACAATAATACAGAACAAGAAAACCAAGATGTTTAGATTTCTTTCTCTCTTCCTGTCCAGGCCAAGGCAGAACTAATTCATCAAAGTCAGCAAAAATCCAAGAATCATGATAGTAAGGCACGTGGCTAACCATCTCATTAGGTCAGAAGGACTTGGTTAGACAGATATATGTGAACAAAATATGTTCTGAGCATGTTAACAAATAAATAAAACTACTAAACATTGAGCTATATTTAGTTTTCACTCTTACTTGAATCAATTAAGGAGCAGATCATTTGGGAGCCCAGCCCTCTGGAGATCCTCTCCAAGGTGGCAGCACCTTCCCTGTTCCCTGTGACATCAGAGAGGTGGTCAGGACTCTCACGCCTCAAGGGCATGTGGACAGAGCAGACCTGACTTGCCGTGGGCTGGTCTCTACCTCCTCTAGACCAGGATTTCTTCCCCGGGGCCGTCCGTCCACCAGACGAGCAGGTGCAGACCAGCTCTTGAACTCCTCCCCTGCAGGCTGTGTACCAGCACCCTTCAGTCAGAATCAGCTCCCCAGTTCCTGAACAACCAACGCAGGCTTTTACTAGGGGACAGACTGTCCCCCCATCCAAGAAAATCTAAGGTTTCTGAGAAGGTTCGGTCTCTTCTGCCATAGCTTGATACGCTTGATAAACCACAACTCATTCTAATGGCTCAATTAAAGCTAGTGAGGTTTCCATCCTTGAATCTTTGGTCATAATCCAAATTATAGAGGACACTAGTATAGTCATCTTGTCTCTTCAATACAGACATCCTGTGGCGGACCAATTTTAGGTTAACATTTTCTCCTACGGCTCACTTCTTTTATCAAACTTTCTACTGTGCTATCAGATACCTCAATTCTGCGAATAATTTCTTTAATCCTCGGTATTCATTGACTATTATTTTCCCGCATTGGAAAAACTGAAATTCACCTCATTCTTGTGGATACTGTTTTCACTGCATCCTACTCAGGTGAACACTGCTCATTCTCTCATGAATACATATCTCAGGACTCAGCTAGTAACAATAATTCATGTTTACTGAGCATATAATGTACTGCCTTTTATATATATTGTCTTAGCTAATGATACTAGTATTAGCATTTTTCACATAAGAAAATGGAAGCACAGAGGTCCAGTAAATTTGCAAAAGCCACACCACTGGTAAGTGATACAACTGAAATGTCAAAAAGTCCAAGTCCAACCCTGGTGTGTGATTAGAATCTTCTTGCCAACACGTCCTTCCCTTTTACACAGACTGTGCTGGAACATGAATTCCAGTCAAGATGGCACTGAGAACTCTCAGTGCAAAGGCCATCAAACAGTGGGTTCTTCTGCACAACACTGTGTCTCTTTCACACACATAACATGTGAAGGCAAATTTTAATCAGAGGGTACAATGTGAATATGCATTAGGAACAATGCTGCATTTTTATAATATATATACTATAGATCTTAATCTACTCTTTGTGTATCTTAATCTTAAATGTATCATACTAGGAAAGCATCCATTTCCAAAACAGGAGTTAGATTCTTGGGCCAGGTCTAGCCTCTGCACTTTTCTCTGCTTTGATCACAAAGTAGATTTAATCCCAACTTTGGCTCACACATTCTTTATTAAACAGATGGTACATTTTTATTCATACCACAATTAAGGCCAGACAAATCTACCTCTAAAATATACCCCTAATCACATTATAATTTTCTACCTCCACGGCTGTTAGCCTAATCCAAGTCTGCATCATTTCCCCCCCTAAATTATAATATATATATTTCTTTTATTTTACTCTTGGTCCTATCCAGTTTATTCTCCATCTAGTAGCTTCCATATGTTCTGGAATGGGGGCGCTAAATCTTTCATTACTGTCTAATCAAACCAGAGGAAAAAATGAGAAGCTTTAACTGTATATGTGAGGGCCCTGCATGATCTGGCCGCTGCTCACCTCTGCCTCAATTTTACCCTCCAATCATTGCTTACAATGCTTCCGACACAGTGAGCTTTCAGACTTCCTCATGCAATAATTTTCCTTTTAAGATGCATTAGTCTTTGGAGCGTGCCAGCTAATAAATTGGTATGTGAGAAGAAAACACTAGAGCCCTAGAATCATATTTTTATCTCATCCTTTATTAATGCCTATTTTTATTGCAAAATAATACATGTTTCATAATGTAAATAATAAATGTATATAGGAAATAAGCTAGAGAGAGAATAGAGAGCTAGCTATTGGTACTGAATGCTCACAAAGTTTTTACTGGTGCAAGTGTAAAATAAATTAAAAAAAAACAATTGAAGGGTACTTACTACCATAATGTTTAAACTGTTTCTTACTTCTGAGGTTTTAAACATGTTATTCTCTGCCTGGAACTGTTTTTGCCCACTTTTTCATCAGGCTAACTAATTGCTTATGATTCTTCTAGTGTCATTTATAGAAAATGAAAACTGCCTAATAAAATTTGGTCCCCGTTATATGTTTTTTATACCTTTTCTTCAAAGCATTTGTCAGTGTATATAAGCATATATATTTCTTGGGAAGTATTATTTAATGCAACTCTTCCCAATGAAGCAGTAAGTGCCTTAAGATCTAAAACCACCCATTCTGTTTATCACTAAATCACAACTACCTAGTAGACCTTAGTTTAGTTAGTTAACTCAACCCAGGTTTTTTGAATGGTGTTTTGTCCCTATAAGATATCTTTCTTTATCTCTTCTCTGGTCCATTATGTTGTAATTTCATAATTTATTTCTCCAAGATTAGTTCTCAGTCAAACTTACTGAGGTTCTTGTGAGCCACCTCTTTGAATCTCCAGGCACTGAAAATCATGCAAAATTAAACAATATCCCACGGGGACAAACTGTTCAGCATGCTTGTTATCACCAGTTTAAGCTCAGGATCTAACATTAGAAGTTTTATTTACTCTGGCAAACACCTTTTATATTCAATACATTTGACCTTTAACCAGTTCTCACTGCCTTACTCTTCTTAAACAGAATAAACTGTTGCTATTCAACTTTCATTTTGCAAAAATAGTTGCCTGGGCACATGAGGGTTATTCCCAGAGGGAACTATGCCCGAGAAATCACAAATCGAAACCATCTTTTTCAAAAACTTTTGAGTGCTTGCATATTATGGGCTTTTTATTTTAATTTTTGTATTGAAAAATAATTGACATATATTAATTTCAGGTGTACAGCATGATTCAACATTTGTATATATTGCAAAACGTTCACCACAATAAATCTAGTTAATACCCTTAACCATACATAGCTACAAACTTTATTTTTTCTTGTGATGACTTTTAAGATCTACTCTCTTAGCAACTTTCAAATACTTGATATAGTATGATTAACTAGTCACCATTGTGTTTAATAGTGATAACTTAATCTTAAGTTTAATTACTATTAAACACTTTTCCCTGACTCTTCCTATGTCATTAAAGTATTTGCTTTTCCAAAAACAATGTGTTGCATCATACTTTATGAAAATGAGCCCTCTGGAGAAACACGTTTCTGAGGAACTAGGAAGGAGTTGGCAAAACTGCTGTTCTTTTCTGGAAGCAGGCGCCCTGATGGGTCTTAGGCCTGAAGAAATGTGACCGACAGGCATCTAATAAGAAGCCACATTTCTGTCTCATGATTAGTCCCTTTCCTTGAGGAGTCATTAACTGTGATGGACTTCCTGCAATTGCTCTAAGTATGCACGTCCCATTTCAGGATATATGCATTCAGCTATTTAAATATATTTTGTTTGAAGATTAAATCTTGATATTTCAAAGCCTTGGCTTGGTCTTATATATTGATATTCAACTTTAACTGAAATGATAAGGTAGAACCAGTGGTGAGATTCTGCCAGTTCGCAGTGGTTCAGAAGAACTGATATCTAATTTCCTGTTGAGTTAGAAGAACTAGTTGTTAAAATGGCACTTGTAATCAGGGTTCTCTCTACGGTGGGTGCCTGGTCAGCTGCCCATTGTGGAAATCTCAAATTTACATTCCTTATTCTTTATTAATGCTCATCTGCGCAACAGCATATTCTTTTTTTTTTTTTTATAAATTTTTATTTTTATTATTTATTTATTCATTTTAGAGAGAAGAGGGAGAGACAGAGAGAGAGAGAGAGAGAAGAGAGAGAGAGAGAGAAGGTGGGGAGGAGCTAGAAGCATCAACTCCCATATGTGCCTTGACCAGGCAAGCCCAGGGTTTCAAACCAGCGACCTCAGCATTTCCAGGTCGACGCTTTATCCACTGCGCCACCACAGGTCAGGCGCAACAGCATATTCTAAGCGCCCATAATAATGTTCATTCAGTCCATGAATATTCAGGTGAAAAAATTGCAAGTGAGGACACCAATCAAGAAGCAATATGGAAATATCTTAAGTAACGGTTTTATTGTTTTTTTGGTCAGGTGTTTATTATAATATTTTAAAACTCATAACATCTAGTTTTGTGTACCTTTTATTGTTCTTATTTAAGTATTAAGTGCATGAAATAATAAACTACCTTTTGGTATGTCATTTTTTTATACTTAAGACAGTCATTAGGGCAGACAACCGATTGTTAAATTATTTGAATCCCACCACTGGGTAGGACGTATGAAACTAGTGCATAACCTACAACAGGGGTCGGGAACCTATGGCTCGCGAGCCAGATGTGGCTCTTTTGATGGCCACAGCTGGCTCGCAAACAAATTTTTTATAAAAATAATAATAACATTAAAAATATAAAACATTCTCATGTATTACAATCCATTCATTTCCTACCGCTCATATTCATGGTTGCGGGTGGCTGGAGCCAATCACAGCTGTCCTCCAGGACAACACCAAATTTTTATTGGATAATGCATAAGGTACATGGGTTGTTGTATGGCTCTCATGGAATTACATTTTAAAATATGTGGCGTTCATGGCTCTCTCAGCCAAAAAGTTTCCCGACCCCTGACCTACAATATGTCAGGAGCTCAAGAAATGTCTATTCAAGAAAGTTAAAAGAAAAAGGAACACTTTTCAGTGTAGAGACGTTTACAAGAAGCCACTGAATGTGAAATATAATGCTTAATATTTCATCTGAGTTAAGATATCTAAAATAGCTTGCCTTAGTATAGAGTTTATCTTTGAAAATTTTTCAGTTACACGGCTCCTCTTAGAATTAATTATGCATTTTTAAAACAAGGTCAATGGGGAGGAGATAATAGCATTTTTGGTTGTTTTTGAAACTGTTAAGTTATTCATTTGTGAATTCATTTAATCATTTACTTATTAACACAAATTTCTTCAGGATGCAATTCAGGAACACTGACGAGCACAGTTGACCTGAGACTTGTTTTCATGCCTAGAAGGGGACCTTTTACACTTGGTTCTAGAGATGGACAAGACAGGGGTATATTTGAGAAGTCCCTGAACATGTCCACTTACGTTCTGTTGTGGAGCGTCTGCAGCAGGTCCCTTGCTGCTGCACTTGAGTCAGAAAGTCAAAGCCTATCACTTGAGGCTCTTTCTGGTGACGTCTGTCTGAAAATTCTCACTTTTGGTTTTAGCCAATTAGTATAAAATTAGTGTGATGGTGACTTCGCAGGAGTTGTTTGGAATTCTCATAAAATGAAGGCATTCCTGGCTGAAATACATTAATCTGGAACAACACACTCTCCCGCAAAAGCTTGTCTCTGGACGGGCTGGAACGGGTTTCTCATCCTGGAGTTCCCTCTGCATTCTAATCAAAGATGCTGCACCACAAACCATACCCTCAAATAGGTGCTTCAAGAAAACATTGATTTTATTAAAGGCTTTATTGAAAATGGTTTTTCCCCCCTATTCTTTTCTTTAGAGGATCACAAAAAAAATAATTGTTTTCAATTACTTTTTGTGTATTTGAAATGTATTTTGCATTGATGTGACATCCGGAAAATAACCATTCATCGGGACCTAATTGAAATACGGTATTTTTCCCTAACTGAATACCATACCACCCACAATTCACTTGTTTAGATCTTCTGGCAGTTCTGTTTGTTTGCAAGTAAATGCATTTATGTTTGTTTTTCGTGTGACAGTCCAGCCCTCTAGTACAGAAACAAGTCTTTGTTCAATTCTTTTTATTTTTTATGTCATTCACTCCAAAGAGAATTCTAAACAGTTATTATTTATATTGCTATGATTTTGTAAAGTACAATAGATATCTAATTACTTTAAAATTCCCTTTTAAAAATTGCAGAGACTTGATTTCATTTTCCCCATGTTTAGAAAGTCTTGCTCTCATGAAGTCTTGACAGAATCGTTTGTTCATCTCTCAGCACAGGTCATTCCTTCAGGGCTGGGTTCCCCACTGATGGTGGTGGGGAGAATTGTTCTTCTTGATCAATGAAGTTTTAGTTGGCTTTTGGTCAGATCACTTTAGAGGCTCATCTTTATTAGCTTATGAGGCTGAGAAGTGCTCTTTTTGTGGTCAGGAGGATAAGTTGGTTTTGCCTGCTTTTGTAGAAATCTTTTAAACAAAGTGTCCTTTTCTAAGAGTTTATTTAGTTAAAATTAGTAAATATTCATAAATCTACTTAACCAGTCAAGTGTGAATGATAATACAATGAGCTTAACTGCTAATTCTTCCACATTGTATTTTTATTTTATTTTTTTAAACTTTATTCATTTGAGGAGAGACAGAGAGACAGAGAGACAGAGAGACAGAGAGAGAATAGGAAGGAGAAGCAGGAAGCATCAACTCCCGTATGTGCCTTGACCGGGAAAGCCCAGGGTTTCCGATGACCTCAGCCTTCCAGGTCAACACTTGATCCACTGCGCCACCACAGGTCAGGCTCTTCCACATTGTAAAACTCTCTGTCTTTCCTTCAGGAAATTCAAATAGTGCATGTGATATATGACTAAAAAAGACCAAGTGAGCGTATCCTGGCCAATCTATATGTTAAATATGAATAAAGGTTTTTAAAGTAAAAATAAATTCAGATAGTTTTTATATACTCTTCTAACACCTTCAATTAATCTAAGCATTTTCTGGACCACTACCCTAGTGCTAACTACTAGAACAGTTTATACATTAAAAAAAATAGGGCATGTTAAAGTTTAAATTATGAAAAAATTTTAAATTGACTGTTGAACAGCCACTCATTACTTAGATAGAAATAATATAATCTGATGTTTATTAGAAAGAATATACATTTCAGTAATGCAGTAATTTGAATATGAATATAAAAATAAAATTGCCGGGAAACACAAACATTACTAACTGTTAATTAGAACACATTGGTAGGGAAGTTGGAATGAAAGCAAGTTATGGAACTTATTCATAAAGAGCAAATACTAATTTATTCTAAATTGTTCATGTTAATATAGTCTGTAACAGTGGACAAATCGGTGTTAATTGAATTCTAAAAGGAACACATTCAGGAAACAGCATTCACTATTATGAACATTAGATTCATTCATATGAAAAGGCAACACTGAAATTAAATACAATTTAATTCAGTCCTGAATACTTTTATTACATCAAAAACGCTAGATGGAGTGAATAAATTACATGCACCCTTAATGTTGTACTTTTTCCCAATATTTTCTGATGCCAACATTTGAACATGATAAAAATCTGAAAACCTTTTTAGTGAATACCCCTCAGTCCCCCACCTTGAGTCTACCATTAACATTTTACTATACTTGCCCAGTCATACTGTCTGTCCCTCTCCACCTTCATCCAGGAATTCATTTTATTGTCTGTTTTTAAAGTAAATTACAAACATCTCAACAACTTCCTCAAATACTTTAGCATACAGTTTTTATATAAACTTACATAAAATGGAAAGCCCATATTTACGTGTACATTCCCTCTTTTTTCTTTTTTTTTTTTGTATTTTTCTGAAGCTGGACATGGAGAGGCAGTCAGACAGGCTCCTGCATGTACTCATTTACTAAAGGTAAAAATAAATTTAGTAGCTTAAAGAGACCTGTTAGGATGAAGCCTGAGGATATGGGTAGCAGCATACCAGCGTTCACCAGAAACACCCAATAAATTTAAAAGCCTTTTCTTAAATTTTTTTTTGTCTTGTTTTGTTTTTTTGTATTTTTCTGAAGTTGGAAATGGAGAGGTAGTTAGACAGACTCCCACATGCGCCCAACCGGGATCCACCTGGCACGCCCACCAGGCGGCGATGCTCTGCCCATCTGGGGCGTCACTCTGCCGCAAACAGAGCCATTCTAGCGCCTGAGGCAGAGGCCACAGAGCCATCCTCAGCGCCTGGGCTAACTTTGCTCCAATGGAGCCTCGGCTGTGGGAGGGGAAGAGACAGAGAGGAAGGAGAGGGGGAGGGGTGGAGAAGCAGATGGGTGCTTCTCCTGTGTGCCCTGGCCAGGAATCGAACCCAGGACTCCTGCACGCCAGGTCGATGCTCTACCACTGAGCCAACTGGCCAGGGCTCATTCCCTCAGTTTTGATAAATACACACGCCTAGGTAGCTCAAACCTCTATCAAGATACAGAACATTATCTCCATTCACTCCAGGAAGTTACCCCTTTACCATCCTAGTCAATCTTGGTCCCACCCAAGACAACTGTTTGATCTGATCCTGTGATGGGAAACACCCATTTGATCTTTTTCCCTGTTTCCGGAACAGAGCTCTTAAAACCACTGGCATTTCCTACAAAGAGAGATATAATGGTATCTTTTGTTATATTATTTTCCATTATGAATGATGGGACTTTCGGAAATCACTTAAGGATGGGAGCTGGTTGACAGTGGATCCAACCATGTGATCAGAGAGTTGGTGTAGGTAGAGCACAGAGCATTTACCTAGCGGCTGTGGCTTATGCAATGCTGTAAGAACCCTCTCCCAGGACCCTCCTGGGCACACCCAGGAAGGAAGCTCACCCACTGTGTGGAAATGACTCAGAGCCAGCCAGGCAGCCCTCTGACATTTTCGGCCATTGGCTATGAAGGACACGCCATAACATCCTATTGGCTGAACCCATCTATATAAGCTAGCCTTCTTCCTGAATAAAGTGGATCTGCATCACTGAACCTGGTCCCCGGAGTCGGGTCTCTGCGTCTCCGTCGTCCTTACCCCCGGTGGGACTTGTCCACATACTGGTGCCACTTGTCCACATACTGGTGCCTCAAACAGGGACCCAACCAGCATCCAAGGGACGGGTGAGTGACCCTCTGCAATGGGAAACCTTCTCCCCCACTCTTGAGCCCCACAAGCTTGAGCCCTCTATGCCCTATTGCAGAGTAGGCGAGTTAAAGTTAGTGAAAAAGATCTTTGTACTTACTGGGAGATCCTCTGGTTTCAATCCTTGGCTCCAGGATGTGCCTCTTTGGGACCCTAATACTTGGGTCCAAGCTTTGCGGCACATCCGTTACCTTCCCTCTTAGCCTCACTCCTGCCCTGCTAGCAATACATGCCTGCCTGACCGGTGCTTCTCCTCGGGACCCTCCGCCAGTGCCAAAGATATTGCAGGCTGCCTCTCTCTGGGGATCCCCTACCTCCCTATTCGCCCCCTCCACTGAGGAGGAAAGTAGTTTAGACTCAGAGTTTGACAAAATCGTGGCTGAGCGCGCAGAAATGAAACCAACCAAATTGCTAACTGCGCCTTCAGATCTGCTGCAGGAAAATCGGAAGTCACTTCTTTTGCATTCCCTGCCGGGGCTCAGTGCCCCACCCCAGCTTCTCAGATGCCATTTTCTACCCCAGCTTTAACTCCAACATGTGTTCCTGCTGCAAACCCATGGGCCAGCCTATACGCCCCCATGTGTCTTTTTTCTGTCTGTCTTGTATATTTTTCTGTATCTCTTGTACTCTCTCTCCCCCACCCCTCTCTCTGAAATGACGCTGGAAGGACCCAGCCACGGCACAGGGGATCACACCCTATTCTAACGCAAGGGAGAGGTTATACTTGTGTAGTTCAGCCAATTTGGTCCCAGGAACCCCCAACCTGCTTGACAGGGTTTCTTGGGCACCCACTAAATAGTTCAGTCTTCACCCGTCCAAAGCCACAGCCCTGGCCTTCTCCACACCGACTACGCCTGAGGGGAGGAGGTCCTCAGCGCTCCAGAAGGAGAAGAAGACCTCGCAGCTGGTGTGCACAGCCCATCACCTGGGGGGATGTGGAGGCTTTGGCGGGGTGGGCCCAGAGAATGGCCCCTGATGGGCCGCCAGGCCCTGGTGCTCTGTTCTTGCCTGTGTATGCTATAGTGACCGCTGACTCCCAGACGCAGGCGGACCCCCACGTCCAGGCTGCTGTTCCCCACTCTGGCATAATTATGTCTGTTGATGTTAATAGCCCACAGTTTCCAGCAGTATATCCCAGTAACTGCTTCCTTAGTCTCCCTGTGACAATAGTGGCCAGGAATCCCAACTGTGGAACAGCACTATATGGTGTAACCTCAGTGACCCAATGCTACTTAAGTTTACTCTGAATAATAACACTGTCCCCTCAGAGGGTGGGTCCTCCTTCGAAATCATACTACGGAGGACTTTGCTAAAAATGGTACTACCAACCAAGGCTCAGTACTTGGCGTACAAGCCCTCCTCCCCCAAGCCACCAACAGCTGGGCCTGCCCTGCTAACCTTGCCTTCCCAGGGTCACCTCTTTGCCTGTTACTCCCGAGAGAAGGAATTCCCTGGAGAGACTGCCACATTGCCTCTGGCCTGGATGCACAGACCATCAACCTCGGAGTTTGGCATTGGAAGCTGAGAGACAGAATGCAACTATATGCAGTATGCAGCCCATGGCAAGCCATCGGTTCCATGTTTGGACGCTGGGACCTTTGTGGAAAGGGGGCGTGTATATACCTACATTCATTTTTTGCAATCAAAATGGAACTGTGTTTAATGGCACCTGGAAGGTCTCTGTAACGCAATAGGAGGGAAGTGACATCCCAACCCCTAGGAGGAATCCCCTGTTTAAGACCCCCGTTCTATTTCCTAACTCATCAAACATTACAGAAGCTTGCCTCATTGTTTAATCCAGCTAATCTATTAGCATATAATAGATATTATAGTTGTTTTAGTTCTACTAGGGTTCTGTTGCATCATGTGTAGCATTCAGAAGCTACAACAGCAACAAGCAGTCATCAAGCAAGTTCAACTGGCCTTAATTAAAAGAGAAGGGGGAGATGTAGATAGAGCACAGAGCATTTAGCTAGCGGCTGTGGCTGATGCAATGCTGTGAGAATACCCCAGCTCCCAGAACCCTCCTGGGCACACCTAGGAAGGAAGCTCGCCTGTTGCGGGGAAATGACTCAGCGTCAGTTAGGCAGCCCTCTGTCCTTTTTGGCCATTGGCTATGAAGGACACGCCATAACATCCTATTGGCTGAACCTATCTATATAAGCTAGCTTACTTCCTGAATAAAGTGGATCTGTGTCACTGAACCTGGTCTCTGGAGTTGGATCTTTGTGTCTCTGTTGTCCTCACCCCTGGCAGGACTTGTCCACAAGTTGGAACTTTCAGTCCCACCCCAGGGAAGGGAGAGACGCTAGAGATGGACTTCGGTCACCAATAGCCAGTGATTTCACCAGTCCTGCCAATGGAATGAAGCCTTCATTAACACTGAAAGGAGAGCTTCTAGGTACATATAATTTGGTAAAAGATTTGGTGCGAGTGTCTCGCTGGGAGAAGGCTTGGAAGCTCCTGCTCTTTCCTCATACGCTCTCTGAGTAACTCTTCCATCTGGCTATTCCTCGTTATACCCTTTTATAATAAACAGGTAACCTAATGAGATTTATTCAGGAAAAGGGCTGCAACCCTGTGCATGAAGACATGGCAAGCCACATGGACACGCTGGCCCATGTGCCAAGATGGAGGGGTATTTAGAGAAGGGAAAAAGAAGAAAAGGGAAGGGGAAGTTAGAACCATAAAACTTGACTATAAATATAGCTTTCTTCCTGTAGGTTTCTAGTGTATAGGATTCTCACAATTACTTAAAGAGTGTGAGGGCTTCCACAAGCCCTAGCTCCTCCCACAGGCTCTCCAGACTGATTGTCTGCTTAAAGCTCCCGTTAGTCTTTATTGACTCCTACGATATTTTCCAGTATAATGCTGCACACTACTTAAAGTGATCAAGTAAAAAGGAGTTATATATTCAACTGCTGGCTTTCTATTTTCCAAAGACATTAATAATGTTCCTCTGAATAAAAGAAAATATTTCAAACCATACTTGTAAAATACTCATGCATCTTTCAAATGGTTGAGTAAAAGCTGAAGCATTTTTAATGTAGAAATAACTTATTTAAAGGGAGGCTGTCTTTAGTTGGAGAATGAGTGCAACACTAGACAACGTCCATCAGGTTTCAGAGAGCTGGCAAGTCATCCGCACTGCGGACGAACCATGATCACATCTACTGTCCTTCACCTACCTGATTATCTTACAGCTTTAGGTCCATCTATGAAATTGCTAGTTATCTCAATACCAGTTATAGAGTAGGTACACAATAAATATTTGTTAAATGAAATAAGATTGCATAAAAGAACAACAGAATGAATGAAGAGAGAACTCGTGTTTGCTAACTGTTCAGGAATATGAGTAGCAGAATGCTACCTGTTTTGAATAAATCATCTCTTGTTTTTTTTCCCCTTGGTACAGTCCTTCAAGTTATGTATGTTTTGCTAATAATTTGTACACTGTAAATGTTCAATATATCACTTTAACCACTATAATGCATCACTATAACTACTGAAATGTGCAGGCTTTATCTTATTAAAGGGTCTTAATTTTCAAGAATATCACAGAAGCAACTGGAATACTCCTCTATAATAGCCTCAACACTAATTTCGTTATGTCCCCTACTTCTCTTTGTCTGTCTGGACTACAGAGGCGTAGCTGATAATACTGTATGAATATAAACCATTGGCATTTGATAATGTTATCATTCTTTATTATAAATACAGGAAACATCAGCAACATTATTTCAGTGTCAGTTTACTTATTTTTACTATAATTAGTAAGTAGGAAGAGCAACAGAATATTTGATATGCAGGATGTATATTTCTAGTACTCTTTACCGAAGGCAATTAAATTTCAATCTAATTATTAAGGAAGAACAGTGAGTAATGTATAAAGAAATGCTTCTCACAAACCACGATTAAAAGGAATTTTAATCAAAATGAGAGACACCAGATCTGGACTTCCAGTAAAAATTTGTGTTTATATAGAAAAAAAAAATGAAAGTCTGTCCTAATTTTACATTTAAATGCTAGTAATGAAGGGAGAAAAAAGCAAACAAAAAAGGCAAAATAAACCAATAAATATACAAAATAACACTAAACAAAAACTATTACACCATTACCACAGACTATCAGATAAACATTTATCAACATTTAGAAATAATTTTTACTCAGTGTGGGCTGCTGACTGCTCATATCCATGCAGTCATCCAAGAACTATTTATTAAGCACTTTATTCTGAGGTATGAGAGGAAATTCCCTAAGGGCCTGGAGGCTACTTCTAGGGCATTTTATAATGATTGCTGATTACAGATGAGGCCAGGAGTTCATTTTTCAGTAGCAATTTAAAATGTCTATTATCAGGAATTTATTATTCAAGTTTAATGACTTTAACTCATCAGCTGATTATCTTTTTTAAAATATGCAACAACTTTTGGTGATTTGTCATTTGACCAGTCAACTGATAAAAACGATTTAAATGTTTCTAGTAGTTGAATAGTACTGGTTGTATAAGAGCACGTTTAAAAAATTTTTTTAAAGTGACTGAATCCCTCTATATGTGTGTGTACATCTGCCACTTTTAGGTTCAGTTATTTCACTAAAACCCTATAAAGAAGCCTCAATTCTGGGAATAGTGTAGTACAATTACAAAATTTTAGATAAGACCTGATTTATCTGGAATGAATGCATAGCATTCTTTGCCTAAGTGCACACACTATTCTTCATGAGATAGACTAAAATAAGGCATTATGTTTGTGCTCTAGAATGTTAAATGTATAATTTTGAATTTGTTATTAAATATTAGTTAGACATCTAATTTCCTTATTCAACTGGGTAACTTTACCCCGTTGGAAGACTACAGAGTACATCAGGGGTCCCCAAACTTTTTACATAGGGGGCCAGTTCTCTGTCCCTCAAACCATTGGAGGGCCGGAGTATAAAAAAAACTATGAACAAATCCCTATGCACACTGCACATATCTTATTTTTAAGTACAAAAACAAAACGGGAACAAATACAATATTTAAAATAAAGAACAAGTAAATTTAAATCAACAAACTGACCAGTATTTCAATGGGAACTATGCTCCTCTCACTGACCACCAATGAAACAGGTGCCCCTTCCAGAAGTGCGGTGGGGGCCGGATAAATGGCCTCAGGGGGCTGCATGTGGCCCGCAGGCCGTAGTTTGGGGACCCCTGGAGTACATCATTCTATTTCAGTTACTTGTGTAAAGTAATTTTATAATTTTATTTCAGGAGAGAACCAGAATTGGTGTATAGTTACAACAAGACATAAATGAAAACTTCCTAGACAGACAACTTCCTTGGAAGCAAAGATTAAGTTCATCTGCCAAGGAAGAAATATATCTTAGTAAAGGATTAAGGATTCCTGTTGTTACTAGGTAACTGAGCAGTTGGTAGAAAATGATGAAGAAATATTAGAATACAAATTTACTTATCATATTGGTTCTAAACCATCTCCAATATAAAAATATAAGTGTGTCCTTTTCCGGGCAGCCATTTGTAGACCGTATGGAGTGGTGCACAGATGGAGAGGAGACAGGACATACTCACAGAGTTTGATCTGCACTGCAGTCAGCGTTTCCAAACACAACGGCCATGGACTCTCCTCTACAGCAGCTATGAGGAACCGGGAAATGGATCCAGCATTTAGAATGAAGACCAGATGAAGTGTTCAAGACAATGTTGCCTTATGTTGCCAGGCTTCAGTAGATAAAAGGAATTCCACAGAATGAGATGGAGGTTCCTGATCTTGGTGATGGTAGACAGCTCTGTTACAATGAGTCCTTTCCCCATTTGAAATGGAAATTTTATCTTCCCGGAGTGGGAAAACACCTCTCTTAAACCTTAAAGGTAAAGACAGCACTACCGTGTCCAGGAAGAAGAGTGCATCAACCACCAAGTTGATTGATTGCTCATTTCAATGCATGAATGATCTCAATAGTTGTTAGATGGCAAAACTCTTTCTCCAGAGAGTTAACTAGCTCAATTATTCTTTGTTCTGGTGGCTCCAGAACATCTTATACAACTGTTAGGAAGTGTTTTAGACTGTCAGAGAAGTTAACAGTGCAACAACGACTCCTGACCATTGTAATAATCTCTTATCCCTGCTTTTGAGTTGGACCAAGTAGGCTCTATTTGTGAGAGCAAGAAAGGAAAAATTTTACTGGCAGAAAACTTACAGACTTACTGTTATGGCTTCAGTCATGCGACATTTCCATGAAATACAGTGTCTTGAGCTCTTACCGGTTCAGATGAGATCTTCTTACAGGGTGGGTTGGATCCTGGTCTTTGAAATTTGAATTACAATTCTATGAAAGATATACAGATCTCATTCATTAACATCTTCTTTTATAAGAGATGCTTCTCTGATACAATGTTTCCTACCTTCAAGTCAACTTTATTTTATATATATAGTATTGTGACACCAGTTTTCTTCTGGTGTCAGCAAAGTATATCTTTTTGTCAACTTTTTGCTTTTGTCATCAGTGTTTACATCCTGAGAAGTACCAAACATAGATTTTGTTGTTGTTTGCTTTTAATCGAGTGTTTAGTTCTTTTTGCATTTGAGGTAATTATTCTGACCTATTTGGCTTATATCTATCGCCTTACTTTCTTCTACGGTGAGAGTCCACTATCACTGTACTGTTATTTTAATTTCATGTTTCTTTATTCTCCTTTTAAAAGTTCCTTTTTAATTTTTCCATTATTTTTCTCTGATGTTATATACAATTCTCTTTGTGTTTACCTTGCTTAGAGTTTGGATAGCTTATTTTATCTGTTGACTGACATCTCTTATCAGTGTTAAAAAATTCATCATCTCTCCCAATATTGCGTCCTATGTACAGTCTCCTCTCCTTTTGGAGAGCAAATCACAGGCATGCTAGACTTCCCACAATGTACAGTGTCCCAATTCTCCTTCTGCTATATCTTCCATTTGTTTTTCTGTGTTTGCAGATATATATATATATCTCATCCAATTCATTAATCTATATTTTATTAAACTCTATTATTTTAACATGAAATAGTGTGTGTATGTTTAAATCCATTTATTTTACCTTTATTCTATTTTTAACTTTAGACTATCCATTTCATTTTCCAGATTCTATCACTCTGGCAGAATGATCCAACTTTTCCTGTATTTTCTTTTTCCTCTAATTTTCTTGATAATGTTAATACTGGCCATTACTGAGTCCTGAGCTGTCACTGAGTCCTTGTTTGAAAATTCAAATTTGTGTTCCCTTGGGGTTTCATTTTATATTTATTTTCTCTTAGTTTCTCTTTTTTTTTTTTTTTTTTTTTTTGGTTCAGTCTTATCTTTTAAACAATGCCAGTGGGGGAAAAATTGTTGAGATTCTAGATAATTCTGTGTTTTGCTAGAGAGGATGCACCTTTTTATTTTTTAGCAGAGAAGAGACTGATGGCATTGATCCAATAAGGGGCTGAGCTGAATTGAGGCTGTGAGGCAGGTTATTTATTTTTTATTTATTTTTCTTTCTCTTCTCATTGAGGGATAAATGACATGTATATTAGTTTCAGTTGTATAACATAATGATTTGGTATTTGTATATATTGCAAAATTATTGCCACAATAAGTCTAATTAACATCTGTGTCTATCCATAGTTATAAGATTTACTCTTAGCAATTTTCAAATATGCAACACAGTATTATTAACTATAGTCACCATGCTATATATTATATCCCCATAATTTACTTATTTATTTTATAACTGGAAGTTTATACCTTTTGATCCCCCTCATCCATTTTTCCCAAGCCCAACCCTTGCCTCTGGGAACCATCAATCTATTCTCTGTATCTATTAACTTTGTTTGTTTGTAGATTCCCCATGTAAGTGATAGTATATTGTATTTTTTTTTCTCAGACTAATCCATCCATGTTGTTGCAAATAGCATTTTTATTATTTTTTTTATGTCTGAATAGCATTGCATGTATGCATATCATTCATGATGGACACGTAGGGTGTTTCCATATCCTGTGATTGTAAATAATGCTGCATTTAACAAAGGGGGCTATATATCTTTTTGAGTTAGTGTACACAAAGTCTTTGAATAAATACCTAGAAGTGTATTCCTGGATCATGGGTAGCTCCATATCTAGCAATTCACTTTCAGGCTATAGAAATGAAAGTTAGAATAGCATCAATCTATTTGTGCCAGGCCTGCATACAGTCATCATTTAAAAATGAAACCATATTTGTATTGATGTATTTGAAGAAATGACAGAACTAATTTAAGTTTATATTAAATTCAAATTATTAAAAAAGGGAAGAAAGGAATAACTACTTATTTCGTAACAACCTTCAACTCTGAAAATAACAGAGACAAGTTGCATTCAGGTGGACTTGTAAAACAATTTTAATTTTTACTCAAAATATAAGATGTCATCATGAGCCCTTATCTTACACTTGGAAAAATGGAGAGAATTGTACAGGAAAGGAAGGGAGATAAAAGTTATTAGATTTTAAGCTCAAGTTTCAAAAATATTCAGGTAAGACAGGTAAAAAAATCCCAGATACTTTTTCCAGTGTCCTACCATGTCAAACAATTTTCATATGTTTCCTTACTTTACAACATAAGTATTACCATTTGTCAGGAATAATAGTTTATTTTAGATTTTTTTTTACCAAATCCTATCAAAGTTCCTCAATATTGCCACCTATTTTATAAACTGACCTGCAGCTTTTTCTTCTTAAAAACTTTTCTAATCTGTTTGGATTTGAAGAATAAATATCACACATCCAGGGCAAACAATTTTATCCCCACCAAACATAACTGATCAGCATTTTACAATGAAAAAGTTCATGGCATTTGACGGCATATTACTGTACTATGATTGGACTGATTCAAGTATGGGCCTCTGTATACATATTCTGGTAAGAAAGGCACCTGAAATATAGAGGGGGAAATGCCAGGAATAAAGCTTAACTGCAGCAAATAACTTTTAATTGAAACTCACCAGATCTGATAAAATTCTAAAGTAATTGCAGAAAAGTGCTGCCCTGAATGTGAACTATAATTAGTACTGTATTGTCTCTCCTGGGAAAATCACCAACTCAGTAGCTGACCCTACGTGGAAGTCAAGATGGAGGGCTTTGTCGTCATTCATCAGGCACAGGGGGGAGACTGCCCCGGCTGGAGAGTTACGTCATCTCCTACCACAAAACGGCCATGTGTTGTACACTTCCAGTTAATTCTGACATTGCAGAGAAACATGTTACAATCTTAGTTAAAATAAAAAGAAATGAGCACACAAAGTAAAACAGTAGCAAAAACAATGATAACACGACCCTGTGATGATGAGCTTTGTTCGTACCAAAGGAATAACAAGAAACAAAATTTCTTGTACACAGCAAGAGTGCAAACGGCACCCGTGCCAGGTCCTGCTCACACACTCCCTTCAACGCAGTCTAATTTCTTCCCAGCAGCCACCGAGGAAGACCTGAACTGTCGCGAGTGTACGCCCGGGCTGGGCAGCGCGCCCAGTAAGTTAGCAGGGCCGGGGACGTTGTACATGTTTGTTGGCTGAATATACTCTTGAGAAATACCTAGTCACTAGACATTTTCTTAACAAGCAGTTTGTCAATAGTGAACCAGAATACATCTTAACTGGTTCTTTGGACGTTTGTTCACTTCTTGCCTCTTTTTAAAACCTCACTGTTACTTGATAGGCAGCTACTAAAATAAATCCTCCCCCCCACCCCCATTTTGTACTTAGCTCCCCTCCTTTTCCCTAGCGTAGACCCTATGTAAACCTAAAACCATGTGATAACTTAATACACAGAGTTTCTCAAAGTGCAAAATGTGTTAAACAGATTCATAGGCATCATTTAAACAGCATTTTATACAATACAGTACAGTTTGATATTTTTGCTCATAAATTACATCACTTAACAGATAACTACTTTAAAAGGCTGGCCACTCAAAGTAACTCAATGCCTTTTTTTACACAAGGTTAATACAGTTGAACTGTACAAGCTTTGTTCAGACCAAAATAAAGTTAATTTTACACTTATCACATATATACACATATATCTTAAAATGCTTTTTAAATGCTTACATATAGCTAGACAAATCTCACAAACCATAGATTATCTTATAGTTCGGTTTCTGATTTGCACATAAACATTGTATACAATAGTTTTAAAATTTTGCAATTCATTTTATTTCTTTCTGCAAGATCTGCTCACCCTGTAACTCTTTTGGAAGGGTTCTGGACCGCTGTAGAACCACACTAAGTTCTTCGATGACCCTGGATGGCAACTTATTATCAGGGTCTAAAGTAGCTTTGCCATTCCTGTCCTCGGCCCTGCCCAATGTCTTCAAGCCTTTGAGGCCTTTCTGCTGCCCATGAAAGGCCTCAGGCTCTGTGTCCTCCAGACAGTTGAGACTCCTGTGTTTTCTGGAACGATTTCGGAGTCTGTCGTCCCTGTGCTCCAGGCAGTGGGCCACAAGGGAGGCCCGCTCCTTCACGGTGCTGTCTCCAGACTCCCGGGCGTGCTGCTCACTGAGCCGCAGCCGGTCCAGCTCCGCGCGCACGCTCTGAAATACACACCGCACGGGAAAGCAAGGTTTGGCACAATTTAAATTTAAAAAATACATTCCATCTAAAAATGTTGATGCTTCTTATATTACACCTTATTTCTTCTATGAGTTAGGGTCTAACAACTTCGACACAAGTCTTTGTCTAAATTTACAGACTGATCTGAGAGCTATAAAATCAACTGAAATGTAGTCCATGGAAATCCATTTTAACATGCATTTAACAGAGAACATCAAAGATGTCTTTTAGGTCAGTTATTCAAATTGCCTCTCACTTCAAATCTGCCTCTCCTCATTCTCTTCTGCTTGGATCTGTCAAGTGTTCGTGCATCTGCAGTCCCTACGGCGCCGTCCTCCCGGCACCCAGAACAAGGGAAGTCTCTGTGGCCCCGGGAGTCAGGGACGCTCTCTGTCCTATAGCCCCTCTTTGAGCTTCACAATCCACACTGGCACAAAAACGACACTGAGGAGATCATGACAGGTCAATCTAACTTCTTTTCCTATTTTTCTTTTCCAACTCGCAAAAATACTCAGTGAAATCTTTCCTCTCACAAAATATCTATTAGAATTCCAGATACATTTTAAAAGACACAAACATTTCTATCTACCCACTTTAGTATCAGAGGATGAGAGTACATACACATCCATTTAGTAAACTGTAAGAGCCTACAGATCCTGGGAATCCAGTCACAACACCCTCAGTGGTACAGAGGTACCCTTTCTTTTTAAAATTTATTTCCCCTCAATTACTTTCAGGTGCATAACATAGTGATTAGACATTTATATACCTCACGAAATGATCACCCCAGTAAGTCTAGTACCCATCAAACACTATACGTAGTTATTACTATAGTGTTTACTATTATGCCCTATGTTGTACTTGAAATTGCTGTGACTGCTTTTATTAATGGCAATTTATAATTCAAGTCCCTTCCCTTTCTTCACCCATCTTTCCAACCTCCCTCCCATCTGGCAATCATCAATTTGTTCATCTATGAGTTTGTTACTGCTTTGTTTTATTTTACATTTAAGTGAAATCATGTTATTTTTCTCTGACTCCTTACTTCCCTTACCATAATACCCTTCAAGTCCATCCATGTTGTACCAAATAGTATGCTTTAATTTTTTTGTGGTAGAGTAATATTCTATTTTATGTATATACAGTATATACACACACACACACACACACACACACCCCACATCTTCTTTATCCTTTTGCCTATGGATGACATTCAGGTTGCTTTGATACCTTGGCTACTGTAGATAATGATGAAACAAACAGGAATGTACATTATCTTCTTGAATTAGTATTTTGGATTTCTTTGGCTAAATACCCAGAAGTGGAATCACTGGGTCATAACGTAGTTCTATCTTTAATTTTTTTTTTTTTTTGAGAAACTTCCATACTGCTTTCCATGGTGGCTGCATCAATTTACAACATCACGAACAATGAACAAGGGTTCCCTTTTATCCACATCCTCACCAACACTTGTTTGTTGACTCATTAACGATAGCCATTCTGACAGGTATGGAGTGAGATCTCATGATTTTAATTTGCACTTCTCTGATGGTTAATGATGTTGAGAATCTTTTCAGATGTCTATTGGCCACTGTATGTTGTCCTTGTGGAAATGTCTATACAGGTCCTCTGCCTATTTTTTAATCAGATTTCTTTTAATGTTTTTGGTGTTAAGTTGGATGAGTTCCTTCTATATGTTGGACAACAACCCCTCATTGGAGATGTCATTGGCAAATATCTTCTATTCAGTAGGCTGTTTTCTCCATTTGTTGGAGGTTTTCTTCACTGTGCAAAAACACTTTAGTTTGATGTAGTCCTATTTGTTTATTTTTGCTTTTATTTTTCCATTTGCCCAAGGAGATAAAATATTACTAAGAGCAATGTCAAGAATTTACTCTGTATGTTTTCCTATAGGAGGTTTAAGGTTTGTAGAAAAACTTCAAATTTTTACTAATTTTGTTTTAATGCTTTTTAAACTTTCAACTTTTTTCCCCCAATGTTGGAATATGTAAAAACATATCACCATATTTAAATTTATAAAAAATGCTTGGTTAATTTGAGTACTCATAAATTTCCCATTAACTAATATTTCATGGAATTAAGAAAAACCTTTAACAATTTCTTCAGAATTTTAGTTCATCAACTTTCTAGTCTTAAGTGTACTTAAAAGAAGTTGTTGCTGAAACTCTGAATTTGGGATTAGGTAATAATTACATATTTAATTATCCTACAAATTCTTTACTGGGTATTGGTTCATGTATTTTGATACTAATGTATTTCGATGATTATCTTTTGCTTTGCACCATCAATAATCCCCAGGCAGTGTCAGGACAAGCAAGGGTGACAGTACGACATATCTATTCCTTATGCCTGCTTCACTGGTTCAACCTGTGTCTCCTAACCTGGGTTTCTGGGAAACTTGACCCTTAGAATTTGAAGGTGTAGATTAGCCAAGGAATCCACACTTTTGCATAGCAGTTTATTACCAAGATAACCTGTAGTGCAGAAGGACCAAGTAGGCCACAAAGGTAATAAACCATTATTTTCAAAGCTTTTATCTTTTAGAGAAGAGAAATACTATAATGAGATAAATGTGCAAGGTAGTATAGACCTGGAAAAATATTTTTAAAAATCTGATCACTAGTCTGACCTGTGGTGGCGCAGTGGATAAAGCGTCGACCTGGAAATGCTGAGGTCGCCGGTTCAAAACCCTGGGCTTGCCTGGTCAAGGCACATATGGGAGTTGATGCTTCCAGCTCCTCCCCCTTCTCTCTGTCTCTCTCTCCTCTCTCTATCTCTGTCTCTCTCTCACCCTCTCTCTCTCCTCATATGACAAGCGATCCATGAACAACTAAAGTGAAGCAACTATGAGTTGACACTTCTTGCTACCCCCCCCATAAAATAAATTAAATCTTAAAAAAAAATAAAATTCAAGCAGCTGAATTCCAAACCTAGCCTCTAAGAATAATACCTCTTACATGCTTTTCTTTCTGCTTTGCGAGACTGAGGTAAGGCACTGAAACCTGCATTAGACCCGAAGTATACAACCAGTTTTGAATGTAAACAGCCTACATCCTTTTCTGAAAACACTGAACTTCAAGTCAAGATTGAGGCCACTTCTATTCTCCAGGCCCCTCCAGGTGAGAAGGAAAAGACATCTCAGCTTTCAAGAAAAAACTGCCCACTCTTCTTTACTGATGCTCAGAGGTCATCTCGCAGTTCCTCAAATTAACTGGGACACCCCACTGGTTCCCAAACCACTAGAATGTGATTATGTCCCTAGAAAGTCTAGTTACCATGACTCCAGACATATTCTGCCATGGACTCATTCTCAGATTGTAAGAAGTAAACTTGTAAGACTAAATTTCAGATTGTGATTGTACCAACCAGAACTTCTGTATCCATATTCAAAATTGCTTGACTACTTTGGGCATAAGAAAACAAGTGGCATTGTGTATATGTAATAGTCACTGCCATTATTAAAACTCATCATGAAAGAGAAGTTAAAAAAACCACAAAATTTCCAAAAATGCCAGAGGGCTATTCATAATGTTTTCGTGATGTGATTATGTCTACTTTTTTGAAGCCAATGAATTAATGCATCAATCACAGTAAGACATAAGAAAACAAATGCAATGCTAGAAAAGAAACGAGACCCCCCACCTACCTCGGTATTCCTCCGGGCTTGGCCTGCATCTCTCTCCTGCGGGATGGGAATTAGAGGCAAACCTCCGATTTTGGGATTTTTGGTTATAGAACGTTTCCGTTCCTTCCCTGCTGGTGGCCGGATATCATTTTCATGCTGTGGAAACAAAATTCCTTGCCGTTGGTGTGTGATGTCATAAACCATACACCATGTTATAGAATGGCCTGGCTGCTTTCCCATATATGCACAAACCCAATGATCTGCTTTCCCCGAGAAAGCCGTCTGTAATTATGATGTGGACTCTGGCGGCAGCACCGCTCCAGGACGTCAAACTCTCAAGTGAACTGAGCTTTGAGGTCTCAGTGCAATTTCTAAGTTCCAAATGCATGCCTTCTGCACTACTTATCAAACCAAAAGGGGGAAAATATTTAGGAAAACTGGCAAACTCTCTTGGGGGGGAAATAGTACAGTTGTCTCCACTTCTAGTCCCTGGAATCAAAGTAACTACACATTCACACTTACTCTCTACAACGAAGACCACCTGAGTGTACACATAATCATTTGCCCTTCTGTAGTCTAAGCCCAAATCAACTTTAGGCATGTCTATCAGAAAAAATACTAGCTCTATTTTATGACCTTTTAAAAATGTTACTTTTCATCTAATTGAATTCCAAAGCAATGGTCCCTTGTACAAGACATTTATACTGAACATCATTAGACAACAGAGAGTGTGGCATATTTGTCCTCAAGTTATTGACTATATATTCTGGCTGCTGAGCAATTACAGATATGACTGAGGAAGAGTTAATTTTGCAACAGGGAGATATATCCACAGGTAAAAATATGAGCTCTTGAAAGATAAATCCTTGAGATAGGCATATAAAAGAAAAATCTTTAAAGATTTTTCTATTCCTCAGGGTAGATTCACCTGTCAGAAGTAGAGAAAAGCAACCTGATTTTCAGACAACAATCTATGAAAGAAATACAGAATACCAACTATAAGATGAGCAGCTTACAGAGGCAATGATGAGGTGAAAAACATTTGGTGAACTATGTAACTAAATGCCTGCTCTTATTAGCTTGTACTCTTAAGAGTCAACATGTTATTGTTCTTATGTTGCAATTACTATTCTTTTTTTTTTTTTTTTTTAACAGAGACAAAGAGTCAGAGAGAGGAATAGATAGGGACAGACAGACAGGAACAGAGAGAGATGAGAAGCATCAATCATTAGTTTTTCATTGTGACACCTTAGTTGTTCATTGATTGCTTTCTCATATGTGCCTTGACCGTGGGCCTTTAGCAGACTGAGTAACCCCTTGCTCAAGCCAGCGACCTTGGGTCCAAGCTGGTGAGCTTTGCTCACACCAGATGAGCCTGCGCTCAAACTGGTGACCTCAGGTCTCCAACCTGGGTCCTCCGCATCCCAGTCTGATGCTCTATCCACTGCACCACCGCCTGATCAGGCGCAATTACTATTTTAAAGTAGTGTTCTATTACCCAAAATTCATTTTAACAAATGTTGAGTATGTACTCACTTTATAATAGCTAATTTATATTGAAGGGGATACTGAGAGAATTTGTGCTTATCAATATGCACATATTATCTCCTTCATTCCTCCAGGATTCTACAGTGTAGGGCCTAGTGATCACTAGACTTAGAGTGTGTGCATGAGGTCGGCCTTTGAATTTTAGGGAAGCAAAGTTTACTTTGGTTCAACAAATGCACCATGGTAGATTACGCAATATTTCAATCAGGGAAAATGACACACTTCAAAATATTTTTATGTCATGGTTCAAAACTTGCTAAGATAATGTTGATATTATTTAATTAGGATGTTTCCAACGTCTAAAGCTGGGAGAAAGCTGGCTGGAAAGAAAATAGAATTTATGAACCATGCTTATACTTTTACTCCCTGAGATATTTAGTATAAGTATTAAATGATATTATGAGGAACCTAAGAGCAAATGTAGTTTTCAAACAGTATTTCTTTTCCTGACATGATAAATAATGCAGAGAATACTGGCTAATCAGGTTTCATTGCATTGACCCAGGAGGTATTTTTCCCAACAGCAGAAATCATTAGATGTAAATAATATGTCCTGATATTTATATTTAAGTGATTTCAAAAGTTATATTGCATGAATCATATAGCTGAAGATCACTATTATAACCAATGATCACACACCCAAATCTTCATTTTTTGCCTGACCAGGTGGTGATGCAGTGGATAGAGCATTGGACTGGGATGCGGAGGACCCAGGTTCAAGACCCCGAGGTCACCAGCTTGAGCGCGGGCTCATTTGATTTGAGCAGAGCTCACCAGTTTGGACACAAGGTCGCTGGCTTGAGCAAGAGGTTACTCGGTCTGCTGAAGGCCCCCGGTCAAGGCACATATGAGAAAGCAATCAATGAACAACTAAGGTGTTGCAATGAAAAACTAATGATTGATGCTTCACATCTCTTTCCATTCCTGTCTGTCCCTATCTATCCCTCTCTCTGACTCTGTCTCTGTTAAAAAAAATAAATAAATAAAAATAAATTTAAAAATCTTCATTTTTGTCTCCCTCTATATATTTTCCATCCCTAGTTTTACTGAGGTATAACTGACAAAAAAAAAATTGAAAAACGTTTAAAGTATACAAGTGCTGATTTGAGAGATTAACCCCCCCCCCACTGAGTTAATTAACAATCCATTACTTAACATTTACCTTTTCTTTCTTTCCTTTTTTTTTTTTCCTGGCAAGAAGATTTAAATTCTACTCTCAGTAGCAAATTTTAGTTATATGATACAGTGTTATTAACGACAGTCACCATGTTACAAATTACATCCTTAGCCCTTACTCATCATATAACAAAGTTTGTACATTTTTACCAACCTCTCCCTATTTCTCCCACCCCAGCTCCAGGCAACCACTTTCCCACTCTGTTTCTATGAGTTTGACTTTATTTTTATTATTTTTTAAGCTTCCACATGTAAGTGATCCCATGCAGGATTTTTCTTTCTCAGTCTGCCTTATTTCGCTTGGTGTGATACCCTCCAAGTTAGTCGATCCTGTTGCAGAAGGTGGGATTTCTCTCTTTGTAAAGGCTGAGTAATCTTCCCTTGTGTATATGCACCACATTTTCTGGATTTATTCATTCAACTGTGCACAGACACTTCGGCTGCTTCCATACCTCGGCTGGGGTGAATACGGCTGCCGTGAACAAGGAACCTGCGTCTCATTTTCTGAGCTTGACCTCTTATCCTTCCAAGTACCTTGATACAGTTTCATTCACATCAAGTGTTCTTAGGCTCCTGAGACCTTCAATCCATTGTACTTGGCATACTTTTCCCCCACATTTCCTTCACAGCGTGGCCTATATTTCATGGTCAGTCAGTACACTCACCTCCTTATCAGTACCCTCAAGTCTCGTGCTCTTTCTGCCTCCATCACATTTGCCTGGCAAAGCCCTGAACCTAGTTAAACCCAGTTCTGCTTACTCTGTGGGTGCCTACCAACTGATGGAGGAAAATGAAGTAAGTCACTCTCGACAGGCCTCTCACTGTAACCATGAGTGTCCAATGAGCACTGAGCATTACCTTGACATTCCGTTATAGGGCAGGTGGCTTCCTCTTACTCTGCAGAATCTCATCTTTACTCTGCCCCTCCATTCCTAATACCCCCATACAGTGACCTGATTTTATTAAAAATTATTAGTAATCATTCAAGAATTTCACTTTCCTATCATGAAATGTACTGATATCCTCCATATTTATAAGCAATAAGTGAGGCTCCTTTCTCTCCCATCAGCATTGCCCTGATGAAGAAGCGTGTCCCCAGCCCTCTCTGGAGTTGCTCGGCGAGCCAGCAGGCACAGTCAGTGACCTGAGAACCAGTGTGCCACACTCTCTGCTGCAGGATGGTTTTTCCAGCAATGATGAACAAACGTGCACTCACAATGCTTCACGTCTGCTCAGGGACTCTGCTGGTTTAATAATCTCCCTCCTCCTAAGAAGAACATTTTTTCTTCCAATTACTGGATTGTCTTCATCAGCATCCATGCAAAGTATGCACTCTCCATCTTAAAGACAAACCAGATGAAACCCCAAACCTACCACGACTTCTTGTTTCTATCTACTCACAGCCTCATGGATCCCTATATAGCAAATTCCTTGACAGGATACTCTGTACCCATGACCTGCTTTTTCCTCCTCCCTCAACCTTCTCACTTCTTTTCCTGGGTTTCCCCCCCATGTTATATACTTGGCCTTTCTATCTGTAGTGTCTCTTGGCTTGTCTCTCTTTCTCTCTCCCCTATCACCCCTGTCTCTTCTTCTCTCTTATTTCTCATCCAAACTCATGACTTTCAAAACAATCTAAATACTGACTTCCTCAAAATTTACATTTCAGCTCCAAACTTGTGCCTGAGTTTTTCATCCATACATCCAAACAGTACTCAGCATATCCACTTGTATGTCTAAAAAGTCATGTCAGATCACATGTGGCCAAAACAGAACTCTCATTTTTTTTTTTTTGCTGCATCCCTGATAATGTCACTTACATTTACCAGTTACCAGAGGCCAAAAAACTAAGATTCTGTCTTGATGTCTACTCCTTTCAAACTGGTATAGCCAATTAATCACCTGTTGGCTCTACCTTCCAATATTATTGAATCTGAATGCCGTACCAGAGCAACCACAATATGAGCTGTTCTTCCACACACAGCCTCCTGCTCCATCTCTGACCCTAGAGTGCAGCTTCAACAAAGGAACCAACGCTGTTTATCAATGAATGTGAATTCCATATCCTTCCCTTACTTCCCACTCAATCTCTAAATTGTTACATCTTCTCTCACATAGGCTTTCAATGTTCATGGAATAAGCCAAGATTCTAACATCTGAGGCATCTGTTGGCTCCTGTCCCTGGAATGTCACACCTGCTACATACCTGCACAAATCACTCCCTCATTCCCGACACAGCTGTCAGTCGGCCACCTTGAAAGGTATTCCCCGAGAAACTTTCTCAATGAACGCCCATCCTTCCCTCGGTCACACCGGCTTTTCTTTCCCTCACATATTTTATTTATTCATTATTCATTTTTTCAGATTATTTATTTACACTTTTTTCTATTTTACAAATACTGACTGAGCACATACCTTGTAAAAAGGTACTGGGTTCTGTAATGCAGATATACATATAGGTCTCGTAAGAGTCCTTCTCCAAAGAGGACATACAGACAGCCAATAGACATGAAAAGATGCTCAATGCCACTAGTCATCAGAGAAATACATATTAAAATCACAATGAGACATCACTTCACAACTCTAAGAATGGCTGTCATCAATAAATCAACAAACAGGTGTTGGTGAGGATGTGCACCGCTGGTAGGATTGCAGCTTGGTACAGCCACTGTGGAAAAAGACTACGGAGGTTGTTCCTCAAAAAGTTAAAAATGGAAGTTCCTTATGACCCAGAGATTTCACTTCTAGGAATTTATCCAAAGAAACCCCAAATACTAAATTGAAAGAATATATGCACCCCTATGTTCACGGCAGCATTATTTACAACAGCCAAGATCTGGAAGCAGCCCAGTGCCTATTAGTAGCTGAGTGGATACAAAATTGGTGGTGCAAATATACAGTGGAATATTATTCAGCCATAAAAAATGAAACATGATCACTTGCAACAGCATGGATGGACCTAGAAGGTATTAAGCTAAATGAAATAAGTCAGACAGAGAAAGAAAAATACCATATAATTTCACTTATATGTGGGATCTATAGAACAAAATAAACAAACAAAAAAATTGAATCAAACTCAGATACCGAGAGTGAACTAGTGGATGCTGAAAGGAGGCGGGCTGGGGGGCTGGGTGAAAAAGGTGAAGGGATTAAAAAGTATAAACTGAATAGTTATAAAATACCATGAGGATATAAACCACAGCATAGGGCATTTAGTCAGCAGTACTGTAATAACTATGTAAGGTGCCAGGGGGTACTTGTAATACTGGGGACTTGTGAAGTATGTGAATTATCTAACCACAATGCTGTACACCTGAGACTAAAGCAAAATAATGTTGAATGTAAATTGTATTTAAAATATTAAATTCCAACACCAGAGACTGACAGAGCATGGAATTTACATTTTAGTAGGAAAGACAAAAATGCAAAATCTAAATATACGTATGCTTTTTACTCAGTGCTACAGTGTTGAAGTACAGGATATTAAGTTTTCCTACAGGAAGGTCTAACTAGAAAATGAAAAGGTTTCTCTGAGAATGTGACATGTAAGCCAAGATCTCAAGGACTCCTGAGGAACGGGTGAGGCTGGGGATGGGTATTAGAAAAGTATTCCGGGCAGCAGAAAGATTCATTGTAAGGGACACTTACTATAGATGTGTGTATGTGTGTGTGTGTGTGTGTGTGTGTGTGTGTGAACATACATACCCTGTACAGTTGTACCTACAGATACGAACAGACTAACATACGATTGTTTTTAAGATACGAGCTGCGACTGGGTCCATATTTTTGTTCAAGATCCAAGTGAAATTCCGAGATAGGAGTTGTGATTAAGTTTTTGTGGTTTCATTTTAAGTAAAGAAAATGCAGTTTTAGTTTTGTTTAAAGAAAATGCAGTTTTAGTTTACACTTAGTGTTAAGAAAGTGCAGTTTTCTGCCTGACCTGTGGTGGCGCAGTGGATAAAGCGTCGACCTGGAAATGCTGAGGTCGCCGGTTCAAAACCCTGGGCTTGCCTGGTCAAGGCACATATGGGAGTTGATGCCTCCAGCTCCTCCCCCCTTCTCTCTCTCTGTATCTCTCCCTCTCTCTCTCCTCTCTAAAAATGAATAAATAAAGTTAAAAAAAAAACTTAAAAAAAAAAAAAGAAAGTGCAGTTTTAGTTTACGTGTCTACAGTGCCTGCATCCCTTCCTCCCTCCCTCCTCCTCCGCCATTCACCTCCATTAGCCGCACTCGTCTGTCTCCAAGGTAAGAATACAGTCCTAAATAACACTTTTTTCTTTTATTTCATATATTTTGTTATGCATTGGTAGAGTATACATGTGTGTTTCTTAATTAAAAACATGTCTTTTTTCATAATTTAGGATGGTTTGGGGATGTTTCACAGGGATGGAAAGGGTTAAATCTATTTCAGTTATTTTAAATGGGAGAAATTTCTTTGATATATGAGTTCACTGACTTACGAGCTCGGTTACAGAATGAATTAAATTCGTATCTCAAGGTACCACTGTATTAACATTTACTGCTTTCCTGTCTGTTTCCCTGGGGAGGTGAACCATTAAATCCTTAAATCCACAAGGACCTCTGTGTTTATATTAATCCTAAAACGTGGAATGAACAAGGAAAGGTACTGGGCTGAGTCTCTGGGGCCAAGACAACAAAGGACAGACAGGGCGGGAGAAATAACTTGGTCCTGAGGGCAATCTCTGCTTCCTGGTGACTTATACTTTGATTTTAAACTACAGAGTTGACTGACTTCAATTATAAAAACCAAAAAAATCAATTTAGTTGCACCATAAAAGAGACAGTGGAACAGGTTTCAACTCTGTAGTTCCATTTTTAGTAAAATACTTTAAATCAAGTTTTTTAAAGTAAGACTTCAATATCTGAATTATTAAAAGTGTATCCCAGGTAGTAACAGTAGCACCAGGCTGAGAAGAACAGTGTTTATTAACCACCGGAGAGAATATTCAATTAAATGAACAAATGGTTTTCAACACAAATATCCAGATTTTAGGGGTGAATGAACTCTCCTGAGAGAGAAACCAGGAATACATCCTCAGTAATAAAGTGACACAACTTGATCGTTACCAGTTTCAGTGCTCTTGTGGGAAGCATTTCTGAGAATCAGCCAGACAAGGCTGCAGAAAAAAACAATTCTCCCACTGGGACTACTGAAACCTGCCCACCCCAAAGTGAGTCCTCCTGAGGGAAGGATACTAAGTGGGGAACGGAGCGGACGTGTTGCCCTCTGGTAGCTCTGAGTTTAAACCACTAACTAAAGACATGGCACCTTTGTTAATCTTTATTACCTCGTCTATAAGCAATGCCATGCAGAGTGTGTTGCAAGGAATACAAGAGTTAACTCTTTTTGAGGTTTCTAGAAAATAAGAAATATTAAGAAAAAATGTAGGTTCCCGTCTTTGTTTGTGAATAACAGGCAGGAGTGGGGAGAAGAGATGGTTATAGGGAGAACAAAAAGGAAACTAACAGTTTTCTAAGCAAAGATCCAGTGGGACTCTGGTAGTATGCAGCTTAGACGAACCCCTCTTTCTTATCCTATCTTCTTGAAGCAATCCACCTCTCCTAAGCGAAGGAGCTGCTGGGTGGGTATAACACCTCAACAAAGACAGAACTCTCGGCCCTGGCTGGCTGGCTCAGCGGTAGAGCGTCGGCCTGGTGTGCGGGGGACCCGGGTTCGATTCCCAGCCAGGGCACATAGGAGAAGCGCCCATTTGCTTCTCCACACCCACCCGCTCCTTCCTCTCTGTCTCTCTCTTCCCCTCCCGCAGCCAAGGCTCCATTGGAGCAAAGATGGCCCGGGCACTGGGGATGGCTCCTTGGCCTCTGCCCCAGGCGCTAGAGTGGCTCTGGTCACGGCAGAGCGATGCCCCGGAGGGGCAGAGTTTAAACCACTAACTAAAGACATGGCACCCTGGTGGGCAAAGCATCACCCCTGGTGGGCGTGCCCGGTGGATCCCGGTCGGGCGCATGCGGGAGTCTGTCTGACTGTCTCTCCCCGTTTCCAGCTTCAGAAAAAGACAAAAAATAAAAAAATAATAAAAAAGACAGAACTCTCTCTTTCAAAGAGTTATGGATAAAGCTGGATGCATACAGATTAAAAATGTATCAATGAGTAAATAAAAGTATATGCATAAAACTCATTGAATGTTACTTGGAAATCACCACCATTTCCTATACACCATTATTACACTTTGCTGGACAATTGGGAACAGATATCTTACCTGGGCGATGAAGACACCAGCCATCCACTCCATCTGAGTTTGTAAACTATCACAACACAGGTGCCTGCAAAGCAAGATTATACATATATGCATAAGACAACTATCCTCCAGTATATTTGGTGATTAAGTGATCAGACTTATTTTGGGGTTTCTCCAGTTAATCACTTGATGTAATCAAAATGGCAGTATTTCAGTACTAGTTGCTTCAGGCTTCCATAAGTATAGAACATCAAAATAATAGTGCACATATGCTGTTTTAAATAAAATGTAACTAAAGTTTTGACAGCTGCTGAAAAATGATCAGCAAAATTTTTAGAAAGGTCAATGTCATTTGCTTTTTCAGGTGTGTGATGGGAAAATACCTTTGCCCCTAGAAACTCCCAGCCTAAGAAGAAAAATATGTGCATGCTTTCTTAATGGCAGATTTTTAAGAAAGGATTAGACAGTCACCATTATTATGACTATCAACATTAATACCTACAAGACCCATGGAAAAAATAAAACTACATGAAAAACCACTGCCTGTCCAGTAACACCATCCAGTCATTTTATTGTAAACCTATGTATAACAGCTCTTGCCCTCAAGATTCACATAGTCTATAAAGAGGGCCAGGCAAGGAACCAAATTAAACAGTGAGAAAAATGTCCTGTCAACAATGTGTAGTTTATCCTGTAGGTCAGTGGTCCTCAACCTTTTCTGGGCCATGGACCGGTTTAATGTCAGAAAATATTTTCACGGACAGGCCTTTATGGTGGGACGGATAAATGTATCACGTGACCGAGATAAGCGTCAAGAGTGAGTCTTAGATGGATGTAACAGAAGGAATCTGGTTATTTTTTAAAAATAAAACATTGTTCAGACTTAAATATAAATAAAACGGAAATAATGTAAGTTATTTATTCTTTCTTTCGGACTGGTACCAAATGGCCCACGGACCGATATCGGTCCGCGGCCCCGGGGTTGGGGACCACTGCTGTAGGTGACAGAATTCATGGAAGTGTGTGTGTGTGTATGTGTGTGTGTGTTTATTCATTTTAGAGAGAGAGAAGGGGGGAAGGAGCAGGAAGCATCAACTCCCACACGTGCCTTGACCAGGCAAACCCAGGGTTTTGAACCATCGACCTCAGCGTTCCAGGTTGACACTTTACCCACTGCGCCACCACAGTTCAGGCTCACAGAAAAGTTTTAAAGCAGGAAAGAAACATGATACCTTTTAGAAAGTTTCTCTGGTGGATGCACTAGAAAACAAGGAAGTCAGAGAAATGCAGGAAGAGCACTTAGAACTACCAGAATAGCCCTGGCCAGACAGCTTGGTTGGGTAGGTACTGCCCCAAAGCAGAGGTTGCCAGTTCGATACCTGGTCAGGGCACTTACATGAACAGATTAATGTTCAGGTCTTTCTCCCTCTTTCTCAAATCAATTAAAAAAAAAAAAAGAACTCCTGGAATAATTCAGGCAGATGAAGGAAGGCACGACCCTGAGGACGCAGGGAGCTGGATGGGTGGGTCAGAGCGAAAACGACAAGGCACAACAGGTATAGTGTCGTATTGGTTAGACAGGTAGGTGAGAGAGAAAGAGACATGTAGTATCATCTCTTGGAGAATGGCTAGATCCTGAGGACATCAGGGAAGGACGTAAATATATGTAAAAATCAGGACTGAAACCAAAATTTTTTAACTGAGTTTTGGGTAGTTCTTATTCTTTATTCAAAACTGAATTTTGCCTGCTTATCCCATAAGAGCCAGGATTCCACACTCAAAATAACTAGAAAGAAATCAGATATAGTTTCTCTGAAGAGCTATTGGTAATTAGGATACTTGGGATTCAAATGGACCTAAACCCTGAAAGCAAATATATTTTTCTTCTTTCTAGAGTCTTAGTATTTAATAAAGATTTTAACTTCACTTAGGTGAAACATTTCCTGTCTATAGATCTCGCTGCCAAATCCCAACATCACGCACTTACTGAAGTTATCATCAATGCACCAAATCCCCGAAATGCCAGCCGTTAACTTACCAGTGATGTTTTTCTGAATATGCTGTCAATCCCCAACTGCATCACAAGAGAGAGAAAACAAACACATTAAAAATGATAAATATTACAAGATTCAAAACAGGATCGGATGCTAAGGAGATGACATTTACCAGCGGAAATGCCTAATAGAATCGATACCCACAAGTAGCGATTCAATGGGTATGCTCTCATTGAGCGATAGATGATAAATGTTAAAGGATTTTGCTTCAAATTTAAATATGCTGAAGGGAGAGAGGAAAAGAGCATCGTGATGCTATGGAGCAGTGGGGAAATCTCTCAGACGTTCTGGCCTAGTAAAAGCAGCTGTCTAGGAAAATGGCCAAAATAAGAGAACATATATACTGACCTGCTGCTAGTGTGAGAAATTAAAGAATGTGCCAATTGCAACACAGGTTTATGTGCTGGGCTTATAAATTATGCATAGAGGCAAAAGTTGGGAACATTCTTAGAATTGCAAATCACATACAGTTCATTGAAATGAAGTTTCATGAGATTAAGTGTGTAAGTACAAACATTAATTAGCTAATCAAAGTAATGTGTGGTAAGGAAGTTCAGCACAAACCAAGTGCTGGGGTGATTCAGGCGTTAAGAGACCATCCAGTTGAAGAGCGGTCCACTTCCTCTCTACCGTCTCTGTGCTGTGGATTTACTACCAAACTCAGCCAAGCAAAAAGGGCAAATGATAGAGCCAGGAACAGACGCTCTAAAAGTCAAGCAGCAGCAGGAGGCTGAGGGCAGCCATCCGACTTGCTGTGTGTAGACTTGCTTGGAACATTCCTCATGTCCCCAGGCTGAGACTGAGAAAAGAACAGGATGTGGGGAAACCCCTGTGCCTCTCAGCCGACAGGACCTCTGGGGATTTCTCCTGCAAAGGGCCGTGCAATCCCGCGGGAGCTTGCCGTCAGTGGACACCAGCCCTCCTTATCTACCCACACGGGTTCTCTTGATCTGGCAATTTAACGTGTCTGTGTCTAATGCTTAGTATATGAAAAGTGAGACTAATGCCACTGATCCCTAGTTCCTTGAACAGATGATATATTTTCCTGTAACTGTTCCAACCACCCTTCCCTCTCAGGCTTTACCTTGTTGGAGGTTTCATTTTCTTTTTCACTCCGAGATAAAACCTCATTGAGCTGAGAGACAACGTTTTGTCATGTTTGCTACTCTGTAATGAAAACAAAACAGTATGTAATTAAGTAGATTTTATAAATATCCTTGTTATCTGCCTCGAGTGTTAATGATTCGGTTTAAAATTGTTTAGTTTCTCCAATGTTCTGTGAATGTAAAATACCAAGTTTTTAGTAAATGAAGATTGTTTGGATTACAATGTTATAAATTTAAATAGGTAATTTTAGATTTATATATATATGTTTATACATGCATATTTAAGCACACATACATAATAATTCCTTATTCACAACACCTGGGACCAGATGTGTATGAGAATTGATCCTTTCCTTTTTTCCTATATCTTAAAAATACAATACAATACATATACAATGTTATGTAATTCCACCACATTTCCAGTGTTGGATGGGGGCAGCACCCTGTATTCAAATATATTCATATTTCCATATTAAAATGCATGACATTTCATGCACTGAGATAAAGGCAGGCTAGAAATATTCTCATAGGCTGAATGTTTGTTTCCTCCCCGCCAACTTCATATGTTGAAATCAAGTCGCCGTGTGACGGTGTGTGGAGGTGGGAACTTGAAGAGGTGACAGGTAGAGCCACATGAATGGTGTCCAGGACAGAGAGCTGGCCCTCCCGCTCCACCAGGGAGGACACAGAAATTGGCAGTCCACAACGTGGAAGCGGGTCCTCACTGGCACCAACAAAGCCAGCCCCCTGACCTCAACATCCTGCCTCCAGGATAGTGAAAAATAAATTGCTGTTGTTTAGAACCCACCCAGTCTACATATAGTACTTTCTTATAACTACCTGAACTGAGACAAAATTTTCATGTTGGTTTGGGTCAAGTTTTGCTACCAAATGAATGATGATTTTCCATACTTTTTGGATTTCAGAATTAGAGAAAACATTATGAACATATATAGCCACATTCTGAACTATCTCAAATAATGAAAAATTTCACTAATACATGAAAATAGACTATAAAAAAGAATTTACATACATTTGCTTTAGATCAATTATAGCTTCTCCATATACATCCTGACATATTTATTTATGATTATATTTTAAAAATGTTAATCCTTGCCTGACCAGGCAGTGGCACAGTAGATAGAACATTGGACTGGGATGGGGAGGACCCAGGTTTGAGAACCTGAGGTCGCCAGCTTGAGTGTGGGTTCATCTGGTATGAGCAAGGCTCACCAGCTTGAGCCCAAGGCCACTGGCTTGAGCAAGGGGTCACTTGGTCTGCTGTAGCCCCCCCCCACCCCCATCAAGGCACATAGGAGAAATCAATCAATGAACAACTAAGGAGCCGCAACAAAGAATTGATGTTTCTCATCTCTCTCCATTCCTATGTATCTGTCCCTATCTGTCCCTCTCACTGACTCTGCCACAAAAAAAGAAAGTTAATCTTTAAATCGAGATCATCAGAAAAGTTGTCTGACAGAAATAAAACCTGAATCATTATACTTTAATTTAAAAACTTAATATCAAATCACACACACTTTACTATCCTTGGATACCCTGCGATAGATTTTAGCCACCATATTATGTATATAGAAGGACAGGATTAAGGAACTCAGTTTAATAAAGATCAAGGTGGGTGACCCATTGAAGAAAACCAAATACAGTTCAATCAAGAAGACAATCAGCTGTGAAATCTGTCATTTATTTTTATGTATATAAACCTAAGTTCATGAATCTTAAAATCTGATGTTCTGTTCACAAAATCCCTTCTTCTTATGTATAAAAGAAACTTCTTCTGCAAACTCCACTTTTCCACTACTATTACTAAAAAAACACTGAAGAGTGATAATAAATAATAACTGGGCACCTGCCCAGACTCCCTGCTGGGTCTCTCAGATGGAATAACAAAGCGGGAGTTCAAGTGCAGTAGATCACACAGACTCTGAATAGAGGGATATGGGTTGCAGAACTCAGTGCTGTCTTACTAGCTTCCTGCCTGGACCTTCCACTTTCCTTGAAGAAAGTGGATGTCAGATGTACACAACTAGCAATGCTACTAAGGTTTACTTATGGCCACGCATGGAGGCTTCCTTGGAGAAACATACAGGGAAAATGATCAAAGGGTGTGGACACCTCAACAGATACTACCAAAAAATTGGGCCACAGAGCTTTGGAAAGCTAACAACTCTCTCTTCATATCATATTAACAGATGTTACTAGTCTGGTCTTTGAACATCGCCACCACAGAACACATTACAGTGCCACACACTTCAAGTATGCAAACAATGCTTAGCTGAAGTTAATTAAATAATTTTTTAATATAAAAAAGTATCTCTATGTTCTGCTGTCATTCAGCATTTAAACTAATTGTGTGGGCATTGCTTGAATCCCAAGGAAGTACAGAAGATACCGCATACACTCATGTGATGACCACCCCAAACTGGAGGGAAAACATTTCTATTATTCTAGGACCCTGATGGCTAACTTTTTTATAAAGACCGCCCACTTTTGCAGTCCTGGTCAACCTGGTCCCTCCCACCCACTAGTGGGTGTTCCAGCTTTCATGGTAGGCCAATTGCGATGAAGTTTGGTTGTTCCTTCCACCCGTGAAAGCTGGAACGCCCACTTGTGGGCGGGAGGGACCAGGTTGACCAGCACTGCAAAAGTGGGTGGTTTTTATAAAAAGTTCGCCATCACGGTTCTAGGAAGTATCCTTCTGACTCTATCACAATTCCATAGCAAACTTTCTCCACACCCCAGGCAAACACTTTCTAATTTATATATCCCCATTAACGGTTTCACCTGACCTTAGACTTCTCACGGACAGACTTATACGGTACTTTCTGTGTTGAGCTTTTACTCCACGAGGATTTGAAGATTCATCTATGTTGCTGCATGCATTAGCATTCACTTATTTTCCTGCCAAGTAGGATTCCAGTCTATGAATTTATCTTTCTTATAGTGATGTTCACTTGGAATGTTTCCAGGTTGCAACTGTTACGAATAAAGCTGCTTATGAACACTCTTGAACAAGTGTTTTTGTGGACATAATACCTAGCACTGGAGTTGCTAGGTCACGGGGTAGATGCACTAATAACTTTATCTAAAAAGTGCCATATATTTCTACGCAGTGATTGTGTGATTTTACCCCTGCATCAGCTATTTAATGAGTTAAGTTAATCAACATCTTGTCAACATTCAGTGTTGTCACTCTTACAATTTTAGTCATTCTAGTTGACTTTAGTCAATGAGTAAAGCAGTACCTCAGACTTTTACTTTGCATTTATTAATTTCCACTAGCTATACTCAAGCCTCTTTAGCCTTAGGGCATGGCATATAATCTCAGTCAATAAAATTGACTGAAATGCTAATTTATATGCTCATTTATCTAACACGTATTAGACTTTTCTTTAGGACTTAAGTCGTTGCCTGCTCTAAAAAATGTGAAGTGCTCAGAAAGGCCACGTATGGAGTTCTTGACAGTGTTGCAGAGTACATTGGTGTCCCAGAGGTTGAAAGAGGTCACCGGCTTACTATGCATTTTATTTACTATAGTGCAGCCTTGACTTTCAAGAGAGAGGACCAAGAAAGGGGAAAAATGAGCATGTTAATACCCACACAAAAATGTATACATATTCAAATACTACATATACAAATACCTTGAGATCCTTGTAAAGGAAGAGATATCCATTTCGTAAAACACAATACCGATCTTGAAATTTATTTCCAGACAGTATTTTAGATGGTTCTTCTTTGATTTTCAAGGATCCCTCTTTGATACTTTCCAGGCCCCTTCTCTCTGTAAAGCACATTGCTTTTGTAAGTTAGGACATTTTCATGTACTTGGAATAGGATATAAAACAATATTTTCAGTTTTGATATTATAAAGTAATATCTTGCTTCTTACCATGAAGGAGTCTGTCTGGGAATACAATGTCAGGGGCGTATTGGATGAGTCACATATGCATCGACTAGATCCATTTACATCTATTGATAATAGACAGGCCTGCCTGTGCTGTTCTATTAGCACTGAAAATGCGCTTAGTCTCAATTGAGATGTGCCATAAGCATAAAATAAACATCAGGTTTTGAGTATGATACAAGAAAAATCTCACAATTTTGTAGTATCAACTACATGTTAGAGTGATAATATTTTGGATATGTGAGTTTAAATATAAGTAAAATTAATTTAAAATTAATTTAAAATTCATCCCACCATATATACATTTTAATGTGGATACTAGGCAACTTAAAAGTACATCATCAGCTTGCATTGTATTTATTTTACAGAGCACTCATGTAAACAGTGCAAATGCACAGGTAAATAGGGAAACCTCTACCAGAATTCTGACACAGGAATCCAGGACTCCTGAAGGCATTAGAGAAATTCCTATCATTATGAAGCAGGTGAGGGTAAAAAATGCAAAATGGCTAAGGTATTATAATTTCACGTGCAATATTGTCATTGTCCCCCACTTAGGAATCATTTCAGCTAACTCAGTTAAGACAACACTTTTTGATAAAGAACATCAAATTTGAATTTGCATAAATTTATCATGTATACATTTATCAATATATCTCCAGTCTAAAACCGTCCCTTCCAATCCAAACAGGACCCGGCCACCCGGGTGAGAACTGAATACAGCGCAAAGAAAGGGCACGGGAGCCACGCAGTCGGGACACTGGCGTCACCGGGCCAACCTCTGCTTCTCTAATGACAGGAGAAATGACACCTCTCCCACAGACGGCTGCGGCCCTGGTCAGGTGATGTCCACAAGAGGTGTACAGTGGACAATAGATCAGGACTAGGACCTTTAGCAATTTCTAGGTGTTAAGGTGACATAATTTTAAAATATTCATGCACTGATGTTCACTGTTAAACTCAGCATAAGAAAAAAAAACTTAAAAAAATATATAGAAATAGTTCCCTTGCAACAAAAATATGAGCATGGAATGACTCCCTGGAAGAACCCCCCTACCCTCCCCCCCCCCCCGCCCAGGATTAATCGCATCACTGGTCCTAACCACCAACAAGCAAATGTCTTAACAAACCCCAGCAGTTTCCACCATACACTGTGACTGGCCACAAACAACATTGTTTCAACCACATGGTCACACTCACATCGGTTATTTTTAGGTAGTTTGGGACTACAAAATAATTTCTGAATAACATAGTCTAAAATTGTCTTCCAGCAAAATTTATTATTATTCAGTTCCATAGAAAAATATTTTAAATGCTGTTTTATAGCCAAATAACTTCTGTTTAAATTGAAAATTACACTTTTCCAATTAAAAGGCTTGAAGACATGTTTTAATACAACTGGAAAATTAAGAAAAAATTATACATTGTATAAAACTAGTATACGTTTTAGACTTTTCAAAATGTTCTCATATTCTGTCACGATTTGCAAGTAGCTTTCCAAAGTAGGAACTCCAAGTAATATAATCTCATTTTCTAAATGAGAAAATTGTGGCTCACAAAGGTTATGGGACAAGGTCAGAAAGCAACTGTACTAGAATCGCAGTTCAGGTCTCTCAATGACTAACACAGAAGTCTGTCTTTTGTAATGAGACACTTCTAAGTAATGGTCACAATTATCATGATCACCGCCATTACTACAGTAACAATAATGTCCATGTGCCTTTCTGGACCTCATGCACCGTTTTGCATTGCTAAGCACTCTTTTTTCCCTAAAACTCACTCCCTTGATGACTTCTGTGACATTGCTCCGTCTTTGTTGTCATGCAACCTTTCTGACTGACCCTTCACATACCAAGCCTCTCTTGATACCTCCATCCTTTAAATGCAAATGCCAGTAATTCTATGCTCAGATCTTTAATGTTCTCACGTTAACCAGCAACAGGCATAATCTTGTCTTCTCCCAAGGCTGAGTCCTCGTCTCAGGCAACGTGCTTCCGAGCTTCTGCGGGTCCCTTCTCGAAATCTCCCTCAGACACACTCCACAGACAACTAAAACCCAACACATCTGAAAAGGAATTCAGGGACCCTTCCCCTCTGTCACCCCACACAATGACCTTTTTCTACTAGGCTCCCTCTCTCAATGATTCACGAAGCATCCAAAGCGAGAAGCTGAAAAGTACACACAGGGTCTCCGTAATAATACTGTTGGGCAGATAAAATATATTATGCTCACTTTGTTAAAGATGGTTCTGCCCACGTGGAAGCCCGTCTCCCAGGTGATGATATTAGTTGTCCTTATGCTTGGAATAGGCGTAATTATATTAATGTGTGTTGGGGGCGGGCTGTGGGCAGGCAGGATCCTTGTAGCCTGGGGCTTGGTTTTAGGACTAAGCCTTTCCCACCCTTTTTGATGTGGGGTGGACTTTGTATCAGAGACTTCTCTATTTTGTATATTGGATAAAAGGTTTTGATTTCTGCACTATAAAGTGGGGCAGACCAGGAGCTTGCTCTCTCAGTTCCTGAGATTAACATTAGAGAGGAGAGCAGAGAAAGGCCACTTGGAGGAGAGGAGAGAGGCAGCCAAGATGATGGAGCCAGTTAGCGCAGAGTTTGTGCAGGGAGAAGGAAGGAGATGGGGAACAGAGGTGAATAAGTCTGGTGAGCTAGAAACCTTTGATTCTAGGAAACTCAGATAAGTCAGTAGCTTTGTGAACACTGAATGAGTGGGTTTTGGAACCCAGTGTGTGTTTTTACTTGCCCGCCGGGTACAAGCTAGGATTAAAGATGGTGGCCCACCAGTTTTCGGCTCCGTTGTTTCATTACCGTCTGTCCAAATCCAATGCGAACCAGGCTGATGGCCCTGGATACTGGCTTTACAAAATATAATGCTCATTTCCTTTAGAAAGCATCCCCCCGCCACCCAAATAATAGTTGAGTTTGCAGTCCTGTGAGATTTTATCAGTAACTTCCTCAACTACAAAGTGTTTTTATTCATTTATATTTTTGAAAAGTTTACTGGACCTGTCCTTTTATTGAGTAAAAGAGTAAGATTGAGTCTTATAATAGAAGAACAAGACATACTGGAAAAACTAAAAAAGAACTATTTCCTTGAGTGAAAGACAATTCAGTGTCAGAAAATGTCAACAACCATCTGTAGTCAACCTTTCCATACCTACCGCCCACTTTTGTATCTCTGTTAGTAGTAAAATTTTCTAACCGCCCACCGGTTCCACAGTAATGGTGATTTATAAAGTAGGGAAGTGACTTTATAAAATTTATAAAGCAGAGTTACAGCAAGTTAAAGCATCTAATAATAATTACTTACCAAGTACTTTATGTCGGATTTTCACTAAGTTTGGCAGCATAAATCTTTATAAAACAACTTACTATAGTTAAGTCTATCTTTTTATTTATACTTTGGTTGCTCCGCTACCACCCACCATGAAAGCTGAAATGCCCACTAGTGGGCGGTAGGGACCAGGTTGACTATCACTGATCTAGCAGAACCCCTTTTCTGTGCTTGAAAGCTCTCCATAAACATAAACAACACGGCCTGCAGTCATCATGGATAGCATGTTGTGTTGGTACTTAGATTTGTATTTATGTAGTTTTCATCCATTTAGGTTCCTTGTGGGTGGGTAAAGTAAATGTTTTTACAATCCTTTAAATTTTCCACAGGTTCCTATATGAAACAGAGCTGAAACTTATCAAATAATTTTCTCAGTACCAAATTAAAATATCAGAAGTCAGGGCATTCATACTGTATAGTTCATATTGTTGTAAGGTACCTAAAAGCTGAAAATTGGTATTGATGTTCTGGGAGGAAAGGTCAGGCTTTCCTATGAGGCTTTCCCGTCCTGTACTTTCTTTAGGGAGGGGAGGGAGAAGAATGTAGAAGTTTCTGGCTTGCAACAACAATGGGTCATTCAGTTTTAAATCTAAAATAAAGGTTAACCTAGAAACTTCTTCTCTTTCAATGGGAGACAGAATTGACATACCACCCTGTATTGACTGTACTTCCTCCCCCTTCCTGGAATCTTGAAAGCAAAATACCTCTAGGCTAATAAGGGAAGATGAACCCTTAAAGATTTGTAAACATTTTTGATTGTGTTACCTTGAAAGTCTTAATGTTTCTGTGTATCCCCTAAACCAGGGGTCCCCAAACTTTTTACACAGGGGGCCAGTTAACTATCCCTCAGACCATTGGAGGGCCGCCACATATAGTGCTTCCCTCACTGACCACCAATGAGAGTTGCCCCTTCCGGAAGTGCGGGGGGGGGGGGAGGAGCCCGATAAATGGCCTCAGGGGGCCGCATGCGACCAGCAGGCAGTAGTTTGGGGACACCTGCCTAAACAAATGTTGCCAGCCTATATACCATGATGTCATGCTCTCCCCTGCCTGTGTGGGATCAAGGGTATATAAGCAGCCCCTGAACTATTTTTGGGACTGCACAATTTAGGTCTGATGGCTTGTGCCAGCCATATGTGGCCGGCATATTTAATAAATCTCCTCTAATAAAAACTCTTCAAAATTCATCTGGACTGGGTGTCTCTATGTGAACTCAATGAAATGAGGTACAGTGCCTTTCAGAATCTGGGGTGTGGTACTCTTTTTTTTTTTTTTTATTCATTTTAGAGAGGAGAGAGAAAGGGAGAGACAGAGACAGAGAGGGAGAGAGAGACAGAGAGAGAAGGTAGGGAGGAGCTGGAAGCATCAACTCCCATATGTACCTTGACCAGGCAAGCCCAGGGTTTTGAACCGGCGACCTCAGCATTTCCAGGTCAACGCTTTATCCACTGCGCCACCACAGGTCAGGCTAGGGGTGTGGTACTTTATAACAATATCAAATGACTATCAATTCCCAAGAAAATTCTTCCACTTGAAGCGGACTAGGTCTTACCTGCAAACTTTTAAACATCTTTGGATTTAAAAACATTTGATGGACGTGGAATGTAAATTATTTTAGATAGACTATGATTTATAGACTCATGCTATTTCTGCTGAAATTTTCTTTTCTTAAATCAGTTGACAGTGGATAGCTCAGCTTTCCAGGTCTGAACTTGCCAGAAGCAGTTGCATTTTGAACTATTCGATTCTAATGCAAATTTAATTCCAAAGCATCTGTCATAGCAGCAATCTAAATTTAGAAACCCACAGGGATCTGCATTTGAGTTACATCTTACATCTTAAAAGTATTTCTTCCCTATTGAGATCATTTATCCTCAAGTCCCCCATATCACATTCTATCGGGGTAATTTAAAAAAAAAACTTGGCACTTAAAGTAAGACTTTGGCAACATAGAATTATTTATTCTGGAACCTTACAGAAGCTATAAATTTATGCCTTACTTGTGATAGAGATGTTGAAACAAGAGATAATAATAAAAGATGGTCTAATAAGATTAGCTGTGACAAAGTCTAAATAGCAATTTTAATGAAGTTTTATACTATCTCAATGTCTCAGTTATAATCCATGGTGTAGAAAAGAAATTAGAGGACTATTATCTTTCTTTTCAAGTTAGTTAACTCCTCATTACAGTAAAGACAATGGCACAAATGTTTCTGAGAAATCAAATGCTGCTTTTGAAAAGCACAGAATTGACTTTTAAGTAGAAGCAACAGAAAATTCATTTACTCTAGTATACTCCCAGAAAGGTATGTTACCTCATTACCTTAAATGAATGAGCAACAAAGTGTTGGCTGACTCTCAATCTATTCCTACAGTGATGGCTACATATTAAAATGTTTAGATAAAGTGAAAAAAAAACAGAGTAATTAAAATTCCTAAACCCCCAAATTTATTATTTAATAAAAATTCTTCATTTAGCAAACTAGTGGTGAAAACAACACCAATCAAAAGTATATGCTTGGAATTTATTACATAAAACTAAAAGAAGCCATCATACAATTAACAAAATGCAGGTCATATATATTTGTGTGTGTAGATACAGCGTTGGAATAGAGATGGGTGGACAGACAGTAAATATTGTGGCAACTAGGCGTCAAGTATGAGGGGACAGAATACAGAGGATGTGGTATTGCTACTTTATGTTTCAAAAAATATTAACACATTGGCTATTTGTTACTAAGAGAAAAATGTGGTTGCAACCAACCACCCTTGTTTCAAACTCAGCTAATTTCTCCTCAGCCCCCAGGTTAGAATAAGAAAATCATAAGTAAGAGAAATCCTTAACATTGTACCCTTCCTACTGTGAAGAGTAATGCATTTCTGATAACTCAAAATTTTTCTAACAAACTGATAGGGAAATCACATTTGATTTACTTTTATTATTATTCTTTTAGATTCCAATTTTAAGGAGTGGTGGAGGTACTGAATGGAGCAATAATTCTGGAGTAGGTGGTCACTGTGATTGATTTAGGAGACATCTGCCAAGACAGAGACAAAGTAGACTGAATATCTAACCAGTCTAAAATCTATTGCAAAGCATATTGCATAAAATGTACTTATAAATGCTAGGTTGCTACAAGAGAAAACTAGAGGGGGAAAAAATCATGATTTGAGAAATTGATTTAAAAAACAAACAACAGCTAGAGTTGATTTAAAAGGATAATCCTAAATTCACACATGCAGAAACATCCGTAATGAAAAAGATTAATAGCTTTGACAACCTAAATATAAATCATGGTCTAATTAAAAGCACTTATTAAAATTTTATTGGCTAGAAAACTTTAAAAAAATAATTTAAATGTTTACGTCATTGGTACTATTTTAATTCCCAAATACATAATTACCAACATCAAATTGTCTAATTAATGTATCTGCTGACAGATGTTACTCTAAAATCTGATTTTTCTTTTTTTTTTTTGCCTGACCAAGCGGTGGTGCAGTGGATAGAGCATCGGATTGAGATGTGGAGGACCCAGGTTCCACACCCCAAGGTCACCAGCTTGAGCACGGGCTCATCTGGTTTGAGCAAAAGCTCACCAGCTTGGACCCAAGGTCGCTGGCTTAAGCAGGGAGTCACTCGATCTGCTGAAGGCCCACGGTCAAGGCACATATGGGAAAGCAATCAATGAACAACTAAGAGCCACAACAAAAACTGATGATGCTTCTCATCTCTCTCTGTTCCTGTCTGTCTGTCCCTAACTATCCCTCTCTCTGACTCTCTGTCTCTGAAAAAAAAAAATCTGATTTTTTTTAATGCAATTTCCTGGAAGAAAGAATTATAGATATGTGACAAGTTGCATATGGTTTGGGAAACTGCGGAAGGAACAGGGCAGGGACAGGGATGTGTTTCAGCCAGCATCCTGTTAGAGGGATGAAGGAGATACGAGAGGTACAAAAAAGTTAGTGACATTTTACTCGACAGAATGTGTCATTCAAATTCTGAAACTATCCTTTAAAATCTGCTTTCACTGCTTGGGTTCTCTAGTCTTTACACAAGATGCTTTGGCTCAACCTTACAGAGGCTCGTGCTTTCAGAACAAACGGACACACACACACATAACCCGACAGAGACGCAGGAGTAGGCGAGGCACCCTTATACTGCCCACTGGTCCTACCCTGTTTCTGGCTCGAGCGAATGTTCAGGTTGTCACGCTACCCTTTCTTCCTGTCTTTTAAACAGCATAGAGATTTTACTCAGATGAGATTGCTCTCAACCTGTTTAATCTTTACTATCCTCCCCCAAAGATTAAGAGCATTAATGTTATCCTTGTTTGAATTTTTCTTCACCTCAACTGCACAGAACGTTTCTGTATAGCACAGCCTTATAAGATCTTATTTTTGTTTATTTTTATTCACGTAGCCAGCCCACTACCACGCAAACAAGAGCTTAGGTATTATGTTTAGCTGTGAGTTTCAAGTATTTTGCAACATGAAGAATTATGGCCCTGGCCGGTTGGCTCAGCGGTGGAGCATCGGCCTGGTGTGTGGAGGACCCGGGTTCGATTCCCGGCCAGGGCACATAGGAGAAGCGCCCATTTGCTTCTCCACCCCTCCGCCACGCCATCCTCTCTGTCTCTCTCTTCCCCTCCCGCAGCCGAGGCTCCATTGGAGCAGGGATGGCCCAGGCGCTGGGGATGGCTCCTCGGCCTCTGCCTCAGGCGCTAGAGTGGTTCTGGTCGCAACATGGTGACGCCCAGGATGGGCAGAGCGTCGCCCATCCCGGTTGGGCGCATGCGGGAGTCTGTCTGACTGTCTCTCCCTGTTTCCAGCTTCAGAAGAATGCAAAAGAAAAAAAAAAGAATTAGACATGTGGGGAAATATTATAAAAAGGGATATAAATTTACTATAAAAATAAAAATTTACCTGAAAAGATAAGTTACTTCCTAAAAGAAAAGGAACCATGAGAACCATATGTATTTGATCATTTTGACAGGACTTTGTTTGTAAGCTCAGTAGGTTTTTTTACTTCAATGTTAAAATGAAAGAATACAGAGTTTAAGAACTAGAGCAGAATTCATTGATTATCTAAATCAGAAATTCTCAACAAGGGCACCATTGACATTTGGGCCTGATAATCCTTGTTTAAAGAGCTTTCCTATGTATTGTAGGGTGTTTAGTGGCACCTCTGGAGTTTACCCACTAAATAGCAGAAGCACGACCCTACTCAGCTGTGAGAGCCAGAAATGTCGCTAACCACTGTCAAGTGTCCCCTGGGGGACAAAGCTGCCCCATGTCTGAGAACCGCTGCTCTGTGACACAAAGGCATGTTGCATTCACATGAAGAGGGGGATAGGAAGGATGTGGTCAAAATCGTTTGTAACAGTATCAAAGAAAATAAGATAAAGGTCTCTAAAAGATTAAATTCTACAGCAAAAAGAGTATCTGCTCCCTTTATTTAGGTACTAGAAGACAAGAAAACTTGGCGTTGTTACACTGCTCACATGTTGTAAAAACACTTGTATATTAAGTATAAAATGTATAGGACAGTGTGAAGGACTGAATGTGTTCCCCAAGACCACGCAATATGATATGGTTTCAAAAGATGGGAGCCTCCCGAATGGGATTCCTGCCTTTAGGAGAGTCACAAGAGGGCGGGCCTGCTTCCTCTCTCTGCTCTCTGCAATGTGACGACGTAAGAAGTCTGCAACCGGAAGGCGGCTCTCACCAGAACCCAACCGTGCTGGACCCCCGATCTCAGACTTCTGGTGTCTAGACTAAGAAATAAATTCCTGCTCTCTATAAGCTACCAATCTATCGCAGTTACAGCAACTGAGACATCACATGAAATCAGACATTTATCAGATTAGCCATAGTACACTTTAGAACTTGCTGACCTATGGATATTAGCTCGAGGGTCAGCAATCATAACTGAGCCCGAAGCTTATAGCATTTAAGAGATGCATCAACACCCCTACGTGTCTTTTAATAACTAGAAGACAAATCTGTTCTCAAACCCAATATTTATTAGCTATAATGTAGATGGGGCAAGTTATTAATTGCTCTGAGCTTCTCTTAATTTGTAAAATTCGAAGGACAACATAACTCACAAGGACATTTTTAAAAGTTTAAATGAGATTTGGTGCGTACGGAGCTCAGTGGCTGATTAATATGTTATTAGACTGTTATATAATATGTAATAATATATTAATAGAGCTCAATTAATATATGCTTAAGAAATAATAATCGTTATCATTATTATTAACTATTAAAGTTGTGGTGAATTTCATCTTATAAAACCTGAATCCTTTGCTTTTGGGGGTTGTTTTACAAACAGAGCTGGCAGGAAATATTTTTCCAATTTGTCAGTTAACGGCAACACAACAGAAGAATCAAAGTCTCACAATAAAAGTTTTTGGTGTCTCACACTGGTTCAGAGACTAACCACGGGGCTCCTTGTGCCAGCTAGCTTCCTGTTTAACCTGACATGTGTACATGTCTTCTCCCAGTCGGATGGCAAGTATCCTTATTGGAAATGTTTTATTTTAGACGTGTTTATTTTCCAGTATCAACAAAAATGGGAATTATATGAAGCACTCAATCTCAGGGCTTGCATGACTTGCACTTCTTTTTTTTTTTTCTTTTTTCTTCTGTATTTTTCTGAAGCTGGAAACGGGGAGAAACAGCCAGACTCCCACATGCGCCCGACCGGGATCCACCTGGCACGCCCACCAGGGGCGATGCTCTGCCCACCAGGGGGCTATGCTCTGCCCCTCTGGGGCTTCGCTCTGCCACAATCAGAGCCACTCTAGCGCCTGGGGCAGAGGCCAAGGAGCCATCCCCAGCGCCCGGGCCATCTTTTGCTCCAATGGAGCCTTGGCTGCAGGAGGGGAAGAAAGAGACAGAGAGGAAGGAGGGGGGGTGGAGAAGCAAATGGGCGCTTCTCCTATGTGCCCTGGCCGGGAATCGAACCCGGGTCCCCCGCACGCCAGGCCGATGCTCTACCGCTGAGCCAACCGGCCAGGGCCTGCACTTCTTGAATACCCAGAGAACTTCCACAATTTCAGAAGAAGGGTCGGTCACCAGCTATCTAAAAATTAGGAAAACACTGGAGCATGGCAAAAAGCACTTAAAAACATAAACCAGTTCTCCCAAAGCACTTTCACTCGGCACCATCAGATTTGCCCACTATCACCCTAGAGCTAGCTGTGCTCCAGGAAGCCCGACTCTAGCACGTGGCGCTCCTGGGTGTGTGTACACTCTTCTTTCTGCGCGTGATACTATGTCAGTGGTTTGGAGTGAACCACTCCTTTTTTCTTTTTTTTACATTTTTAAATAACTCTTGTTCTGTGATAAATATCCTTTAACCACTTGAATTTTTAATCATCGTTACCATGTGAATAACAGCACCTACCATTATATTGTTTGATTGTATCAATGGTTAAGAATCTCTTCACCACGAGATAAGCAGAGCCAGGTTCAGCTAATGAACTCCACCGAAGCACCTGCTCTAACACGTTTTCTGTGTAGTGAAGAGGGCGCTCTGCAAAATATAAAACCAAATCAAATAAAAATATTTTAAGATGCCATTTTTTATAATTATAAATTCTTAAAAATCTTTTTCAAAATATCCTTATGCAACAATAAGCATAACCATATCTTATGATATACAATAATAGCAATAAGACTATATAAAACAGACTCCAATACCTAGAAAGAACACTTATCAAGCATATAATAAAATTTACTATATAAATGAATCTATGCAATAATATTTGTTTTTAGGCTCAAAAATCACATCTGTTGTCCTTTAGATAAGATCTCAGAAATAATGGTTACCCTTTTATATAATAAATCACTGTCTTACTCTATCTTCTTTTGAAATTAGGTAACATTCCGGTTTGCTTGTGGAAACTGCCTATCTGCTTATACAGTTAAATAGCTATAAAAGAATCAGCAAAATTACTCTTGTCCAATAGCAAGTATTAATCATAAAGATTAGCATAATATAAATTCTGCTCAGTAATAGTAAACAACTTAGAATTAAAATCTTTATTCATAATTTCAACAGAGAACATATGAAAATAATCATGATATACTAATAGTTAATCTATGCTTAACTGTTAGTGGAAACATCAATCAGAAACAGTATGTGGCAATACAGGGTAGAGCAAAAGCAGGTTTACAGTTGTGAGTATGCAAAATATAAAGTTTATTCCTATTTTATTATATTATTAAACTACTGCATTATTTTCCATACAAACAACTATACACCCACTTTTGCCCCACATTGTATTATTCATTAACTATTAATGCAATAAACTAAAAACAAGAAATTAATGATATCCTAAAGATGTTTCCTTGATAAATACTCATTCATACACATTTTGTTTTAGGCAATCATATTTTTAAAAGCATTAGAATTTCTTAGCAGAGTTAAAAAAACATTTTACAATTATAGTCAAAGCCTCATAGAAAACTTTTATTGCTGATCAAAATATGCCAATCATTTAGTAAGTGTTACAACAGAAGCATATGCTAGAAAAAAAATTCAACCGTTTTCACAGTATGCTAAAAATAGAATAATTGAAACATCAAGAACATAAGCTCTAACAGGAAGTTGTTAATGCTGCTTCCCCAGTATCCTCGTCAAATGTAAGTCAATCCAACTCTTCTATACCCTTTCTAAACGTGAAGCACATAGCACTTGAGCTTTTTATTTCTGGTTAAAGTAGGAATGCTAATAACAAACAAGAAAGAGTATGTCAATAGTATCATAGTCATATATGAACCATGATATTTTAATTGGTAATAAAATCACTAATAAAGACAACCTATTATATACTCTTCAACACCAGTCTCCTCTGCTATGACCACAGCATTCCAGGATATGTGAACAACCCCAGGTTCATAGAAGAAGAAAACAAATTTTTTGCCTCTAATATAAATAACCAGATGTTTGCTTACTATTCAATACAATGTAATGCAGTTCTGTACTTTGTGCTTATTGGAGAAAGCTGATGATGGCAACTCTAAATAAACAAATAAAGAATAACTAGGCCATACATCTTCAAGATATATCTCCCTTTTGTTTACAAATACATCCCTGTACACAGTAGAGTGCTGAGTACATATATAACAGATCTCAAGTATATAAGTACTTGAGTAACAAAGTGCCATATGAATTTCTATAGTGGCATATAACTAACAGAAAGTATTTTTAAGTGGATCAGCAGGAAAAATATATTTCTTTGTAAAACTAGAGAAAATCCTTTGTGCTATATAAATCTTGTTTTTCTTCAAACAATTTTGTAAAGAGTTTGGCAAAAATCATAATTGTCCATATTTGCCAAAGCTATAATTCACTTGTTGATTAACCCATACATTGGTCATCTATTAAGCAACATTGTAATTCAAATTAATTGTATTTAAAAATAAAACTAATTATAATTTGAAGTCCAGGCCACAGCAATCAGACAAGAAAAAGAAATAAAATGGTATCCAAATTAAAAAGAAGTAAAACTATCACTATTTCCAAATGGCATGATACTTTATACAGAAAACCCAAGGATTACATGCACAAAAAAAGCTATTTGAATAAATGAGTTCAGTATTTCAGGATATGAAATTAATATACAGAAATTTAAGATGTCTCTATAATTAGAAATTGTAATAAAAAAGAAACAATCCCATCTGCAACTGCATCAAAAAATAATAAAACACCGAGTAATAAATTTAATAAAATAGGCAAAAGACCTGTATTCTGAAAACTATAAGACACTGATGACAGAAACTAAAAAAGACACAAATAAATAAAAGTACAGTGCCCATGAACTGAAAGATTTAGTATCATTAAAATGTCTGTACCTAAAGCAATCTACAGAATCAATGCAATTCCTATTAAAATACCAATGGTATTTTTCAAAGAACTTAGAAGAAATAATCCTAATATATATATGGAACTACAAAAGACCCCCAAATATCCAAAAGCAATCTTGAGAATGAAGAACAAAGTTAGCAATATCACGCTCCTGGATTTCAATCTGTATTACAAAGCTATAGTAATCAAATGCATGGTACTGAACAAATCAGACATATAGATTAATGGAACAGAATAAGAAACTCAGAAATTAACCAATGTTTATATGGTCAATTAATCTATGACAAATCAGACAGGAATAAGAAGACAGTCCCTTCAATAAACAGTGTTGGAAAAACTGGATAGATACATGCAAAAAAAAAAATGAAGCTGGACAATGGACAATGTTCTTAAACCATATACAAAAATAAACTCAAAATAAATTAAAGACTTAAATGTAAGATCAGTGAGGTTTTTTGGGGGGGCATGGACTGAACAAGGTGACTAAGCAAAGTGAAAACAAGGTCAGTTCACACTTGCCTAATTCCCCTTCACTTTCCTATCCTGAGTGAGAAGGTGGTAGGAAATGATAGCAGGACAGATCCAACATCCTATCCTTAAGGAAACTGATGATACTGCAGTTGACTTGGAGGTAAGAATGGTATTCTCTACTGAAAAACCTCATCTGGGTTGAATAAAAGTTTACTCTTCTTATTACAAGATGACATTGGTAATGAGACTCCCAGATCTCAGTGTCTTATTAAAGAGGGTCACTATTACAAACAGGGGCTACAGTGATAGCTCTCAAGTATTCCTAGTTATACTGAAACTTATCACAGCAGATATGGAGGCAAATATAGATCTGTCTCTATTACATCAGTCTTATAATAATATAAAATACTTTATGAGAACAAAAATTGTGAAGATTCATGTTCCTGCATAAATGGCATTAAAATCCATCTTAAGAAAGAGATAAGAGGCAGAAATAATTGATTCATCAAACATTGCTAGAATATAAATTCCTACAAATTTTTTTTTTATAGTTACATTTACAACTGCCTGTTATGGTAGATTATATGGTGCATAAGTCATTTGGCATTAGGGCATTATTAGAAATAATTCATTTGTGTACTATCTATAGCATAAAAATTGCTGAAAATTCAGTGTAGTTGCGAAGAACTGTTTATGGAGGTGGTTGTTTAGCTAAGTAAATAAAATCATTTATCTATCTATTTATTTATTTATTTTGTGGCAGCAATAGAGAGGCAGAGAGAGGGACAGATAGGAACAGACAGGAAGGGAGTGAGATGAGAAGCATCAATTTTTCGCTGTGGCACCTTAGTTGTTCATTGATTGCTTTCTCATACGTGCCTTGACCTGGGGGCTCCAGCAGTCTGAGTGACTCCTTGCTCGAGCCAGCGACCTTGGGTTCAAACTGGTGAGCCTTGCTCAAGCCAGATGAGCTCGCACTCAAGCTGGTGTCCTTGGGGCCTCGAATCTGGGTCCTCCAGATCCCAGTCCGACGCTCTATCCACTGTGCCCCTGCCTGGTCAGGCAAATCAAATCATTAATAGCTTAAAATCATGTTCACAGAAAAACGCTGGCCTCCCGTTAAAAAAGAGAACTCTCCATTTTTCACTTGAAATGAAAGGTATTGTCGTTAAATTTTCTGAGACAACTATGACGTCCCCAATAATTAAATTCTTAGTACCAAACTTAGAGCTGTGCAAGTCTCTCTCTGTCCTGTCCATGTAATTAGAGGGTGACAGCACTTTCTGTGTCAGTGAAGAGAAGGCCTGGAAAGAACCTGAATTAAAAATGAACAGATCTTCGATATAATAGTAGCTCTGGGAAGGAATCAATAGAACATTTCATTAGGATACTGTTGCGTAGAAAGTGTTTCACAAAGTTGAATCGCACAGTGAAAAAGCCCACTTAAATGAGGGCCGTCGGGCCGTTATGACTTGTCAGCATGTGAAGGACCTGTAGGACATGGGGCTCTATCAGCAGAGGACAGGTTCAGTTTCAAGGTGAAGCACTGAAGTAACAGCATGTTTCAGAAGATTAGATCCTGATGAAGGCAAGGGCCTCTCCTAGGGTGGGCTTCCGCTTGTCCTAATGATTGGCAGCATCAAGCTAGGGATGCCTGGCATCTTTCAAAGGATGAGACGAAGAAAGCCTTTTTCTCTATCCAGTACAAATTTCAAACGTCCCAACAGACATTCGCTTAGAGGGAAAACCTACTTATAAATTAACTGAGCCTAAAACTATCTCATCTTTGTACAGATAAATTCTGAACATATTTTATATGGTTTTACATGATGTATTTTTTCCATGAATCTGGCTACCATATAAGCAGAAAAAGATCAGGCTTTGTCAGAACTCCCTAAGAATTGTCCACCCTTTGCTAGGGTCGCCCTACCCCATCCCCCAGAGTCCTACATTGAAACCTAATTCCCAAAGAGATGTTAGGAGGCAGCACCGTTGGAAGGCAGAGTCCTCATAAATGGGATCGGTGCTCTTACGAAAGAGAGGCCACAAAGCCCCCTTCCACCATGTGAGAACAGAGACAAGACAGCCCTCTGGGAACTGGGAAACCGGCTCCCTCCCACCTGACGATGAATCTGCCAGCACCTTGATCTGGGACTTCCCAGCCTCCAGAACTGGGAGAAATACATTTCTGTTGTTTATAAGCCACCCAGGCTATGGAATTCTCTGATAGCTGTCCAAATGGACTGAGGCACCACTTCAGGGACAACGGCAATGCTTCCAACGATGAAGAGTCACAAACCGACCTGCTCCTGTCAGTGCACGTTTGTAGCCTAACAGCCATGGTCATTCCATAGATGTGCAAGAACTTATTGTCAGGATCTTTGATCACAGAGGAGGGTCAGTATTTACATGACATTACATATTTTCCTCTTACTTATTTTATATTATAATCAGGGTATTATATTCATTTTTAATGAATATAAAAAAGAATCTCAAGCGAGTAAAGGGAATATTTCAACGTATTTATTATACAGAGGTGTATAATACAGAGGTGGCACTGGTTATGACAGGGTAGAGAACTATTGCTTTAAAATTTACAGACACCTAAAATAAAACCCAGCACTTCCAGTTCACTTATTTACCTGCTTACTTATTTATTTCTGGTGACTTGCTTACTCAGGGGTTTATATTTACATGAGAAAAAGCACCAATTCCCTGCTGACATTCCTCCGATCAACAACCATCTAGGGACTCCCTGTGCCTTCACTTTTATCTTCTTTTTCTCTTCCGCTTCTCCTTCCCTGCACGTTTCCAGCAATGAAGCTCTGCACACTCCAGGTCAGGTGGAGCGGGTCCCGTGTGCCGCGCAGGAAGCCGACATAATCACCGGCCCCTCTGCTGCCTGCCCAGCTTCGTGCCTCTAAAACCGCGAGAACCGTCTTCGTTTTCTCGTCTGGCATTTCTACTTGAAAAATTTCTACTTGAACAGTTGACCAAACATGAAAGGCACTCCAAATTTTAATTCTTAACTCCTTCCAATGTAGGTTCTTGAGGTACTGGGGTGTTCTTTTGATTAAATATTTGGAAACTCACAAATCAAAACAACTTGAGGTCTCCTGCTATTTTTAAAGCTTCAACAGGTAACTTTTTTTTTTTTATGTAGAGAGAAGGAAACAAAAGAACAACAAAACAATAACAACAATGTAACCCACCCCCATCCAACCTTACCTTTTATTATCATTATCACATTTTCAGGGTAGGTATTCCTTCATTTTCCCTGATGAAATTTAAAAACAATGTTTCCAAGCTGATTACAATCTCTCTTCTAATTACATATAATCCCCTCCTACCCCAGTCCTCTCTGCTCCCTCCTCTCGGGCTGAAGGAGGCATCACAGAGCTCCAATACTGTGACACAGGGAGACGCTTTGACTGAACCCTTGAGAGAACGAGGTGGTAGAGAGAGGGTGCCTACCCCCAAATCCATGATTCATTATTATTCTGCGAGAATCTCCTGAGAAACCAACAGAAACAGAAGCAGGCAGGCGACAGTCCAGTCGGCTGGCTCAGACCCAACCAAGGCCTTACTCAGATGGCCTCGTGGTTGCTAATCTACAAGCAGGAATCACTTTTTCATTGCCTGTCACATTTCAATACATTTATCCAAGAAGCAACAACCCGAGCACTCAGGTTCTGGTACTCTACTCAGGTTCCACCTCAGTGAACAAGACATCTGCAGGATGTGTCCCACACCAGTGTGCGATGCTAGAGGCAGTGGGACATATAAAGGTCTGCAAGATACGGTAAATGTCCTAAGGAGCATGTGGTCCAGGCCAGAGCCAGGTACATACATTCAGTAAGGCAGACCACACACATTATAGATCTATAAGCAAATACTCAGGAAAAGAAAAGATCAGTGGGAACGATGTTGAAGTAGCATGATGGAGGAAGGGGTACTGGAGCTGGATCTTGCAGGACAGATAGGCAATGAGCACATAATAAAAGGGTTTCAGTGATGGAACGGTAGGATCCTGTTCGTGGTCTGGAAAGACGGTTCTGGCAGTAAAGGCTGACAGTCACCTTGTATTCATGAATATGATGAAGCGGACAACCTAGACCCTTTCCTTGTATTTAAACAACAAAAATCCAAAGACTCTACCACTATTGAACCATACAATGATACAAAATTGTGCTGCAGTTGTGCAATAGATTTTAATTGCATGATACTGAAACACCAGAGCCAGCCTTGACAGTGAATATTGAAAAATAACGTTTTGATACATGTAAGGTTATTAAAGAACTGTGCATGACAAAAAGGAAATAAAAACATCAAGAATGGAGCACTGAGAGACGAAAGTGTTTGATAATCCTATTTCTTGCATTCTAACAATGATCGCAACATTCCCAATAACACAGCACTGGGGTATTTCAACGTTGAATTTTAATTTTTAGCTTGAACTTGCAGGTGGCAAGATTTTACTTCTGGCAGTTTGACAGCTACATGTGAAAGGGTCCCAAGACCTTAGTAGGTTATCAGCTAGACAGATGGTCAAAGCACAAAGACATCCTGCATCTTGTATTCTTTTTCCTAAAGGTCTTTAAAACCAAATGGTGTCGTTAGGATGGTAAGCTTATTCAGCACTTGACTGCCGGGATAGTCAAGGTGTTTTGAAAGCTCTCTTTATCCATCCACAGCTGTGACAAAAGAGGACAAAATATCTGACCCACTCCACTAATACACAAAAAGGAAAAAGGAAAAAAAAAAGGCTTCTGATAGGCTTAAAACAAAATTATTTTTTAAATAGTAAATATTCTTTTAATCAATGTTCCTTTTGTTAAATAAGTAGCATGCAGAAATAATGTAGATGGTGGTGGTGACATTTAAGAATGTTGTTACAAATCAAACTGCTTGTCCTTAGAAACAAAAGCCTTATTTCCTAAGACAACAACATAGATGCTTAACACTTTGCATTATATTTTCTTTTTTATTTGTTTGCTTATTTATTTATTAATTTTTAGGTGAGAGGAGAGGAGATAGTGAGGCAGACTCCTGTATGCACCCATGCCAGGATCCACCCAGCAACTCCATCTGGGACCGATGCTCCAGTACCAAGCTATTTTTAGCCCCGGAGGTTGACATGCTTGGACCAACCAAGCTATCCTCAGCAACCGGGGCCACTCTCAAACCAATCGAGCCACTGCTGCAGGAGGGGAAGAGGAAGAAGCAGCAAGGGAGAGAGGGAGGAGAAGAGAAGCAGATGGGCACTTCTTCTGTGCACCCTGACCAAGAACTGAATCCGGGATGTCTGCATGCTGGGCTGACACTCTATCCACTGAGCCACTGGCCAGGCCCTGCACTATATTTTTATAGTCAATAAATAATCTAATTGTTTCAATGAGTAAAATCATAGGGGGGCAACCGCAAGTGGCAATAACATATCAGCACAGGCTCTGCAGCAGAGGGGAATTTGTAATGTAAATCTTCAGAAAAACATAAAATGCTAGTAATGACATCACAAAAATAGTACTTCTTCATGTGTTAAGGAATTTAAGACTCCCTGGCATGAAAATCACTTACCCAGCTCTTCATTATCAATGACTTCAAATGTGGCCCAGATATCACCTTTTGTAGGAATAATATTTTTTATTGCCAATATATCATTCGTTAATTCTTCTGCTTCCATCACAGGAGATATCTGTAAAAGAGGCCAAATTTCTTTAGAACGCATGTCAGACACAGACGAAGCCCAGGATAAGGCACCCATATTCGCCATCCACCATCTTCTGAGAGCCCAAGTTTCTTCTTAGTATGTATAACTAGCTTCTTAAGCACACAGCAAAAAACAGCCCATTCAGATCTTTTCCATAAAATACATTTTAATGTGAGGGAAAAAAGTTATTACAACATAGACATAATCAGGAAGATTTTTTTTTTTTTACTTAGTAATTAGATCACTCAGAAGGGAAGCATATACCTAGTCACACACTCAATGACCCTCACAAGACAGCAAATCCAATGGCGTTTGAGAGTAAAACTTTTCACTTGTCAGTTCTATAATCAAGAGTTCAAAGTGGCTTGGTTTATTCAGCCTGATGCCCAAATTATACACAGCTGACTGCTGTCTGCTGTGCTAAAGAGCCTCAGGGTTTTAGTGGTCTGCAGTGTATCCTGCCCTGCCAAGTGACAGATGGTGGAACACCAAAGTGCACGGGAACCCAGATTTCAGGGCACAGGCCAGGGTCTGCAGCGCCAGCCCAGGGGCCAGCTCTACAAGAGCCCTAGAGCCTCAGGCCGCTGCCTAAGCACACCACCTTCTTCGGGACCTTGCGGCTGATTTGTTTCTTCTTGTTTCTGCATGTGCCAATCTGAAATGCATGCTGGCCAACAGCAAGCTGGCTTTCTTCAATGAGAACTTAGCTAACGTGTTAAACAAATAAAAGATGGTTTAAGCGTTCAACTATTCTAACCTCACATTTTCAGTAAAAGTATGTACCTATTTAACAACTTCTTAGGAAAGGAATGTGCTCGTTCCCATTTCTCCTGTCCAACACAGATCATGAACACACTGCACATGTATAAATAATATAAATAATTATCATCATAGGGAACTCATACAGTGCATCTTTTCAACTTTGTAGAACCCAGTACTTTCTTTGGAATACTAGTTACATGTGAACCCCACTGTTTCCCATCTAGAAAAGCCCAAGACAGTATAAACTTAAAAGCAAACCCCTCCCCCAAATAAAGAAAACAGCATCTGGGTAAAGCAGAAAACTCTGAGCAGCAGAAACATTAGTCGATGACTCATTTCAATGAGGCTGTTCACCTGAATGGCTTTAAAATTTTTTAAGTATACTCTTTTCATAAAATAATAAATGACTGAGAATCCAAATTTGTGACAAGGTCAGCAAAGAACACATCTCAGAGGGATACAGGACAGGAAGGCTGAACTCCAGCCTGTCTCAGGGAAAACCCACGGCTCCCTCTTTAGAACACCTCCAACTCCACCAACGGCACTGCGGAAACCATTATTGGGAAGAATATGTAAATCAGCATAATGGACATAGGGTTTGGAATATGGAGACCCAGGTTTGCATTCTGGCCTTGGTGCTTCTGAATTCCCAGTTCCGATTCTTATAAACTTAGGACATTCCCTGCTTTATCTGCCAACTTTGTTTGAGGTAATGATCAGCTGAGATAAATGTAACTCAAGATTTTTGCAAAGCCTTAAGCATTAAACAGATGTTAATGATTATTTTTGTATAGTGTTTGCAATGTTTTCGGAATTTTTATGGTGAAACTGGACAGTCATTTCTAAATACTGTACTTAAAATAACAAAAAGTTTCCCTTAGTAAGACAAAGCTAAACTGAGCTACTAAACTAAAGCATTTGGGTGTATGCAGAGTAAAGTCATGTGCTGTGAATACCGATTCTAATGTAAGAACTGGGCTGATTCACCTGTCCTGGCTCCTCAAGACCCCTTCTATCACCATCACAGAGTGATCAGCATAAGAGCTGTGATGTGACCAAGGAGTCGCCAGACCATAGCCTGCGATCAGCTCCATGTTCTAGGCAAGGTAACCAGTGCTACAGTCATAATATGTTAATTATTAAAAATATACACATTAACAATCACTATACATGTTTAATAGAACTAAAGTCCAGAAATATCTAAAATGAAGACTCTGATCTTGAACTTTAAAAATGATAAACTGCTGTAGCTGAGTATGTCCTGCTACATGGCGTAATGTCTATTCCTCATAGAGAACGTTTTCCCACTAAGTAGGAATTGGAAATATCAGTTACTCTTCCTAAATCAGACCAAGCACGGAACACGGTAGCATGATAAGGACCTTTTTAATCCATAAAAATAATTAATAGGCATAGAAAAAAAAGAGTAATCCAATATTCAAATAAATTGTTAAACTAGAAACTAAAGTCTACAACAGAAAGGTAGCAGATTAATGATTAATAATAATAATAGTTGTAACAGTTATTACACACTTAATGTGCCAAGCAATTTGCTAAGTGTCTTACATGCATTATCTTATTGAGTCCTCCTATCAATGCTATGGTGCAATAGTTTTTCCTCACTTTACAGGTGAAAAGACAGAGGCTCAAACCAAATAATTAACTTGTTTAACATTAAGAACCTAAGGGAAGGAGTGAGAAATTTAGTCTCAGGTTGTTTTCCAGGACCCATGGGAAATCCTAACTTTAAGCCAAAGCACGTTAAAATGCACCTTTTCCAAATGACTAACACATGGAATTCCCAGAGGCTACTGGTTTAAAAAGTCAATCCTGTCATCAGTCATAGTTTGAACTGGATGTGTAAAATAAGCTATAAGAAACAGTGAAAAATTCAAAACATGTAAATTAACGCTGACAATTGCAATTTCCAACAGGACTCTTGACAGCCACGTTCAGGACTCACCCGGATTATAATACTGCAGTCGGGCTCCTTCCTGCCCACATACACTTCAATCAGCAAGTCCCCAGCTTGGGAAACCTGGCGGAGGCAGATGTGAAGACGGCAAGTGTAAGGACGTGGCAAGAACACACATATGACACTTAGACAGTGAGACAGTACTAGTCCTAGTTCTAAATAGTTCACAATAATGAAATCAGCCAATGTCCCCCTGAACAGCAGATGATACCAATTTACCAGATGTGGTTGACCCAAGACAAGGATCTACACAAACACAACCAGCCACAACAGTTACAGGGAGACTTCTTATCTCTTACTGCAGAGCTTAGAGCCCTCAGATATCCTTATATTCTTGCAGAAATAATGAATCTGGCTAGAATAAAATTATGCTTGTTATAATAACAGCTGTTGTTTAACAAAATAAGGAGTGAAAAATCAGCTGTATGTAATTCTGCTCTAAGCTATAGTGTGGGCCAAATACCAAATGAAAAATAGGTGCTGTGACATTTTCAGAGATAGTATGTCCACAAGTTGACATCTGAGGATAAACTCAGTCAGAGTTGTATTAAAACTACAGATAAAGTATACTTAGCAAGAAAAACAGAACAAAACAGTGAAGTAACAAAATAAGGTAGATAATAAAGATAACTTTTTAATTATTTTTAGCCAAGCATTGGTGCTATTTGGGGTCACTAAGAAACCCTGAGAAGACATCTTAAGTGAAGGAGATACCAGCCAATAAATAAAAAGAATAACATAAGTGTTATGTAGAGATTGACAGTATAAGGTGGAAAAGATTAACAAAGAACCAAATTAATCTATGAAAAATATTTTGATAAGCTTTCTCCAAAACTTCCCTTAAGTTGTGTAACCATTTAGAAATAATATCCATCATCTAATCTTTAATGAGAAAGGGTCATTCTGCAGTTAAATTTGCCTCGGAGTAAAACCTAATGAGTAAATTTGTGGGGGAAACACTAAAAATGTACTTTGAAGAAGAGTTCTTAATTATTCTGACACTGTAGGCTTAGAAAACCTTATTTCTACTTTTTCTTTCTTACTTTTGATGCTATACAAAAATCCTAAGGAAGAAAACATCCAGTTGACATTTTTCCTTTTCACTGTGTTTGCATAAACAACTCTCCAGGAAGGACACGTTTTTAAAAATTAAAAAAGCAAACACCACGAACTCACAGAGTGAAGCCAAGAACAAGCACAGCTAAGATATTCAAACAGGGACACAGAAACTGTCAGAAAAATACTCCAGAGGAGAGCTGGATGAAATAGAGAAAACCTCAAGCAATAAAAACAAAAAACAAAAAAACCCAAGAAACAGATTTTTCCAAACACTTCTAACTTTCCTTTCCCAATTACTCTATTATATAGATCATTCTTTTCTTATTTTTACTTATACCTAGTTAGGAAGTATTCAAGACTCCTTTCTTTACTGTAAGATGAATATAGGAGAAAAATGCAGAAGGGTACTCTGCTTTATGTGATACAGTATAGCTAATGTGTCAAAGATTATCCCTTGGGCTCACACAATCCCTTATTTCATGACTGAAACTCCCCGAAAAAGCAAGAATCCAAAAAAACCTTCCTAATAATGAGCCAGGTTTTTTAGCGTTACAGCTAACTCCCCTGGAGGCTGCGTTCATTACTTGGGGTCAAAATGGAGGAAATACTTGTTTCGGAAATTAGTTTCAGAGTACTGGCACTCGGAAATCTAGACACTGGCATAAAAGCCTTTCATCATCTTTTTCATATGGAATGATGGCTCCAATGGCTTCTCTAATTAGGAGTGGATATTCCAGGAATGAGGTGAATTTGGGGTTTGACTAATAAGGAAGCATTTGCCTCATTCTCTGAGTGCATCTAATAAACAGAAAATATTCCACCCATTTCTATTATTTACATTGGTACCCTGAATTCACTAAAATTCCCAGTTATTAGAAGAGGATTAAAGCGGGACCGTAAGCAAGTCCAGTGAACAGTCGTCAGACGAGGAGAGGTACCCTGGAAAAGTGCAGCACAGCCTGAACACACACATCCAATATAATGAGACTGAAAAAAGCAAGAAAAGATCTAGAAAAGCCCACTAAGACATAAATTAGCATGTGTTACAAAGATCACACAGAAACGTTCCCGCTAATGCAATCATCCCACAGCAGGCAGAGCAAAAGCGTATAAGAAATAATTTATATGTTCAAAATCGTAACGGACAGAACCACAAGGGAGGCTGAATTTTCAATTCACTCTAGTATTTTGGGCTTTAAATGCTTCCTGTGAAATCCACTGACATTTTCAATAGTGCTTTTATAAATGGAAACTGATTTTATAAAGGATATTTTGATAAGATTAACGCTGATTTTTTTTTTCCTTCTACAGTTTGAAAAATTTACATTAAAGAACTCTGGCATTTTGCATACGTGCTGCAAGCTGCAGAATTACACACCTATTTTATGTTGGGTCCCTTTGCCCATTAATTTTACTTTGCTTCAAAGAGAAACTTGAAATAAACACAACAATTGTTTACTTACAATGGAAGTTTTGGGGGTTTAAAAAAAATTTTTTTTTTTATTCTTTGGAGATCTAACTATTACTACTCACTTGAGTGTCTTTCCACTTGGTAATAAAGCTATTTTCTATGTCCATTTGTTTGACTTGGTCTTCTTTAACCTGTTTAAAATATAATTTGGGACATTCTAATAAAATGCATGGAGTGATGGTATTCATCCTCACATAGTTTCTTCAGGAATTTAAAGACCAACATGTAAAAATAAACGAGCATGGCCATCTTAAACCAGTGCAGGCCCACACAGCTGGGGCAGAAATAAAGCCAACAAGATAAGAACTTCATAAAAGTCAGAACACTTTATGATGATACCACTTCCGGCGACAGGTTCTGTCAACAAAAGCCCCTTTGCCAGGGCAGTTTAATGATCAAAGGTGCAGATGACTGGTTTGTAGAGTGTATTATGTAGGTTGAGAGATAAGACTCATTTCTCAAACTGAAATTTCCACCATTGACAGTTATATTTAACAAAACTATGAAAATAACCATTTTCTTTTTCATTAATGAAACAGTAAAAATAAAAAATAAATAGAGAGCATGCAAAGCCACACAATATTCTTTTTCCTAATTCTTTCAGTTCTCAGCATCAGAATTATTGCACAGAAGCTGCTGTTGATCAAAAACAGTGAACATATATAGAAAGAAATAAAAAGAAGATCAAAAAGCAAAGAGAAACTGACAACTCCAGTGTCCGTTCCTACATGGCTATTTTATTAAAATACAGTTTTCTTCCCCTTGCTAAAGAAATCTTGTGACCAGTTATTATAAGAACGTAAGGACTTTACAAATAGTAACCTACTAATACACTTGCATTCATCTGGTACATCTGTAGCACTAGAAAACAAGTCATCTTATAAAGCACCATTTAATGCAATGCTCAGAAAGGTTCAATGACACAACTGAGATGCTGAAAATCATATGCAGCCAGACTGTTGACCTAGGTCCCCTGTATTCCTACATTCAAATTTCCTCTATTTTGACATCTTTGAACTATGAAACTATTCCTAGTCTAACAGTTTTCTGATGAACATGAATATATTAACTGCATAAAATAGCAAATTGAAAAGTCAAATAATTAGAACAGAGATGATAGTGAAAATCACAGAATTACACTTCAGAATTTTCATTTTTTTCCAATTCAGTGCACAATGAAAAAAAAAAAAGGAAGTACTTTCAAGTGCAGAATTTAATAGCCTGGTGTTTATTACTGAATTTGTAAATTCATAATTTCACACCTCTAAGTACACATATTTAATGCATACATAGACTGAGGAAGAAAAACACACAGGAATACGCTATAAATAGGAATATTATGTCTGACAGACACCAGATGGTAAAAGAGCTTTAAAAGCAGCCCACTTTAAAAAGCTGTGATATCTAAAAAATTAAGACCAAATATAACTATCCTTTATTTTTGTTATTTTTAGATATTCATAAATATCTGAATAAAAGCATTCTAAAATATGTATTTTGTTTGCAAATAGTAAGAAAACTATTTTAATAAAAAGAATATATAAAATATTTACCTCAAATATTTCAACATAATTATTAATTAGGTCCTCAATTACATTTACTTCTTCACTCGTCTGTCCCTTCGTTTGAAATAAACAGGATGAAAAGACCAAGGCCAAATTATGGGCATTCATGTGATTGATTTCTGAGCATCTCTGAACCCTGTTAAAGAAAAGCATTGCTCATTATGACACGCTCCTATTTGAAAATTTCATAAACTAGAAGTCATATATTCATTTATCACTTTAACATGTATCAAAAGTCTCAGCTATAAAAGGTGCAGTGGTGTTTTAAAGGTAAATACACAGTTCTTTTTTCCAAGTAGCTAACAGTGTTGTTAAGAGCATAAGAAAAAAACTACCATCAGAGAAGATATTGCTACAGGTTACAAAGCAGTGCCTGAGTGTTGATTTAGAGGGACCCACTGTATCCAACAATTCCCGATAGTGGGACAACCCATGACAAAGGCATAAAGGTGTACTTGAGAGCAGTGTGACACGAGCTGAGGGGCCGAAGCACAGGTGCATGAGGGGAAAGGGGGTGGTAGGTCAGGAGGGAACCAGGCAGAATGGTCAATCAGCCGGTACGGGGTGGAGAGTCCCAAGGTCACTGTTCAGGGCTGCCCTGACTGTTGCAGAAAGTGCATTATCAAGGAACAGGATACTAGCTCTCAAAAAGCAAACACTTCAATTAAAAATATAATTATACTTCTCTTGAATAGAACTAAGAATGGCTTCTTATAATGAGCAGAAATGAACAGATGAGTCAAGTCTCCCAATCAGTAGGCTATGCTTGGGTCTTAGAGCGTTTAAAGCAGTTACAAATGTAAGTTCAAAACGATTAAGATAAAAAGGAAAACTACAGCCATCACTAATAATAAAAGAAAATTTATATTGATAAAAATGCATGAGATGAGAACACTAAGTGATAAACATGGGAGTATCTACCAATGCCCTCTATTATAGCAGTTGCTTAATTGCCTAATGTCCAAACTTTTAGGACGCATACCAAACAGGGGAGGCCAACTCCATCAAAAGATTAAAGCAAGACTAAGGTTGGTACGCCTGTCTGTAAGAACAGAAATTCTAGTAGGGACTGGAAGAAAGTGAGCAAGCATGACAGCATATATATATATAAAGAAATAAGATGCCAAGTCGCATAGCAGACACAGAATAAGCACAGTCATCCTATATGATCTACAGGATGCACACAGAATTATAAGTTAGAGAAGAATGTAATAACTGGACACCCTTCTCAAAACCACCTCTGTATTCTTCTACACTAGGCTGTGAACATCTGGAAAACATATCTGCAGGTTGGTCTCTGTTACTAGAATCTAGGCATCTCACAGTCGGACAGTGTTGCTTTAATCACACTGCAGTGTGATTGCTGCCTTCATTTCTGGCCAAAGCACCTACAGTGTGGCGTGTTCCTTTTCTTCCTGTATTTTCAGCCCCCACATGTTAGCGTTCCCTGGTGCTCCTTATTCAGCCTGCTCAGTCTCTTCTCGCTCAGGCCTTCTCGTTGGAAGCCCATTCAAACTGTTTCCTAATTAGTTTCTCTGCCTCTACTCTAACCTCTTCCCAACCATCCCATTACAGGGGTTATTATCCTAGCACAGATTTACTCAGTCACCGCCTATCGCTTAAAGGAATAAACCCTGAACGTTTTTGCATGATTCATAGAGCCTTTCACAACCTCCTGCCGCCAGCTACAAACCACCTCCTCTCCTGGCACACCTGTTTCCGAGAAAGTGCCTTTGGCTCATTCCTTATACTTACTATACTACTGCATGCCCAGTTCATATGTCTCTTTAAATCTGAAGCATCCCCTGGACCTCCACACACAACGAGTGACTCAGTCCCTCCTCTACAAGTCCATGGCTCACGATATCATTTTCTGTAGGAAAATCTGCTCCAATGTTGCTGTGCTTCCTTTAAATACATCCAGTGCCCTGCAGCACCGAGTCTACAGTAACATCCCCGGCTCCTTGGGGCTCCCTTTGGGAACTGCAGACTTAATGATTTTGTCATCTACATATTATTATCAAATATTTGTGCCCACATGGACTCCGACAGGCACCGTCTTGCACACAACAGAAGCTAAACTATATGTGAGGTGAGGAAAAGGCGTGAGGAAGGAAGGAAGGAAATGAACGCGTTATCTCAAATTCTAAACTGAATTAAGAATTGTAAGAATAATGATGTGTAACTCAAGGTTTAAAAATTAATAAATTGCAGCAGCCTGGTCACTACTAAAATTATTGAAAAAGAAAATGTGTCCCAATGTCTCATAGGCATAGAGCTAGGACTCTGCTGACTATGTTTATCTGGTGCAATAAGAAAATCAGAAGATCTCACTCGTGGGCATGGACACACAATGCAGGGTACAGGGATGTGCTGTGGAACTGGGCCCCGGAACCTGTAAAATTATGTTGTCAGTGTCACCCCAAAAAAATTCAATTAATTTTTTTTAAAGAAAAGAAAACCAGATTGATAGTCATAGAGTTTACATGTATGAGGAGTGGTGGCTGGAAAAGATGAAGAAGAAAAATAAATGGTGGAGGATTTCTGAATATAGACTCGAAGTGGAGTACTTCGAGCAGAATTCAGCTTCCCAGAAATGTATTCAAGGGAGAACTGCATCCAGACAGGAGGCTACAACAATATATTCCTTAAAAAATAGTCGTTTTCTTGGCTCAGCGGTAGAGCGTCGGCCTAGCGTGCAGAGGACCCGGGTTCGATTCCCGACCAGGGCACACAGGAGAAGTGCCCATTTGCTTCTCCACCCCTCCGCCGCGCTTTCCTCTCTGTCTCTCTCTTCCCCTCCCACAGCCAAGGCTCCATTGGAGCAAAGATGGCCCGGGCGCTGGGGATGGCTCTGTGGCCTCTGCCTCAGGCACTAGAGTGGCTCTGGTCGCAACATGGCGACACCCAGGATGGGCAGAGCATCGCCCCCTGGTGGGCAGAGTGTCGCCCCATGGTGGGCATGCCGGGTGGATCCCGGTCGGGCGCATGCGGGAGTCTGTCTGACTGTCTCTCCCTGTTTCCAGCTTCAGAAAAAAAAAAGAAAAGAAAAAAAAAATAGTCGTTTTCGCTGATCGCAAAGCAAATCTTTGGTTTTAACGTAAAAGGTTATTTTCAAACATCCTCATCCTTGAAGTGTCATTATTCAAGCTACCATTATATTCCTCCTATCCTCCCAAATACAGGGGACCACATGCTCTGACATAGACAAAGCTTCTGATGTTCAAAATTTCCTCATCAGATCAACAGTCTGACACCAATACATTCGAGTCCAGCCAGATACAAACTGGTGGTAAAGAGATGAGTTAATGAAGAATCCACCATGAGAAAACAGGGACTCACAGAGTCCTGCTATACAATTCCGCCCTTCCCTTCTCTTAGCCACCTCCTTCTTATTTAAAAAAAAAAAAATTTTAAGATTTTTTTATTTATTCAATTTTAGAGAAAGAGGAGAGCGAGAGAGAAAGAGAGAAAAAGAGAGAAGTGGGGAGGAGCAGGAAGCATCAACTCCCATATGTGCCTTGACCAGGCAAGTCCAGGGTTTTAAACTGGCGACCTCAGCTTTCCAGTTAGTGCTTTATCCACTGCACCACCACAGGTCAGCTTAGCCACCTCCCTCCTAAATGAGGTTCCCAAGTCTTGCTTATGCACTTGAAGATACTGTACATGACTATTTTTAATTCGTTGAAGAAACTCTCTAGGGTCATTATTTGAAATGCATCTTAATTACAGAAAGAGACAGTAAAACAAGAGTTTAATGGTTTAATTAACTTTGAAAGTTTAATTTTGAAACCACTCTTAATATATAGTGAAAGATTTGCAGTCACATGTAGCAAGTTAACCACAGTACTTAACAATTCCGGAAATAATAACTTATCAAGTGCCATGTTTGAAATGAACTAGAAAATTCCTGAATGCACCCACCTGTAGAGATGTTCTATTATAGCTGCCAGTGTTGCTCGGTTGACCCCTGAAAGTGTACGTATAAATGCTCCATATTTTTTAATTCTTTCCTTGTCATCTTGGGTATCTAGAGGTTAAAAAAGAAACTTTAAGTCTAATGTAATAAACTGTATTAAAAATTTGCCTTTTAATAGTATTATATAACAATATTCACAATTATATTTCACTAAGCGATACAATCATGTTTTAACAGAAAAATATTCAAACTTCTATAATCCTGGAAAAGTATTTACATAAACATTCCATGGCTATATGCTACAGTTCTTATTCAAAACCCAGGGCTGTATTTTATTTTCTACTTTATGGACTACTGAACTTCATCTAATAGGAATATATTCAAATAATAACTCAAAGTGGAGTAAAAACTGAAGAGATAAGCCAAAAGTAGTTGAACTCTGACTATGAAAAGATTTTGCTATTTGTATTTGACATTACTATTCTTTTTTCCCTTGTGAAATCATAGAAATCTTCCAAAAACTAACCACCCCAGAGCTGTGAACTGTGCACTACCCAGCAGGTCCAAGAAATTTCACCAGCCCTGGCACCTTCAGCTCTTTGGAAAAGAAAAGGGGACAGTAGAAGTCGTGTGCAGCTCCAGATAGCTACGATACTGACTTACAGGAGGACGGGCCCTTGGCCTTCGTCACGGACAGAACTTGGTTAGTCATGGCGCAGATGACAAGAAGGAATTACCCTCCACTCTCCTCACCCCAGGAAGTCAAATACATACTTGGAGAAATTAAACATAGGAACCCCCAAAGTTCTAGTCCTTAGAAGAAGTCTAACCTACTAGTAGCTCACAGGGGAAATAACTGCTGACTTTGTAACTCGAGGGTATTGTACTCATATATTCCCTCTAAATTCCCAACTACTTTTGGAAACCAGACTTTTTCATTTTCTGTTTAGCCCTGCCTACTCTATTCACAGAAAGCCAGCGGCAAATGAATAATTCTTTAGAAGTACGTGGTCACTTGTAAAGGGCATTAGGATCCTTGGGGAGGTAAAAACCTCTATGACACATTTTGAAACACATTCCTATTCCATACTGCAACTGATAGCTCCTTTGTGCTTATTTAGCCTGCATAGAGATCTATAAAAGTAAACAGTCATATTGACTTATCTGCATTGGCAGATGAATGACTATAAAAGCAAAAGGGGCAAACACCTAGATTACATTCAGATATCACACTGGAAGTGAATGAAGAATTAACCACTGGCCCCCTAGCTGGGCAGCTCAGCATCGTCATGGTGTGCCCCAGTTGCAGGTTCGATCCCCAGTTAGGGCACATAAAGAATCAACCAATGCACGCATAGATGAGTGGGGGGAAAAAACTGATGTTTATCTTTCTCATTCTCTCCTTCTCTAAAATCAGTAAATAGTAAAAAAGAATTAACTGTCATCCCTAGTATAACCCAAACACTTACCCTTGTGTCATCCTGTTTCTAACTACAGAAATAATTGTATTTATTCAATAAAAAGTTAATTGATACTACTGTACTTATTACAAGAAGTCATTCTGGTATAGCACATTTTCACAAATCTTATAAAAACAAAAGTAAATGACACTTTCAAAACCAAGCCTAAGCAAATGGAAAGTAAAACTTAAGACAGATTTTAGGTCACACAGAAAATATAATGAACTATTCAACTAGCCACACAGACTTCAGACAATTTAATAGTGTTCCTAGAAGAACAGATCATATATCATATAAGCAAGTGCTTTGTCACTGGAAGACATCCTTCGCCTTGGCTGCACAGGACCCCAGAGAGCTCTTCCATGAGGTCACCCAGAGTTCTGGTTTAGCCTTGTCAGAAACAGCACAGGGCACTTCTGAAAGGTCAGGGTGAGAGCAGCAGGGAATTTGAAAGCCAAAGACTTTAAGGGCTATTTGACTCAGTATTCAAAGTCTTCTCCAAGTAAATTCTCAAAGAATTCACACCCAAGTGAAAGGTGAATGCAGTCCTCTCTGACACACGAAGCCACTCCCCAATACCTCCTCCAGGTAGACAGACATCACAGACAGCGCTTTGTCACTGAATCTGACAATTCAGCAAAAGCTTATGTGTCACACAGTTTTTGGTCACTAATATTATAATGAAGACAAAATTTAAATCTTTGTAAGACAGATACTATAAAGAACTATATACAGTTAAACTATACAATAAAATCTTTTTAAAACAAACATGAAGGTGGCAAGGTATCATATAACTCCATATTTTATACCCCAGAAAATTGTACAGTCAACTCTTCTTGTGATTAGAGTTAAACCTATTGATTTGAGAAATATCGGGAAACAAATAAAAGACTTCTGACTTAGGCATACTGTGAAAAGCTTTATTTTTATAACAATATTCTGTTCTTGCTGGTGCTAATAGGGTCATTCTTAGAATAATATTTCAAATTGTGGATGGTTTGTGACATGTCAAAATTAATTCCTTCAAATATCATATTGATGTTTTAAAGTAAACAAATACTTTCAAAGAAAAAACCCATTTCTCAACAGAGCAATATCGTACTGTCAAATTCTAAGGTCATTTTCCAAATAAATCTTTTTTTAAAAAATATTTTATTTATTCATTTTAGAGAGGGAGGAGGGGGGAGAGAGAGAGAGAGAGAAGGGGAGGGGGAGAAGCAGAAAGCATCAACTCCCATATGTGCCTTGGCCGGGCAAGCCCAGGGTTTCGAATCGACAACCTCAGGGTTCCAGGTTGACGCTTTATCCACTGCACCACCACAGGTCAGGCCACCAAATAAATCTTAAAACAGATTAAATGTGCCAGAAAGGAATCTATTAGTAAGTTAATGATATAATTCAAATGATAAACTTTAAAATTTGATATGAAAATAAAGACTGAAAATCCATTTTTTTGAAAACACTGTAAATATATGGAAAATGTTTGGGATTTAATAAAGTATTTATATATAATAAATAAATTATAGATGTGGGACTAAGACCACAAAATAAAATATAAAAATAAAAGTAGCTCTATTGAAAAGATGGAATTAAAGACAATAGTTATATTTTGAACTCTTTATATTGTTTTAATGTTTCTATAAAAGTTGTTTTGAATTAATGAAAATAAATCTAGTTTTACTGAAATCATTTTGACCAAATTAGTCATTCATTATAAAACTACTTTTCCAGAGTTGTTTCTTAAATAGGTTCTCTTACACTGTAGCAAAGATTTCTAACTTCATTTAATGGAATATAGAGAAAATAAAGAGTAAAAAATTGTCATTAGGTATTCCAATGAAGAAAAATAAATAATAGAGGAAAAGAGCCATATGGGAAAATCTTATAAAACCAATCTTATATTAAACCTTTCAGTTCAATCATAATGAGAAACTAACAGCATACATGGACTTGACCATAACACTTCCCAAGTTCAAGAAGAGTAAGAACTAAGAAATCTACTGAAAACTAAATATGTAAAACATGCCTTAACAATTATTACTATAAATTTCTTTTTAGGTAGATGTAAATAACTATTGTTATTTATACAATTTCTCTTCTGAGGCATATGTGCATTTTTCCCTTCAATTAAATTTTCAGCTTATCCAAGAAGAGTTTTAAAATTTAATCATCCAATTAAAAAGCGAACATTTATAATCATCTGCAGTACGTGCATTACCTAAAGCAGAAATCCAATATGGATAGAGCTCCTTAGTAAGGAGTGCATCGTCGACGTCAGACAGAAAACTTTTCAGCACGCCTGTCACGTCCTCAAGCTGATGCTTTCCAGCCCTCAGTTTAAAGCTTCTTGCATCTTTTTTGAAATTCTCCAGGAGTTCGCTTATGTGTAATGGATCACCGTTCTTTTGATAGATATATTTGTACCCTAAACCTTTAAGAAAAAAAAAGTTATATGAAAGAAATCTAAAATCAAAATGTACATTGATATCTTAAAAATTGAACAAATTGGATGAGCAAGATGAAATCATTATCCAAGCATTGATAGAAATACGTATGAGGAGAAAAGGCTTGTCCCCCTAATTTTAGTATTTACAATGGAAACATGATGAAATATTGTATATCAGCCTCGGCTTTTAGCAAGACCCTGGCCAGCCCTTCCCCCAGTTCTTCAGACTATCTTTTTTAATTGTTCTTTTAGAGCAAGTGCCCTATATTTACTTAGTTGCCTAGAATATAACTTGCTTCCAATTTCACTGACAAAACTGAAGCTCTCTGGTATAAATTTCCTCAACCCTCTGCCCTTGTTTTTGTATATTAGTATCTGTCTGTTCCCACCTTCACCTTCTCACAGATGAAGAGTTGGGTCTTCTTTTTTACAGAGTTATTGATTCAAGTGCTCATATAAAATAATAGAAATAATAGTGGTTAATAGGAGGAGAAGTGATTGTGATGTTGAACACAAAGCAGATAATACGAAAAAAAAAAAGCCTCCCTTGCCCCTCCCTGGTCTCTTTTCTCTTACTTCCAAAACTAAACGGAGTTTCCTTTATTTATTGTTCCTACCACCGCACATCCCTGTTAATCCTTTAAGCACACATTCTGTGCCCAATTCCCACTCTATTAGGAAAATCTTCATCAAGATATCAGTGTGCCTGACCAGGTGGTGGCGTAATGGATAGAATGTCGGACTGGGACACGGAGGAACCAGGTTCGAAATCCTGAGGTCATGGGCTTGAGCGCAGGCCCATCTGGTCTGCACAAGGCTCACCAGATTGAGCTAAGGTTTCTGGCTTGAGCAAGGGGTCACTTGCTCTGCTGTAACCCCTCCCCCCGTCAAGGCACATATGGGAAAGCAATCAGTGAACAACTAAGGAGCTGCAACGAATCGATGCTTCTCATCTTTCTCCCTCCCTATTTGTCCCTATTGGTCCCCTCTCTGTCTCTGTCACACACAGAAAAAGAATATCAGTGCCAACTTATTGGCTAGATGCTATTTCGTTTTTATGTAATGAGAATCCGCTGCAGTGTTTGACATTCCAAATGAATTTCCAATAAATTTATTTTAATCTCATGGTTTCATGGCAATATATCATACCCCCCCTTACTCTATGGTCACTCTTCTGGTCTATTTATTCTGCTCACCTAGTATTTACCAGCAATTCTAGGAATCTAACCTCCATTCTCTTTATTTCTCTACTTCCCCACAAAATTTTCAGGGTAAACCCACCCAACCTATGACTTCAACCACTTACATGTACTTTTTCACCCAGGTTTTAATTTCAAAGATTTCAAACACATTTGAATAAACATATGCCATATACATACAACACACATGAACAAGCACATACACCATGCTTATACATATAGACAAATCAAAATAATTTAACAGAATGAATTCTTCTCTTGCTCCATTCACTATTTCATGTCCAATCTCATCATACCCTTTATTTAGTTCTTCCATCTCAATATATGCAAATGACTTTCCCCCAATTCTTCCATGGCCACCCCTACTCTGGGTAAGATTTATCCTTACAGACATCTGCACTAACCTCAGAAATGCTCTACCACAGAATTTTGTACACTTGAGATGTAACTGCCCACTTGTTTGTCTTTGATCCACAAATCTATAAAGCCCTAGAAGGCAAGGTTCATGCTTATTCTCTGTAGAGAACAGTTATATAGTACCTAAAAGAATTAGCAGATTTTCAATAAATGATCACTTAATGCAAGAATAAGCAAATTCTACAAAAAACAATTGTAAGTTTCTGAGATACTACGTTCCTAGCTGAGTGAATTTCTAATAGCTGGTAATCAACTAAGTTAACCAAATGTGAATGTGAACACAATTTTGTTTACATAAATTAATTTCCCCCAAGAACTAACTATTGTAACTCTTAAAAAATGAAAATTCTAAAGTTCATACTGTGAACTCAGTCAAGTTCAGATCTTGACACAATGAACACACAAAAATATTGGTCTTTAAATTTTAACCCAAAGGTCAAAAGTTAAAACTAAATGTGACCTGAAAGGCTCTGAGCTGACCACCTGCATCCTGTAATCACTGGACATTTTTTAATACCATGGGGATTTTCCTCAAGTTCTGCTTATTAAAAAACATTAAAAAAATAAAGTCTTTCACTGGCTTTATTACTTTAATATGCAAGCTAATGTACCTTGTGTTAGAGTTACAAAGTAGATATAATGTATGAAATTTAGTTGAAAACAATCTAATGCTTAATGATTTTAAATTCAAATAAATATCACAAAGTAACTTCTGATTTCCCTAGAGAAACATGGAATTGTATACACTAGAGCTAGTCAAGTTATTTTAATCAGTTGTCAGCTTAAGAAAGACTCTATGTCATTGTAAAATTAACATGATATGAAAATTCCCAATGAGGTTATGCCCTTGCCAAAACATAGCATGTGTGCAATTCATTCATACAACTGCACTAAACTGAATAACTGATAAAATGAAGATGATAACCTTCTCTCTGCCCCATTTTCAAATAAACAGATGATTACAGCAGATAAATTCATAAACATACTATCATGGGAAGAAACCTCACAGAGTAATGCCCATATAATGTAGAGGTATAATTCAAACAACATATCTGAATATTAATGATAATCATACTTGGATTATGTATGAAGTAAAAATACTTAAAACAGCACTATTCCTAAAAGAAATTAGATTAATATACGAATATCATAAATTTCCACAATTATTTTCCTCATTGCTTCTGTTATTTCTGATATTTTGTTACACATCAGTTTGCTGCCAGTTCTCATGCAGAATACGCATAAGCCACGGGTTTGTCTTGAACTTTCTACTCACACCGCCATATTTCCAGCACCAAGGTCAGCGGCTGGCACACAAGACCCAATAAATAAGTAGCCAACTGAACACACAGTGTTTTACTGCAGCTCCCTCACTAACAATACTTTCTTTCAACTAAAAAACACCCCAACGCATTTCTAATTTTAGGAAAACAAGAAAAGTTAATACACCTTCCAAAATACCAGATCAATCATTTTACTCTTTTCCACATCTGTAATCTAACTCAAGGGCATATTTATCTACAGATTAAAAAGTAGAAATATTTTTATATTAAACATATAGTCAAGGAATTTCTAGCTTCTAGAGTATTAAGGAAACATGTAACAGAAAGAAGGAATTTGAAGAATTCACAGTAATTTGAAAATAACCAGGAAGAATAAAGGCATACGTTTGCTTTTCAATACTATCTAAAATATTACCGCTGTATATTAAAGTGAAACTGGACCATGCAGGCATCAACTCGTTAGCTATTTTACTATCTACACACTATTAAAATTTTTGTTACAATTAAGTCAACACTATTACAATCAATAACCATGATTCTTAATATAAACATGTGACCAATAACATGGTAAGTGAAATACATACATACACTCTTATTTGCATGCTAAAAAAGTAAATTCTTTCATATATTATCTTATGATTTGCCATTTCTAAAGCCATGCTGAGGCAGCACACTGAGTTCCCCGAGACCTGACTGTAGGCTTGCACCATCTGAAAAATATTCTTCAATCCATTTTCAATATACACTTCACGACACAGATTCTTTCAAAATGTGATTTAAAAATTTTATGCATGTAAAGGAAGAAGAAAATGGTAAAAGTACGTTCCATAATTTAAATGAGTTTTACTGGGAGAAGGAATGGCCTTTTACTGAACAGCGACTGTTTTTATTTTTCACTGATGTACTTAACAACTACAAAAGGCTCTAATTCAGTCCAAAGGAGGTACCACTTAAAACCTGTAAGAAAGATACTAGGAGTTCTGGGGTTGAATAAAAACTCTTGATACTCACCATACTGCGTAACAAATGCTATACAGCTGTTCACGATAATGGGCACGTCGTTTTTGCTGAGCTGCTGATCTTGCAAAGCATTGCCATCTGTACCTGCTGCTTTCGCAATTGCAGTATGCCAGACTGAGAAATCCAGCTTGGTGTGCCCACGGATGTATAATGTTCTGTGAAGTTTCAAAAGCAGTTCAAATTATAATTTTGCTTAAAAAGAATTCTTACTTCTGGACAGATGACTCTTAAATCCATACATGTTATCTTGTCTGACCCATGAGAAGAAAAACCCTCCATCGACCATTAGCTCCCACTCAGAATGCCTCTTTGTCCTGTATGGTCATCTCTCCCCATGAAGGAGAGGAAGTTCTCTGAATCTGCGGTCTCCCCTCCTTCCATTTCCCCGCCACTCTGATGCTCCTTCCGCAGATGGACTGAAACGGTTCTGGTAAGCATCACTGCTGATGGCTATTGGAAATATGTGACTATACTTTTCAAGACTTACAACTGTTGATGATTTTCTTTCTTGAGAAAGAGAGAAAGAGAAAAGCCTACTCAATTGGCTTTGTGGCACAATTCTTTCTGGCTTGCCTCTGAGCTTTCTGGTCAGCTTCTTATCCGAGCTCAGTTACTCTTTCTGAAAATGAAGCTGTAACCTCAGTGAACTCACAAGAACTCCAAGGCCTCTCCACCAAGACATCGTTCAAGCCTGTGGTCTCATCCCCCATACACAAATTGGGGAATCCCAAGGCTTCATCTCCAGGCTGTAACTTACTCTTATAAATCGAGTCTCCCTAAGCAAAAAGCAAAGGCTGGAAACAGCGAGGACAGTGGGAAATTGGACCACGTCCAGAACTCATGTTCTAGCTCTGCACTACTTCCCGTGTGACCTGGGAGAGTCCCCAGCCCTCTCAGGGCCTCCAGTGCATCACTGGCAAAATGAGGATAATACCTGTGCTTTTCCCAGCACTGGATAAATGTAATATTAATAACTAAGAAACATTAATCCTTGGGCACCTTCACCGTAATGTGTCACAGGCTTCTCAAACCTTTCTGCCTCCTCATACTAAACAGATACTATGATTCTCCACTTATCCCAGCAGAAACTTAGGATTAATAGATTAGTTCCCCCACACAACATACACACACACAACACACACACACACAACACCCACACCTTCATCAATGCCACATGAATTCAGTCACAAAATGCTGGTTCCAGTTCCCTGGCATATTTGCTTTGCCTCCTCTTTTTTCCAACCTTGCCTTATTTCAAGTCCTTAAAATGCTTCTTGAAGAAACTAACCCCCCCCTGCATAGAATCCGTTCCCCAATTCTCCACCCATCTCATCCTGACTCTTTGGGGCTGCCGGAATGATCTTTCTAACATGCAAATCTAATGACATCACTTCTTGATCACTGTTCTTCTGTACCTCTGGGGTTTTCAAGATTAAAAGGCCTTCATGATCGGGCCCATAATTCCTGTTCAATTCTGCCCATCTCCTTAGCTCTGTAATAAACAGTTCATGCGCTTTGGCTGGCAACTCCAACTCGCCCCCCCAGTACTCCAGGTGACCACCCTGATGTCCCGCCTACATTCATGTGTAACAGGTGTCCCTTCTCAATCCCTAGTAGCTGCTCTGCCCTCCATTCTAATATCTGTTCTATGTTTGAAAACATCTTAGCAGAATCCAAACCTCACACAGGCAAACAAGAAAAGCATTTAAGTATCTTTAGTCATTAGCACAACGTCTGACATTTAGTAGGTACACGTAATAGTTTCAAAGTCCGATCACTAGATATAAATACTGATGTGAAGCTCCAGTTAAAGTAATCACTAATGTATTTGAGTGTGTTTGCACCAACGTAGTAAAACTATTTAAACTCCACTTCAATCTATGCGGGCGTTCCTCTGGACTCAGTGGGGAATGTGCTGTGTAAGCCTGGGTCACTCTGGGTCTTCCGTGTTCCTCAGAGGGAGGGTTAACTCTTACCTTCCTGATAATCCACTGACCCTAGTTTAATGGAAGAACAAAATAAAAAACCTTTTTTTCCTTCAGTTTCTTTCCTTGAAATGCTCCTCCAAGAAGACAAAGTTATTGCACCTCACCACAGTTACGCAGGATCTGAACTCGCTGTGAGGGCCTACTTCACTAACGTCCAGCACCTCCATCACTTGCTTCCTGGCATCTTTAGCTACTGTTTTTATTTTTCTACATCACTATAGCAGCCCTGACCCCCAGGCTTTCTCATTTTATTCTGACGGAATTCAGCCACTCTAATGAGATTCCTGACATGTGTCAGCCTTTGTCGTTTCTCTTACCTCATCTTTAGTTCAAGAACATTCTATGGCTGGGTATATTTATCTAAATGAAACTGTGTAACTCTGGTCATTTCCCCGAGAAATTTCAAGCCCCTACACCTTGTTAGACCTCACTAAAGTTACAGATGGCTAAACTCAGGAGTTTAGGTAAAGAGAATCTTAACTTGTTTTGCGCCTTAGTTGTTTTTGTTTTGTTTTACCTGATAATTAAGCTCTAAATTAGATATATCTGAAACTATTTGTTTTTAAACAAAGCCCTACAGTAGGTGTTTCAGCAAGCAGTGAAAGAAATCCAAAATGCAATGGCACTCCCAAAATACCAATATAATTCTGCCATTAACTGTGAATGTTTCAAACTTCAAACTTCGTTTCTGGTCAGGAGAAATCCCATGATGACAAACTTAGTTGTCTCCTTGTGGGACTGGTGAGGGGTAAAACGAATGACAAGCTAAGTCCTGAGTCAACTTGTCAAGGACTGAATCCTAAAATACATCATCTGGTGCAGCAGAGGTTTGACATTTAACTGCATCAATTCAACAACTTTCCTCCCTGATGCTTATCTAAACTCTGTGCACATTGAAAAAAACATCAAAAGATATTTTCAACACAAATGCTGGTGGAGTTAGTGATTTCAAGTGTTACCAATGAACCATTTTACATTTCTGGATAAGAATCCCAAAGAAACATTCATTTACATCTGGAAAATCTGAAACGTTATTTTGAATCCTAATTGTAGAGAGAATTATTCTAATTGTCCATTTCCCAAGCATGAGTTTTAAAGGGTACCTCAAAGCCATATAAAGAAACATCCCAATATCCTATAATGAATCAAGACAGTTCAATCAGACCCAGAAACCAAGTCCCAGAACTAATAAAAACAATTCTCTCAAAATTGCAATATAATAACCACAGAGTGTGGTCTATCATATTTGAGCCTAGTCTACTGACAAGAACCAGAAATGGCTTCACACATAATAGAACTAATAAATTTGTATAAAAATAAATTCACTTATGTAACTAAAGAACACTTTAAAAGTAAAAAGCAAATAATACGCTAAGTATACAAAAATAAAAACACTGAATCTTCTAGCGTGTCAGCATTTATTTGGCCTACAAATACATTATTTTTCTTTCATTTCTGAAAAATATTTTTGCTGAATAGAGTATTTTAGGTTAACAGCTGCTGGTTTAGATATTTTGTTGAGGTTCTCCCTCCCCTTTTTCTCTTCTCTTTTTTTGGAAGGGGGGAGCATTTTAAAAGATATCATTATACTATCTTCTAGTTTGAACTGCTTTTAACCAGGCATTCTCACCTTTGTCTCCATATTTCATGTGTTTTCCTCTGAGACATTTTTCCTCACACTGGACTTCATCATGCTTGAAGTATGTTGATTTTGTATGTGTGGGTTTACAGTTTTTATCAAACTCAGAAAATGTTTAGCCACACTTCTTCATATATTTTTATAAGCCATCTTTCTCTTCTCTCACTCTTGGGTTCCAATTATACTGAGACTGCTTGATACTGTCCCACAAGTCCCTGAGGCGCTGGTGATTGGTTTTAGTCTTTTCTCCCCGCGCTTAAGTGTTGATCATTTTTCTATTCTCATGCTTTGTGGTTCATTAGTGTTATTTTATATAGAGTCTACTCTTAGGTTAAGCCAATCCAGTGAAAGTTTTTCAGATAACATACTCTTTAGCTTTAAAAGTTCCATTTGATACTTTTTTTTTTAGTTATTCATATTTTCTTGATATGTTTGTTATTCTTTACATCTTTGAAAATATTTATAATATTTAAAAATCACTGTTTAGAATCTTTGCTAATTCCATTATCTTTCTCATTTCTGGATAAGTTCCTATCAACTGATTTGCAGCTTTTTCTTATCACTAGTAACCTTAATCATATGCTAGACATTGTGAGTGTTAACTGAGTGCCAGAACTGTGTTATCTTCCTTTATTGATCTGAGAGAGAGAGAAGGGGAGGGGGGTGAGGAGTGGAAAGCATCAACTCGCAGTACAATAGTTGCTTCTTGCATCTGCCTTGACCGGGCAAGCACAGGTTTTTGAACCAGCAGCCTCAGTGTGGTTTTCCTTTAGAATACTGATGTTTGTGTTGGCAAAATCTGCCTGTTTGACAAGGGCCACTAAATTACTTGTGGGGTAAAGCTGATCTTTTGGAGGTCTATTTTTGAAGCTTAGGTAAAAACAGATCAGCTTTTACTTGGAGGCTGGCCTGGCCCCGATACTAAGGAGTTCCTTTTCTGGGGTCTTTACCAATGCCCTATGTGTTTAATGAGGTCTCACACAGCTGGATGGAATTTGAACACACCCGAACACTATGCTCTGGGAACTAACTGTTCAACGTGTAGCCCCACTGTGGGAGCTGTTTCTGCCTGTGTCGCGGAGCCTCACCTGCTGAGGAGCTGGGACGGAAGGGAACTGCTCCACGTGTAGCCCCACTGTGGGAGCTGTTTCTGCCTGTGTCGTGGAGCCTCGCCTGCTGAGGAGCTGGGACGGAAGGGAACTGCTCCACGTGTAGCCCCACTGTGGGAGCTGTTTCTGCCTGTGTCACGGAGCCTCACCTGCTGAGGAGCTGGGACGGAAGGGAACTGTTCCACGTGTAGCCCCACTGTGGGAGCTGTTCCTGCCTGTGTCGCGGAGCCTCGCCTGCTGAGGAGCTGGGACGGAAGGGAACTGCTCCACGTGTAGCCCCACTGTGGGAGCTGTTCCTGCCTGTGTCACGGAGCCTCGCCTGCTGAGGAGCTGGGACGGAAGGGAATTGCTCCACGTGTAGCCCCACTGTGGGAGCTGTTCCTGCCTGTGTCACGGAGCCTCGCCTGCTGAGGAGCTGGGACGGAAGGGAATTGCTCCACGTGTAGCCCCACTGTGGGAGCTGTTCCTGCCTGTGTCGTGGAGCCTCGCCTGCTGAGGAGCTGGGACGGAAGGGAATTGCTCCACGTGTAGCCCCACTGTGGGAGCTGTTCCTGCCTGTGTCGCGGAGCCTCGCCTGCTGAGGAGCTGGGACGGAAGGGAACTGCTCCACGTGTAGCCCCACTGTGGGAGCTGTTTCTGCCTGTGTCACAGAGCCTCGCCTGCTGAGGAGCTGGGACGGAAGGGAACTGCTCCACGTGTAGCCCCACTGTGGGAGCTGTTCCTGCCTGTGTCGCGGAGCCTCACCTGCTGAGGAGCTGGGACGGAAGGGAACTGCTCCACGTGTAGCCCCACTGTGGGAGCTGTTCCTGCCTGTGTCACGGAGCCTCGCCTGCTGAGGAGCTGGGACGGAAGGGAACTGCTCCACGTGTAGCCCCACTGTGGGAGCTGTTCCTGCCTGTGTCGCGGAGCCTCACCTGCTGAGGAGCTGGGACGGCAGTGAGACCTGAGGAAGATTTCTGAAGCTCTTTCTCGACACATCTACCTCTGCTCTGACACTCCACCCTGCACATTTTAGCAAGTACAGACTCCCCGAACTTCTAACCCTTCCTCTTCAGGGTAGCAGCACCGCCACATTCTGCTGGGTCTCCCCACTGACCGGGCTGGGGACTGAAAAGCGCCTGCAGAGAGGGAGCCAAGGTGGTCTTAAGTCTCACTTCCTTTGCTCCCCTTCCCTCCGTGATCACCCCCTGGAATACCCATCGTCCCCACGTCTGAAAGCAGATGGTTCATCTATTCTGTCCAGTTTCCTGGTTGTTTGAACTGAGAGGGCAGGTACAAGGAGAGTGATTTCTTCATAGCTCTCAGAAATAGGAGTCTGGCAAATGTAATTTCATCACTGCAGCTATAAATTACCTTCATTTTCATTTACAGAGATACAGTATTTTTTCCTAACTTCAGATAAGAAACTGCTGCACAGAGATGGACTTCTGGCCAGAAATGGGCAAACAATTATTAAGAAAATCTGGAGATGCAGACAGTGTGTCGCAAGATTAATACAGTTGAAAATGTTATCCTAAGTAGCTTGTTCTTCCTGAATCCCACAGTACAATAAAATATGTCAAGGCACCTGATTCCCTGAGAAAGGCAAGGGCTCTAGTTTTTCAATCTCACTGCTATACACTCATAGGCTATACTATATAATGCTATGCTATGTAGTATATATACAATATATATAGTATATATATATATGCTATATAGTATATATACACAGTATATATATAATTCTATGCTATATAGCATTATATGCTATATAGTATATATACACAGTATATATATAATTCTATGCTATAGCATTACTAACATGTGTATAGTACAGTATTATATACTATATTAATAATATAGGAATTGAGACTCAACCCTGTTCTGAGTCTGCTCAAAACCTTTAATGGTGTTGCCTGACCAGGCGGTGGCACAGTGGATACAGTGTCGGACTGGGATGCGGAGGAAGGACCCAGGTTTGAAACCACAGGTCGCCAGCTCGAGCATGGGGTTGCTGACTTGAGCATGGGATCATAGACATGACACCATGGTCACTGTCTTGAAGCCCAAGGTCGCTGGATTGAGCCCAAGGTCGCTAGCTTGAGCAAGGGATCACTTGCTCTGCTGTAGCCCCCTGGTCAAGGCACATAAGAGAAAGCAATCAATGAACAACTAAGGAGACTAAGGAGCCACAATGAAGAATTGATGCTTCTCATCTCTTTTCCTTCTTGTCTGTCAATCTCTATCTATCCCTCTTTCTATCTCTCTGTGTCTGTCTGTCTGTCTGTCTCTCTCTCTCTCTCTCACACCCACATCCACACACACACCCTTTAATAGTGTTAGACTGGCTGTTGGAGGAATCCAAATCATTTTAAAAAGTAATTTTTAAAATAGTTTTAAAATATCCTTTAAAAAGAAGTCTTCTATACCCTTGTAACAGACCTGCAGTCCCTTCCAGAACAAGGCAAGCTGTTAATGAAACTTAATTGCTAATACTATATAATGTGGCGTCAATGTCTTCTAGGCCTGCTGGTTCCTGCATCCTCCTCAAGACAGCAAGGTTAAGCCCATCTGGACTACATTAGTTCCACAGCCCATCCTCTTTCTCTGAACCTACTGTTTCTGCCTCCTGCAATATGTTAGTCTCTCGGTTGTCTCATTGTTTCCTACTGAAATTCTAGCTAGGAATTCCAGATCCAATTGAAAACACTTGTTTTGAAAAAAAAATAGCCTAATCTTTTTTTTTTATCAAGATGGGATCTTTACATTCTTTTGCATTTTCTCCACAAATCTCATTTATTTGTAAGCTTACATTTTATATACAGAAGGGGCTTTGAACTGATTGAAATAAATTTCAAGCAAATAATATATACTTTAAAACCACCTTTTGTTAGTCCTGTATTCCCTTTACCATAATTCTCTTTAACAACAACTACAAAACACTTCACAACATAAATCTGAACACTCGTGTGGTGAGGGGAGAAAATCTCTTGTTTACCTTGGCAACATTCAAATTAAACTATCAGAAAGTTACAAAAACAGTCAAGCTGATATGGTGGGCAATCGGCTACTATTTAATTTGCAATTACATGCACAATTTAGAAAACACTTTAAGATAATTCACCCTCTAGAGTATTACTAACATAGCTGCTAGAAAACACAATTCAAGGAAGGAAAATATTACATGCAGTAAGTTGATATGAAATAAGAACCTTAAACTTAGGGTGCTAATGTCCTAAATTGAGAAAAGTAATCTGTTTCATAATTGTGGGACATAATGATAAAATGTTTATTCTCCAGTGGTAGCCCCTTTATGCCTGGAATTTGCAATTAAAACCGAATGCAATCAGGCTTGGGAACCATTAAGTGCATCATGTTTTACTGTAAGTCAACCAAGGAATCTTAAAAACAACAAAACCAAAGAAAACAAAACACACACACACACACACACACACACACACACACACCCCGTACCAGACTTTTCTAATAACGCAGCTGAGTTCTTCATTCATGTTTACTGTATATTTATTAAAACCAACAACCTTTCAGTAAAAGCTTAATAATGGGTGTCTGACAAATGGTTAAGAAGCTATTTAATGTGAAGATGATGAACACAGCAGGTTATTTATCAGAAAGAGATATACAGAAACTGTGGACTAAAGTATACAAATAGTTTTCAAATTTTAAGAACAGGATATTATAATCTATTAAATGTTCCAGTTAATATGAACATATAACCAGGAAAATGCCTTCTGAACTTGTGATCCAGAACATTCACTAATAAACAATAGATACTCAAAAACATGGTTTGGTTTTTTTTGGTGGGTTTTTTTTTTGCATACAAAAATTCTGATTAAGGCATAAGAGGAAAGCCCAGGACCCAGTCCCAAAAACAGCAAGTAACAGCACCAAACAGCATGCCAGGAACTCTTAAGTGTAATCAAGAAAGCTTTATTTTTCCAAAATAATAATTTTTAAAGTATACAAAGAATACACATTAAAGCGACACCATCTGGAACACCTTCTGTTTAGAGCTTTTTAGAGCAAAAGTGCTCTGTGCATAAAAAATATTATTGCAATATTTATCTGTCTAAAGGCACTCATGTTATGCATATGGAAAATTACCACAAAGATTACAGTATATATCTACATAGTGCCTATATTCAGAGGATGATTATCAATTTATGAACTTTTCTAGTTCAGAGGGGTTTTTCTCCTCCTTGCCTTTAAGGAACATAAATATGTTTTAGCACTTTAATCAAAGGTAGACAAGGACAGGGAAAAATGTGAAATTAATTCATTACATTTATTTATAATTTCCAATTCTGGTTCTAGCGGTTACTAGCAAAAAATAAATAAAAGTTTAAAACTTACAGCTGGTTGGTTTCTTAGTCTTTCAATTATTCAGTATCTCTATATGCCATCGACATGAATAATTGGGAGTTGTTTTATTTCCTAAAGCCACAATTTTATCTGTCATTGACAAGTCTAACACAATTTACTTTAGCTCACAGTTGTTATTTCTCAAGGGGCTAATAGATCAAAAGAGATGGAAAAGAGGGTAGAGCAATGAAATTCTCTTATTTGGACATGGTATTAGAACAGCTCTTAAACAATCCCATCTAGAATTAGCGGGCCTTGTTTGAGTACTGGGAGAGAAGTATATATTCCCTATCTCAGTAAATGATACAACCATTTGTAAAGTGAGCCAGGCCAATGGCTCAGGAGTCATCCTTACCCCCTAGTTTACAAAGAACTGACACCATCAGATGGGAGTCCCTCACACATCCTACCACCGAATCTAGAAAGTTATCAACATTCAAAACCATCTGTCAGTTCCTCTTCTCTTCCTGTGGTAACTGTTCTCCTGTCGTCCACTCTCTTATACCTTCAGTCAGTCCTCTTTTGAGTCTCTTTCCCATTGGAATTTAAGGTTGCACAAGCTCAAGCCATCTCACAACAAACTGCACACACATTCCCTTTCTGGGTCACATCGCTTCCACCTCGAGAATCCTTTTAACCTCCAGGCCTCCTTGGCCAACTCTCCTCCACACCTGTGTCAGCGGACCCGGTTCCCGCCTCACCGTACCCCAGCTTCTGTTCTGTCACGTCTGCTCTCCCAGCATCACCAGACAGGGTCCACACCACTTATTAACCTCACCAGACGGGTCCACACCACTTATTAACCTCACCAGACGGGTCCACACCACTTATTAATGGAGTACCAGTCCTCACCGGGCAGCACCTGACACTTCACTATTCCCTCCTTCTTGAAACTCTTTCTAGATTTTGTGACACACTTTCTTGGTTTCTCGATTCACAACCTGGGTAAACTAGTTAATATCCAGGACAGCTCCTCCTCCTGACAACTGCCCCCACCTCCAAAATGACGCAGACTCACCAAGGTGCCAACGTGCTGCTCCCTCCCTCCTCACTCTCAGACCCTGCCCGGTGAGGAGCTTATCTTCTTCCTACTATAGAGGAAGAACTTCAAAATCTAGTACCTCCACTCCATCCACCTTTACGTGAACATCAGACCCACAAATATAACCCCCACCTCGGCATTTCCCCTTAAGTGTTGACGAGCACCTCCTGTTCAACAGGTCTAAAATCAAACTCCTTAACTCCCAGCTTGTCTTCCAACCTTGCTCTTGCCCACCATTCCCTGTTTCAAATCCATTTGTTTACGTAATCTCTATATGTGCATATACATGTTACACAGGTCCATATATGTGTAAACAAATACACGTGAGACCCTATTTCTACCACACACAGGTGCGGTTACACCCACACACTCCTTGTTCTGAAAGGGTTTATAACCTACTCTACTCACCTCCCCCTGTGCTGAGTCTCCTCTGTTCACACTTCTGACTTCTCTTCCTCTGATTCATCTTTAATTACGGAAGCGTTGTATGGATATTTTTTTCTAGTAAAACTTTATAGGTTTTCTGTTAAAATATTTATTTCTTAATTTTTTAAAATTATTTTTATAATTTTTTTTCTCTAAGATTTCATTTGTTGATTTCACAGAGAGATAGAGAGGAGGGAGGAGGGATGAGAAGTAGTTGCTTCACTGTAGCAGTTCACTGATTGCTTCTCATACGTGCCTTGACCGGGCAAGCCCGGGTTTCAAACCAGCAACGTCAGTGTTCCAGATCAGCGCTCTATCCACTGCACCACCACAGGCCAGGCTTTTTTTTTCTATTATTTGTTAATTTTAGAGAGAGGAGGAAGGAGAGAAAGACAGAAACATCTTTCTGTTCCTGTGTGTTCTTAACAGGGGATCAAACCTGCAACCTTTATATATAGAATGACACTCTGACTGAACTATCCAGCCAGGAAAAATTTTATTTTCTAATAAAATGATGAAATTTTAAATTCCAGTAACATATTGTTTATTCGGGCTCTGGATCCCTTGGTTGATTTAATTCTTGAGAATGAGCTGTACAAAAGTATTGGTAGATTAACACGTAGCACTTGTTTTAGAAAGGAAAATATTTAGCCTGACCAGGCAGTGGCGCAGTGGGTAGACCATCAAACTGGGATGTGGAGGACCCAGGTTCGAAACCCCGGGGTAGCTGGCTTGAGTGTGGGATCATAGACATGACCCCATGGTCACTGGCTTGAGCCCAAGGTTGCTGGTTTGAGCCCAAGGTCACTGGCTTGAGCAAGGGTTCACTTGCTCTGCTGTAGCCCCCAGGTCAAGGCACATATGAGAAAGCAATAATCTCTTTCCCTTCCTGTCTGTCTGTCCCTATCTGTCCCTCTCTCTCATTCTCTCTCTGTCAAAAATAAAATAAAAACGAAAGAAAAAAATTTAGATCGTTAAGTTACCAATTGACTGTACTTTGACTTCAAACTAGAGTATTCTCTTCAATATCATAGAGGCACTGGAAGGTTGTTTAAACACTTAAAACAGGTAAATCCTATACATTCCCATCACTGTATTACTGTTATCATCAGAATATTACTGACTTGCAGAACACAAAAAAGCAAGTAAAATCAAGATGCACAGTGTGGTACAGACTAGATTGGGCGCGTTCAGGGTGGTATGGCCGTAGAGCACAGTGTGGTACAGTTATACTGTAATGCTGCATTCTGTATGGCAGCTCTTCAAAGAGAAGAAGGGAAACACCATGCTCATGTATCTGGGACCTGTATCTCTCCTGCTCCTACCCTCAGACCTTCTTGCTCTTCCTTCTGGAAACAGACTTTCAACATAACTTGCTACTGACACGGGTAGATAAAGACTTTGAAATTATTATCAAGAACATGATTGTGTAGCTTTGACCATTATTTTGGAATGCCATCAGTTTTCAACTATGATGTGAACTCAGATATGCTCCCTACTCCTACAGTCCAGGGGAAAAGTCAGTACGTTACAAAGTAACAGAGCAGTCTTCTTGCTCCCTCATCTTTCATCTCTAAGGGGACTCACTGCATGCAACAATAGCCACTAAATAAAAATTCATCATATTGAGAAATTCTAATCCACGTTTGCTACATTTTAATTAAGACCTGCGTAGCATTAGTCAAATCCTCCTTAGACTGAAAATGGTTCAAAAATCCTTAGCTATCGTACCCTAAAAATGTATACTGCTCACAAAAATTAGGGGATATTTTATTGCTTCACATTCATTTTGAAGTATCCCCTAATTTTTGTGAGCAGTATATATAAATGATAAGCCCAATAAATTCAACCAGCAAACTGCTGCTTATTTGGTTATGTGAGTTCAGATTCCATAGCTGTATTGCTGACCACTTTTTCCAGCCGTGGAGGTGGCAGGCAGCAGACATTTCATAAATATTAATAGATGACTGTAAAAACTGCATTTGTGCTTGTCTTTAAGAATACAGTACCACCAATACATAATACTGCCTCATTAGTATTTCTGAACATTTAATTAACAGTACTCTGACAGTACAGTAAAACCATCACCTGGTCCCAAAAATCGGAATCTCAAGTATCATGAACCATTATAATCCCAGAAATAGTAAGTGGAAACATAAAATCCTAATTATGCGTGTAAATTAAAAAATGAACGCTGACATAAATACCTCATCAGCAATACCCTTGCTGTCTGAACTGTTGATGGTGTCCTCCCAAGAAGCTGGAGCAAAGACAGGTTCAGGGAACTACGGAGAGTCATTATTCTCGACACCAGCAAGGGAAACACCCAGAGGGGAGGCTGACTCGGCTGTATTTTTACATTGTTCTATATATAGCAAATTACCTTGTATCCTTAGAGAGCTAAACATTCTGAATCTGTGTTAAGAGACGGTGATTCACAAGGTTTCTTGTCCAAATAACAAGAAATTAGTGAGTAAAATGTCTTGTCTAAGAGACTATATATTCCTAACTGCTGTGATATGACCCTGGTGGCTCCTTCTTAGGTTTTTTTTCTAGATCACTCTAATCTTCCCAACTTCTAAATACTGGAAACCTTAGGGCTAAATGCTTAAGTCTCTTTCTATCTATGCTCTTTCTCTAAATGAATCTGTCAAGTTCCTTGGCCAGTTCTACTGGTGACTCTCCAAGTGGCATCCCCACTCACCTTGCCACTTAATTCCAGACTCGTATCTCCAAATGCCTACTTACCAGCCCCACTTCGCTACCAAATAGATAGCTCAAGGTTATCATTTCCAAAACCGAATTCTTTTTTTTTCTTTTTTTTTTTTTTAATAAATTTTTATTAATGGTAATGGGATGACATTAATAAATCAGGGTACATATATTCAAAGAAAACATGTCTAGGTTATTTTGTCATCAAATTATGTTGCAAACCCCTCACCCAAAGTCAGATTGTCCTCCGTCACCCTCTATCTAGTTCTCTGTGCCCCTCCCCCTCCCCCTAACTCTATCCCTCCCTCCCTCCCATGTCCTCCCTCCCCCCCCCACCCTTGGTAACCACCACACTCTTGTCCATGTCTCTTAGTCTCATTTTTATGTTCCACCAATGTATGGAATCATGTAGTTCTTGTTTTTTTCTGATTTGCTTATTTCACTCCTTATAATGTTATCAAGATCCCACCATTTTGCTGTAAATGATCTGATGTCATCATTTCTTATGGCTGAGTAGTATTCCATAGTGTATATGTGCCACATCTTCTTTATCCAGTCTTCTATTGAAGGGCTTTTTGGTTGTTTCCATGTCTTGGCCACTGTGAACAGTGCTGCAATGAACATGGGGCTACATGTGTCTTCACGTATCAATGTTTCTGAGGTTTTGGGGTATATACCCAGTAGAGGGATTGCTGGGTCATAAGGTAGTTCTATTTGCAGTTTTTTGAGGACCACCATACTTTCCTCCATAATGGTTGTACTACTTTACAGTCCCACCAACAGTGAATGAGGGTTCCTTTTTCTCCACAGCCTCTCCAACATTTGCTATTACCCGTCTTGTTGATAATAGCTAATCTAACAGGGGTGAGGTGGTATCTCATTGTAGTTTTGATTTGCATTTCTCTAATAACTAATGAAGCTGAGCATCTTTTCATATATCTGTTGGCCATTTGTATCTCTTCCTGGGAGAAGTGTCTGTTCATGTCCTCTTCCCATTTTTTTATTGGATTGCTTGTTTGTTTGTTGTTGAGTTTTATGAGTTCTTTGTAAATTTTGGATATTAGGCCCTTATCTGAGCTGTCGTTTGAAAATATCAGTTCCCATATAGTTGGCTGTCTGCCAAAACCGAATTCTTGATCTACTACTATTGATAGTTACAAACTTACTAGTAACCGACTTCTACTCCCCTGTATTTATTATCTGACAAAACAGCACATCATCATGTAACTGCTCAGGCCAAACACTTTGGGGTCATCCCTGACCTTTACACTCATCCAATCCACCCACAGAACCTCTCCTTGCTACCTTCACAGTACGTCCGACCACTTCTCGAACCGTGGTACCAGGCATGTCACCTCTTGCCTGGCCTCAGTGGCTGTATCCCAGCTGGACACTCACTTTCACTCTTGTCCTCCAAAAGCCTCTTCCTCTGGGGTCAGAGTACTTCTTTAAAAACACGTCAGATCATTCCACTTCCCAGCTCTCAAATCAAGCAGTTTCCCACCGTTCTTAGAATAAAATTCAAATCTGTGCATATCATCACCTGTAAGTCCCTGCATCATCAGTAGCTGTAACAGTTCCTGAGACACAGATGCTTCATATTTACTGAAAAAGTGGATAAACTGGCTATGCATGACTCACATGCAGAAGTAATTCATCAGGATATTATTCATTCCTCATATACCTTCACTGAAAATATATTTACAACTACCAAAGTGCTTCCAAATACTTAATGGGATGGCCAGAGGGATCCACAGCTACAGAAAATTACAAAAATTATCATACTGAGTTTGTCATGAGTATATAAACACACACACACACACACACACACCCCTCTCACACACACCTCACAAAATTTCTAGCGGCTATAAAATAATCTGTTCTCCTCCAAGAAGATAACCAAAACATCCCACTCCCTAGAATTATTAATACAAAGAGTCAAAGAAAAAATGCACTTACCTCCCTTTTTCTACCAAGAGCAAGATATCCACTTTTTCCCCATTTTGAACCATTGTGCTGATTGCTAGAAGGAGAAAAACATCAATACATTTCTTAAGAACATTTATAAAATACCAACTAAATATCCATAAAAATATAATTACTAATACTCCTTGGTCATATGTTTGGGAGTGAGCTTTCATAATTTTATGTAAAAGCTACTATTACCATATGCAACAAATAATTGTGCCCAAACTATATAAATGAGGGAAAAAAATCTTACTTAGTTCTTGCAGTCTTCTTAAGTTCATTCTCCCTTCCTGAACTTCCTGCATTTGAAGGCAAAAATGCAAACTAGACTTGTCCATAGCAAACCAGCCTTTTCTCCACTGATCGAGGGCATGGCAGTCCTTGTAGTCGAGTTGACCAATCAAATTATAGTCAGCTTTTGTTAAGTTTTCAGCCACAAAGGGAACAAAATGCTGTTATAACAAATATAGAAAAGTAATGAAGACAGTGAAAATAAGATACCCCTTCCCTATCTAGAGATATGAGGGAAAGAGGAAAAATTATCTTTGTTTTTCTATTTTAAAGATTTAGAAGTAACCTAAATTTCAAAATAATATTTTAAACTTGCTATCAGTCTTAAAACTGATACCATATGCAATATGAACTTAAAACTGAACAGCTAATCAAGCATTTCAAATGGCAGCATCTGAAGCCATTTTTCTTGAAATATGTAGACTTGAAATAGAAAGACATTCTCTTAGTCAATGTGTGTGGTACTTTCCAAAATGTCAACCTTCACTGTTTGTCTTCATTTGTATCTTTTACAGAATCTCTCCATCTCCCCTTTGTGTACATCATGAATAAGATACCTACCCATAAAGACATACACAGAAATGACTTTACAATATTGAAAAAAAACACTTAATCATCAAAACATGGCTTTATTTGAAGAATGATTTCCCCAAGGTCCTATATGAAGTTCTTCTCCACTTAAGGCTCTAGGAAGGTAGTTCTTCACCTCTTTTGACTACAACTTTTTTTTTTTTTTGTATTTTTCTGAAGTTGGAAACGGGGAGGCAGTCAGACAGACTCCCGCATGCGCCCGACCGGGATCCACCCGGCACACCCACCAGGGGGCGATGCTCTGCCCATCCGGGGCGTCGCTCTGTTGGGACCAGAGCCATTCTAGCGCCTGAGGCAGAGGCCATGGAGCCATCCTCAGTGCCCGGGCCAACTTTGCTCCAATGGAGCCTTGGCTGCAGGAGGGGAAGAGGGAGACAGAGAGGAAGGAGAGGGGGAGGGTGGAGAAGCAGATAGGCACTTCTCCTGTGTGCCCTGGCCGGGAATCGAACCCGGGACTTCCACACGCCAGGCCGACGCTCTAGGCACATTTGGGAGTTGATGCTTCCAGCTCCTCCCCCCCCCTCTTTCTCTCCCTCTCTAAAATGAATAAAATTAAATTAAAAATTGACAACTTTTGAAAACTTAATGAAGAATGGACATTCTCCCCAGGATCTTATATAATATTTTCGTGGCCCTCTAAAGTTCAACCACAGACCCCAAGTTGAAAAACTCCCCTGGATTTAGGGTAATAATGCAATATTTAAATACCTTAGCTATTGCCTCTGTCCATTTTCTTTGGGCTTGAGATGTTTCAGCTCCAAATAAAAACGCACGTTCCGAGGGCAAATAGATCTCAAAGGTAAAGATGGGCCTATGGCACACACAAATAAAAAGATCGCACTTTTATAATTGGCTCTTATGAAAATAAATCACATGATGGTCAACTTTTTAAATATAATTCAGTCTGAAAACAGAACAATGTTGTGAAATCAAACTACCATATGTTTCTGTTCTAAGTGTATTTTATTCAAATGAGTTAAATGGGTCATATAAAAGGAAGAGTGTTCTGATTGCTTCATCGCTACAGTGCATGGCTTTGCTGATGTCCTGGACCCTCCCCGGTTGGTTCCTGTGGCACAGGGCTTTCTTTGGTCTTGTCTTCCTCTCAGGCCACTCCTGGATTTACTTGAACCAAATTGTTCTAAGCGAACACTATCTGAACAGTTTTCTAATTAGCCCTCTTCTCGTCTTACTTCACAAAGTTTCCCTCCATCATTGCATCTTATTCCAAAATTTCATCTCCTTACTATAGAAAAAATTAGAGCACTATCCCAGGTCCTGAATTCTGAATTGGTTTCTCATCCACAGCTTCAGCTATTTTGTGGAACATGCTAAGTATGTACTCTCCTATTACCTTAAAAAAGCCCTCAAAATGGCCCTGGCTGGTTGGCTCAGTGGATAGTACTGGCCTGGCATATGGACGTCCCGACTTCATTTCCGAGTCAGGGCACACAAGAGAAGCAACCCTCTGCTTCTCCTCCTTCTCTCTCTCTTCCCCTCCCACAGCCAGTGGCTTGCTTGGTTTGTCTCAACATCGGCCCCAGATGTGAGTTGCGGGTGGATCCCAGTTGGGGCACATGCAGGAGTCTGTCCCACTATCTCCCCTCCTCTCACTTAAAAAAAAAAAAGCCCTCAAAATACCCTATATCATATAGTTATCTTCCCTCTTCCTCTTTTTTACCCCAAACTCATTACATCTCCTTCATGTTCCAATTTACAGGCATCACCATCTACCTTATCAACAAACCATCATGTTTAATTTATTCTTCCCCTTAACATCAGCTTTTCATCTATTGTAGCTAGTCAGACATTTAATCTTATCACATCAATCACAGTGTTCTCTCAATCCACTGTTTTTTTTTAATCATCTCTTCTTCAAGTTAGACTCTCAGTAATTAGAGTTTCTCTTCTTCCAATCTCTTCCTTCCAATTATATCCAGCATACTTCCAAAAACCTGCATACTCCTCAGTGCCTACATTACTGAGCTCAAACTCTACAATATGCTATCTAAGGTAATCCAGAATCCGGCTGCAAACATTACTCTTTAACTGCATTTCACTGTACATGCTTCCTCCTGTACATCCACTTCTATTGGTACCATTCTATCAAGAATGTTTCATTTTTAAATAATTTTATGCTGGCAACCTAACATTAATTATTTTAAATTTTATTTTATTTACTAATTAAGCAGCTTAATATATTGAGTAAACTTATTTTAACATTTCACGGTCAGATAGAGTACACTGATAATATATTTAGAATAAAAGCTTTGTTAAGATTAAAATAAAAACAAATCAACTAGTAATCAATTTTGTTTGCATAATAAATAAATTCTGACTTACGAGCAAACAACAGCCATCTCAACTAGAATATATTGGTCATTACGTAATAATGTTTCATGAAATTGTATGTAAGTAACAAAGCTTTGCAAATCTCTTCCCTTATATAAAATTTTCATTAAATACTATGCTCCATGCTCCTTATTTTTACTTTTGCATTAATATCATCACAAAATGTGATCAGAAACTTCCACACCAAAGATCTTTGATGCTCTGCTTCTAAAAGTTGTCACAGAAACTCTATTAGCCTGACCAGGCAGTGGCACAGTGATAGAATGTCGGACTGGGATATGGGAGGACCCAGGTTCGAGACCCCTAGGTCGCCAGCTTGAGCGCGGGCTCATCTGGCTTGAACAAAAAGCTCACTAGCTTGGACCCAAGGCCGCTGGCTCGAGCAATGGGTTACTCGGTCTGCTGAAGGCCCACAGTCAAGGCACATATGAGAAAGCAATCAATGAACAGCTAAGGTGTTGCAACAAAAAACTGATGACTGATGCTTCTCATCTCTCTCCGTTCCTGTCTGTCTGTCCCTATCTATCCCTTTCTCTATCTCTCTGTCCCTGAAAAACAAACAACGAAAAACTCTATTAAACTATTCTATGAGACAATGTATTTTCCTTTGCTATCTATTTGAACTGTGGTGCATTAAATGAATGCATAACATTTAACCCTGTTCCACTATTTTAAATAATAAATCTTAAAAATTAGATGGCTACATGTTCAAGAATGGAATACTATAAATTTACTTCTGATTAGATGCAGATATGTTAGCCTTTCATATCACTGAATATAATATTCTACTTTGTACTGAATTCCCTCAGGAACTTTCAGGAACTGCAAAGTGAGTAGGCTTCAAGAAATGATCAAACCCTCCCACAATAAACATCTGAGGCACTGAAATAATGAAACTCTTGTTACTTGGTATGATAAATGTCAGAAAGTGTCCTCATCCTGCCTGTGCAATGATAGACCTACCCTGTATTTAGGTAGAAGTCCTCCTTATGGACAGCCAGGCAAATGACTTCATTGATATTAATGGTGCCATTGGGTGTGGTAGACTTATCATTTTCATAGTAACTCAAGAAGCCTCCTTCAAAAACACACCACTTTTTATTTGTCTCTAAGAAGGAAAAATAATAATAATAACTGAACCCTATCACAATTATAATAAAAAATACAATGTTTAAATAATGACTGCATTTAAATAAATGAATTAATTTTCTGTTTCATGTAAAGAGCACGCTATTGCTTCATGAGACATAAAGTTGTCACACTCTGTTTTCAAAAAAATGTATAATCTAGTAGCAAGGGATGTATACAAAAATAACGGTGAAACTGATGACCAGTGAATCAGGTAGATCCATAAAGCACAGCTGCAAAACAACTCTGAAACAGACAAGACTGAGATCTGTCCAGACTTAGGCAGGAAAGAAGTATAAGGTGAAAAGTGAGACGATTGCTGATCTCAGGTGTACAGAGGAAGAAGGGGTCAGAACATGCAGATCCCATGTTCCGGGACTCAGAAGGACGAGGATCACTGAAGAGAATTAGAGGACTTAGCAAATGACTGATTTGCCTGACAGGCAATAGCTGGTACCTTCAGATATGCAAAATGAGGTCAACAAGAAGTAAGTAACGTTCTGTAAAGTCCCAGAAAGTCTTGGAGAGGCTAATGTCTCCGCAGGTGTGGGGTAAGAAGCTATTAATTGCTACAATTCAACGGAGGACTTGATGATTGAAGTCAAGAACTATTACCTAATGGTTGTTTATGCTTTGTCTTTTTATTTTTTAAATAAAATTTGGGGTAGCTGAAAAAAAGATGCTTATTTGCTCCAGTGGAGTCCAAAGACAGTGGGGCTGGGAAGGTGTCATTTCAGACACCTGTCTGTTATGGCTTGCTTTGCTCCCACTGAATTCTGAAAATTATGTGCAAATATACACTGTGTATCACCACTTACAGTCTTCTAATGGGTTACACATTATTATACATTCCAAAAGTACTCTTTGCATTTAGCTTACTTCCCGACTAAACCACAGGCACTGAAAATATAAATGCAAAGGAGTTGAAACAAAAGGGATGAACGCCAACTAAACACAATGATTTTATATATATAATATGTCTCTGTATTGCCAAATTGTTATTAATCTTCATTGTTCCTTTTTAACTCGCACTTATAAAGTAAAATAATGAGCCTTGCTAATTAAGCAACAACGAAAAACCACCATCCCAAATATTTCCTATTGAAAGGCACTAACATGTGAAAATTAAACTCAGAAAGTGTTATCTTCTATTAAAATTTAATGATGTAATTCAAAGTTCGGTTTGCCTAATAACTCTATAAATGAGGGAAAATACTAAATTCAAATATTTCAATAAAGTAATTCAAGGAAAGAAAAGTTATTTGAAATTTTCACTTTCCCTAGATGAAATAAATTATTATTATTATTTTTAAATTATCACCTCACCATCCTCTTTTGGATTCTAGACTATACACACTCTCACATTGTTAAGTTACTGCGAAGAACTAAGTTATATAAATAACTATCAATGTTGCATTTGAAATACACATCAAATCTACAGACATTAAGGCTACTAAACAAGGTCTATAGGTACAGATATAATGAAGAAAGTCTATAAATCAAGTAATTTTCCAATTCTGATCACTATATGTGGTTACTTCAGAGAACACTCTTATTTTTAAGAAATACAGGCTGAGGCACTGAGAACTAAAGGGGCATCAAATCTGCAACTTACTCAAGTAATTCTGAAAATACATATACATGTGCATATGTGTATGTATGTACATATATAATACATATGTAAAGAAATGTACAACGTTAATATTTGAGATGACTGGTGAAAGATACATGGGGATTCTTTGTACAATACTTGCAACTTCTCTGTAAGTCTGAAATTATGTTAAAATAATTACAAATGAAATGTGACAAGAAAGACTTATTTCCCTTTATCATGGGTGGAGTGGCTGTGAGAAGTAGAAGAAAAGACGATGTATTCAGCCTCAAACACCAGCATGGGGAGGAACATTCGAAAGGCAAGGCCCCCGAGAACTGTAGGACCACTGCGTTCTGAGAATGTGACCACCACACAGAAGGCTGCATCGGAACTTGCAGAAGAAAACAGCACAAAGAATTTCTTTATGGCTACTGGAAAGGAAATCTAACTGAGAGCCCATCCATTCCTGCTGGAAGGTGATGTATTGTTCTGGGACCCTAATGTTCTGAGTCACATAAAAGACACAAAAGGGTATTGTTTTATTTCAGATTTCTAAAATATAAGGAAAAGTCAAAGTACTAAGTTATAAAATAATTTTAAAACAATGTACTCAGATGCCTAAAATAACTCTGTAAAGAATAAAGCAGAGCCCTGGCCGGTTGGCTCAGTGGTAGAGCGTCGGCCTGGCGTGCAGGAGTCCCAGGTTCGATTTCCGGCCAAGGCACACAGAAGAAGTGCCCATCTGCTTCTCCACCCCTCTCCCTCTCCTTCCTATCTGTCTCTCTCTTCCCCTCCTGCAGCCGAGGCTCCACTGGAGCAAAGTTGGCCCAGGCGCTGAGGATGGCTCCATGGCCTCTGCCTCAGGCGTTAGAATGGCTCTGGTTGCAACAGAGCGATGCCCCAGATAGGCAGAGCATCGCCCTCTGGTGAGCATGCCAGGTGGATCCCGGTCGGGCGCATGTGGGAGTCTATCTGACTGCCTCCCCGTTTCCAACTTCAGAAAAATACAAAAGAAAAAAAGAATAAAGCAAAGAGCCTGACCAGGCAGTGGCACAGTGGATAGAGTCTCAGACTGGGACACAGAGGACCCAGGTTTGAAACCCTGAGGTCGCCGGCTTGAGCGCGGACTCATCTGCCTTGAGTGCGAGCTCACCAGCTTGAGCGCAGGGTCGCTGGCTTGAGCATGGGATCATAGACATGACCCCATGGTCACTGGCTTGAGCCCAAAGGTCACTGGCTTGAAGCTGAGGTCTCTGGCTTGAGGCCAAGGTTGCTGGCTTGAGCAAGGGGTCACTCACTCTGGTATAGCCCCATGGTCAAGGCACATACGAGAAAGCAATCAGTGAACAACTAAGGTGCCGCAACAAAGAATTGATGCTTCTCATCTCTCTCCTTCCTGTCTGTCTGTCCCTGTCTGTCCCTCTCTCTGTCACACACACACACAAAAGAATAAAGCAAAGAAATGTACATGTGCTCAGAGCACTGATCACTGGCACAGGGTAGAAATTCCAGCCCATCCTCAGTCCACAGGCAGCTGTAATCCAATCAAAGGGGAGTTGTTTTTGGAATAACAACCATCAGGTGGTACCTTTCGGGGTGTGAATGCTTCATGGAGGGAAGCTAGCCTAGGTCTGAAGTGATAAAAAAAATTCACAGGAAAACACAGCTTCTGAATTAGTCATTTATGACTAAAAAGGCAGGTTTCTAAAGTAGCGAAGAAGGCATTCTGAACGGCAATCATTCCATAATTTTGGGGATAAAACATTGTGAGAAAAGTCATGGAAAGAGGAAACTACTGGAAACCTATTTGGCCAGAAACTCGGACTACACATGGAGCTGGGACATGGGAAACAGGACCACAGGCTTCCGGCCGAGGCCGGGCCCAGCAGTCCCATGTGACAGGTGTTCAGGAGTCTGTACCTTTCTCAGTAGACAAGTGCGAGTCCTTGGGAGGTCTTAAACAAAAAGTGCCAAATACATGACACATAAAATAAATGTAAGTGCAGAACCTAATTATGCAAATGCTAACGAGAAACAAACGACAGAGCTCTTTAAAAAGGTGAGTACAAACTCATTTTAAGTGAGAAATATGGGCTTGAGGAGCTTCAGTCCTATAGCATTATCATCCCTATAACCCTTGATTAGCTTCATTTTCATAAGTGAAAATGGGCCAGAGGTCAGACAGGAGAGACATGGATATTACCTTTGAGGATTTATAATAACAAAGCTGTGATAGCAAATCTTGACATTCCTATTCATTTGGGAAGCAATGAAAAGCTGCAACAAAATTATGTTGGACTGCATTGGTCTGCGTAGGCCAATTTCAGATATGCTCTGCAGATTCCGACCTTGAGAAATGTCAACTCCATCCATGACGCCTTGTTGGCTATGGAAGAAGTCTTACTATTACTTATTATTCAGTTACCAGAAGACATCTACCAGAAACCAAACTGGGGCCACTCACAATGGATACCCCTCAGAACGCAAGCTGCTCAACAGATACAAGGTCATGTGATGGCGGTCGGACTGACGGGAGGGTTTGTCCATTCCTTCTATTCAATCTCAATGTTTAGGTCAGGGATGACAACCAGTACTAGAAATTACTCAAGCACAGATGAAGGACTCCAGAGACGACCTACTGAAATTCGACTATGAAGTGATACGGATGTGAGCGTTGGAGATTTCGGTTGTACCCTACAGCCGGTAGGATCTACCTAAACTCAAGGGTTTACTGGAAACCAGAAGCAGTCCCTTCATGGCCTCTCCTTGTCCTCCTCATCCCGTTATCATCACATTTACGTGCCGTGCATTGTTCTACACTCTTCATGTACCTTGACTCACTGCATCCTCAGAACAACGCCATTAGGTCAGTTCCATTACTATCTACCCCTCCCTTGTATCCTGCAGACAGGCACAAAACAGTCCGTCGACTCTCCCAAGATCACACAAGTACTTTGCATCCGAGTGGGAAGCAGGAGCCAGGCAGTGAGCTCACAAAGCTCCAGTCTCAACTCCTTCAGGTACTACCTCTCCATGCCTGTTGTACAGGGGAAGCATGTATGTCCATTTTTAAAATGTATTAGGGTAGAGTAGAGGTCTTACCTTCTAACACCTATGTGCACAATAAGTCTGAGATAGTTAAGGTGAAACTTATTTTTAGAAAGCATGAAGTCATTGCCTGATGAGGAATTTCCTAAACTGACAGTATACTGCATCCACTGACAATAAGAATACAACTAGGGGCCCTGACCAGGTGGATCAGTAGATGGACTGTCATTCCCGCATGCCAAGGTCGTGGGTTCGATTCCTGGTCAGGGCATGGATGAAAAGCAATCAATAAGTGCACAACTGAATGGAACAACTAGGTGGAACTTAGAATTGATGCTTTCTCTCTCTCTCTCTCCTCTCTCACTCTGTCTCCCTTCCTATCTCTCTCTCAAATAAAAAAAAATAACAATACACACTAGGAATCATTTTCATTTAAAACTAATGTTTTAGCCTTGGAAACACTTCTTAAAACTGTACAATCCAGGCATTCATAAAACAACAGATCTCCAAAATTCCTCAATGCTAATCTATGAAATTAAAAATAAACAGATGATACAGAGTTTCTAGTAACCCTATCAATAACTTTCTTTTTAAAAATCAAACACTGTGTCAACAACCCAAAGTAAACTGCTAAGGGGAAAAATCATGGTTGAGGGAAAAGACCAGAAAACAAGAGCAGAACGCTATCCTTCAGCTCTGCACTGAGGGTTAACAAGAGCCATCAATCTTCCTTTGCACGAGCTCTAAATTGAGAAGGAAAAGGAAAACACAGATCAGTCTTCATAACCAGAGGCTAGGAGAACTTCAAGTCCTAGAAACCTGCGCTGACAGTCCGAGGCCTCTGTAGCTCTGAAGGGCCGCGCGCTCTTCTTCTCGGCGTTTAATCATTCGGCTCCTTGGCGTCCGGACAAGCGCTGATGGAATGGCGCGGTCTGGGTGCCCGCCACTCAGAGGCAGAGGGGACAACCACACTTTAATCTCTAAATCTCTCCGAATAATTCATCTTTTCCATCAAGCTGGTGCTCAACAGGAGTAATGCCACGACAGGATCTTGAGGGCAAAGAGAAAGAGAAAAACAAAAACACGAGAACTGCAGGCTTCTTGGTATTTTGACTTTTTCTCTTTTGTTCTTAAGTAGGCTCCTTCTGAACAAAAAAAAATGTTGTTTTTTTGCCAGCAAGTAGTATTTTTATACACAGGTGAAACACAAAATATTAACAAGTCACCTGCCCTTCTTCACTGGTAGTAACGTGATTTGGGAAATGATCGTTTATTCAACAGAGAGTGATCACGCGACCACCACGTGTCAAACACGGTTTGAGGCACCGATGATTTAAAAATCCTGAATAAGCCAGAAAATGCTGAGGGTCCACTGACCTTTCACTCTGGAGGGAAAGAGACACAGGCCAGTGAAGAAGGGAGCACCTTGGTGTGCCCAGCGCTGCCATGGAGCGGGCACGGACCCCGAGAGAGAAGGGCTGGCAGTGGGAACGCGCGAGCAGAGGGCCCGGGCCATGTCTGACCAGGCAGCGCTGCCATGGAGAGAGAAGGGCTGGCAGTGGGGACGCACGAGCAGAGTGCCCGGGCTCTGTCTGATCAGGCAGCGCTGCCATGCAGCGGGCACGGACCCCGAGAGAGAAGGGCTGGCAGTGGGAACGCGCGAGCAGAGGGCCCGGCTCTGTGTGACCAGGCAGCGCTGCCATGGAGCGGGCACGGACCCCGAGAGAGAAGGGCTGGCAGCGGGAACGCGCGAGCAGAGGGCCCGGCTCTGTCTGACCAGGCAGCGCTGCCATGGAGTGGGCACGGAACCCGAGAGAGAAGGGCTGGCAGTGGGGATGCATGAGCAGAGTGCCCGGGCTCTGTGTGACCAGGCAGCGCTGCCATGCAGCGGGCACGGACCCCGAGAGAGAAGGGCTGGCAGTGGGAACGCGCGAGCAGAAGGCCCGGCTCTGTGTGACCAGGCAGCGCTGCCATGGAGCGGGCACGGACCCTGAGAGAGAAGGGCTGGCAGCGGGAACGCGCGAGCAGAGGGCCCGGCTCTGTGTGACCAGGCAGCGCTCCGCTGATCCCCGAAAGAAGGAGCCAAAACGGAGGAAGGGGCCTCCTTGCAAAGTGAATAGCAATTGGCACGATCCAAACAAGGCAGAAAAGAATGGGGCACCTTGCGGAAACAGACAGGAAACCAGTGTGGCCAGGCATGCTGTAGCGAAGGAAGGAAGACTATGGGACGAAAGAGAGAAGGCAGGAGAGAGAGGGTCTTTAGGTCCTAATAAGGAGCAGGGTTATGCTCTGGAATGGGGAACCATTCAACTGGACTTGAACAAGGGCAGCACACGACCTGATTGAAACTTTTAAGGACCACTGAGTCCGATTTTTGGAGACTGCTTTGGAGGGAACGAGGGCAGATACAGGCAAAAAGTGAGGGAGCTGTCACAGCCCAGGCAGGACACGATAGTGGCTGGAGCTAGAATTGTATCAGTGCAGACAGAGAATAGCCAACTGATTCATAATCCATTTTGAGTTTCAAAGAATAGACCCTGCTGACCAACTGGATGGAAGAAATGGAGACCACCGCAGAATACCATGACGGATGATTTCCAATGAATTAACTTTTGTGTGCTGCACAGCCAAAGGCCAAAGCTCCATTTCATATTCCTTGAAAGAGATGTGCTACAATGAGAAAACATCCCTCATTAAATTGCACATACACAGAATGCACCAGTTTCTGCTTTTTCGAATATATTTTAACAGCAACAAAAAGAATCTATAGTTGATTTAGAAAAGATAAAAGGAAACAATGGCTTAGTTACAAGTTTAAAACATCAATTCAATCCTCAAATAATTAAGGGAAAAAAAACCTATTTCAAGGAAACAGTCAAACTGGTAAGTCTATAAATAGTATAACCACAATTGTCAAGGTTTTAGCCTGCAGGGTGCTTATGACATACTGGAAAGCTTTGGGGAAAAAAGTCTTTATACTTCAGATTTCTTACTTCATATAATAGTTTGACGGGTGGGTCTAAGATTGCCTACTGTTTAGAAGAAACATTCTAGAAATCTGGTTAAACTTATTTACAAGTACATTAATTGCCTTATTATCTAATTGTTTCAATAATTTCTATAGTCTATTCACAGATCATTTAGGTAATTTCTCCCTTTTCTCTGAGCAGTCGACTTTCAGTCCTTAAGAGTTTAACACTGAACCAGGAGTAACAGAAGATGAGGAAAATCTCTGTAAAAATTCGCAATTTATTATTGGTTAGGTTGACTTAAGGGCGACACTAAAATCCAATTGCTCAGAGAATCAAAAACATCTAAACTCCAAGGACAAACATGCTCTGACAGCCCAGTGCCATCGGCCAGCGCGCTGTGACCAGCCCAAAGTGTCACAGTAACAATGGTAACACAACTCAGATGTCAAACTCTGCTTTGTACTGAACTCCACCATTTTTCATGTGAAAATCCGCATAATATCAATTATCTTGCAGAGTTTTTATGAGGATTACAATTAATGTATGTAAAGTACCTAAAACAACGCCTCACATATAGTAAATGCTCACTAAAAGACTGCCCGTTTTCAGAAAAACCCAATGAAAGACAGCTAATCCCAACATAATTCTGCTTAGGGAAGTAATTTTTTTTTGGAAGTGAGGCGTTCATACTGAAATAATCACTTCAAAAGCACAAGGATCCGGATTAACACTTTAAAGTGGGTTTCTGATCCTACTGCTCCTGTGGGGCGTGGAACGCAGCTGGATTGTGCCACCGGGAACCAATAGGGCCCTGAGCCTCGGACCGCCCACCATCTCTCCACCTGCACAGCTTAGTCGCCCTTAAATTCCTTTTGTTTCAGGAAGACAGAGCTCATATTTTCCTGCCTATATTTCTAAAATTAGTTCAAATATTTGTCCCATGAGCATGGGAGCATGGGGCCAGTGTCTTTCTCGTTCTTGTATTCCTAATGCCTGCCTCGCACACACCTGACACAGGAGCTAGGTGGATAAATGCCTGCGGAGATGCCGCTCAGATAATTCCCCAAACGTAGAATAGGCTGTTAAATCAATTAATTCCCATCATTATTTGAAAACCACGCTAAGCTTTATTTTACACACACACACACACACACACACGCACACACACACAAACACACACATGCACACATCCGCACACCACTTACCATCCGAACAAACTGAATGACCTAACATCACTCACTATTCTAACAGAATGTGCACTGAAAACTCGCCAGTCCTTCCTAGGTGTTGACATTTATCTATATATCTTATCTCCCAAGTTAGAGAGTCTGTCCCTAAAGGGAAGGGGCTGAGTTTCACATTTCTTTGGAAGAACCCTTAAATCCTGGAACAGAATCGGTTGGCCCTGCAACAAACATCAGCGAGTTCTGTTGAGAATTCACTGGGCGTTCCACCCCGTGGTAAACCCGCTGCAGTTCAGGAAATCGTATCTGCACCTGGAAGCGTTTATAAATCCTAAGAAATAGATTTCTCTGCTACAAGATCAAATCTAGTATCTTCAGGGGGGGAAGAAACCATCAAAATTTAAACCTAATTGTTTTGATAATAAAATATAGCTTGATCAGGTAACAAAATCTAAAAGGAGCAGAAAAGATACCTTCCAGCAGTTTCTTCTCTGTGGAGAGTTTTGAAGCAGCAGACGGAGCCTGGTACAGAAAGTCACAGAGGAACGAGCCCTGGGAAGACTCTTGACTTAACCCACCTTCAGAATGAATGTCGTGTTGAGGAAAATCTAGAAAATTCACAGAAATAATGCAGTTGAAATAGAAAATGTAAACAATTTTCCTTTTGCTCATAAATGGGTGAGTCCCGAGCCAGAAGGGAAACTACTTCAAACATACCACAGAATAAACATACACAGATATTCACTTTACTTTGCATAAAACATGCAAAAGAAGCACTCAAGTGACGTTTATTATTCATATATGAAAATCGGATTTAATTTTGGTGAAAATGATAATGTAGGATTAACTGTTTTAATCTTCCATTTGTGAGATTAAAGAAACATAAAAGATTTACTTCCTGAACTTCTTAAAATTAAAGAAAACCTAATCTTATGCATCCTCCATCTCTTTTGGTAGTTACGTCCTTTTTCTTCATTACGATGGTTGTTCTTTTCTCAGAAATAAACAGATTTGTGCTTCAGGCCATGTAGGGACATATCAGAAGGAACAGGCTAATGAAAGGACAGGGACAAACCTGAGAACTTGTTGTGGTAGAGGAATTCCATTTGCAGACTCTGCCCAGCCTTCTTGGCCAGCAGATAGGGGGTGCTGTGCACGGGGTCTCCAGTTGCACACATAACGTCTGCTCCGCTGAACAGCAAAGCCATTGTTTCCAGAACATCCGATTTCACCACAGCAGCACACAGAGCCTGCTCACGGAAAGAAAACATACCTGTTCAAGGAAGGAAACACTTCCTAACTATTAAAATGTGTGAAAATCTGTCAGTTTGTATGTGTTATGAAGTCTGTACTCCTTTTTAACTGAGACATCTAAGCATGCCTTGAATAGGCACAAAACTCCTGCTCTGTTTGAATTTCAATGATAACTCAAGACCTCCAAGTCTCAATTCACTGTTTTATTGCTAATGTGTTCCAAACCTCCCAATCCAGGATGTTTGCTTTGGAAGACATTTTTTTATACTTATATACTATGATAGTGACTGATGCTCAGAAAATTCAAAATATTTCAAATGTAACAATAGATTGTCCACTAAATGTTTCATCATATGAATGTTATATGTATGTATGTATGTATGTATGCATGCATGTACTGCCCATCCTAATCGAGATCTGTAGATTCAATTACTGTTGTGTTTTGGTAATTTGAAAGATGAGTCCAAATTCAGAACCTTTCCTTTTGGGAGAGGGGTATGTGGGGAGGAGAAGCGGTAATCAGACACAATAAAGCATTACTGACTTGCGTTATATATCACCGTTGTACAAACAGAATTGCTGGAACCTGATTTCTTTTTTCGAGGTAATAAGCTGCCTTTACATCGCTTCTCATCCTCTCTCCCTGCTTTCTTACTTCATTGGCTTCCCATTGGCTTCCAAACCCTCTCCTTTCGGCACCCTGATCCCATCTGACTTTAGCCTCAGGTTCACTATTTCCCTCCTTCCTGACGTTGCATCTGGACGGATCACTAATTTGCCCACCATAGTGAAACTTCAGGATAATCACTCAATAACTATCCCAACGGACAGCTTAAGAGGCAGCCAGCGAGTCCCAGGATGCATGCACAGTGCCAGCCTGGAGGGTCTACTCTTTCAATAGCACTTACCTTTTCTACCAGGGTCTAGCTGACCTCCAGAAGCTGAGCTTCCTTCACTGCAGAATCAAGAAGCCTGAATTCTTGTACCTGACTTGCACTAATTATCCAGGTGATCCTGGGCAAGCCCTTCTCCCCTCTGGGTCTTAGTTCTTTTGTACCTGAAAAATGAGGGTACTGGAAAATATAACAGCTAATGCCCCTTCCACTTTGCCCTCTCGGTCTAGTCACATGTATTTCTTCTTCTTGTCCCTCTCATCGCCCTATTCCTATCCTTCACAACACTGTATTTGCTATGGTGCACTCACTGACGTTCATCTGTTCATGGTCAGTCTCCCCTATTGAAACTCACCCTCATTAATGAAATAAGCACATTTTTACTACAAATTGTATCCCCAGCACCAAAAGAGAATTCAGCAAGTTATAAGTATGCAATAAATATCTATTCACTAAGAACACCAATGGGGAAAGGATAAAGTCTTCAGCAAATGAAGGTGGGACACTGGATAACCACATGCAGAAAAATGAAACGAGAAGCCTATTCTACACCACTCACAAAAATTAACTCGAAAGGTATTAAAGACTTAAAAATAAACCCTGATACTGTAAATTTTTTAGAAGCGTGTGGCAATCTCCTTGACATAGGTCTTTACAATGATTTTTGTATACGTAGTGGGGCTACATCAAACTTAAAAGCTTTTGCACAGCAAAACAAGCAACAAAATGAAAAGCCAACCTAAAGAACACAAGAAGGTATTTGCAAACCATTTAACAGATAAGTGGTTAATATCCAAAAATATAAAGAACACATGCAACTCAATTTTAAAATAATCTGATTAAACAATGGACAGCGAAGCTTAATACAGATCTTTCCAAAGAAGACATCTAAATGGCCAACAGGTACATGGAAACACGTGCAACAGCACTAGTCATCAGGCCAACCAAAACCACAATAAGATATCACCTCACACCTGTCAGAAAGGCAACGCTCAAGAAGACAAGTGCCGGCGAGGATATGGAGAAGCGGGAACCCTGGCACTGCTGGTGGGAATACAAACTAGCTCAGCCATGCTGGAAAACAGGATAGAGATTTCTCAGAAAAATTAAAAATACAAATACCATATGATGCGCCAATCCCACTTCTGAATGAATATATATATATACATATATATATATGTGTATATATATATACACAAAAGAAATAAAACAGATTATTGAAAAGATATCTACATCCCAATGTTCACAGCAGCATTATTATTCACAATGGCCAAGATACGGAAACAACCTAACTGCCCCTCATTAAATGAATGGATAAAGAAAGAAGCAGTATGCATATATAATAGTGTATTATTCAGCCATAAGAGAGAAGGAAATCCTACTATTTGTGACAGCACAGATAGACCTTGAGGGCATCCAGCTTAATGAGATCAGCCAAAAAAAGACAAATATTGTATAGAATCACTTATATCTGAAATTGAAAAAAAAATCCAAACTCATAGAAACAGAGAGCATTAGAATGGTGGTTCCAAGGGGCTGGGAGCAGGCGTGAGACGGGAAGAAGTTTAAGGGTTCAAACTAAGAACTAGTAGGTAAATAAATTCTGGGGGGTCTGTGTTACACACTTCAAAACTGCTGAGAGACTAGATCTGAAGTATTCTCATCACTAAAAAGAAATAATAATTAGGTGATGTGATAAAGGTGTTAGCTAAAGCTATAGTGGTGATCATATTGCAATATACAAATGTATCTAATCACCAAAATAAATACCTTAAACTTATGCAATAGTGTGCATTCATTACATCACAAATTTTTAAAATATCTATTCAATAAGATATTTTTTTGTAAAAATTATTTACTGATATTAAGAGTATCATTTTTAAGAAGCCCAAAGTGGAAGTAAATCCTAATAGGTCAACTTCCTTATAAACAGTCTTAGAAAGAATCCAATCACTAGTAACTAATGTAAAACCTACCTAGTGCCTTAGCTCATGGGAACTGTGTGGTGTGGCAGACAAGGCCTCATTTGGGGACATCTGAACTGAACGACTGACAAGATCCCCATCACCATCCAAACAAGAGGAACCACTGGGGGAAGGCACGCCCTGGTTCTCCAGCCTCACCAATTACTACTCTTCCTCAAGTCCACAGCTTACTGTTTACACACTGTTTCTTAAGAACCTCCAGTATACAAAATTAGATTAATTAGAACCCTTGCTCTATGATCCCCTATCATCATTTTTTCCAAACATGTCTGGTATAATTGGTCAGTTATTTTCATGATATAATTACCACTCATAAAACCACCACCCAAACAAAATTAAATGTCTAAATAGTAACCTATATAAATATATGGCTCCCTGCTCCCATCCTATCTCTCTGAGGCATCCTACATTAGGTGCCTAGCCTGAATCTTAAATTTATCGTGTGCCACTGCTTTAATCAATTGGTGGCCTCACTTTACAAATACCAGAGGTATTCAAAGATGAAAACTTTAGTTAATGGGAACTAAACCCACAGAAGAGAAATGTAGATCAATTGTATAAATCTTATAATGTCTAGGGAAGTGCAAAGTCTTTACTTATTTTCCAAAATGTTCAGCGTAATGCTACTTGCCTGGAGATCCTTATCTAATAAGTATTGGCATTAAAAGCATTCTAAAGGCCTGACCAGGTGGTAGCACAGTGGACAGATTGGGATGCAGAGGACCCAGGTTCGAGACCCCGAGGTCACCAGCTTGAGCGCAGGCTCATCTGGGTTGAGCATAGCTCATCAGCTTGAATCCAAGGTCGCTGGATTGAGCAAGGGGTCACTAGCTCTGCTGTAGCCCCCAGGTCAAGGCACATATGAGAAAGTAATCAGTGAACAACTAAGGAGCCACAACAAAGAATTGATGCTTCTCATCTCTCTCCTTTCCTGTCTGTCTGTCCCTATCTGGCCCTTTCTCTCTATCTCTGTCACAAAAAAAAAAAAAAAAAAAAAAAGGCATTCGAAAGAACTGAGAGCCATGGAAGAAACATTCCCTAAGCATATAAAAAAGTGTATGTTGTAGATATGTATACAAAGAAAAGCCTCCTGACTCACAAGAACTGGAACTAGCAATCTAAAAAGGAGAGGGGGCAGGACGGTTAAGAAAGCCTGGGCCGTAAGGGAGAAGACCAAGTGGGTAGCACAAAATGGTCACAAAAAGACCTGGAATCACTCAGCCAAAGGCAAGTGACAGTTCAAATCAACGGCACTAAGCAATGTCTTACATGTTACAATAAACTGAGTAAATGATGTTAATTCTGGTGAGAGCAAGTCAACAGTGTATGAGCTGAAGACTCCGTGCTCACAAAAAGTAGGGGATATTTTATAGCTTCACGTTCATTTTGAAATACGCCCTGATTTTTGTGAGCAGTATATATTCAGTATCCTGTCCCTGCATGGGAACACTGTCGAAGGTTTAAGAATAATGAGATATGCCCAAGTGATCTGGAATCTCCTGGAGGAAGCGTTTACCTGCTACTGATGACAACTCCTAAAGTGGAACAATGGGAAATCGTTGACACGATCTCAAGAAAGGAAGCACAACACAATTAAACAATAACTTCATCAAACAGCAGAGGAGTTACTTCTTCCCCAAGTCTCTGGCACATAAATATGTACCAAAAGGTATTAAAATCCAGGCCTACTGTCGTTTACTGTTGTATCCGGTACCTTGTTTAATTCTTCCTTGGTGAGAGATGCCAAAAGGGTTTTTCTGAATCTTCCTTCTTTGTACTTCTGAGTAATAAAGGTTTTTCTCTTTTCTACTGGTGAGTCCATGTGTAATTCTTCATCTTTTTGAAGATTGCCAGCCCAAAAGTCGTTTGCTCTTTTGTTCCCAATGACAATAAATAGCTGAATTATCAAAAAAAAATTATTAAAACATATCAGTTCCTGAAATGTGTTTAAATCTGCAGAAAACTGACTCACATTATAAATTAAAGCGTAACTTAGCACAAAGTATGCAAAAAGCACAAGAAAGAATCCAACTCTTTCAGGAAGATGGAGTGCGAAGGCAGATTCTATTTCTGTGTTAGGTACAGGCTAGCTGCTCTTCATAATGGTAGAAGATTAGTGGGGAAAGAAACTGCAAGCCACACAAGTTGCAGCAAAAGCATTATTACTTTCTGAAGCTCACACTGAGACAGATTCATTTAAAATGGCTGAGCAGGTGGGCTAACGTGGTGGAGCGATGCTGTAACCCGAGCAGAAAACGGAACCGGGAGACAGCAAGTTAGACACGATCGCAGTTAATGACAGAGCAGGGCCAAGATAAAGAACGGCCAAGTTCGCCCAATGTTGTCATCACTTTTCTAATATTTCATCCAGGCCGGGTCAAAAGGAAAGTAAATTCCGGCTTAACGAAAAAGGTGTCAAGCCTCTAAAAGTAGTTATTACTTACTAAAACTCCGTGTACTTTTTATCTTTAAGATACCTATCTCATTTGGGAAGCGCTGTGAAAGCTAACGTAGAAAGCTGCTCCTATCAAACAGGCTGGCAGCCACTTTCATGATGTGGTGAGGACTTCATCGCGGAGCTCCCAAAGCGGACCTCCCCGCCCCGACCTCCGCTAAACGCCGCCGCTGTGACTGGACTTACTTCGATGAGTTCATTACTCCAGATGCTTGCATCCATTTTTAGACTTCTAACCTTGGAATCTTTTGGTCCTAAAGATCTATGTTGTCCTGAAGGCAAAAAAAAAAAAGTTGCATTTTTATTTTAATTCATATGTAAATGCATTTTACCTTTTAAAAAAGTGTGTATGGCCCTGGCTGGTTGGCTCAGCAGTAGAGCATTGGACTGCTGTGTGGAAGTCCCAGGTTTGATTCTTGGTCAGGACACACAAATGATTGCTTCTCCACCCCTCCTCCTTCTCTCTCTCTCTCTTCTTTCTTTCTCTTTCTCTCTCAGAGCCATGCTCAAACAGTTTGGGCAAGTTGGCCCCCAGCACTGAGGATGCCTCCATGACCTCGCCTCAGGCAGTAAAATGTGTCGGTTGCTGGGCAACAGAGCAGTTCCCTAGATGGACAGAGCATCGCCCCATAGTGGATCCCTGTCGGGGCACATGCCGGGAGTCTTTCTCTGTCTCTCTGCCTCTCACTTAATAAAAAAAAAAAGTGTGTATGTATGTGTGCATGGATGTGTGTGATTATACATTTTTTTAACTAAATACACTAATATCTAATTTCCACACTGGAGTAGTGATGGTATTTCTACAGAAATCATAACCAAGCACAACGAAGATAACAGCAATCACCTTTATCACCACCCTGTACTGGTATAAGCTATACTCTTAAAAGGGTGTATGGATGTATATGTGTATGTGTGTATGTATGTATGCACGTATGCCTGTATGTATATACATACATATATATGTTCTGCATTGTTTGGTAATTAACTAGAACTTATAGGTCACTGAAAATATTTTATAATAGGTCTGTGAAAATGACATGCATGTGAAAATTATCTCTTTACTCTTTAATAAAAAAGAAACCTAGCTACCACTCTAATAAATGTGTACTTAAAAATCTTCAGTGAACTCTTTATTCTATTATTTTATGCCTGGTTGAGAATAAGAGCCCAGCATTCTATTATCATCCATTCAATTCTGCTTTATAAATCAACATTCAGTCATTACTGGGCACCCAGGCATATGCCGGCATGGCAGCTGCTTTATTTCTATGCTGAGAAGAACAAGAGGTACACAAGACATTATCCTTGATCATAAGGACCTTCTGCCTTCGGAGCATGGAAGCTCATTCCTCTCTCTACCATAAAGGTTCCTTTCCTCTCTTCTTTGAGATGGAGCCTACTCAGAACACAAATCCCTACAATTCCCAGGGCAGTTATTTGCACAGGTTTGCATTTACAAAGACTCCCTAAAGGCGGGGGGCGGGGTTCAAACTCAGAGCCATGTGGGAAGAACTGGATGGGATGCTAGAGCAGCCATGTGGGAAGAACTGGATGGGATGCTAGAGCAGCCATGTGGGAAGAACTGGATGGGATGCTAGAGCAGCCATGTGGGAAGAACTGGATGGGATGCTAGAGCAGCCATGTGGGAAGAACTGGATGGGATGCTAGAGCAGCCATGTGGGAAGAACTGGATGGGATGCTAGAGCAGCCATGTGGGAAGAACTGGATGGGATGCTAGAGCAGCCATGTGGGAAGAACTGGATGGGATGCTAGAGCAGCCATGTGGGAAGAACTGGATGGGATGCTAGAGCAGCCATGTGGGAAGAACTGGATGGGATGCTAGAGCAGCCATGTGGGAAGAACTGGATGGGATGCTAGAGCAGCCATGTGGGAAGAACTGGATGGGATGCTAGAGCAGCCATGTGGGAAGAACTGGAATGGGATGCTAGAGCAGCCATGTGGGAAGAACTGGATGGGATGCTAGAGCAGCCTCAAGAACTCACAGAATCTGAGCTGAGGCAACAGGAAGAGAAACAAAATGGAGAGCAGATACACTGCAGAGATAAATGGATGGGACTTGCTGGACTTTAAGGAGAGGGAAAAGGACAAGAGAATCTCTCAGAGTTTAAGCTTTAATGCAGGGTTGGCACGATCGCTTCTGACCAAGTTTGTAATCTAGGCGAATGTGCACTTTTATGCAGTGAACTGGGCACCAGAGGGAGGTCCGCTGTTCACCTGTTATTTCTGAGGTCCACTGGGCAAATCCAAGCAGAGATTCTAATAGTAGGTAGATATAAGTGTGGTTTCCAACCAGAATCCTCTGTGTAAAAATGAGAGTTGAATTCAAACGGTAAATGCCATCACTCAGGAACATCAGAGTGGAAGAGAGCAGAGCATGTAACTAACCCAAGGGAACACGCACATGCAAGGAGCAGGCAGAGGAAAGGTCACCTGAAAAGGGTGCCCAGAGTAGGAAGGGAACCCTGAGAACATGGTCCCCTGGAAGCCAGGGCGGATGGGTAGTCACCAAGTGCCAGGCTGATCAGGAGAGTGAAATACTGCAGAAGACAGTCAAGACAGGAAGTGACCACACAGAAACTGGGAGGTTTCAAATGCACTGGTAAATGTGATGAAAACATTATTACTGGAGTAGAGAGAAAAGAAGGCTGAAGAAATCAGGTGCTGAAGAAAAACTAGGGAGTTAAGGAAAGGCAGAAAATCCATGAAGATCACTACTCTTGAAAGTCTGAGGCTGTTAAAGGAAAAAGGGACAAAGAATGATATTCCAGAAGGGAATGGCAAGTTCAGAGCGCTGGTGGTCACAGGACAGACCAAGGCAAGTTCACAAACCAAAGCGAAAGAAACCGCACGTGAACAGTTACACAGAGAGTGAGTGATGGGGTGAGGAGCCTAAGAAGGAAGGGAAGATGGGGGACACGAGCAGAAAGAGCAGCCCGACACATAGGCCAGCTCTTCCTGCGACTGGAGAGGAGAAAAGAACAGGAAAAAATGCAAAGAAGAGGGGGATTAGCTAATGCTACTGACACTGTTAATTAGCTCTTTAGAAAATCTACCCTACTGTGATGAGAAATGTGGTAGCACAGAGCTCCAGAGAAGTGTTCAGGGTTTGAAGCAAGTGTCCCTGGCCTGGCTCTGGCTGATGCAGGTCCTTCCTCTCTCTCAATGAAACTTGTACCCTACACTCGCCCTTATCATGCCCTACTGTAATACCAGTTACGTGTGACTGCAGGGAATGCCATGTCGTTTACATTGTTTTATTCCTGGGACCAGTACAGTAGCTGGTAGAGCAAAGAGATGAAGTGAAGTCGGGGTTGCAGCTAACCTTCTTCCAGACCTCCACAATGACATACCCACGCAGGGGCCCACTCCTCCACTCCCCGGGACAACTTTCTGAGCCCCCGAATCCAGTGCTGCAAGACCGTCTGCAAGGTGCAAGGTCGCAACAGGAAAACCCATCACCGCACCGGTTACTTTCACAAACTTCAGTCCACCGGGAAAAGGCTTCTGTATAAAGTTTCTCATTGTAAGAGGGACCAGCTCTGGTATACCGAGTTTAGAGCTCAGAACAACCCTGATGTAAAATATAGGGCTTATAATATATGACTAAAGAAAAAAGGACAAATCATGAACACAGCAAGCGTGTTCAGGGTGCATTATGAAACACATTCACCAAAAATCTAAAAATGTCGGCACTGTCTTTTTAAAACCCATACATGGACCAGTAGGCACAAAAAAAAAATGATTACATGCTTAAAAATCAATTTTTATATCTAAGTCATGCATAAGAGACATTTAGAATAGCATTTCTAGAATTGATTTAAATGTAATAAGCTTTCCCTGTTTTTATTTTCCACAACCATTAGCTGGGACACATTATATATGACAATAAAGAGCATTAGGCGCCAATCTGCCACCAAGCAGTGATGAGCGTAACTCATCGCTAATTACCTGCACACTTCTTACAGATGACAACACAGAGGTTGATGGACGCCCAGTCAGGGTCCGGGGCTTTACAATCTGCGCAGCTCCTGTTAGACTCATTGAACCAAATCTTCTCAGCTACTTCGTAATCAGAGAGAGTTTCTGCTATCGATTGCTGCACAGCTTCAATCCACTCCTGCTTCTCCTTTTCAGACTCGGCTATAAAGCTGAAACAATGAACGGTTCTGCATTATCGATCTCCCTTGTAAAGGCCAATTAAGCAGTATGTTCCGTTTGCATATTAATTCCACTCACAAATTAAACAGCAGCTGAAAAAAAGCTGCCTTCCAAGGCAGTTGGAGAGTCTTTTCTGTTAAAAATCATCCAACTTAGAAATCTGATTTTTTTCCTGTCACTTTTCATATTGCTGATGACTTTGTTTACCTATCTTGAAGAAAAAAATCAACATACATATTTTTCTGACCGGGATATAAAACATTGCCTTGTTAGGTCAAAAGCTTAAATGAGAGGCCATGTTTCCGAAGCAGCGGTTATGTCAGAATCAATGGGAGACTGGCAGTCGCACCACTATAGGATTATTTCTAAGAAAGAATGACATGCTAGCCTGAAACTAAACTATCAGAAACACCCACCATCTATTTTAATTTTTTTATATTAAAATATTCTTTTGTAATTAGAAGAATATATAGATGGCTTCAAGAAACTGAGAAATCAAAAAGTTTTAAGGGATTATCATTCTAACAGAATTCTAACTCATTTTAATCCATGTTTTGATGCATTCTAATTCTTAGTGTCTATTGATTGCCTGAGTGAAAAAAATAAAAAAATTAAACATCAGTTTCTTCAAGTCCTTTAAGAAACAGTCACAAAGTAGCTATAACGTGCCTGGAAACGCGCTCCAGTGCTGCAAATCTGGTGACTGGCCCAAGGGTTAACGCTTTGCGTTACAATTTTCTGTTCCGACGATGAACATGCTTAGAAATATAGTGAAAATAACAGATGGCTAATGTGTTCTAACAATCTGTAAGAAAACTGAGTGGCCTACATGGTTCTTTTTTTTTTAAGTTCTTTATGCTTTCATTGTCACTATAAGTTTCTTAGTGGTTTCTGTTTCTACGCAGGGATTGGTCACAGCCAACCTGGTCCAATGGAAAACAGTCCTCGGTCTTGGCCCCTGGTTCCCGGTGTACGCTCTAAAACCGTTGGAAAGGTAAGTGTCTTCTGTGTGTTAAGGAGATAACTTACAGCTGGCAGTCCAGAGTGGAGCTGGACACCAGAAAGACCGAGATGACAGGAGAGCGGGAACTCTGTGCCAGCCCCTCAAGACAGGCGACTGCATTCATCATCACTGGCCCAGGAGTTAATCCAGCCTATGAGCTAAAACCTCCGTAAAAGCCCCTGAACGAAAGGGTTCAGAGCACTCCGGAGCTGGGGGACACACTGCGGTGCTGGGGGCGGGGCGCTCCCAGAGGACACAGAAGCTCGGGGCCACCATCCCTCACACCTTGTCCTGCGCAGCTCTCCTGCCTGGCCTTTCCTGAGTTGCATTCTTTATAATAAACTGGTGACACTAATTCAACTGTTACCTTGAGCTCTGTGAACAATGCTAGCAATTTATCAAAGCTGGGGGAGAGGGGGTTATGGGAACCCTGGTTTAGAGCCCATTTGCACTGAAGTGTGAGTAACCTGGAAACCCAATATTTGCAACTGGTACCGGAGGACGGTCTTGTGGGACTGAGTCACTCAGTCCGGAGGGTCTGGTTCTTACTCAGACACGGCAGAACACAACTGAAGTGTAGGACATCCAATGGGTGTCCAAAGAGTTGGAGAATTGGTCGCTATGAGGAAAACCCCACATATTTGGTATCAGACATGGGACTGAAACAGCTCAGCCAATGTCTACATTTTCAGTTGGAGCATGAATCTGCATATGTGAAAATAAAGCTTATTATCTTTTATGTGTCTTTTTTTTGTTAAAATTTGAACCAGCAAACATATTTTGACTGATAAACTCAGTACTAAACTTGGGAGTATTTTTGAAATTCCTAAGTAATTGTTAGCCCTTAAAGGTCCTTGACAATTGCCTCTGACCTTTATAATACCCTGTAGTGGATTGATTAGTTATGACAAATGTATTAATAATGTGGTTGAACTCAGCAGATACTGACTTATGCTGCTTCTGTGTACTACAGCTGTGGAGTCATTACAGATTATTCTAACACACTTTAAGAACACGTTAGGTTTTCTGTTTCACGGTTATAATGAACAATTACTAGAATACCATAATACAAGATACAAAACAAAATGCTAAAATATTTGATTAGTAGATGCTAGGAGATCCATTAAATTCTGCATCATGTTAAGCTGGAGTTCCTTTCAAGAAATCATTACAGAGCATTTACAATTAGGGGTTGATCTTAAAGGAGGGATGGCATTTGATTAAGCTAATAAAAGGTAAATAACAACACAGCTTAAGGACAACATAATATTCTCATTTTTATTTTATTCCTATAAAATGTAAACTAAGTTTCTGTATATTCATTGATAACAAAAAAATGATCATACTTACTAAGCCCACTAAGAAAAAATGGTCTTAAGAAAAGAAACAATTCAAATTTCATGAAATTAGCATCTCTGCAGGTTTGGTGATTATTCAATTCACTTTTACAAGATGCTTACATAGACTGGTCAAAAAAATTAAACATTATAGAAAAGTAAAAAACTTATTTTATTAAATGTCCCATAAGCCTGACCTGTGGTGACACAGTGAATAAGGAGTTGACCTGGAACACTGAGGTCGCTGGTTCAAAACCCCCAGCTTGCCTGGTCAAGGCACACAGGAGAAATAACTACTAGAAGTTGATGCTTCCCGCCCTTCCCCGCCCCTTTCTCTCCCTCTCTCTCGTCTCTCTATAATCAACACATAAAATCTTAATATAAATAAAAATAAGTGTCCCATAAGAAATAAACTCACCACTAGCAAAGGAAAAGTGGCTCCCCAAAGCTTTCCCACAGTAGTACAAAACACAAAATGTTTAAATATAGCTTACCTAAAACTCCTATAGGGAGTGATTATTTCAAAAGATTGTTTCATAGTGCGGTCCACCTGCTTTACATTTGCCACATTCATTGGAATTATGGTAATGCCGAGTCCACTTTTAAAATCCTAGTTTGAAGAAAAATAGAGAAAACAATAGCAAAAATATAAATTTTAAGAGTACAACCATATTCTCTAACACCCCATAAATCCTACTAAATTTTACATAAAATTAAACAATTCATTAAAAACTGCCCTGGCCGCGCCTGACCAGGTAGTGGCGCAGTGGATAGAGCGTCGGACTGGGATGCAGAGGACCCAGGTTCGAGACCCCGAGGTCGCCAGCTTGAGCGCAGGCTCATCTGGTTTGAGCAAAGCTCACCAGTTTGAACCCAAGGTCGCTGGCTCAAGCAAGGGGTTACTCGGTCTGCTGTAGCCTCACGGTCAAGGCACATACGAAAAAGCAATCAATGAACAACTAAGGTGTCGCAATGAAAAACTAATGATTGATGCTTCTCATCTCTCCATTCCTGTCTATCTGTCCCTGTCTATCCCTCTCTCTGACTCTGTCTCTGTAAAAAAATAAATAAATAAAAATTAAAAAACAACAACAACTGCCCTGGCCGGTTGGCTCAGTGGTAGAGCATTGGTCTGGTGTGCAGAAGTCCCAGGTTCAATTCCCGGCCAGGGCACACAGTAGAAGCGCCCATCTGCTTCTCCACCCCTCCCCCTCTCCTTCCTCTCTGTCTCTCTCTTCCCCTCCTGCAGCCAAGGCTCCATTGGAGCAAAAGTTGGCCCGGGCACTGGGGATGGCTCCATGGCCTCTGCCCCAGGTGCTAGAGTGGCTCTGGTCTCAACAGAGCGACACCCCGGATGGGCAGAGCATCGCCCCCTGGTGGGTGTGCCGGGTGGATCCCGGTCAGGTGCATGCGGGAGTCTGTCTGACTGCCTCCCGTTTCCAGCTTCAGAAAAATACAAAAAATACACACACACACAAAAAAAACCCCACCAAAAAACTGCATGGAGTAGTCAGCTCATTGTAGGCAGTCACTTTCAACACACAGTAAGAAGGTGCCATTCTAAGCGTGACAGGTCCACCAGTAATCAAGTGTGGACTTCTTTTACATGAAACAGAAATTGAATAGGACACAGACCCTGGGCTACACACGCCAGGCTTTTCAAAGTTGGGCACGTTTCCTCCCTTATTACCCAGTAGTGCCCAGCAGTATTCTAGGTGGGAGAGCCAGATGACACCGTGAGGTTGTTGTAATTACTATTTACACCAGGGGTCCCCAAACTATGGGCCACATGCGGCCCCCTGAGGCCATTTATCCGGCCCCCGCTGCACTTCCAGAAGGGGCACTTCTTTCATTGGTGGTGAGTGAGAGGAGCATAGTTCCCATTGAAATACTGGTCAGTTTGTTGATTTAAATTTACTTGTTCCTTATTTTAAATACTGTATTTGTTCCCTTTTTTTTTTTTTACTTTAAAATAAGGTATGTGCAGTGTGCATAGGGATTTGTTCATAGTTTTTTTATAGTCCGGCCCTCCAACGGTCTGAGAGACAGTGAACTGGCCCCCTCTGTAAAAAGTTTGGGGACCCCTGATTTACACAAAGAAGGGGCAGTCAAGGCCCAAGAAAAGATCAAGTTACAAGGAAAATACAGCTGTCCTTGGCAGAAAGGGACAGAACCCCAAGCCATCTGTTTGTCCTTCCTCTGTTTTACTGTAAGACGTGACTCTAGTCTATCCCATTATATTTCTCATTTACTCTCAAAGGCATTACTTATTTTACAATTTACCTCATTTCCGGCATTTTATTATGTTGCTCTTTCTTCAATTAGATTCTGAAAAAGCCCCTCCACTGCTGTTTTGGTATGAAGCACGTGCCTTTTGTTCAACACCTCCCACCACCATGTTTGGTTTGTCTCACCAAGATTAGAAATTGTTCACATAGCCACACAGCCTGCATTTTAAAAGTGTTCAAGGTTGCAATATATTCTCCAGTCACAAGGGCTTGGGAATTTGTTTTATCAAATAATCTCAACATGTTAAAACTATAATTAATCTCTACCCCCCCCCCCAAAAGAAATGTCTATGTGAACAGGTGCAGGATCAATGTGCTCTGAGTTCCTCAATTACGACTGGGGAAAAGTAGCCATGCTGAAGGCAGACTGCAAAGTGCCTTGGTCCACTTTCAAGAAGGACACTTCTGGCAGGACCAGGCAAGTAACAACTTGTATTGATAGATCTTCTTCTCTTCTTCTCTCCTGCTCGATAGGTCAAAAAGAAAAACGTTATTCTTCCATGTCCTTTGCAGGTGGGAGGGGCCATATGTCATAGTTTTGGTCAATAAAATATATTTATAATTCCTGGCTCAGGGTGGGAAGGTAAAAACACAAGGACTTTCCACCCCTTGCCTTTCCATCTTCCTGTGGAATAACATCGAGACACACAGAAGCCATTTAGGGTGTTAGGATTCTTGAGATGAAAAGCCCGAGGATAAACTCTTAGACCCCAAGGCCCCCTGGTGGCATCGGCTCACCACTACCTACAACAAGATATTTGTTAAAAACAAATAAATCCTATCTGTTGAAGCTACCCTTCAGGTTTTTGATACTAATGCATTCCTGACATAATAAGTGAAATAGAATAATACTTTAACAGATCTTCCCCTGTTTGTCAAGATCCCCCGAGTTTCCATCACACTGCAGAAAAGACTAATTTTTTTTTAATGTATGAGTTTTTAGTTAGAATAAGAAAATGACTCATAAAAGAAATCATCAAATATTGTTTTCTGATGAAAGAACAAACGGCTCATTTTACTAGGAGAAGCAAGCCAAACGAGAGTCAATAACATAAAAGAAAAGATGCAGACACGTGCTAAGTGTTTACAATAATTAGGAGAATGTGGTATATACTTCCACTTTGTATAGTAAGCCCTTTTACGAATATCGGTATTTACTGTGATCTGTATGAAGAGAAGAAGGCAATCAAATTTTTCTGGCCTGTCCCATTTCATGTTTCAGCATTCTGGTAGAGTGCTATACTTACTAGTTAAATGAAAACAAATTCTCGATTATCCATGCCAATGGTCCTGCTGAATAATCCAGTTGTTAGAGGAACCCCCCCCCCATGCATAGGACTGGAAACTGAACTCTCTTTTATAAATGAGGAAGTAAAGTAGGGGTGGCAAGCAAGGAACTTTTAAAACAGGTTTCTGATGGATCAGCCTGATACAGGCTAACTCTAGAATAAAACAGGCTGCACGTCTTTCAAAGAATTCTGAGTAATGAAGCTTCTAACAAGAGCTGGGTATCAGATCACCGTGGATGGTATTCTCCGATGGGGGTCTGGCCTGCAGGGTAGCATGTGTCACTAAGGGTAGAGGACACACTCAGACCATCAGACTAGCAGACAGTAAGACTGACAACCTTTATGGAAACGGATGGGCCTGATCAGGGCTCCAGTCTGAATAGATGGCCCTTCATTTCTATAAGCAAATCACAAAATGTCTACAAGCAAAGCTGAAATTTCTGTTAAAAACAAAATAAGGGGCCCTGGCCAGTTGGCTCACACTCAGAGCATCGGCCTGGTGTGCAGGGGGACCTGGGTTCGATTCCCGGCCAGGGCACATAGGAGAAGCACCCATTTGCTTCTCCACCCCCCCTCCTTCCTCTCTGTCTCTCTCTTCCCCTCTCGTAGCCGAGGCTCCATTGGAGCAGGGATGGCCTGGGCGCTGGGGATGGCTCCTTGGCCTCTGCCCCAGGCGCTAGAGTGGCTCTGGTCGTGGCAGAGCAACGCCCCGGAGGGGCAGAGCATCGCCCCCTGGAGGGCAGAGCGTTGCCCCTGGTGGGCGTGCCGGGTGGATCCCGGTCGGGCACATGCGGGAGTCTGTCTGACTGTCTCTCCCCGTTTCCAGCTTCAGAAAAATGCAAAAAAATAAATAAATAAATAAATAAAATAAAATAAATAAAAAAATAATAAAAAAAAAAAACAAAATAAGGGAGGGTCGGCTTAAGGCCCCAAACATCTTCACAGCAAGGGAAAGATGATTTTTTAGTCTGGAAAGAAACTGCAACCCACTTCTCAGTCGCTTGCAATGGCCATATGGTTTTGGGTAATTAGAGTATCCACTGAACTCACCAGCGCAAATGGACTGTAAAATGCGCCGCAGAGGAATAAAATAAATGTCAGTGCTCACAAAAGCTATTAAATAAAAAACAAATGCTTTTCTTATTAAAAATATTTGTGGTAACATGAAGCCATCCATCTTTCAGACCATTTTTAGAACAGACTTAGACTCAATCTCATTCCTTGAGGTTCAACCAAGTGATCTGTGCTGATCTTTCCCTCCGACTCTGAGATTCCGATTCCGTGAATCGGGAAGCAGAGCCTAAGGATCTTCCCTTAAAGAACAAAGCAAAGCCACAATCCTGTGAGTCTCATGGGCAGCCAATGTTGAGGAACGCCAAGTTAGAGAGCAGAACTAGTTGTGGAATCTAGACCAGAGGAGTGCAATATTAAACTAACAGGATGTAAACGCTTCTCAGCCTTCTGCCCTGCAAAAAAGGCATGCGGTCAGTTCAGACAAAAACCATCGGAAATCATTAAGACTACTAGCTAAAAATAGGCTGGCCGGAACCCAGTGATACATTGGATTTTATCCAGCTCCTATCTGTCCTGGGTGCCTACCCCTGTGCCAATATCTAGAGGTTTTGAACGCATCAGTCTTCATTAGGCATACACAGAGAATGCCACCGTTCAGGATTTCTTTGTGTAGGGCTCTGAGGATGACAAACAGCTGTGAGCTCTCCTTTGATTTTCTAAATCTGTAAAGAAAGCAAGAGCAGATACACCTGTTTTTAAAACGGGAAAATCTGCCCTGACAAACAGTGTTTAACAGTGTTTATTAAGTACTTAGCAAGAAACAGAAATTGTGCCAAGCCCTGGATCCGCCCCAAAGCATAAGACGGGGTACCACCTTGGGGGAGATTACCGTCTAAGGAGGGAATGAGAAAGAACTGTAATAAGTCAGAGAAAGGCAAGTGCACAGATGCCAGAAGGATAAGCACCAAACCCAGCCCAGAAAAAAGAGCTGCGCTCACAGGAGGCTTCCCAAAGGCGGTGCCACCCGACCAGACAAATGACAAAACCGAGACCAGCTGGATGTGATGTACCTCTCCTGCTTCAGTTCACTCATTTGTACACTGGGGATAACAGTAGTATCTATTGTATCTAATAGTACATCTATCACTGTGGGGAGCATTAAATTCATACATTGAAAATGCTTAGAAAAATGAACACCTGGGATGCAGTAAGCGCTACACAGCCCTAGTCAGCAATTGCTATCATTGTCATTCTCTACCTCTTTTTGAGTTTGAAGCCAACTGCACACAATACCTATTAAAAAATTAATTACAAGAAAATACATGTATAAAAATAACGAGTATACCTACATTTTTTAAAAATGGGATGTAATGTCAACGTTAAACCTTCAAGAAAATTTAAAATAAATTAACCACTAATTGCAATCTGTCAGCACTCTTCATAATTTGAAAAATAGACACAAATCAGGAACAAGGCAAACTTCCCATCTTTAAAATGCTATAAACTAGACTGAAAAAAAAAATACCATAAAACTAAGTGGGTAAAATGTTATTACAGAGTACATAAAACTAAAAAGCTTCTGGAGTAAACAACATTTTACATTTAACTTGCTGTCAAGAGAATGTAGGATCTCAGAAAGTGAGATTCCCGCCATTAGTTCTCTTGTAACAAGGGCCATGGTTGACAGCGCAGATCTGGACAATTGCCAAGGTGGTAACGGCCGACAGGCAACTGGCAGTCAGACCTGGGAGAACCTTGCCGAAGCACTCACCAGGTGTACAACAGTTGGCAAGTTATTTAGTTTATTTATACCTCAATTTTATCATCTATGAAAAGACAGTAATATCTTCCTTATCTAGCTTTGTTATAAAAATTGATGAATATAAAATTGAAGATCCAATACATCCAGGCAATGGATTTTAAAGCCAGAATTTGTCTTCAAATTTTATCCGTTTTATTTACAACGACGGAACATATTCACACCAATGATTCCATAGGAAACATCCAGGTTAGAATTAACGGTGTTCACCAAAGATACTGCAATGAGTTATCTGTACAAATCTGAAGCAACAGAATTTTGTTGAAACTACATTTTAAAACTATATAACAAAAACTGCAAAATAAAAGTTTGATTCCTAAACAGAAAAAAATAAAAAGGGTTTATTAACCCCAAATTTGCTAAAACCTATTTCAGGAAATACTGAATGCCAGGTTTCCAAGCCAGGAATTGAAGAACTTAGCGCTTAGACATTTGTTGAAAACAGATGTGGCATTGTCTGACATTGGCACCGGATTTCCTGGGAAACACCAGATGCAGAGTTTGGCCAGATACAGAACCCAGAGAATTGAGGTCACCACCTACATCGTGCTGCCGCTTTCTGCACCACACAACCCAGAGCCCTCTGAGGTCCATTTACATTCTGTCCGAGTCTCCGGCCCCTGCCAGACACCAGGGAACATGATGTTGGGGGAGTGCAGGGGACTGAGTCTCTTATTATGCCCTGATTTGAGAATGTTTAATCAAGTAAATGTATGTAGTTAAAACCTCAATGCCGCAATTATCACTAAATGGACACACAAACCCACCAAGCAAGACATCTGGCTGTAATGCATCTGCTAATATTAACATGATATTCAAAAATATTCATTAGAAAAAGATGGCAGACTCATTTTCAGGACAACATAACAAATGAAAACCAAAGCCAAATATATTAAATTTGTCTAACATTCATTTGTAGAAATTCCATTCAACTAGCAATACCATATATATATAATATATATAAAATATATATATATATCTCCAACACACATATATATACACACATGCATACACACATACACACTATTTCAAGATAAATACATTTATAAAAATAATTATTTTTCCACAATACAGAAAACTTATAGGCTTTGAATACAAAAACAATTACAATAAAATTTCTATATAACAAAAATTAACTGGAAAATTAAAAGTGAGCAGGAAAGCAGTTACAGAAAGTATGACATGAAAACTAACATCATTACCATATGAAAAGCTTAAAGAAATTCTCAGAAAAGACAAAATCCCAATCAGTAAGTGAAGAAAGTTCACAAAGAACAATTTTAAAAGAAAAAAAATTTAAAGATAAAGTGTCTAGTCAAGAAAACATCTGTAAATTACCATCAATTAAACAAGTTCATTCTACATGATGTTTACTGAGGGTCAGCTATTTTCTTGGAACAGCTGAGGACATAACAGTGAATAAAGTAATATTTATAACACTAATTTATTAATATAAAGATTATAACACTTTTCAGTGTTGGCTTAAAATGGGCCATCTTTTAAACAAAAAGATGATGATGATTCACAAAAGACTGCATATAATATGTTACTAGTTAATACATACCTAAAGAATTTGGTAAAATCAGTCACATCTAGTAAAACACCTAAAGTGTTCTTGTATAAAATATCACATTAAGAAGACTTTATCAGTATCTAAGAAGGTGGATTTGTTCATAGACAATCTGACAAGTTACCATAAAAACTGCTTCCTGAGACATAAGGAAATGCAACATCATTCTTTTTGAACTCACTCTCTTCAAGACTTCCCATTCAAAAAAGAAGCTAAGGATCTAAACTGAGAAAACTAGAGGGTATTACTGGACTCACAACCACTGGCCCACTCAGTATGGACTCAGACAGGAGACTTCCCTGTACAGGAGCCTGCACCGCCTTCAGTCCTTTGCTTGCAGTTAATTGTCTAACACGGGCTAACAGTTTTCTCCCCATTTCGTAGTAATTTAATTTTCTGATTAGCAAAAGAGGTAAGAAGCCCCATGGATCAAAGGGGCTAGAGCACAGGATGGGGGTCACTTTCTAATATTTTTTATTTTGATGTTTGGAACCCTTGGCACAACATTTTATAACAAGGTGTTCAGGACCTACTGTGCCCAAGGGACTGATCAAAGAAAAGGTCTATTGCCCTGGCCAGTTGGCTCAGTGGTAGAGCGTCCGCCTGGCATGCAGGGGTCCCGGGTTCGATTCCCGGCCAGGGCACACAGGAGAAGCGCCCATCTGCTTCTCCACCCATCCCCCTCTCCTTCCTCTCTGTCTCTCTCTTCCCCTCTCGCAGCCGAGGCTCCATTGGAGCAAAGATGGCCTGGGCGCTGGGGATGGCTCCTTGGCCTCTGCCCCAGGCGCTAGAGTGGCTCTGGTCATGACAGAGTGACGGCCCGGATAGGCAGAGCATCGCCCCCTGGTGGGCGTGCCGGGTGGATCCCGGTCGGGCGTGCAGGTGTCTGACTGTCTCCCCGTTTCCAGCTTCAGAAAAGTACAAAAAAATAAAAATAACTTTAAAAAAAGGTCTATTTATCTTTGTGATCTGATGCACAGATGAAAAACAACACACAACAACAGAAGCTGGTTGTCACTGCATCACATCCTCATCTTTCCAGGCCTCTTCACTGTTCCCGAGTCTTGCCTTCTAGCTCTTCTGTAGTCTGAACGCTGCAATGTCAATGGTGCTTATGTCCAGGTAAGTTAAAAAAACTGTCAAATTCCTTTCCTCTTAGTTCATCTATTTTTCACTGTCTCATAAGTCCCAGGCTTATATGACCTTTTGTCATCCTCTGCCATTGCTGGTTGGGGGTTCTCAATTGTTCTCGTCTGTCCCTGTGTTCTGGGAGAGCTGGCTGGGAGAGTGTGCTTGGGAAGGGCGAGCCACTGTGAGTCACCAGGACACCCACCTCCGGGATGATCCCTTCCATGGTGGCAGGAAGTCTTTCCTGGCCACACCCACAATAGCTGGAGGGTATCTGTACTTGGTACCACTGAGATCTGGGTGAATTACTAGCTGATCTATTACTGACTAGGGTGCTGCTGTGATGAAGAATTCCTTGTTCATACAGTTTCTTAAGCTTTCTAGGATGTGACCTGTGACAGCCTGGTGGGTCTCAGTGGCAGTGGCTTCCCTCATCTCTAGTGACGCTTTTCACTGTGCCAGGCCGTGTGGGGCATACAAATGAGATTCGGTGCATCTTTCAAGGGACCCTGAGCAAAGCGTAAAGGCTCCAATTCATGCACATGAAGAGCCACCCCTCATATCCTACCTTCTTCCTTGAGGGCCTGGGTCAAGGCTTTCTCATCCACCCGTCCACCCATCCACCCATCTACCATGGGCTGCGTTCACCAGGAACACTCCTCGTCTCCTCCACTTTGCAGTAAAGTCATTGATGAGGAGGGGATTCTGTTCCTTGAGGTTACAGTGCAAGAAGATGCAGGGGATCTGACACACTAAGTCCTGCAGGGTGCAGACCCTCTGTATGCCTAGGGACCGCTCTCCCCCATCCTGCCAGTAGGAGTCATAAAAGATGCTGATGAATCCAAAGGACTTGGCTCAAACTGCGAAGGCCTGCCCCCCGCCACCGAAGCCAAAGAGGCCCAGTGTCTCTCCGTGGATGCTGGTTGCTCCAAAGCGGCTTGATCAGCTTGACACTCTGCATCCACGTGCCCTTTGGCAAGCACCTGGTATACCACATGTTACTCCGCCACAGACGATTTGGCAGATGGTAGAACTGCGGTGTCTTCCACCACGCAGGTGGGATGTCACACACGCCGATCCTGAGCTTGCAGGCCAGGCCGCCTTGGTGTAGACGTTATCGTAGCCACTCCCTATCTGCACGATCACTCTCAGGCCTTTCACCTCTCCCGGTTCTCCCTGGTGAGGGTGATGATGTGGGACATCATGATGCCCATGGCTTCATTTAACACCTACCTGTTTCAACTGGTTGTGCTTCAGCACTTTTTAATGACAGTTGTTTGTCACATTTCTATAACATTTTAAAAGGCAGACAAAAGCAAACCTCTGGATAGATTTTTATTCAAAAATCCTGCAAATGAAAGTGCTGAAAGTGCAGCCAAAAAGGCAAAAACAGGTGATGATTAAATGAAAAATACATAATGTTAAGCTTAGGTTAAGTTTAAAGTTAAGAAAGTGCATTTTTTTACAATTAAGTTTTTGTGGTTTCATTTTAAGTAAAGAAAGTGCAGTTTTAGTTTTGTTTAAAGTAAAGAAAATGCAGTTTTAGTTTACATTTAGTATTAGGAAAGTGCAGTTTTAGTTTACGTGTCTACAGTGCCTGCATCCCTTCCTCCCTCCCTCCTCCTCCGCCATTCACCACCATTGGCCGCACTCGTCTGTCTCCAAGGTAAGAATACAGTACCAAATAACACTTTTTTCTTTTATTTCATATATTTTGTTGTGCATTGGTAAAGTATACATGTGTGTTTCTTAATTAAAAACATCTTTTTTCATAATTTAGGATGGTTTGGGGATGTTTCACAGGGCTGGAACGGATTAAATATATTTCAGCTAATATTTTAAATGGGAGAAATTTGTTTGATATACAAGTTGATGGACTTACGAGCTCGCTTACAGAACGAATTAAACTCGTATCTAGGCCCTGGCCAGTTGGCTCAGTGGTAGAGCGTCGGCCTGGCGTGCAGAAGTCCCTGGTTCGATTCCCATCCAGGGCACACAGGAGAAGCGCCCATCTGCTTCTCCACCCAAACCCCTCTCCTTCCTCTCTGTCTCTCTCTTCCCCTCCCGCAGCCAAGGCTCCATTGGAGCAAAGATGGCCTGGGCGCTGGGGATGGCTCCTTGGCCACTGCCCCAGGCACTAGAGTGGCTCTGGTCGCAACAGAGCGACGCCCCGGAGGGGCAGAGCATCGCCCCTTGGTGGGCAGAGCGTCGCCCCCTGGTGGGCGTGCCGGGTGGATTCCGGTCGGGCACATGCGGGAGTCTGTCTGACTGTCTCTCCCCGTTTCCAGCTTCAGAAAAATACAAAAAAAAAAACAACCTTGTATCTCAAGGTACCACTGTATAAGATAACAAATGGTTACTAGACTACTTATAGTGATCACATAGTAAGTTACATAAATGTGGAATCACTATTTGGTATACCTGAAATTAATATAATAATGCATGTCAGCTAGAATTAAAAATAAATTTAAAAAATATTTTTAGTGTCAGTTGCTATTTTGTTATCTTCCTCTCTGACAAATGTTTTGGTTTTATCTCTTCATGGTTTTATAAACTAACATTTCCTAAGGCATTTCTCCTCCTTAAGCCAGTAGCTACTTCAAGTTTCAGTGACTACAATAAGCCAAAGAATGAAAGAGAAAGGAACAGATGAAAAAAAGTGCATGCTGGAACTGAGCAGCTGGGAAAGGAGAGTCCACGCTGACCGCACAGAGTTTAAACCTGTCAGGGGAACAAAGAAGGGGACTCACTGACCGGCCTCCCCGGCTGTCATGATGCCACTTCTGTTAAAAAGGAAGAGGTTTCAAAAATAAGGAAAGGCATGAATTATGAAAAAGTCTGTTCTAATAGCCATTTTAACTTAGAAAATATAACTTCTGGTTTCAGCAGACGGGACAGATCCCGAAAAAGTGAAAGGAGAGCCAGCAGTGTGTTTGTGGGGATGCCTGACATGGAATCACAGGGACACCTATTGGAAGCACAGAAAAAGCTCTGCAAAAGATGAGCAATAATCCACAAAATTAGAGTAAGCTTCCAGACATACCCAGAGCTAAAGGACCTGAGGAGATACAACCGCTTCAAACATTTTCTTTTATTCTGACTTTGCAAATGGAGTTTTCATTTCTCCAATAAAGCATTTTCTGGTAATAAAAGTTTATGTGAAGAAAATAAAAAGTGACAGAGGATTTATAGGCTGAAAAATGAAAATTTATATAAAAATTATTAAGATTTCAGCAAAAAACAAAAACCCAGTAGCTGTAGTTTAGAACCATTCTTAATTTATCAGTAATAGTTCCAAAATTTTTAAATTTAGTACCACTAATAATGATGTTAACTTTCCACTTAAAATGTTGCACATTTCAAAATGTTCAGTCAAGAAAAAGATACGCTTACAAATGAAACAGTCGCCAAAGTTGTGGAAGGCTTTCTTTACACATTTCCCAACTCCAGAAATATCTTGTTCACTTTAACTGGATGCTTATAGTTCTTAAGACAAACCTCAGAGTAGCTAGCTTTTCACTGAGGGGGTTTTTGGGTCACCTGTCACTGAATCACCTAGGATGCTGTCTACAAATGCAGACTCCAACACACCATATCAAGAAATTCTAAGTCAATGGGTCTAATGAGTCCAAATATCTGGAATTTCAATGTGCAACTTATTTAAATAATGGCCTTAGAGACAGTAATCCATCTCTCTTCTTCACATGATGCCATTTAAACCTAAGGAGATTAACTTAATTACCTGAGCCAATTAATAGCAGAGCGAGACTGAAACCCCAGAACTGCTACCGCCCAGTCTAATCTTCATTGTTCTAAACATGCTCCCAAGCATTTTTATAATAGCTCTTCCACATATGCTGCGACAGCCACCCTTCCACCTCTATCCACTGTCTGTTTACTCTCTAGCGTCACCTCAAAGTAAACTAGTGGAACTATGTACAAATAGAGGGAAAAAATTGATAACTGTTCACACACTAGGGTGGTACAGGGCAATTGTCTTTATTTTTTTTCATTCTAATCACACTATAAGTCATATGGGCAATAATTTTACTGTCTTAAAATATTTTTAAATGAAAATAAGCTTTGATGCATGGAACTAAATTAGAGCCAATGCAAATTAAGATACACAGATTCAAATCTCTTACAGTTTTGAGATCTTCCCTATTACCTTAAAAAAAAAACCCAGAAGATTCTCCTATGTGGTGTGCATAGAAAACTTCCAGAAGCTGTGTCAAATGACATTATTATATTTTAGTGCTTTCCTAAAACATTAGCTTAAAAGCTCAGTGCACTCAAGAGAAAGATTCCTTATTTAGCATGTCACTCAACTTCTTCAACACAATTTGCTCAACCATGTGAGCAAACCAATAGGTAACTTTCCTCTGGGAGAACAGCACAAACTGGATGTAAAAATCAATAAAATTGGAGTGGAATGTCAGGGCCTGAACATAAAGAGCCTTCCATAATTTATCCATCCAGTCTTTAGCCAACTAGTTCTTTAGACCAAGTCTTTTAAGACCTGGCTCGATATAGAATGATTAATATGATGCAAATTTTTAAAAGAATACATATACAAACAATAGTATGAGTTTTTTAAGGGTGTGTGTGTATATATATATATATACACATATATATACACTTAATATGTAATATGCATATTAATGCATTAAAAAGAATTTAAAATATACATATATCAAAAATAGGTTTATTACTTAGAAGATGAGGAGGGGTCTAGTATTAATGCTTTAATTTTAAGGACAATATACTAATTATTTGTGCATAAGGAGTGTTCTTCATTCTCAGACTTCTCTAGGTGCCCATTCTCTCCACTTCTTCTACCCAAGTCTAATAGAGCATTGAGCTCACCACCTGTCATGAACACTGGGCTTTTCTGACTTTCCCTCCTGGAAGACTTGTGTCGTCAGTAGTAAGGGCATCATTTTTAGAGTGCCTGACATGGTACAATGTTTACTGAATGCACACTGTGAACCTTCTAGGTAACTAAATTATTTAAGGAGAGAATCTTAGTCTATTTCTAAAAGGTCACAGGCCACAGTTTTCTTTTTCATACACACTTAAAAAGATAGTTTGCTGTACAAGCAAAGAAGCTGGGCTTAGAGTTACAAAGTTCTGGTTTTAAATTAAACTCTGCATAATGAACTGTAATCCTTAAACAAGCTACTTAATCCTCATTTTCCTCATCTATAAAACATGAAGAAGAATATCTTCCTCCTACATTTGTGGGGAAGATTAAAGGGAATGTTTATAAATTAATTAGCACAGTAGCTGGAACTCAAGAAATGATTGCCATTATTATCATTTTTATGCTCAATTACAATGTTAAAGCAAAAATTTTCATATAACTTTTTTCTAATCAGAAAATATTAATAAAAACCTTAAAAACATTCTACTTCTAGAGAATAACAAACTAAGACAATCTAACTAATGTAAGCAATTAAACTAATACTTTGAAGCCCACCAGGTCTGTGCAAGTAAAAGATGAATACCTCAATTAATTTGTGCTATGCATTTGGCAGAGTAACTTCCATCTGATACATGCAAATGATGCATTTCTAACCTCCATTCCAATAACTAAAGTTTTAATCATCTTCGCAAACTGAAACTGTCCACATTGAGTTCATACACATTATTAAGCTGTACATCACTATTCTTGAGAAATAAGCTAACTATCAAAGTTATTAAGATGCCAACAGTGCTCAACTGATGCTGTCCATACTTAATTGGCTAACAGAGATTTACCCCATAAAATATAATGAATAAGTTCAGGGAATGCCTTGGCTAAATAGCTATAGTTACCTTTTTGAAACTACTGTTTGTTTTGAGTTTATATCTCTATTTTCATTATGAAAATATTCAGCATTCATATTTCACCATATCATAACCCATTACACTGCATCATAAAATGAATTCATTTTATATCAGCTATCCAAACCATATCATTTTATTTCACAAATAATTACTAAGCATTTAATACAGTGTGTCTGTAAAGTCATGGTGCACTTTTGACCAGTCACAGGAAAGCAACAAAAGACGATAGAAATGTGAAATCTGCACCAAATAAAAGGAAAACCCTCCCAGTTTCTGTAGGATGATGTGGCAGCATGTGTGCATGCGCAGATGATGACGTAACACCGTGTATACAGCGGAGCAGCCTACAGCCATGCCAGTCGAGATGTGGATGGTACAGAGGAAAGTTCAGTGTGTTCTGTGGCTCGCTAAATTCGAATCTGTGACCAAAGTACAACATGAATATCGGCGTGTTTATAACGAAGTGGCACCACATAGGAATAACATTACTCGGTGGGATAAGCAGTTGAAGGAAACCAGCAGTTTGGTGGAGAAACCCCGTTCTGGTAGGCCATCAGTCAGTGATGAGTCTGTAGAGGCTATATGGGATAGCTACCTAAGGAGCCCTAAAAAATCTGTGCATGAGCCCACAGTGAACTGCACTGAATAGGTATGAAACTGGGAGAGTTCTCCTTTTATTTGGTGCAGTTTTCACATTTCTACCATATTTTGTTGCTTTCCTGTGACCGGTCAAAAGTGCACCATGACTTTACGGGCACACTTCTAGGCTGAAAGATTAAGGTAGAATTAATTACCAAAAAGGGGCAAGGAAAGAATTTCCTTACACATATTAAAAACAAGATATGTTACAGAAAGGGAAGTCTACAGAATCAAACGAAGTTAATAAAGTTTGATAATACTTTAACATCAGTCTCCTTAAAACAGTTAAATTTTCTATTGAATCTTTCGATATTAACCAAATTCAGTAAGTTGACAACTGAAGCCTGTTTTATTTATATATATGTGATGTATGTGTGTATTTAAGTGCATATGTGCGAATGTGTATATTTCAAGCATGTGCCTCTATTACTTCCTTTACTAGCAACATATCTGCTAAAAGAAAAAAAAAGCCAAAATGCTGTGACTCAAAAAAAAATGTACTTACACTATAATTTTCTGTTTCAAGAACAAAAGCAATACAACAGGTGCAGAACTGGGCCTATTTCATCCACAGCTGTGATGTTTAATTTGTTCTTAATTATTCCCTCATGTAGTTTTATAATGTTACTTCAGCTAAGGAATACTTTTCAAAAAATTATTTCCACTGATTCTATTTCCTCTGTCTCTTAAAAAGGTGACATCTAGCCTCAAATCTGATGTAATTACTTTCTTGCTACTGAACAGAGAAAATTCAATAAAACCACAACACTCTTTGCTGTATTTAGTGGAGTACGCAAAGCAAAAACAAGACAAAAAATAAGAACCCTAACAAGTCTAACAAAGCACAGTTGCTAATATAAGGAAGGAACCACAATTTGCAAATGCTGGAATATAGCTTACCTGTTCGTTTTTGCAAAGCCACACGCTGTTTCCACTTAACACAGTAAAAATTTTGGCTTTATACCCTCTCAGTTCAAGATACCCACATTTCTCAGGCACAACTGCTTGGGACTGGGAGGGGGACTGTGATTTCAGTGCATTTAATAGTACGCTCATCCAGTCATTTCTCTCCTCTGAAAATAAAGACAAGAGAAAATACATATATCCAAACATATATATATTATATACACATAGCAACACGAACAAGGGATCTACTCTCTACAACAGAGACACACACTACTCAGTTGCCCTATACCTAAAAACATGGCCCCCACCTTGGAGCTTCTTAGAAATGCAGAATCTCAGCCCCCACTCCAGATACAATGAATCAGAATCTTCCCTTTCAAAAGATCTCCAGATGACCTGTATCCATGCTCATGATAACAAGCATTCTTCTAGATTACTCATGAAATTGAATTTTTTGTTTTAATAGAAGAAAGTAATAAAGTGACCAAACTAACGTTAACATATTCTGCTTGGCAATTAACTTACTCAAATGCCCTAAAAAAATCTTACTTTCTGTCACTTAGCACCTAGTCATTTAAGATTATGCATGTTGCCTTGATATTCACTTATCCATTCCATTCTCACAACAATCACTAACAATGGCATCTCTTTTGGAAAATTAAAATTTGGATCTCTCCATTCTTCCACAAAAGGTAATTGACCTTCATGGGTGTTATGGGCACAGGAATTTGATGTCATCCCAAAGAGCAATCAAAGCTATAAGTCAAGTTAGATATAAACACATAATAAAACACGGAATAAAATAGTATTAAATAGTATATAAGTCAATATAATGAAAGTTAATGATGTACTAAAGATCATACAGCAAGTTAGTATTAAAATGGTAAGAATCAACCTGATAGGTAGTGGCACGGGGGATAGAGTGTCAACCTGGAATGCTGAAGTCCCAGGTTCGAAACTCTGAGGTCACTGGCTTAAGCATGGGCTCATCGGCTTGAGCTCAGGCTCACCAGCTTGACACTGGGGTCACCAGCTTGAGTGCAGGATCATTGACATGATCCCATGGTCACTGGCTTGAGCCCAAAGGTCACTGGTTTGAATCCCAAGGTCTCTGGCTTGAGCCCAAAATTATTGGTTTGAACAAGGGGTCACTGGCTCAGCTGGAGCCCCCCAGTTCAAGGCACATACATAGAAGCAATGAATGAATAGCTGAAAAATGTGTCACAACTACGAGTTGATGCTTCTCATCCTCTTTCCCTTCCTGTCTCCCTCTTGCTACAAAATAAAAATAAAATAAAACATATAAAAAATTAAGAGAATCAAATGTGTCAACTCTCAGACAATTGTGGCTGGCACTGTGAAAAGAAGGAGAATTCATGCTGGGTCTTGAGAATGAAAAGCAATTGAAATGACAAAACTGGGGTCTGGGAAGTCCAGGAGACATAGCTGCACTACCCAACACATAGAAACAACACAGAAGGCTGCCATGGGGAGTCCAGGAGACATAGCTGCACTACCCAACACATAGAAACAACACAGAAGGCTGCCATGGGAAGTCCAGGACACATAGCTGCTCTACCCGACACATAGAAACAACACAGAAGGCTGCCATGGGGAGTCCAGGAGACATAGCTGCTCTACCCGACACACAGAAACAACACAGAAGGCTGCCATGGGGAGTCCAGGAGACATAGCTGCTCTACCCAACACATAGAAACAACACAGAAGGCTGCCATGGGGAGTCCAGGAGACATAGCTGCGCTACCCAACACATAGAAACAACACAGAAGGCTGCCATGGGGAGTCCAGGAGACATAGCTGCGCTACCCAACACATAGAAACAACACAGAAGGCTGCCATGGGGAGTCCAGGAGACATAGCTGCGCTACCCAACACATAGAAACAACACAGAAGGCTGCCATGGGGAGTCCAGGAGACATAGCTGCTCTACCCGACACACAGAAACAACACAGAAGGCTGCCATGGGGAGTCCAGGAGACATAGCTGCGCTACCCAACACATAGAAACAACACAGAAGGCTGCCATGGGGAGTCCAGGAGACATAGCTGCTCTACCCGACACACAGAAACAACACAGAAGGCTGCCATGGGGAGTCCAGGAGACATAGCTGCTCTATCCGACACATAGAAACAACACAGAAGGCTGCCATGGGAAGTCCAGGACACATAGCTGCTCTACCCGACACATAGAAACAACACAGAAGGCTGCCATGGGGAGTCCAGGAGACATAGCTGCTCTACCCGACACACAGAAACAACACAGAAGGCTGCCATGGGGAGTCCAGGAGACATAGCTGCTCTACCCGACACACAGAAACAACACAGAAGGCTGCCATGGGGAGTCCAGGAGACATAGCTGCTCTACCCGACACACAGAAACAACACAGAAGGCTGCCATGGGAAGTCCAGGACACATAGCTGCTCTACCCGACACACAGAAACAACACAGAAGGCTGCCATGGGGAGTCCAGGAGACATAGCTGCTCTACCTGACACACAGAAATAACACAGAAGGCTGCCATGGGGAGTCCAGGAGACATAGCTGCTCTACCCGACACACAGAAACAACACAGAAGGCTGCCATGGGGAGTCCAGGAGACATAGCTGCTCTACCCAACACAGAGAAACAACACAGAAGACTGCCATGGGGAGTCCAGGAGATATAGCTGCTCTACCCGACACACAGAAACAACACAGAAGGATGCCATGGGAAGTCCAGGAGACATAGCTGCTCTACCCTACACATAGAAACAACACAGAAGGCTGCCATGGGGAGTCCAGGAGACATAGCTGCTCTACTCGACACACAGAAACAACACAGAAGGCTGCCATGGGGAGTCCAGGAGACATAGCTGCTCTACCCGACACACAGAAACAACACAGAAGGCTGCCAAAATGAGGAGACGAAGAGGCATGCCTCACGCAGATGAAAAAAACAAAACAAAACTACAAAAATAACTGTACAAAATAGAGACAAGGCAATCTACTAGATCAGTGGTCGGCAAACTCATTAGTCAGCAGAGCCAAATATCAACAGTACAACGACTGAAATTTCTTTTGAGAGTCAAATTTTTTAAACTCAAACTATATAGGTAGGTACATTCCTTATCGAGGTAGCACTTGCACATGGTATTTTGTGGAAGAGCCACATTCAAGGGGCCAAAGACTGCATGTGACTCACGAGCTGTTGTTTGCTGACCACTGTACAAGATGAATAGCTCAAAACAATGGTTATAAGGATGCTCAACAAAATTAATGAAAACTTCAACAGCATAAAAAAGGACATGGAAACCATAAAAATAATCCAGTCAGAAATAAAGGCTACACTAACTGAAATGAAGAATAATGTACAGGATACCAAAAGTAGAGCAGATGAAGCCAAGAATCAAATCAGCGATTTGGTATATACAGAAGTAAAATACACCCCCATCAAAATAACATTAAAAAAAAAATCCCCCCCCCCCCAAAATGGGAGAGTATAAAGAGCCTCTGGGACAAATTCAAGCATACCAACACTCACACCATGGAGGTGCTGAAAGAAGATGAGAGAGAGAGAGCAAGAAATGAAAAACCCAGTTGAAAAAAATAACAGAGTACTTTCTTAACCTGTGAAGAAAATAGATATACAAGTCTAGGAAGTGCAGAAAGTCCCAAACAAAATGAACCCAAAGAAGCTCACATGAAGATAAATCATCATTAAAATCCCAAAGGTTAAAGACAAAGAGAGAATCTTAAAAGCAACGAGAAAAGCAGTTTGCTACATACAAGGGAACTTCCATAAGACTGTCAGCTGATTTCTCAACACAAATTTTGCAGGCCAGAAGGGATTTGCAAGAAATATTCAAAGTGGTGTAAAGCAAGAAACCTACAACCAAGATTATTCTACCCAGCAAAGCTATCATTTAAAATTGAAGGATAGGCCTTGACCAGTTGATTCAGTGGTAGAGCGTCATCCTGGCATGTAGAGGTCCTGGGTTCAATTCCCAATCAGGGCACACAGGAGAGGTACCCATCTGCTTCTCTACCCCTCCCCCTCTCACTTCTCTCTCTCTCTCTCTCTCTCTCTCTCTCTCTGTCTCTCCCCCTCTCCAGCAGCCATGTCTCGATTAAGATGAGTTGGCTCCAGACGCTGAGGATGGCTCCATGGCCTCAGTCTCAGGCACTAAAAGAAATAGCTCGGTTGCTGAGCAATGGAGCAATGCCCTAAAGGACAGAGCATCGCCCCCTAGTAGGCTTGCTGGGTGGATCCCAGTCAGGGCACATGCAGAAGTCCACTTCTCTGCTTCCTACCTTCTAAGTAAAAGAGAAAAAGAATTATCTAGACCCTCAGGGCCTTGTCCACTAATAGGAAATAAACAGTCATGAAGAAGATTAGAAATTAATAGTAACATTCAGTTTATTCACAATAACTTATGCCAATGGAGATAAACAATGATATAGATAATTCAAAACAATATAATAGATCACAAGTTGTACTTGGTATCTGGCCATACAATGTGTGCATCCTTAGACATGGGGAATATGCTCTGATAAGTCACAATTTCAAAAACAGATAATGATTCTTCCTTTGGGCAAAGTGTCTTGGGTAAAGTTAGATGCTATGCTAGCTTTTGCCTGCTTTTCACATCGAGGTACTATATATTAAATATATATATATATAATTTTTCTTAAGTGAGAAGCAGGAAGACAAAGAGACAGACTCCTACATGTGCCTTGACCGGGACCCACTGGGAAAACCCCCTACCAGGTGATGCTCTGCCTATCTGGGGCTGTTGCTCCATTGCTTGGCAACTGAGCTATTTTAATGCCTGAGGCCAGGCCATGGAGCCATCCTCAGCGCCCAGGGCCAACTTGCTTCAACCCAGCCATAGCTGTGGGAGGGGAAGAGAGAGATAGAGAGAAGGGAAATGGGGAAGGGTAGAGAAGCAGATGGCCTCTCTCCTGTGTCCCCTGACTGGGACTCCAACCCTGGATGTCCACATACTGGATACCACTGAGCCAACCAGTCAGGGCCTCACTGAGGTACTTTTATTTTTTCCAATAACAAATATTTATTGTCTATGCACCACATTCCTTCTGAGAACATTCTCTGATCTACATATGGCTTTGCTCAAAGTAGAATACATATTTCAGATTGAAGAAAAAAAAGGGGAGGAGAAGGGGAAACAAAATGACCACTTTCCTATGATTATGCTAGAAAGTAAATAAAATGTAAGATCAATCCCCTCAAATCTCATATCATTTCTCATTTCTTGACATGTTCGGTCATGCCAACAATGGTATAAGACTCAAACAGGAAATGTTTTAAAAAATCAACTGGAGAGACTTAATATTCTCTGGACCTCTTGATTTGGCAGAAGACATAATAAATATTAGTAACAAAGGATCGATTACATTAGGTATTACTACTGTGCAAGATCTGTGTGACAGATCAATAACAGAACCTAACCAAGTTTAGATGGATCCTTACTTTTGATATAACCTGGTATGATAAAGAATATTTAAAAATCCCTCAATATAACCCATAATTGATTTTAGAGATTGTACCCAACTAGCACACCAGGGTTGTTCTTGAAATCAATAACTATTCTTTCACACAAATATTTACTGAGTGCCTATTCTGAGTACCAAGAATGGAAAAGTGAACGAGACGGATCATGGCCTTCCTCTCCTATCGGCTACATCCTTGTGAAAAGAGGATACAACATAGGAAAGTATATTACACAGTGACAAGCGCTCTAGGATAAAACAAAGAATGAGATGAGGAACACAGGAAGTGCTATATTATACCTATAGTAACAGAAAAAGCCTACTAAGAAGGTGATGGTTGAGCAAAAGTCTAAAGGAAGGGAGAGTAAAGGAGCGAGTGAAGAGGAGGCTGGAAGAAGAGCATTCCGAGATTAAAAATAAAATAAAAAAGCAGCAAGCATTATGACCCCAAAGCAAGGGCAGGTTTGGCAAGGTCAGAATAAAAAGGTCCCTGCAGCTGAAATGTGGTGAGTGAGGGAGGGCACAGGAGACAAGGACAGAGAGACCAAGCTGGACCGTGGAGGGGATTTTAGACATCGGAAGTACTTGATTCTCAGTGAGATGGAAAGACAACGGGGCATCTGAAGCGGACTGACACGATCTGACTTTCTTGTTGGACAATCGCTCGAACACACTGTATTGAAAATATGGCTGCCGTAGACGCAGACAGACGTGGCGGCTTGCTTTAGAGCAGGGAGCCGTGCAGGTGCTGAGAACTGGTCTGAACACAGACACATTTCCAAAGTCAAAGTGATAGGATTTGCTGATGAACTGGATGTGATATATGAGAGAGGTAAAGGCAGAAAAATGACTCCACAGTCTATGGGCTATTGCATTATGAAACGTCTATCAACAGGTACTACAGAGAACTCTCCATCCCTCTGGCTGTTCTTCCAAGTAATAAATGTTCCGTGTCTTCTAAAACATTGATGCTTTCAAAACACGTAAGTCTACTTGCCCAGACACAACTAAAGGGACTTTGTTTTTATTTTATCCCAAGTTCTTTAAAAAAGAAAAAAAGAAAAAAAGAAAAAGCTTTGGTGTATCACAGTTGCTACTGGAGGGCTGTATGTTGTTGTCTAGAAACATGGTTGAAAAAAATGACACACTTGCCTGTGTGCCAGGAGTCCGGCATTAGCTGACCTGAATAGGAACATGGACCTGCCGCTGAGAGCCAGCGCTGGAAAAGGTCTGGGACCTGGGGAGGGGACTGACCACTCAGAATTCTTAAGGCCTCTTTCAACTAGGAGAACCGCCCACTTACACATCACCTGCTTCTTTTTGTTTTATTTTGTTTTGTATTTTTCTGAAGTAAGAAGCAGGAAGGCAGAGAGACAGACTCCCGCATGCGCCTGACTAGGATCCACCCGGCATTCCCACCAGGAGACGACGCTCTGCCCATCTGGGGCGTTGCTCTGTTGCAACCAGAGCCATGCTAGCACCTGAGGCCGAGGCCATGGAGCTGTCCTCAGCACCTGAGCCAACTTTGCTCCAATGGAGCCTTGGCTGCGGGAGGGGAAGAGATAGAGAGGTAGAAGAGGGGCAAGGGTGGAGAAGCAGATCAGTGCTTCTCCTGTGTGCCCTGGCCGGGAATCGAACCTGGGACTTCCACATGCCAGGCCAATGCTCTACCGCTGAGCCAATGGGCCAGAGCTGTCACCTGCTTCTTGAAGTCACAAATCTGCATGTGTGACTCCAATGTGTCAGGGAATACAGAATAAATGAAGAAAGCATTAGCTGTTATGACCAATTCTCATGGTTCTGCTTGAGGACAAAAAAGTCAAGACTAGGCCTGACCTGTGGTGGTGCAATGGATAAAGCATCGACCTGGAAATGCTGAGGTTGCCGGTTCGAAACCCTGGGCTTGCCTGGCCAAGGCACATATGGGAGTTGATGCTTCCAGCTCCTCCCCCCCTTCTCTCTCTCTGTCTCTCCTCTCTCTTTCTCTCTCTCTTTCTCTCTCTGTCTCTCCCTCTCCTCTCTAAAATGAATAAATAATTTTTTAAAAAAAGTCAAGACTAAATTTTCTATATGAAGAAGAGCACTTTAAAAATGTTATTTCAATATAATTCACTTTCAACTAAAAGAATAACTATAATGCACTAGGCAACCTGGGGAATTGAAGCCTTTGAAAATGCATGGGGCAGAGACGCCACGCTGTCATCCTGGTTAGCAGTGGGCTCCGAGCAGTTAGAAACTAGAGGCACTGGATTCAGGGGAGACAGAGGGGAGCTGCTGTATACAGGTCATTCAGAAGCTTTCTGCCAAATATGAAGAATTCATCTCTGTTGGGATAGAAAACCATTTCCCCTTTCTGTTCTATACTTTGGTCTTGTATGATGAACAGATCAAAGATAGATTTAATTTGGCTTAAAGTTCATTAAGTCAAATATTTTAATAAACCATATTTCATATGACCGATATCTCAGTTCCTAAAATAAAATCACTTAATAAAACATATTTAGTATTTTGTTGGAAGTTCCATACTAGATATATGGAGACACATATACCATTTACATGTATGTATACACACAAATACATACACACATCTCTACATCCACTCATCATTAAAAATGTGAGTTGTGACTGTGTAAAAAGGACTTTCAATGAAAATTATTCAGTAATTTCCTGTGAACAGTCTCCATTTTCAATAAAGCTGTATTTTCGTGCTTTCAAAATTAAAGACCTAAGACTTATTTAACAAATAATGTATACCAAAGTCTATGACATTCTTATACTAAGTTGACACCACAAAAGTGAACGTGTATCACAAATGTATTTAATGGTCCATGGTAAACACATACTTTTTAAACATGCGGGCTCATACATTCTTCTTAAATAAAATGTGTCTGTTTAACTTATAACTGCAGCAAGTGAATACGGCTACAGCAGATTTTCACACAGTTTGGAAACTTGATTTAGTATGTATGTCGTCAAATGCAGGCCGTGTGGCATATGTGAAATTCACTGTGCGAGGCCAAGGGCAAGGTGATAAGCCCCTCACAGAAACAAGCAGTCACCTTTGGGACAGGGGGCACCACAGCAGAAGGAAAGATCACCATGGCAGCCACTCAACAGTAGCAATGCCATGTGTTTTAACAAATAGCCTAAAAGAAAACTGTGATTTCAAACACAAGTTCCGTATTGAGAATTACACTGTGGTATCCTAACTTTCTGAATTTTAGGCAATGAATCATAAGAAGTGGCTTCTCACATAAGCAAGTCTACATAAAATGCTCTAGGATAGGGGTTGGGAAATGTACTTTCTGTTAAGGGTTGGACGGTATCCCAATTATACACTCTGTGCTGTAACCACTCAATACTGCCACTGAGGCACAAAACAGCCAACGATAAGACATACAGTGGTACCTTGAGATACGAATTTAATTCGTTCTGTAACTGAGCTCGTATATCAAACAAATTCCTCCCATTTAAAATAGCTGAAATAGATTTAATCCATTCAGCCCTGTGAAACATCCCCAAACCATCCTAAATTATGAAAAAAGACATTTTTAATTAAGAAACACACATGTATACTTTACCAATGCATGACAAAATATATGAAATAAAAGAAAAAAGTGTCATTTAGTACTGTATTCTTACCTTGGAGTCAGATGAGTGTGGCTAACGGAGGTGAATGGCGGAGGAGGAGGGAGGGAGGAAGGGATGCAGGCACTGTGGACACGTAAACTAAAACTGCACTTTCTTAACACTAAATGTAAACTAAAACTGCATTTTCTTTACTTTAAACAAAACTAAAACTGCACTTTCTTTACTTAAAATGGAACCACAAAAACTTACTCACAACTCGTACCTCAGAATTTTGCTCGAATCTCGAACGAAAATATGGACCGAGTCACAGCTCATTTCTTAAGAAAATTCGTATGTTGGTCTGTTTGTATGTCAAGGTACCACAGTAAATGAATGAGAGTGGTTGTGTTCTAATAAGATTGTATTTACCACAGGCAGGGAGCCAGGGTTAGGCTGCATGACATGTTGTATCAATCCCCGCTCTAGGCTAAACCTCTCAACATGTTTTTAATAGCCAGTATGATACACTTTCTACATTACACATGTGTAATATACACACTGGTACATTTCACAACACAATATTTACACTTACTAGCAGTGATGTACTTTGCTAGTTTTTATTCTTTTTTATGTTTGGGGGGATTTCTTTTTTTTCTGTTCATCAGAAACCACTAAGTTGATCTCACAAGTGGGTAGTGATTCATTATTTGACAAAAGCTGCTCCAGCGTCAATAGCAGCTGGGACTTACTCATTTACTGATTATCCTAAGCAGTATAGGAAGCTTTCTAGGAATATATATTATTTATTCTATGTTTTCCATGTGCCATGCCTAAGCATATGTTCTGGGAATCTAGTAGTTTTAAAAAGATAAATATTGCCCCGTATCAGTTAATGCTGTAGTTTATAAAAGGTGAATGCTCGTATGTGTCAAATGGAATAATAACTGCAATTCCTACCTACCTCATAAAATTGTGAAAATAAAGCATTTCGATTGGCACAAACCGAGTATTCAGTACGTTTTCCATATCAGCATTATCCAAATAATTAAATAACAAGAAGTAAAACTACTTTTAAAAATCAAGTTGAATTATACTCTATATTAAAAGTGGGCTTTAAAATAAGTTATTAAACTCCTATTTAATTAATGAAGATGACCTTACCTATATTATTTAATGTAGTAAGGTTTATAGTAATGAGATAATTTGGCAAAACACATTATAGAAAACATTTACCATAACTCCAGTGGTTCTCCCTCCCTCTCCCCCACCCAAAAAGTTGGAGAAGATTTAAAGGTTTAACTCCATCCCTAAACCAAAATCTTTAGATCAGTTATCACCAGCAAGTGACCTATAGCAAATGATGGAGGTGAAAAGATTCAAGAAAAATAAAAGACGCTTTAAATCTGTTAGTATGATTACTGGGCCTGTGTATTCAGTTAAAAACCTGCCCTATGCCAACTTCCATGAAATTAACCTTTTAATAGTTAGAATGATAACAATTTTGCAAAACTGAAACAACAGCTAAAAGGTAGCTCCATAAGAGCCAAGATTCTGCCTATATTTTTTCACTGCTGTATACCCGAATTTAGAAGAGTCCTTGACACTTTGTAGATACTCACTGAGTATTAGTTACATGCAGGAATAGTGAACAAATGACTGATCACCTGTTTATAGCATTCAAAAAAAATCATATAAAATGTAAATTATTTCAAAGTAACATATTTAAATCTTTCTTGACATTTCTAGCTTATCTGACTCAGTGTCTGGTCAGAAATTGCTGAATGTTTGCAAGTGTTTTTTAGGGACAAAGAAATAATCTTACCTTCTTTCTCTACTCTAAAAACAAAAGTTCTTTGTGTTGTAACAACCTCAAATTTGTTGTCTCCTTGAACTCGGACTGTAGATATCGCAGAAAGGGGAATTATTCCCTTTGAATACTTCTCCTGCATTGGTTAGAGAAAAAAGATACACAAAAGAAGATACATTAAAATGAAATTTTCTTGATCTTATTTTTAAAAAAGAAAAAAAAAGGCATAACATTTACAAGCACTTCTCTTTCACGATTTCAGTCTGTTTAAAATAACAAAGGCATAGTTCCTATCCTCACACACAATACCCCCAGAAAAGAAAATATTAAATGCTCCTTTCAAGTAAAATGTCCTCATCTGGAATTAAAAGGCACAGAATCAAATACAAACAATTGTACTAGACTAGCAATATATGTATGAGTTCCAAAAACAGCAGTATGTTCTTTAAAACAAGTCGGTCAAAATAATTATATGGTGTTTGCTGGCATCTGCTGGCCATACCAGGTACTGTAACTGAATCATTTCAAAATGACTGCTGTTTAGGACAGTAAGAATAAATCTAAGAAACCAGATTTTTGGATTATATCAATTAACCATATTACTCAATGCCCTGATGATAATAATCGCAATCTCACAACTGCATCACATTAATTTTTATTCCTCAAGGACAAAAGAATGAAAAATAACGGATGTGGCTATTTGCAACTGATATATAAAGATGAAAATTTTACTCAAGGAAATCATTCTTAAGACTCCTTGGTAAGTCTGTCTTCATTTTCCCGGACTCTCCCGAACCATTTGGCATACTAACCACCCCCACAAATTCAACTATTTACTAAGGGTATAATGTTGACAGGGCCCTGCGCTAGAAAGAAACTCAGGAGAAGGAGGCACTAGACCATTTCATGCAGAGAACAAGTGTCAAGTTCCTATTCCTCCCAGCAGTAAACTGCCTCACACAGCAGATAGGTAAGGAGCAGTCAGTTAAGGAGCAGCGACATGGCCCTCGGCTAGCTGAGAAAGCACTGTACTATCTTGACATCCCTTAGTCCTTCAACAGTTTCTCCTCCTCCACAGCCTGTGCCCAACCTCCCATCCCTTCCCGTGTCCATTTCAAGGGTGATTTAGGAGGACGAGTGGGCATCCTCATAGAAAAAGGAGAAGAGTCATTACAAAGTAACTTATTCTTCTTGTTATTTTCCATTTTTTAAAAAGTCTTCCCTGCCTAAGGAAAAAAAAAAATGCCTTCTTGCTATTTTAACTACCAATTTTCCACGGAGAATTCTAAAATCTGCCCTTCCCTCCTTAGCCATTTCAGTCAACTCCACTCCCTGTTTCGAGTCATCAATGGTGCACCTAACTGTCCCATCAGCACCTCAAATTTTAAAACTCAATTCACTTCTGAAAACGTTTCCTCCTCCCTCTCTATACGCCCATTAAAACATGACTCTTCTAGTCAGCCCATCTTAAATAGAATAGTCTTTGATCTGTGCTAACCTTTTGCAACCACATAATTTAAGAATCTCTCTGCGGCAACAGTATCAACTTGTTACCAGCCACTCCTTGACCCTTTACAGCAGTGGTCCCCAACCCCCGGGGCCCACGGACCGGTTCCGGTCTGTGGGCCATTTGGTACCGGTCTGCAGAGAAAGAATAAATAACTTACATTATTTCCGTTTTATTTATATTTAAGTCTGAACAATGTTTTATTTTTTAAAAATGACCAGAGTCCCTCCTGTTACATCCGTCTAAGACTCACTCTTGACGCTTGTCTCAGTCACGTGATACATTTATCCGTCTCACCCTAAAGGCCGGTGTGTGAAAATATTTTCTGACATTAAACCAGTCCGTGGCCCAAAAAAGGTTGGGGACCACTGAGTTACAGTAACATTAACCTTCTTGAGGTCCCCTAAATCTACTGTGTTTCTACCCAATCTAGTGTCTTTGCATACTCTGATTATTCTACAAGGAATTTTTTAAAATTAAATCCATCAGGGTGACATTGGTTAATAAAATTACAGTTTCCAAGAGTACAATTCTATGACACATCATCTGTATGTTGCTGCACTGTATGCTCACCACCAAAGTCAAATCTCCTGCTGTCACCATGTATTTGACCCCATTTACCCTCTCCTACACCTCCACCCCCTTTTCCCTCTGGTAACCACCTCACTATGGTCTGTATCCACCCGTTTCTGTTTGTTCATCTGTTGCTTTCCATTTTACATCCCACATAGGAGTGAAATCATATCGTTAACTTTTTCTGTCTGACTTATTTCTCGGGAAATGCTTCTCATACCCGACTCCACACAGTTAGGGATGCCTCTACAACTCCCCCATTTCGGCACAGAGGTGTTCCTGCAGAAAGCCTTGCTGACCCACGTCCTCTCAGTCCGGGATCGTCACCCAGGCGGATGATACCCTCACTCAAGCCAACAGCAACCTGCGCTTTTCTTTTAGAGCGATCACTAAATATAATGTAAATGATGATGTTTATACTCGCACTGATCATTTGGTTAATACCGTCTTCCCAAATAGACTGTGGGTCACATGTGCATTTTCCTTACTACCTTTCACAAAAGCAGTATTGTATAAACTTTTTTGAATAAATGAAATCTATGTCCAATCCATCACAATTAAACCAAACTCTGACAGCTGGTTTTTCACCTTTTTCTAAATTCCTTCTCTGGCCTCGGTGGTCTCTGACTGGTAACTGAACGCCTGAGTTCCCGCCATGCTCCTGAGCTGCCTCCCTACTTTCAACTCATTCCCTCTAAACTGCGCTGGCATCTTGTTCCCATGTCACAGGTGGAGAAAATAAAAGATTCATGGGGGGAGGGTAACAAGATGGGTCCCGAAGTTCGCACATGATGTTGATGGAGTGCGGCGGCTAGGAAGGTCAAGAGGAAAGAGCAAAACCATGGCGAGGAAAACAGGAAAGGACATGTTCGCGTTCCCAGTGTATCCAGACACTGCTCAGAAAGGTCACTGCAAAGAAATAAACGGAACAACTGGCCCTACAGAGGAAAGCCAACTAACGCAGGTGGGTTGCAATGGCACCAGGAGGTCACTGTGTGCTCCGCAAGGACAGGAGGGAGAGAAGGTCTCCCGCTGTAAGGGGACCGAAGCCTTGGGGAAGGGTGGGCACAGCACCCTTGGGGGCAGTGTAAGGGCCTTTCCGGCTCTAAGTGGCTGAGACTCCACAGTCAAAAATCTAGAATGTCCAAAAACATTTATTTACACTTTATCCATTCTCAAATTTTAGTTTGCCTAAGAATTAGAGGAGCTTATAAAATTATATTTCTATCATAAAATTATATTTCTAGTGAGATAATGAACTAAATTTTGAATAAAATTTTACCATTAACCCCTTTTTTCAGTAGTGAAAAATCAAGTAGCATTGCAGAAAAAACCCAGAAATTTAAAAAAGGAGATTTTTCCTTCCTCCCTCTGGGTCTCTTGAAAAGAGATTAAAAAACGCAGTCCTTAAAAAAACAGCAACTCACCTCCCCTGTCTATAATAATGAAATTATACTTAACAAGCAAGTAGTTAGAGAACAGTAACAGAAAAGGAATTCTCCAGAAGTTATTAAAATGTACTTAACATGCTAAATACTGTGTGACTTTAACCTCAGTAAGTTGTAGTTTCTCTAAGGCTCATCTGTAATCTATCATGAGATAATTACAAGATAAACCTCACAATTTTGAACACTGCAGAGTTGATTTTATGTTTCTCTTCTAACAACACTCGATAAAAACAATATGGTGGGGAAAAAAGCAGCTCAATGACAATAGGCTCAAAATGACTATGTTTTTCAGAGTGTAAAATTTTCCTTAAGGAAAGAAATTTTACAGCATCCCTTGAGCCTGTAACACACAGATATCTGGGTCAAGTTTGTCATTTATCTACCACTTTCAGACAATGAAACGACCACAGGGCAACTTTGCCCACAGCTGAGTGAGAATGGGGGTGAGGCAGATTTCTTGGCAGGTGATAAAATATCCAGGCTATTAGGATGTTGCCATTGTCAGTAATACAATGAGAAGTCCTGGCAGGGACAGGAGTGAGCAGCGCTGAGGAAAATGGAGGAAAACCTGGGAAACGGGAACCGCTGCCCACTGCCTCCTAAAACTCCACTGCCAGAGCCCCAGGGTAAACACTGACCCCACCCACTCAGAGCACGTGACCACCAGAAGCTCCGCCAGCCCACACAGGAGCCATGACGGCCCCATGTCTTCTGTTTACTGGCCTTGAAATACCTTCTTCCCAGGCTACCTCTTTTCTCAGAAGAGTCACAACAAAAACTATGTCTCTTTTTAGAAAAAACCCAATCCAGTGTTTTGTTTTTTTTGCCAAGATAAACCCAACCATCTAAATAGTCAAAGGGGAAAAACACTACAGAAAACAACCATTTGAATTTTTTTTTTAATTTGGTGTTAAGCAAAAGGATTTGTAATAATTCACTTTAACGTGAACTTCTGATTCCAATTTCAAGCCAAGGTTGCATTAATTTTATTGCATCAATATTTAAAGATGTGATAAGCAATCATTCCCTTGCTGCACTTGAGATGAGCTTTTGAAGGACAGCATGAATACGGGTGGGTGGACACACATACTAGAAATCCTCTCTCCCCGATGGTGATGATGATACCAACCACACGGCTTCATGGCATGGCAGCCTGCCTCGTCCCTGAATAGCTGCCGTCCTCCTTTCAGTCACACCAGAGAAGGGCACAGGTGCTGAAGAAAACTAGGGGTCAGACACCATCAGATACAGAGACCACGCTGCAGCCTCCCGAGGCATAGAAACTGTCTCGACATTCAAATACACAAGCAAACTAAAAACCGTCGCTAAGGCAGAAAATCAGCTATTAAAAATATGCATCCCACTAGCTTGCAAACTTCCAGGAGGTATGTATAAACCTATTTTGATGCTTTATCCGGATCCCCGCAAAGTGAAACCAAACAACTAACACTTCCCTAAACTTTCTGTTATTCTTAGTGTAGTGTGTGTTATTTTCTGTCTAAAAGCATTTACTCCTCTGCCCTGCAGCAAAGAGGAATCGGTACATGGAGAGGAACATAAATCTCTATTTAAGCCACAAATATCACCAATATTAGGCAGGGGAAATCTCTAAAAAATGAAAAAATAGTGTTAGATTATAAAATATAAATAAGAGAATGTGGTTAAATGTGAGTATGTTAAAAGAATTTATATAGTTTAGATGATAAAATTACCTGATTATAATTAACTAAAATATGGTATATTTATTAGTTCCATCTTAAGGGAATTAATTTTCAAACACAAAGAAATTGAAATATTAGCACAATGAACTTCTATATACCTTCTACTTAAATTTGACCATTGTTAATAACTTCAGTTTCTGCATTATTGAATGGTGCGTTTGTGTAAATATATATACAGAGGGTCCTCAGTTACAAGTCTCCTTAACCTACTCTATTCTTCAATCAGAGAAAACTATTGTACTTACATGGTAGAATGGATTGCCCATCTGAGCATCTCATTGTTCTCTCTGCTATTGAGTCCTGTGCCCTCTAGTTTTCCTATGCACAAACATTTCTCTGGTTTCTTTATGCACGCACATTGCATTTTCAAGACCCATGGCAAATGAAATCTAATGCAAAAAGTCTTCCTTGGTTCTTCCACAAGCCTTCCAGAACACTGAGCAGCCGCTCTTTGCTCTGCCATTCCCTACCGTGCTGTTCTGCAAACGTTTCTTAGTGCTTTCTAGGATAAAGGCATTTTCCTATGGATTTGAATATGGCTCATAACAATTCCTGTAGGCTGTAAAGATAGTCCATAAATAATTATGGACTACGTTTTTTAGAACTTCCCATTTTGTGTGTGAGGTTAAATTATTATGAAAAGAGTAAGTTTTACCCCACTAAAATTCTTTTCATGTGATAATCCAACTCAGGGTCTTAAACACAAATACCACTTTCTTAGTTTACTGAAGAACACTTAGCATGCGCAAAGCAATACTTGAAAACTGTAAAGCAGTGGTAGTCAACCTGGTCCCTACCGCCCACTAGAGGGCGTTCCAGCTTTCATGGTGGGCGGTATCGGAGCAAACAAAGTATAAATAAAAAGATAGATTAACTATAGTAAGTTGTTTTATAAAGATTTATTCTGCCAAACTTAGCGAAAATCGACATAAAGTACTTGGTAAGTAATTATTATTATATGTTTTAACTTGCTGTAACTCTGCTTTATAAATTTTATAAAGTAAAGTTACTTTCCTACTTTATAAATCACCATTACTGTGGAACCGGTGGGCGGTTAGAAAATTTTACTGCTAACAGAGATACAAAAGTGGGCGGTAGGTATAAAAAGGTTGACTCCCCGTGCTGTAAAGTGTACTTACCTTCTCGTTGTTGTAATAAGAAAGGCTAAGGCCATCAAATTTCACCCATCTCTTCTGGAACATGCGTTTTCTGTGAAACATGTGAAATTGTTATTTTATATTTAAGTATCATGAACTTGAATTTTAAATACATTTGTAACATAACTGCGCTGAGTACATTCCCATTTCCTGTTCAACAGTGCAGAAAACAATAGGCTATGTGACAATGTACAATTTTGGCAATGGTACACAAAGAGAAAAACTTTATATGATGACACTTTCTAATCAGCTGACACAGGTACTTAAAACAATGACACTGTTAACTGCTGTCATGCACATTTGTAACGTTGAGTGCAAAACAAAGTTTTGTCAAACACACTCCATTTCCCTTAATGGGAATAATTCTTTTTTTTTTTTTTTTTTCATTTTTCTGAAGCTGGAAACAGGGAGAGACAGTCAGACAGACTCCCGCATGCGCCCGACCGGGATCCACCCGGCACGCCCACCATGGGGCGACGCTCTGCCCACCAAGGGGCGATGCTCTGCCCATCCTGGGCGTCGCCATGTTGCGACCAGAGCCACTCTAGCGCCTGAGGCAGAGGCCACAGAGCCATCTCCAGTGCCCGGGCCATCTTTGCTCCAATGGAGCCTTGGCTGCGGGAGGGGAAGAGAGAGACAGAAAGGAAAGCGCGGCGGAGGGGTGGAGAAGCAAATGGGTGCTTCTCCTGTGTGCCCTGGCCGGGAATCGAACCCGGGTCCTCCGCACGCTAGGCCGACGCTCTACCGCTGAGCCAACCGGCCAGGGCCGGGAATAATTCTTTAATTAAGATAATATAACTTTCATCACTCAGTAAGCTTGAAACATTTATATACTTTACCTTAATTTTTGCTTTGGAGATGAATAAATAATATTTTGTTAAAATAACAAAATTTGTCAATGAAGTTTACATAGAGAAATTATTTAATTATGATTGCCTAAGCTGAAAAGGTCCTGTCTAAATAATCATTTACAATCATCCAAATTTCATGGAAACATTAATATTTTTTGGAAAAAGAATCATTAAAGACAAATGCCATTCAAAATAGTTACTAACGTGAGAAATAAAGCAGATAATGTAATCATATGTTTCCTAGTTAGGCTTAAAAGAGAAGGAACTTCTTCTGGCTATAGAAGGGAAAAGTAAACAACCATTTCTTTATATTTTTTTCAAAGATTTTATTTATTCACTATAGAGAGGGAAGAGAGAGAAAGAGAGAGAGAGAAGGGGGGAGGAGCAGGAAGCATCAACTCCCATATGTGCCTTGACCAGGCAAGCCCAGGGTTTTGAACCGGCAACCTCAGCGTTTCCAGGTTGACACTTTATCCACTGTGCCACCACAGGTCAGGCCACAACCATTTCTACTGGGACTTTTTTGCTCTGCTTTTAGTTCCTTTTCCTAAAGACAAACAATCCTACAGGTTTTGAATATCCCACCCTCTATCCGTCTCTCTGTGTGGATTGCTATGACCTGGTCACTTTTAGCCTTTAAAATACAGATACAAAAACTACATTTTTTTAAAAAAGCCACTTCTAGATAAAAAGGTAAAAAAAACCAGCTATCTTTTCCCTTTGCTGTGCTCTGACATGTTAAGATAAGGAACTGGCATAACCTTCTGTGGTTTTCAGAAGATTTAAAGATAGTAAAAAACTTCAGAATGTGGAGAATTTTTCTTCTGGGCTTGTTCCTGAGGGACACACATGGATTACTCAACAATCTTTCTACACTGACCCTCAGTCAGTGTATTCTGCTTACGATCAAATCAGAGAAAATCAGAGCAAATGAGAAGTTTCAAAGTTCATCAGCGCAGACAACATTCCCACATATAAGCACTAAATTATGAAGTAATAAAAACATGTAAAGGCCTTAAAATCATAAAACTACAACTAACTTCCCATCCCTCTGTCTAGATTCCCTGATCTTTCTGCTTCTTAACTTCTCTTGGTCCTACAATGGGTTTCCTTAACTTTGTTTCTACTTCTTTCACCAATCCAAGCACTCAAATTAAAAAGTAAAGAAATATTAAGCAATCACAAAATAATAATGCATTGAACAAAATCACTCTGTATGCACATCATGTTCATCTCTGTCATACTTATTTTTTATTTTATTTTATTTTACAGAGACAGAGAGAGGAATAGACAGGGACAGACAGACAGGAATGGAGAGAGATGAGAAGCATCAATCATCAGTTTTTCGTTGCGACACCTTAGTTGCTCATTGATTGCTTTCTCATATGTGCCTTGACCATGAGCCTTCAGCAGATCGAGTAACCCCTTGCTCAAGCCAGCGACCTTGGATCCAAGCTTTGCTCAAACCAAATGAGCCCGTGCTCAAGCTGGCAACCTTGGGGTCTCGAACCTGGGTCCTCCACATCCCAGTCTGACGCTCTATCCACTGCGCCACCTGGTCAGGCCATCTCTTTCATACTTAAATGAAGGTTAAAACATAACTTCCCACAGGATCTCAACAGTAGTTCTGTAAACCAAGATTTGTTTTGAGCCCCACCTGCCTCACATTGTGAATGGTGGTAAAGCTCAGTAACTTAGAATCTTCTATTTTATTACAAAAGTCATCAACATGGACAGGCAATAAAGGCCTTGGATCCTTTGGTTATCTCCCAAATCCCTTTGATAATTAATCTTTATCTTTCCAGGTTTCAACTATAACCACCTACACAGATAATCTTCCCCTGATAAGCCAATTCAAAGCAGATCACAATGTTATTTCCCTTCAAAGCAGCATCTCCTTTTCCTCATAGCTCTTAACACAATCTCCCATTATATACTGTATATATACTTGTCTACGAGCTATCTGTCTCATACCAGCCATTATGCTTTACAAGGACAAAGTTCAAGAACGTTTCATTATCTAATGTATGATCAGCAACTAACACAGACACAAATAGGGCACTAAAAAGAAGAATTCGTTGAATGAATGACATAATTATACAGATGGTTCCATAACCTTGGGATGGCCACTTAAAAGTCATTCTCTCCAAGTTAGCCATCCCTGACTACCAGAGAGACCCTTATGGGCTCCCTTGGTCTCTTACTCCATTTCTGTAATCAGACCTCACAGATTTTATAATTATATATTTGTTTACTTCATCTTATCTCCCATGATAGATATTTAGATACTTGAATATAGAATCAATTTGTTGATCAATGTAAAACTGATAGTCGTTAAAGAGTTTACACTTTAGCTTGAGTAATGGCAGCTTTAGTTAGGGTCAGTGCATCATGGTTAATGCAGGTAATAGCTTTGTTCCAGGAACTGGGATGTCTGCCTACATGACTTGACAAGATCTGAGAGAGATTCACCTTTGTCAGGCCTACGTGACAAGATATAGACTGCTGTGCCCCAGGGGACTGCAAGCAAAGCCTTTGTGCTCCAAGGACTGGATGCCTGCTCTGACTGCCTCCCCCTTGAAATCCCAAAACCCTTACCTCCCTTTTCCCTCCCCTTATAAAAATGGTGACTGGGGATAGGGAGTTGAGATGATTTGGGAGTGTAAACCCCTGTTGGGTAAACAAATGCTTTTAGATTTGCTCACTGGTAGGAGCAGCAGGAGGAGTGTACAGTCTGTAGAAGCCTGCGGTGCTTGCCCTCAGGGTGGCAGACTGCAAATTGCCAGTTGCCTGCCACCACCGTTGGGGGGGAGGGGGGCGACTATTTGCTGGAGAAGGAGTCTTTTACCCCAGTCTGTTCTGGCTAGGGAGTGCAGCGGGAGAGAGAGAGTCTGGAGGGTGAGTTCAAAGTGTGAGGCCGGGTTAAGGAACCAGAGACCAAGTCGGGTTTGGGAGCCCGGATTTCCACCTGGCCTGTTTGGCTGGGGGTCCTGAGGCTGGTGGGGGCCCATTATTCCGAGTGAGTCCGGAATGCTGAAGGCCTCGGGAGCCCTGCCTGTTTGCTCGTCCACCCTTAAGAGACTCTAATAAATGGAATGGCCCACCTTTTCTGACTCCACAGTTCCTTTACCATTTGCCCGAATCCAGTAAGAACCTGCATGGCCACTGTGGGGTGGTCAGCAATGGGGAAGGTCACATGAGGAACTCAGACCCAGAAACTTTGGCTAGAGCCACCCACAACCAAGCGCGCCAAAAGAAAATTCCCAGGAGTCCTTGGGAAAAGAGCGACTGTCAGTCAGCCAGTGAGATTTCACCATGTCATATCAGCTCAACCACCCTAGACTGGACCCTTTAAATATCCTCCACGGGGGTCATCCTACATGACTTCCGTAGCCTCTGTCCCTGGGGCCAGGGAACCTGGTCAGGCGGGAAGCGCTGTACTCAATAAAGCCTTTTACTATTCCACACTTCGTGGCTCCGGCCCCTTCCTTCTTCCTCGGCAGGGAAAAATACCTTACACCCACAGCAGCCACTGGCCATACACCCCATCTCCCCAGATTGCAGGCCAACAAAATAAAGGGTCCATAAATATTCAATCTCTGGCTCTCAAGTGGTATCAGGCAGCACTAACTGTTAAATTTTCCTGTTTTAAAACCGGCAGCTGCTACTGTTCTTAGAATGTAAATTGAGCTTTACAAATATTTAATGAATAGTCACTCCTCATCATAGTGCAGTTCATTTTTTGCGGTCTCACTATACCGCGGATTTTTAAATTGTATATATCTAATTTTGTACTGAGGACTTTTTGCTATATCACGGGATTTTGCAGTATATAGGTGTTTTTATGTATTTATTATTTTAATTATTTTTGCAGTAAAATAAGCATTTTCTAGCCTAAAAAATTGAAAAAAATATAAAATATAATTATTAAAATGTATTAAAAGAATATTACTGTATATTCACTGATGAGTACCCATATAGAATTTTATATGCTGTTAAAATTACGTAGGTTTAAGAGTGTGGAAAGTGTTTAAGAGCATTAGGAAGTGTTTATAAAAATGGGGGAAAGGTTAATAACAGTGTGGGAAAGGTTTATAAGAATGTGGGAAGGGTTTATAAAACCTTAAAATATATAAGGTCTACCGAAAGTTCTGTCCATTTTTGGAATAAAACAAAATACAAATTTTTCTTACCATCAGTAAACTTTATTAAATAATATAATTGCCATTATTATTAATGATTTCTTGCCAGCGTGAGGGCAATTTGTATATCCTATTTTTGAAAAATGTTTTGTCTTTTGATGCAAAAAATTGAACCAGTGCTTGTTTGATATCTTCCTCATTTTTGAATTTTTTGCTTTTCAAAAACTTTTGTAAGGACAAAAACAAGTGATAGTGGAGGGTGCTAAGTCCAGGGAATATGGTGGATGCGACAGACATGCTTCTGCAGTATTTCTTCCTTGTTGAAATTCGTAAAAATTACAGTGGCATAAATGAACTTTATCAGTAGCCATGGGTACACTATCGCTTCACACATAGTGTGTCAATTTTGTTTTAGTTAATTTGCTATGTCAGTATGTATACACTAAGTGATAAAAATAGAGAGGCACACATGCGCCAAATAAACGTGCTTACGTGTCAAAACTTGTGATAGAAACGGACAGAACTTTCCGGTAGACCTTATATATAAATAATAAAATAAATATAAGGTTGCTATTTCATGGATTTTTGCCTATCACGGGTTCCTGGGACTTAACCCCCACGATAGATTAGGGACCACTGTATATTTTTCAATGAAAAATGCTTCGCCCTGGCCGGTTGGCTCAGCGGTAGAGCGTCGGCCTGGCGTGCGGAGGACCCGGGTTCGATTCCCGGCCAGGGCACATAGGAGAAGCGCCCATTTGCTTCTCCACCCCTCTCCCTCTCCTTCCTCTCTGTCTCTCTCTTCCCCTCCCACAGCCAAGGCTCCATTGGAGCAAAAATAGCCCGGGCGCTGGGGATGGCTCCTTGGCCTCTGCCCCAGGCACTAGAGTGGCTCTAGTCGCAGCAGAGCTAAGCCCCGGAGGGACAGAGCATCGCCCCCTGGTGGGCAGAGCATAGCCCCTGGTGGATCCCGGTCAGGCGCATGCGGGAGTGTGTCTGACTGTCTCTCCCCGTTTCCAGCTTTAGAAAAAAAAAAATGCTTCAATTTTCATTTTATATACAGAGAAAATAAATACCACTAAAACACTTTACCTTCAATTTCATTATTTGTGTTTTTTTAAAATACTAAAAATCAGATTTTTATATGACCATATAAAAACTTTGTAAAACTACCTCATTATTAAAGAAGAATTAGATACCACGGAAAATGTAAAGTTATGGACATTTCAATGTAATTTTAAAATACATTTTCTTTTTAAATATATTCTTTAAAATGTACTCATTTGATACTGTTACACTAATACGTTATAGTAATTAAATAGATATAAATATTGAAGAATATGGAAGATATATAGAAGTTAGAATATAGTATTAAAAGCCATTAAGCTGAGTGAATAAGGTTATGCCATCTGGGTAGGAATTAATCTAGTGTGTACAGAGACGATAGGCAGACGCTGCCTTTTGTGCAGGGCCCAGTTAGTGTGTGTGTGAAGTTATATGTAGATAAAAAGTGGCTTGATGTGACAACTCTGTAGGTTAACATAAACAAGAAGCTTCCCTAGGACCACCTTAAAAGTGGCTTGATGTGACCATTCGGTAGATTAACATAAAAAGGGCTCCCTGTGAGGAACTCCCAAAAAAGGTGGTTTGACATGATCATCCTGTAAATTGACACCTGTTAAAAGATGGGTTGAGATGATAATCCTGTAGATTGACACCTTTTAGAAGGCGCTGGCCAGAAAAGGTACTAAAGCTAAGGGGCCACCCTGCTGTGGAAGTTTCCCAGACTCCAACCTTGAACATGGACCGTCTCCACCCCGCTCAGACCAAGGACAGCTCAGAGGAGCACGCCGACGGGGCCCCCTTAAGCTGTGCCCAGGCACACCAAAAGAATTTGTGAGTAATAAACTGCCTGTGCGATTCTTGCAACTAACTTGTATGTCAGTCGTGTCTTTCTTCCAGTGACAACTGATCTCAGTATCAATAAATAGAATCCTCACAGCCACCTCAAGAGTAGACTTGCAAGAGGCTGACAGCCCTGCTGTTAAGCAGGAGTGTCCCACTGTGCAGGGAAGTCAATCTGGGATATCTGACTGACTTAGAGCTTGGGCTCTACTGGGACAGATACTTTCCTATTTCAAACACATTAATCAGTTGAAGATGTTTCTAAAACTAAATTTATATAAACAACCTATTTTGCTCATTGAATATGTCAACATTCAATTACCTATTTTCTCCATGTAAACTTCAATACCACATTCTAATAACTAGTTAATTAAAGAACTTAAATTTAGATCCTTTTTCACAATATTATCGTTTACCTAATAAAAACCTTGATTTAATACTGGTAAACCCTACAAATTAATCAAAATCTCAATTGAATAAAGAGAAAGCTTTAAAAGAATGTTTCTAAATGTCAACATACAATTTTAAATCAATAAATATTGGTGAATACAAAATTTTTAAGAAGCACCTTTTCTGAGCAAGGGTTAAATATTCCTCTCATGTATTTATAAAATTCTATTAGATAGCACACAACTAATTCCACTGGAATTATGTAAAATTAATCTACTTCACACAATTGGAGGTTGCTAAAGTCCCTTAAACATTTTCTCTGGTGTAAGTTATGCCTTTCCTCTACATTTGATTAGTAAACAAAACAAAACAAAAAAACCCCCACAAGGTGTGAAATGCAATGTCATTCCTATCATACAACAAAAATTAGATAAAATAATAATGAATTCTATCACAGAGAAGATATAATAAAGCATTAACTAATTAACTATTTATTTGGCAGGATAATTTTGGTAACAAAAATAGCAAACACAGAGTGCTTTGCTCTAGATACTGTTGCAAGCCATATACAAATATTCATTCATTCATGCTAGATAAGGAATATTATTATTCCCGTTTTACAGAGGAAGGCACAGAGGCACCGATAGGTTTAATAATGTGCCCACACCACACAAATGGTAAAGAGACTAACTGTGAATCTAACGCAGGCAGTCTGTGCACTTAACCACCTCTCAAACCCAAATCGAGCACATTTTATAGCAAAACATCCTGGACATCCCTTTAGGCAGCAATAACATTTGACCTATACCCATTTTATATGTAAGTTCAATTTTGTCAAGTCCTTCAGAATTCCTTCAGGAAAAAAGGTAAAGCGAACAAGAAACATATTAGCCTAGGTTTTGTCCTATTTTGTTTTTAGAGTTCTGAAGGGAAACATTTCTTTAAGAAGCTTTTTTAGAATAGTTTATAAGGCTTGTGCAGTGTTATTGAACGGATTTCTACAAACTCTTCCCTTGAGCTCTGGTAGGGCAGGTGGTGTAAAATTTCAACTGCTTTCATAAATACAGCCTCACCACCTGGTGCCAGTTTTTATTGTCTCAAAATTGTGTATCTTTAAAATTCCTTTTTAACAACAACACATATACAAACAATTAAATCTCTATTCATGAAGCGCTCACATAGGTATTTCTGTTTAATATCATTCCTAGGAGACAGAATTCTTTGTAAAGATTTCATCTTATAGCTTAAAAAAAAAAATCCCAAAAATCAAACAAGCATGCTAACCAACAATAATAATTTAAGGTAGCAGCGGCTACGAAGTTGTCGTCTATAAATAGTACCCAACTGAAATGAACCTCAAAGACACTAAGTCCAATTTATCACTTTTATTAATCATAGTACTTAAATCATCACAAGCATACCTCTCAATCATTTTAAAAGCTACCTAAGAAGAGACTAATGTGCTTTACTATATAGATTCACCTGCCTTGTTTACATAATCCTATAGAATTATAGGTACATTTCATCTTTTTCAACTCATTTTTTTCTTTTTCAATTATCATTGACATACATTATTTTAGATTCAGGTGACACCCCAGTGATTAGACATTATCTAACATACTAAATGATCATCCTGATAAATCTCGCACCGACCTGACACCATACATAGTTATGAGAACATTATTGACTGTATTCCCGACGCTGTGCTTTCCATCCCCACGACTGTTCTATAACAGCCATTTTGTTCCTCTTCATCTCTTCCCTGTTTTTACCCATCCTTCCGATGCCCCTCCCCTCTGGCAACCGTCAAAATGTTCTCTGTGTCTTGAGTCTGTTTCTGTTCTGCTTGTTTGTTTCTTTTGTTTTTAGATTCAATTTTTGATAGATATGTAATTATTGCATTTTATTGTTCATAATTTTTACCTTTTTATTCCTTCTTCTTAAAAAAAAAAACCCTATAATATTTCATGTAATACTGGTTTGATGGCAATGAACTCCTTTAATTTTCTCCTATCTAGGAAGCTCTTTGTCCTTCGATTCTTGGTAGGTCTTCACTTTAAACCACTCAGAATATTTCGTGTCAGTCCCTTCTGGCCTACGAAGTTTGTGGTGAGAAATCAGTCTTATGGGAGCTCCCTTGTCGGTAACTAACTGCTTTTCTCTTGTTGCTTTTAAGATTCTCTCTCTGTCTTTCATCACTGGCACTTTACTTATGATATGTCTTAGTTTGGGCCTCTTTAGGTTCATTTTGTTTGGGACTCTCTGCACTTCCTGGACTTTATGTCTATTTCCTTAACCAGGTTAGGAAAGTTTTCTATCATTATTTTTTCAAATAGGTTTTCAATTTCTTGCTCTCTCCTCTCCTTCTGGCACCCCCTGATGAGAATGTTGGTACTCTTGAGGTTGTCCCAGAGATTTCTTACACTGTCTTCATGGTTTTGGTTCGGTTTTGATTTTTCAGATTCTTCTTCCTTTGTGCTGTCTCACAGGGCGTTTTTGCTTCCTTATGTTCCAGATCACTGATTCGACTCTCAGCGTCATCCGCTTTATCGTTGAATCCCTATAAATTATTCCTCATTTCAGTTAGTGTATCCTCCACTTCTGACTTTTTTTATGGCTTCCATGTCCTTTTTTACACAGTTGAAGTTCTAAGTTCCTTGAGTATTCTTATAACCGTTGTTTTCAAGTCTGTAGCTGGTAGTTTGCTTGCTTCCATTTCATTTAGTTCTTTTTCTGGGGATTTCTCCTGTCCTTTTCAACTGGGACATGTTTTTATGTCTCCTGCAGTTTGGGTGGTTCCTCCTGTTTGTCTCTATGTATTAGGTAGAGCTGCTATGTCTTCCACACTTTGTAGAGTGGTAGTAGGTGTCCTACAGGGCCCATGGCACAGCCTCCCCAGCCACCTGAGCTGGGCTCCAGGTGCGCCCCTGTGTGGGCTGTGTGCACTGTCCCATTGTAGCTGAGCCTTGACTGCTGTTGGCATCATTGGGAGGAATTGACACCCAGGCCAACACAATCCATGAGGACCAGTGGCAACTACAGTGGAGGAGCTGCTGTGCCAGGAGACCCAGTCTTAATGTGACTTCTTTAAGTCCCTACGTGTAGGACTTCCTCTCAGCTAGATTTCAGGTGGCTCTACACAACGGCTCTTCTGTACTTTAGCTGTCATTCTGATGTGGTTGTGGGAAGATTCAAGTACGGCATTTACCTATGCTGCTCCTTGCCCAGCAGGCTCACATAACCACACAATGATTCTCCATGACTAAAACATTTTAATATTTTTTTAGAAAGAGACCTTGGCTGAGTAAGAAATAAAGTCTAAAACATCTTGTCAGTAAAATAGAAATTCCTCAGTTTTTATAAAAATGCTCAGTGGATTATGCTGAACACACAACCATCTTCAGAAATCAGCAAGTTAAAGTCAAAAGTGTTTCCTTATTGCAGATATTCTTAGTTATTTCAACATGTGCACCTCCCACAAGGGAAGCAGACACGACACCATGTTCTCCTTTCTTTACAGCAACTCACAGGGTTCTTCCTCTGAGTTACATAGTCAGAAAATGTTGAAATAAATTATATCCAACCTCTCATATGACTACCTATTCACACTTGCTAAAATTATTGAGCTTTTTAAAAATTAGTTACAGCTAGAAAAGGGGAAGGGGACAGATTTGGGGTATTTTTAGCCTCATAACTCAGTGAGTTTTTTTTAAAAACTGGTACCATTTATTAAGTTTTTCATCTGCTTGCCCTATTTGAAACCCTAAATACAGACCCAAGTTCAACATTTTTTGCCAAGTTTCTTCCATACAATTTTGTAAACCAATAGTATCAGGCTACATTAAAATTAGATCATTCAAATACCTAAATAAATTTCACACTTGGATCACAACTGGAAATGTTTCAGTATTTCTTTAGTTGTACAATTATTATCTTACTAAATACTGGGTGGTTTTCCCATACTGTTCATTAATTCAAAACTGGCGTTTCCATTTCCAAAGCAAATAGATACTCAATCATGTGAATTAAATCCAGATTATGAATTTGATTATTTTGTTTAACGTCACACCTGAGAACAGTTTCAAACAATATTTGGAGAAGAATAACTGACTGTGGCTATAATTTTTAAACTGTGCTTTGACAACACACGTACGAGTCTTTATGGAGGAAACAAAATTGTAAAAAGAACACGGAGAGTCATCAAGCCCACTGCTCCAGGAGTGTATACCAGTCATCAATGGCACCTGCAGATTTTCAACCACGATAGTGGTCAGAGTTCACAAAGTTCCCATAAATGAGTAAAACTAGCGGTTTTTTAAAAAGTTTCGAGAAAAAAAATTATGTCTAACGCTAGTTTTTTTTTTACCGATCCCATTCAACAAATATTAAGATCAACTACCACATGCCTGGCAACATTTGAGCTACTGAAGAGACTGCAGTAAGCAAAACAAAAGCCAATATAGATGCTGTCCCCAGGGAGCGTGTATGACACAGATAAATCATCTAGGAGAAAGCCCCACAGAGAAAACTGAAGTAACTAAGGGAGTAATGAGGTGGTGGGGGAGGGGCAGTGACAACTTTAAATACGTATTGTCTTCAGGGCCCAATGCCAAGGAGACATTCTACCAAGAACCCAAGGGATGCAGAGTACGAGTCCTGCTGCTCTCGGGGTACGTGCACTGCAGACAGAAAGAGTAAGTGCAAAGGTCCATGAAGAGGGCTCCTGCTCCTTATTACTTCTCTACTTAATAGAGTCATAGAAAGTGGTTTCCCTATTTTGTGATCAATCAGGTTTTAATTTTCTATTTGGGGCCCAGGGGAGATGGAGGAAATTAATGTAAGATTTTAGCCAACCATCTAATCTGTTCTGTGTCTCTAATAGCTCACAGCCCAAATGCGGCCCATTACGTGTATGTGTGTATAAACACGGTTTTATTGAAATAGCCTCATGCATTGGCTTACATATTCTCTAGGGCTACTCTGATGCTACAACTGCTGAGTAGCTGATGTCCCATAAAGATCATATGGCTTTAAAGATTAAAATATGTATTATCTGACCATTTACAGAAAATGTTTGCTAATCTCTTCTCTTGGAATTCAGAGTATCATCTAAAGCAGAGCTACCTGCACCAAGACACGTGAGCACGAGCTCAACAGAGCTCGGCACCCTCTGCACGAGGACAGGCATCACTTTCTCTAACTAATGAGCACCTTAAACACCTTCACAATGGCCTGTGGAGTCTAATTAGGAGAAAAGGAAAACTTCAGTTTCTACTCTGGCCTAATAAATACATGGTTCTTGGCCAGTGACACACACTTCTTTCCAGTCATAGCAATATAATCACGGAGAATTTATTTTTTTTAATTTCTTGCTGAAATAACAAGCTCCTTTGTTTACTTTCTTATGTCCATTCCTCCTGGTATTCGGGAGAGAGAAATCTTTAAGCCAGAAAACTCAATTATTTCCCTCTAAAATGGAAAAATATAAATCTAGAAAACTTACAGCATCTAACCTTAGGGCAGGTTGAGAACAGAAAGGCTGGAAAGCCAGGGTTCTGACAAAGGGAAAGAGGAAAATGTCCGGTCCCAGAAGTGGCCGACAATGGTGACGCTCTCTCAGTGCGCCTGCAGCGTAAACATACCGAGCCTGTACAGAACACGGGGCCGCAGGAGACGACGGAGCAAAGCACAGCCGCTCAGGCCTCCCGTTCCCAGTCTGCTCAACCTTCCAGTGGTTTTTAAGAGAGTACTCAGACCTCCCTAAACACTTAAATTTCACAGAAATGAAAGATTTGAGAATATTCCAGCTCACTGTTTCATTCCACCAGTGTGTGTATTAGAGTGCTGACTCATATGCTTGCTAACTGACTGTGCATTTACCAATACTGGTGACTGCTGAAAACCCAGCACAGCTGACTACTTCATTATCCTAATGTAACCAGAAAGGAGTGAGACAGAGGAACTGATACTAAGATGTACTCTGCTCCGGTTAATTCAACATCTAATTTCCTAAAAGGAAACAACTATATGAAATATTAACCATAGAATTGCAATTCCTGCTCCCAATAGTTAACTGATAAATGTGGTAGTTCTTCTGGTAATTTTTTGCTAGTAAAATTTATTTCAGGTCAAACCAAGGCCTTTTAGAAATGATGCACATGTTGGGGGGAACAGTAGAGAAAACCAGCACTTTAGAGTCCATACATTAATTACTTAAACAGGAGAGGCTTAACCCCAGAATAATTTAATAATTTATGAGGAACATTTCAAATAAACATTTCAAAGAGACATCTAAAAACCAAGATACCAGAAAACAATTCTAATTAAACATAATTCCTCCCCAAAGATTTCTCAGTCCTAATAAAATGCTTAAGGGACAGAAGTTTCTTTGTAAACAGAAATGATAAGTCTGTTTTAAAAGTATAATATTCAGGGGACTCTGACCTTCTGTGCAACATACAACAATCAAAACGATATATCAATAACAGTGATGCCAGAAATCTAACAATGACGTCCTTTCCCTTAACTATAATAAGCCTTGGATTCCCAAACAGGACACTGTTATGAAATGAGCAAAAGCCGAACAGTGTGGGCTGAGTAATACTAACTCAATCTGCATTGTTTTTCTTTGCTACAAATTGGGAGACAGGATAGTGCATTTTGGGGTGAAGTCAGAAACTAACCTTAAGGTTCTAGAGCTGAAATCCTAACTTGCAGTTTTAATTTGCTCTTCAGAACCTTAACCCAGCATTCCAGTTAACACAGAGCACAGGTTCCTCCTGTGTCAAAACAACAGAATCTGCAAAAGCAAGCTGAGTCCTGAACAGCTGAAGCTGGGTGCACCATGAGGCAGGGAGGGGGCGGGGAGCAGCAACAACCTAAGAGGTTCAGAAATGGATACACTCCAGTGGTTGAAAATGTGTTATTCAAATAAAAGCATAAATACATACCCTTGAGGAGAGAGTTTGTCTAGCCATCCCGATTTAACCTTCCTTGCAGATGGTCCATAAAAACAGGCATAAGGAGATATCGCATTTGAGGAAAAGACGGACAAGTCAGCATTTCCACTTGTTGAGCTTAACGGATAACTGTGCCTGTTAACGGGGTCCAGAGTCAATGTTTTCTGAGTCCTTGATTTAGATGCCTTTGAATTTTTTCTTCTTAAACTCTGGAAGCACTCCTCAACTGTTGAATATTCTGAATCACAAGCGCAGTCCGCTGGAAAATTGTTCTTGTCCTCTCGTGGTATCCAAATATCTTCTACCTTTTCTTCACTTACAGTCTCCTTCCTGTTGTCATATAAGCTAAATGGGAAAGAATAGTGTATACATTTCAAAGTGTTATGTGTCATTGAAGTCATCAGTTATCTTTTTAAAGTTATAAACAACCCATCACAGAAATTTAAGCCAGGAAAGTCTTAGCATTCAATTTCCCATCTGATCATTTTTTAAAGTCTTCCAGAAAAATGAAATACGAATCTCTCATTATCCTAAGACATATTTAGACACTACTAAAAGTAATATATTTTTTTCTTATGAATCATTTAATCTTATCTATTTAGTTTAGGGGCTGCATATGGTGGAAAGGATGGAGAGTGTAGTCTTTGCATCACAATTTAAACATCTTCACCTGCACCGTAAGTGTGGCCAGCCCAACCTCTAGTCCCTGGGCAACATCGTGAACTACTAACTTATCTCTCTGGAGACCTCTCTTCTAAACATGTTGCCTCTTCTCTGACTCCCCATTCATTGACTCCAAGGACTCTATGTTGCATAATATAACAGAACAGGGAGTATGTCTGACTGGTCAGAGCTTTAATATTATTTTGCAACACTAATAAGGAAAAACCATACCACACTGCTAGCTAGAAAATGAAAAAGGGTCAAGGTTACACTAAGAAGGTAAAAGCTATGTAGCATATAGTATTTATTGTAATACATTTATCATAACTAAGCAAATCACTATAAATTTACAGAATGACAAAATTGAGTCACTGAGTAATTATGTATAAAGTTTTTTTTCCTAGTCAATAAAACAGATATGCTTAGGGGTCAAATTACATCTTTCTGAATCTATGATTCTAAAAACCATTACTTCCTTAAAGAATTATTTGGCCTGGCCCCTTTCATATTTTGCATTATAATAAGTTCAGACAAAATGTTTGCTGAAGATATGCAATTAGTATGTCAGTATTTTCCTTAAGTTTTAGCATTTTCCTTAAATTTAATTTCAACTTCAGGAAACCTACAACAGTGGTAGCCTTGGAAAATGAAAAAGAGAAGATAAAACAAATGTTAAGTAATGAACCAGGACAACAAAGTTGTAAAAACGTTGAGAAAAATATATAATTTAATTTAGTGCCTTAGAAAGTCTATTAATTTCATGTGTGATCCACATAAGTGGCTAATTCAAGCCACAATGCTGCACTTCTAGTAGAAGGGTACACTAAGCTACATTTGTAAATATTCTGCCCCCCACAGTAATATTTTTTACACTGCTCCTTTATCCTTCATATTAACATGACTTTTGATCCTTAAACTGCAATCATAGTCACCACATATTTGCCACTTTGGGGAGAGGAAAAGCAATTTTAATTGAACAAAGACCAAAATAATCTGCTACAGAATATGCTTGATTTACAGACTCTAAATTCAATTATTAAAATGAGTTCTATTATCAACACATTTAAAAAGAAAAGATTTGAACTTACCAATATAAACTATTTTCTTAGAAACATAATATGAGCAAGAAGTCACTGTACAACTCAAAAGAATTAATCATGACATCATACCTTGATTTGACCAAAAAAGAGTTTTTGTCAGTCATTGCTTCCCCTTTGAGTGTTTCTTCATGGGGCCAAAATTCATTCTTTATAGACTTCTTCTGTTAAAAAAAAAATATATATATATACACTCTTTTAGGGTTCCAATATTCTACAAAGATCTACAATATCTGGGTTTAGTTTTATTAAACAAATGTCAAATGACTTTGATCAATTTTCAGTAAAAAACAATTTAATTAGGGAAATTAAACAGTAGCTTTGGATGCCTTTTTCAATGTTTAATTTGAATCTTTAATTACTCATCATTTCCATTAAGAAAAATAGAATATGTTAATAAAAAATAAAATATATTTACTTTTACTTTTCAAATAATTTTTCTTCCAACTTCTTTTTGATCATGACCAAGAAATAAAATGGCAAAAGAGCACAAGTGCTGAAAAGAAAGACTGAGCGATAAACTGAGCAACTAAGACAGGTGAGTCGTTAGAAGTCCACATTTGGGTCCATAATGCAAAGCAAAATAAGGGAAGAGGACTGTTTGCTTTTGGTTTTTATGTATTTTTTTCTGTCCCTTTTTTTTTTGTATTTATCCAAAGCTGGAAATGGGGAGGCAGTCAGACTCCTGCATGCACCCCACTGGGATCCACCCGGCATGCCCACCAGGGGGTGATGCTCTGCCTATCCTGGGTGTAGCTCTGTTGCAACCAGAGCCATTCTAGCACCTGAGGCAGAGGCCATGGAGCCATCCCCAGCGCCCGGGGCCAACTCTGCTCCAATGGAGCCTTGGCTGCGGGAGGGGAAGAGAGAGAGAGGAAGGAGAGGGGGAGGGGTGGAGAAGCAGATGGGCACTTCTCCTGTGTGCCCTGGCCAGGAGTCAAACCCGGGACTCCTGCATGCCAGACCGACGCTCCACCACTGAGCTAACCGGCCAGGGCCTTTTCTGACCTTTTCTTTTTCTTTTAATTAATTAATTAATTAATTGATTTTTTTTTTCTGAAGTTGGAAACAGGGAGGCACTCAGACAGACTCCCGCATGTGACCGACCGGGATCCACCCGGCATGCCCACCAGGGGGCGATGCTCTGCCCATCTGGGCGTTGCTCTGTTGAAACCAGAGCCATTCTAGCGCCTGAGGCAGAGGCCATGGAGCCATCCCCAGCGCCCGGGCCAATGGAGTCTTGGCTGAGGAAGGGGAAGAGAGAGACAGAGAGGAGGGGCGGGGTGGAGAAGCAGATGGGTGCTTCTCCTGTGTGCCTTGGCCAGGAATCGAACCCAGTATTCCTGCACACCAGGCCGACGCTCTATCACTGAGCCAACTGGCCAGGGCTTCTGTCCTTTTCTTAAAGTAACTTCTCTTGCAGAAAACTTTGATAACTCACTGACCTGTATTTACGAAATCAAACTGAAAATGTGTTTTTGTGACATATATTTAAAGATAAAAATTTAGCATGGTTTTACTGAACAGAATTTTACCAACAAAAATTTCATTCTTCAACATAACACATTCTTCAAACAGCTTACAGAAAAATAAAGCAGAAAATATAGGCAGGAAAGCAAATAATAGGCAAAAAATTAAAATGTATGCAAACAAACCTTGGAAGTTTCTAGTCTCTGGAAGAGAAAGGTCTCTCCATAAGGAAAGATGGAAGATGAATTCTCCTCATTTGAATCTTTTGGAGAAATTATAGGATGAGAATGGAAAGATGTGAATAATGTAAAACATTATTTAAAAAAAAGGCATGTATTTATTTTAAAGCAATATTAAAACTTAAGCTTTATTCTTTGAGAGTCCAAAATTATGTTCATAATTCTTACCCCAAATAAACTCACCAAATGGTCTTCCTAATGTAGCACTCACTATATACACCCCCCACATTATATGACATATTATTCATTTCTTAAAGTGTGATGTGTCATGTGTGTGTGTGTGTGTGTCCTTGCTAAACTCTAAGATCTACATTAATACAACCAAGCACATTTCCCACTGTATACAGTAGAAATTAACATGGTGCCATTTTTAATGTTAATTCCAAAATAAGAGAATAGTATTAACAGAGGATACTTATAATTCTATAATTTTCAATAAAATTATTAAAAATTCATTAACAAAACAACTAGACGTTATATCACTCAAAATACACGAATCACTTAATATAATCCCTCTAATTCCATAGCTACTAACACATCTGTAAACGAATTGTTTTAAAAGAATTCCCACCATCTTTGAATCACACCAATCTACTAGAAAGAATATAGCAAAAACAATTTTAAAAGGGTCAGTACCCAAGTGTTTGTCAACTTGTTGAGAAGAATGTTCCTGAACTTATAGAGGCAGAATTCTCAAAAACAAGAAAAGTCTCTGTCAATGATCAATTAACCAGAGCAATGTCAGCCCTTTTCTGTTACCATGGCAAAATTACTTTCCATAAATCTGTGTTCTGCACTCAGACTGTCAGAAACCACTTAATTCGGTTAAATGCCTTTGACTGTGGCTAATGATGAATGAAGCCTGTACAAAAAACCATCTTTTTACTTTATCATGTACAAATTTCCAGGAGTTTGAGTATATATTACTGTCTCTTCTTCACTTACCTTTAAAAGTATCTGAAGTACTACGAACCCTAGCAGACAGTCTTCTCATTATCCTCTCTTCCCCAGGTGAGCTACCTTCTCAATCATGATTTAGACAAATTTAGGACTATCATCAAATGAGTGCCAACTATTTTATAAAGACTTGAAATTCTAAGACTCACTTTGCTGTGTCACAGATTTTCCAGTTGAGGTAGCAACATTTCTTCTTTCTCGGAAATAGCTTAAAGCAAAGGAAAAAAAATAGGTTAAAAAAGATACATAAAAATGGGAAAGTTAGCGTCGACCTGGCATGCAGGAGTCCCAGGTTCGATTCCCGGCCAGGGCACACAGGAGAAGCGCCCATCTGCTTCTCCACCCCTCCCCCTCTCCTTCCTCTCTGTCTCTCTCTTCCCCTCCCGCAGCCAGGGCTCCATTGGAGCAAAATTTGCCCAGGCACTGAGGATGGCTCTGTGGCCTCTGCCTCAGGTGCTAAAATGGCTCTGGTTGCAACAGAGTGACGCCCCAGATGGGCAGAGCATCGCCCCCTGGTGGGCGTGCCGGGTGGATCCCGGTCGGGCGCATGCGGGAGTCTGTCTGACTACCTCCCTGTTTCCAACTTCAGAAAAATACAAAAAAAAGGGGGGGGGGAGTTACTATCTTGAGCAAAGAATTAATTATAGAGACATACATTCTTTTGGGTAGAGAAACCAATACACAAAAAATAAATTTGATTTTAAATAAACCAAATCACCAATTTCCACAATCCACTTTGTTTTTATCAAAAGTGCAAAGAAAGAGATTTCAACTGATTTTACAAGTGTTTGCTTCTCATATTAATAATTCACAAAAGCAAACATATTTATCCAAGGCTAGTCTGAACATAACGCAATTTAAAAACTCATTTCCATAACCATCTGAAAAACTATTTTTCTACTTATATTTCAGTATGCATGCAGTGTTTCTGTCATTAGCTTTATAATATTGAACAAAAGCTTGTCTGGTTCTATGAGCATGCCAAAATACAAAAAACTTTTCCTTAAAGATCTGATGGTCTTGGGAGAGAGACATTACAAGTAACTAATTAGAAAACAATCTAACAGCAATGACAGAGGGACCCTGTGGAAGCAGAGGGTAACAAGTACCTACGACCATATGAAAGAGTTCCACCTAGTTTACCAGCTAAATGGAACATCAGGACACTGTCCTTACATATACATCTGCCCAAGTAACTACATACAAGTAAGTAAAAAAAGAACAGAAATCAATAAAACAGAATATGAACAAAATTTTAAAATCACTGCAACCAAAAAGGTGGTTCTTTGAAAAAACTGATAAACCTCAGGGAAGAAAAATAAGAGAGACAGAAGACATAAATTACCAATATCTGAAATGAAAAGGGGGACATCACTACAAATCCTACAAACATGAAAGAAGTAATTACAAATTACTAAGAAAACTAGACAAATAAATTCAACAACTGAGATAAAATGGAAAAGTTTTTTTAAAAGATACAAATTACCAATATGATACAAGAATAAATAGAAAATCATAATACTCCTATATTTATTAAAGAAATTAAATTTAGTAATTAATCACCTACCCACAGAAAATACTCTATGCCCAGATATTTCACTGGTGAATTCCACTAAACATTATAAAAAAAAAAATGATACCAATTCTACACAAACTGCTTCAGAAAATAAGGAAAGATTCTCATTTGTAAGCCTATACTGTATTACTGATATCAAAACTAGTCAAAACAAAACCACTGAGGCCCTGGCTAGTTGGCTCAGTGGTAGAGCGTCGGCCTGGCATGCAGGAGTCCCAGGTTCGATTCCTGGCCAGGGCACACAGGAGAAGCGCCCATCTGCTTCTCCACCCCTCTCCCTCTCCTCCCTCTCTGTTTCTCTCTTCCCCTCCCACAGCCAAGGCTCCATTGGAGCGGGGTTGGTCCGGGCACTGGGGATGGCTCCTTGGCCTCTGCCTCAGGTGCTAGAATGGCTCTGGTTGCGACAGAGCAATGCCCCAGATGGGCAGAGCATAACCCCCTGGTGGGCATGCCGGGTGGATCCCGGTAGGGCACATGAGAGAGTCTGTCTGACTGCCTCCCTGTTTCCAACTTCAGAAAAATACAAAACAAAAAACAAACAAAAAAAAACCCAACACAAAACCACTGAAATAATAACTTACATAAAAGAAAGCATAGGTACTAAGCTCATGGACCTTGGCCACAGAGAACAATTTATGAATTTGACCTCAAAGGCAAGGGAAGCAAAAGCAAAAATAAATGAATAGGACTTTATCAAACTAAGAAGCTTTAGCATAGTAAAAGAAACTGACAAAAATCATTAACCAATGAAATGGGAGATGATATTGGCAAACAAGAGCTCTGAGAGGGAGTTAATATCCAATATATACAAAGAACTCACAAAGCTCAGAAACAAATAAGCAAACAATCCAATTAAAAAATGGGGATAGGACCTGAACAGGCACTTCTCCCAAGAAGACATACAAATGGCCAACGGATATTTGAAAAAATGCTGATCATCACTAGCTATCAGAGAAAGGCTAATCAAAACTACAATAATATACCATCTCACACCTGCTAGATTGGCTATTATCAACAAGACGGGTAATACAAATACTGGAGAGGCTGTGGAGAAAAAGGAACCCTCATTCACTGCTGGTGGGAATGTAAAATAGAATAACCATTATGGAAGAAAGTATGGTGGTTCCTCAAAAAATTAGGAATAGAACTACCAAATGACCCAGCAATCCCTCTATTGGGTATCTACCCTAAAAACTCAAAAACAGTGGCATGTAAAGATACATTCACCCCCATGTTCATCACAGCATTATTCACAGTGGTCAAGACATGGAAACAACCGAAGTGTCCCTCAACAGAGAGTTGGATAAAGAAGATGTGGTCCATATATACAACGGAACACTACTCAGCCATAAGAAATGATGACCTATTGCCAGTTACGACAACACAGATGGAATGCCCATACACTGATGTTACTATAAATCAGTATCGCTGCTTTCGAGGAACGGTTTTGCATTACCTACCAAAGTGGAAGATAATCGTATCCTATGACAGCAATTCTACTCCTCGGTATATATCCTACAAACATTCACATAAATACGCTCCAAGAAAAAATAATAAAAAAATAAAAAATATATGTCAACATGTGAATGAATAAACAAGTTATGGAAGATTCACACAAAGGAACATTATGCAACAATAAAATAACTGACATGCTGCAACATCTCTAAAACATGATGTTGAGTGAAAGATGCCAGCTACAAAACATTACTCGCAGTACGATTCCATTTATATGAAATTCTAAAACAAGCAAAAATAATATAGGGAGATCAGGGCTTGCCTAATGCCAGGAGTAATTTTACTGCGAATGGGTAAGAGAGACTTTTTTAGGGGGGTGTGGGGTGGTGCTAGCATTGATCTATCTATATCTTCATGTGGTAGAGGTCACATAGGTATACATATTTGCCAAAACTCACCAACCAGGATACTTAAAATGAGTCTATATGAAAATAGATATAAATAACACTGATTTACATTTGTCTTCAAATAATTTATATATAAACAAACACACAATAAACAGGCAAAATACTAGGCCATGTTGAGAGTATCAAATATCTGCAAAGGAATGACTACCCTGCTGGTGTCCCACAATGAACTATTCAACAGCAGTGGAAGTAAGCTACAACCACGAGCACCAACACAAGGAAAAAGTCAACCTGACTAAAAGAATACACACTATATGACTATTTTTTAAATCACAGAACATTCAAAACTATATTGTATGGAGCATACTCAAAAGGTAAACCCTAACTAAAAAAAAAAAAAAAAAAAAAGATACTTTTTTTTTGGTAATAAATTTTTATTTAACATCATGATAGGAGTTGTCATTGGCAGAAAAGTAGTATAAAAGTTGAAGATTGCTTTTAAATTTGAAATATAACGCATGATTAATTTGTGAAACTTAAAAACCCATAAAGAAAAGAAGCAGTCATCATCCTTGTTATTATTATGCTTTTGAAATCACGGTCAGGTTACCTAAAAGCTCTGAGCCTGGTTCGCTCTTTTCATGAAGGAGAATAAACACAGGACTTGCTGCATAGGAATATGTGGGAATTAAAGAGATAATGCATTTAAGGAGCATCAGGTGTGCCCTATTCAATGTAAACACACAGCAAATGACCCAATCATTACCATTTTTATTAGAGAAAATCATGGTTGGACCTCCTGATAAACCTAATATGCATATTTATTTCTTAAAGTCCTTGAAAGTATGAACACTCTTCATTTGTAATAGTGAAAAAGTATCAACAACCTAGCAGAAAAATGGAGTTTTTTTCTTTTTAATAAAATACTCTATAGGAGTTATTGTTTAATATAACATGCATCAATGTGGACAGAACTCAGAAATAATATTAAGTGAAACACCAAGTTGCAAAACAATAACTGATTATCAGAGGGAATCCCTAGCATACCTACAGATGCTATTTTCTCACAGTTTTTTTTTTGTTTTTTTTTGTATTTTTCTGAAGCCGGAAACGGGGAGAGACAGTCAGACAGACTCCCGCATGCGCCCGACCGGGATCCACCCAGCATGCCCACCAGGGGGCGACGCTCTGCCCACCAGGGGGCGATGCTCTGCCCCACCCGGGCATCACTCTGTTGCGACCAGAGCCACTCTAGCGCCTGGGGCAGAAGCCGAGGAGCCATCCCCAGCGTCTGGGTCATCTTTGCTCCAGTGGAGCCTCGGCTGCAGGAGGGGAAGAGAGAGACAGAGAGGAAGGAGAGGGGTAGGAGTGGAGAAGCAGATGGGTGCTTCTCCTGTGTGCCCTGGCCGGGAATCGAACCCGGGACTTCTGCACGCCAGGCCGACGCTCTACCACTGAGCCAACCGGCCAGGGCCTCTCACATTTTTTGAACACTAAAGTTGCCAAGAAAAATAGTGGTATACAGGTTAATGTAAAAAAATCTCCTTTTATGATTTACACTTACCTATTACTTAAGCAAGGTTGCCACAACAAAAAATAATCAAACATATACCATCATCATTTCACAGAATATTTGTCTAAAAAGAAATTCGGCTCTTACAATTCATAACAGACTATATCAGATTGAATACAGATTATTACAAAAATGAATTTAAAAAAAGAAAAGAAAAACAATAAATAGGCAGCAGTTTAAACCAGCCTTAAGGTTTATATAATATCTAGCTAAACACACAAATCTAAATTCAGAAAGCATGAATGTACTAGTGACAGCATAGATCAAGAATGTGAAATTTACAATGCACAGATAATTAAGACAACCTATAAACTTCCCCCAAAAAAGTCCTCATGATAAGAATAAAGTATACATATTAGAAGGATTACAGCACAAAAATCTGTATCACAAAACTTTTTTTTAAGCAACAAAAGTTGCAGTTCAAATGTGCACCCCAAGAAGAAAGATCCATTGGATGTGAACAACAAGAAGGAATTTATCTACTGAGATGAATTCCCCATGATCAAAAAAAGGTCCAATTTTTATAAATAATAAGAGCTTAGAGGCCATCTGTGGATGGGCTTTTCTGTATACCAAGAGAAATCTCAAACTGGACTTTTGGCTTCCCACCCTAAGCCCTGAGTAAACTATTAAAAGTTTATTCCTGGTTTTATCTGTTGACCAATGGACTAAGACCTTAGTCCAGGTCTTAGTCCATAATGACCAATCAGAATGCCTAGTACTGACCAATCAGGATTGCAAGATTCAGACCAATTAGAAATGTTCAAATTTAGATACCTCATTTACATATAATGGACCTACCTGGGCAGAAACTTTGGATGTAGAAGATGGTCTCCCCTTTCTCTGGGTGGCATATGATTTAGGTTACTACCTGAGTCAGTGCCTCCCAGGCTGCAACTCCTTTTGCTCAAATAAATGCTTTTCATTCTTTATTACAGTCTAGAACTATTTTTAGTTTACAAAAATATATTTTTTCACACAAAGTGGAACTTTTTTAATTGTGAAAAATAAAAAGTATAACCATAATGTATTCTTATAAAAATTATAGATATATAGATATCCTATCCTCAACCATAAATCAAACTATCTCAAGTTTGATTTATTTATATGTTCAAGTCAAAATTTTGCAGGTGATTTTATCATAGAATTTATAAAAAGGCATTTTAAAGAAAAAAATCTAAATCTTGTATTGCTAGGCATTTTTCTGCTATAACACAGAATACAGAGTTTTTCTTAACCATGGAAAAGATGTGATGAGTTTCTGTTTTCTTAATTCAATGCAGCTGACAATGGCTATTATTTTTCTGTACAATTTTTGCTTGTATATAGATTGACATTAAAGTCTAAAGTATTATTATCCATTTCTAATCTCTGCATCATTCTATGTATATCTAGAGAAAAATCGCTAAGATTTTTACTTTTACAAAAAGTTTAAAGAAGGCTGGAGACTTAAGGTTTAGATTTCAAACTTTTGAAAAGCCCTTCAAAAGTCAATATAGTACCTCAGTCTTATAATAAATTAAATTTATTGCAATCACAATGCTGCCCCACAAAAGCATCATCCTCCCCATTTACTCTGCTGCCTTCCTCTCCTGTCCCCCAAAACAATCAGGGGCACAACACCTAAAAGAGAAGGCTCTTTGACTCGTCCACGGATAAAAAAGTTGCACGTAAGATGTATAAAAATCATTAAACTGGGGAAGATAAAAGTACCTCTTCAGTAACTGAAAGATACCTGTTCCTTCCTGCCCTGAGCATGAAGGAGGCTCTTCCTGGAAGGATCACAGGACACCCCACGACTCCAAGGAAATGACAGCTGGTTGGACTTGCTTTCAGCTTGGAGGCTTCCATAGGACCAGAGAGACCTCAAGTGAGGGAGATAAAAAAACTGGCTCTTCCAGCCTAGTTCTAAGAGATCCCGAGATTCATTGTTCAGCACAGCCCCACCCAGCCCAGCAGTGCAGAAAAAAAGGAGCAAGAATTCATGGAAGAAGCCCAAAGCAGGAGCAAAAATAATCCTTTTGACTGGAGAGTCAATTGTATCAGAGAGAGAGATAGGAAAAAAGGGCTTCAGCTAAGCACATCCAGCATCACGTTCCTTTTAACAATTACATGGAATGTTATTTTTATTATTATTAAGCGAGGAAGCAGAGACAGACTCCTGCAGGTGCACTGACCGGGATCCACCCAGCAAATCCCCTACAAATCGGCACTCTGCCCGTCTGGGTCTGCTGCTCCGTTGTTGGGCAACAGAGCTATTTTAGCACCTGAGGCGAGGCCATGGAGACATCCTCAGCACCCAGGCCAAGTTTGCTCGAACTATTCGAGCCATGGCTGTGGAAAGGGAAGAGAGAGAGAGAGAAGCAAGAGGGGGAGGGGCGGAGAAGCAGATGGGTGCTTCTCCTGTGTGCCCTGACCAGGAATCGAACCCAGGACTTCCACACACTGAGCCAATGCTCTACCACTGAGCCAACTGGCCAGAGCCATGGAATGTTTAATTAGTAAAGGAATTATGTTAAAAGCACTGTACAAAATATTTTTATTTGGTACATCAAGGAATGTACTAAATATCACTTAGATGTTATTTGATTAGAGAGAATCTCGGATTATGTAGTACACAATTTTATTTTAAATGTCTTATTATAATACTTTTGAAACTTGCAATTATTATTTGTTATTCTGGTGAGGACCACAAGTCAACATACATAGTGAAGTCTGAAAACAAATTACTTTCTCATTTTATGATCTAAGCGCCACAAATGCATAGCTGCTGTTTACTGCCATGATCAAGGAAGAAAAGAAAGGTTACAATGGGTGATCTGGCGATGATGCAGCTACTAAGTTATTTACTACTAATTTTAATGATATTTCAATTCTAATCCTCAAGGGCTCACAGTCAATTGGAATATCAAGCTTTTCAATTTGTGTAAAATAGCGCATCTTATTTAAAACTTAAGTCACATGTTTCTTATCTAAAGTTACCCTTAATGGTTCCCAAAAGGATTCTGCTCTAGCAAAGAGGAAATTCCAATATGTGTACTCACAGCAGACCCTTTCCAGTTCATTTTATTTAAAATTAGCAAAATATTTTAAAGTTAAAACTGAGTGATCTTCTATATGCCTGAGAAATATTCCAATTCTCATACAGGCAGACCTCACTATACAGTGTGTCCGTCAAGTCATCACATGGTGCACTTTTGACCGGTCACAGGAAAACAACAAAAGACAATAGAAATGTGAAATCTGCACCAAATAAAAGAAAAACTCTCCCAGTTTCATACCTATTCAGTGCAGTTCGATGTGGGCTCACACACAGATTTTTTAGGGCTCCTTAGGTAGCTATGCCGTATAGCCTCTACAGACTTGTCACTGACTGATGGCCTACCAGAACGGGGTTTCTCCACCAAACTGCCAGTTTCCTTCAACTGCTTATCCCACCGAGTAATGTTATTCCTATGTGCTGGCACTTCATTATAAACGCGCCGATATTCACGTTGCACTTTGGTCATGGATTTGAATTTAGCGAGCCACAGAACACACTGAACTTTCCTCTGTACCGTCCACATCTCGACCGGCATGGCTGTGGGCTGCTCCGCTGTACACACGGTGTTACGTCATCATCTGCGCATGTGCACATGCTGCCACATCATCCTACAGAAACTGGGAGCGTTTTCCTTTTATTTGGTGCAGATTTCACATTTCTATCGTCTTCTGTTGCTTTTCTGTGACCAGTCAAAAGTGCACCATGACTTTACGGACACATTGTATTATGGTTAGCTCTTTTTTTGTGCTTCACAAATGTTGCATTTTTTTACAAATTGAAGGCATGACCCTCCACCAGCAGAAAAGAATTTGACTCACTTTATTGGGGTGGTCTGGAACTGAACCTGCAACATCTCCGAGGTATGCCTTGATATGCAATCAACATTTTTAATTATTAAATGAGTGGTTTAGAAAGCAGGTTATGGCCTGACCAGGTGGTGACGCAGTGGATAGAGCATCAGACTGGGATGCAGAGGACCCAAGTTCAAGACCTGAGGTCACCAGCTTGAGCGCAGGCTCATCTAGTTTGAGCAAAAGCTCACCAGCTTGGACCCAAGGTCTCTGGCTCAAGCAAGGCGTTACTCGGTCTGCTGAAGGCCCGCTGTCAAGGCACACATGAGAAAGCAATCAATGAACAACTAAGGTGTCGCAATGCTCAACAAAAAACTAATGATTGATGCTTCTCATTTCTCCGTTCCTGTCTGTCCCTATCTATTCCTCTCTTTGACTCCCTCTCTGTCTCTGTAAAAAAATAAAATTAAATTAAAAAAAGAAAAAAGAAAGCAGGTTCTGGAGTCAGATTCACTGACATGAAATCCAGTCCACTATCCTTGAGATCCTAGGAAAATTAACCTAAGACTCAGTTAGTTACCTTATAAGAATATAGATGAATACAAACCAAACTAGCACCAACGTGTTTACTAAATGACACTACTACTACTATTGATTTCCTAATCAATAGTAGACATTGCTATTGGCACTAGGGATGCCAAGCTGGACAAATGAACTAGGGCCTCTGCCTTCAAAGAGTGGCTGCTCTAATGGGAGATACTGAAATGAACAGTCTTGCAAATGGTCACGTTTCCTCTTGCAAATATTACATTTTCATGTTTTCTCTTGGAAATACAACCAAGATTTCATACTGCAATTAATTAGCAAAGGTACCTAAGACAGGAGAAGAGAGCAGAGAGGGGTCAGGAGTCAGGGATAGGGGTCAGGAGTCTGTAGCAGAATTGCCAGTCTCCAGACAGGCAAGGAATCTGTCACAGCTTCGAGCCCCAGAGCAGTGACAGCCAAACTTGACTCTCAGCAGAAAGACAAGTTTTAGCTTTTAGTGAAAAGAAAAAAAAAAATTCCACCTCAGCCCTGCAGAAAAACCACAACTATTTTAGGTGTAACTTTGAGACACACATAAAAGCTCTCTCTGCTGAAAGTCAGCTCCTCTCAGGACTTCGCAGGTCCTGATGCCACCAATCACCCAGCAGTTTGCCGGGGCCCCTCTTTAACAGTTCCTGTGTCTAGAGGACCTGGTGTCATACTGTACTGTCACCATCGTTTTACGTGTCTCCTACGCCACACTTCAAGTGCCTTTCTACGGTTAAAAAAAAAAAAGGAGGCCCTGGCCGGTTGGCTCAGCGGTAGAGCGTCGGCCTAGCGTGCGGAGGACCCGGGTTCGATTCCCGGCCAGGGCACATAGGAGAAGCGCCCATTTGCTTCTCCACCCCTCCGCCGCGCTTTCCTCACTGTCTCTCTCTTCCCCTCCCGCAGCCAAGGCTCCATTGGAGCAAAGATGGCCCGGGCGCTGGGCATGGCTCTGTGGCCTCTGCCTCAGGCGCTAGAGTGGCTCTGGTCGCAATATGGCAACGCCCAGGATGGGCAGAGCATCGCCCCCTGGGGGGCAGAGCACCGCCCCTGGTGGGCGTGCCGGGTGGATCCCGGTGGGGCGCATGCGGGAGTCTGTCTGACTGTCTCTCCCTGTTTCCAGCTTCAGAAAAATGAAAAAAAAAAAAAAAAAAAGAAACAGGCCCCAAATGAAGTCACCCATGCTAAACTCCACAGTATCTAACCCAACTGCAGTTTCAGACTCTCCCTGGAAGTTCATCTTTATTCTGCAGAACAGCTCCCTGAAGTCACTCCCCAAGGAAAGTGACCAGGACTAAAACAACCCACTTGCTGAAATAACCTCCTTGCCCTGCCTCCGTTGCCTAGAGAAGTCTCCCACTGCACACCACGCCTGGGAGCTGCTTTCCATTTGCTAAACGAGATGCCTCCCGGTTCATCAGTCACGGAACAAAACCAATTAGATCTTCAAATTTACTTGGCTGAATTTTGTTTTTTCATACTACCTCCTTCACACCCAGCCCAGTGACCAGTAGTACCAAATAGGTGCTGACTAGGTATCTGTTGAATTATTAACTCATGCCAAGCACTGTGCCAGGCAGTAGATATACAGACAGTAGAAACCTGGCCTTTGACAAAGAACAAATTATTTAGTGGGGAGAGACAGAGTCAGCAACTCAAATATGCGAACGGCACTCATGGAAGAACGTAATGCCAACTGTGGAGGGAAGCTCACAGAGCGAATGTCCAGACAGAATAAAGAGAAGGGATGCCCCCCAATTAAATGGGTGAAAGCTGAAGAGGTCCAGGCAGTTCTAAGATGGATACAGCCTCTGGGAAACAGTGTTCAAGAGAAATGACGTGACAAAAATAAAGTTTTAAGAGAAGAAAAGGTTGGTTGAAATAGGTAAATTAATAGAAGTCAAATTTAGAAAACAATGAAAATATAATTGTTTAAAATGACTAAATTCACCCAAATTGAATACTTAACAACTTATCATAAAAGTTCTTACCTCCCTGAAATTCCTTTTGTTGACCCCGGAATCTCTGGTACAGGCCGATGTCTCAGCAGGAAAGACCGAGATGGCCTTGAGACCAACTTGCTACGACTTCTCATCGGTGGCAGGAAGGGCGATGACGGAACATACAAATCATTGACAACCATTTCTCCTTGAAATTTAAAGAAAGGGGATGGCGGTGATCTTTCTAATGAACCATTAGTCCCACTTCCAGAATTTGCTTCTGATACTGAACAGCTAGGGGAAGAAAGGCATTCAGGGTCTACGTTAGGAAGCTTGCTCACATTTTTTGAGATCAAATCGCCTTTCTTTGTTTGTCCTTCTTCAGTTGTACTATCCACAGTATTCTCTGTAAGCAAAGGTTCTATTTTACTAGTTTCACTACCAAATAAAGTATCTTCAAAAGAACCTGAATTCCGGTGTGGTTCTTCTTCCGGAATGGGAAAGTTGTGTTTAGGAAGAGACAGCTTAGCATCCGATTTAAGAGGCTGGCTATTTTCCACACTAATGTCATCTTGAACAAGGTTTTTTGTAACAGTCTCCAACTGCCGTGAGCTAGGTGTCTGAATACTACTGGAATCTGGAAGTTCTAGGCAGGTATCCAGCTCAGAAGATGGAGCATGGTGATCCTTTGAAGTCTCATCATTTGTCTTTGTTTTATGAATATTTGCATATATTGGGAGATCTTGCATTTTTGACAGGATTATCTGTAACTGTTTAATTATCCTCCTCCGGTGTCCGGTAGGTGAGATTCCAATTTTGTGTAGCACATTGTCATTTACTGCTACACAGTCCTTCACGGTATTCAAACCAGACTCACGGAAGTGAGGGACGTACTGCTCCAGATTAATGCTCATCAGGAAATCTCTGATGTCAACATTTACTTCGCCGACTGAGGACATAATGGTGGCTTCATTACTAAGCTGATTTATAAAAGGTGGCACAATGAGGTACACGCACAGGAGGGTGTGCTGCTGTACTGGCTTTTCCTCTCGTCCTGGCAGCAGAAGAATGTCTCAGAAAGCGATTTTCTCCATCGTGAGGGGCTTACGTGCTCAAGCCTAGAAAAAAAATTAATTTATTAGGACACTTAAGTTATTAGAACCTAGCGCCACACTATAAACTTTCTCTGAAGAAACACAACAGAAACAAGGATAATTATTATAACCCACTGAGCATTTGGGATCTCTGGGCATTACTCTGGTGCCCTGGAAGGTCAGTCCTAGGCAGAGTAGGAAGGTAGCGGACAGAAATGCAATGGGAGTATCAAACGATTTTTTTCTTTTCTTTCTTTTTTTTTTCTTTAGGTGAGAGAAGGGGAGATAATGAGTCAGACTCTTGCACGTGCCCTGAACAGGATCCAGCCGGCAACCCCATCTGGGGCCGATGCTCGGACCACCTGAGCTATCCTCAGTACCTGCGGTCAACACTTGAGCCAATTAAGCCACTGGCTGTGGGAGGGGAAGAGGGAGAGAAAAGGAAAAGGGAGGGGGAGAAAAGCAGATGGTCACCTCTCCCATGTGTCCTGACCAGGAATGAAACCCAGGATGTCCAAAGGCCAAGGCCAGTGCTCCATCCACTGAGCCACCAGCCAGGGCCCAAATGATGATTTTCAAAGAGATTAAAACTGATTGTCAAAAGAATGTAAAATGAACATGTGTCAAAATGTCATTCAACTCATTAACGAAGGAACCAATAAGATGGTAAGGTTAGTTCTAAGAGCATTTGTGGAACAGGCTTATACAATCTATCAGAAAAGGCTTTTTTTTTCCTTCGGGTTTTTTTTTTTTTTTTTTTTTTTTTTAGTGTTAGAATAAGACTGGTAGCTTAGTTTTTTTAAAAAAAAGGGTTAATGTCCTACAGGGCAGTAAAACCACAGCCTTTAGAGTTGTCTTTCTACTGGGGAAAAATCTATAAGCGATCAGGTAACTTTCCAGTTCTAGGCTTTAACCAAAAAATAACTAGGAGCTGCAGCACAAGAAGTGGAGTCACTACCCTGAGGGCGGGCCTGTTACACAGTAGCCCCAACAGAGCAAGGAAAGAACATGTGTGCATTCTTTTGGTTTCCAAGCCTTAGATAACCTTCCTTCCCAGCAACTAGACAGGAGCACCTTCCCCTTTGGCGCACCTGCTTCAAAGACTCTCCTAAAAAAGCACAGTTAAGAACGTGTTTCTCAGGGCAATAATTTTCATTTCAAAAAGTCATCAGCACTCTACATGCAATACTGATACACAAGATAGGAATAGTTAGTTAATTCTTAAACACATTATAAAACAGGAAGTAAGTTAATGTGAAAGGAAAGCGAAAACGTTTAAAGGTCACCTTTTCCTTTATACGCACGCAGCAGATTCACTTAGCTTCATGTTTCTCCCAAATAACATGAATCAGTTTTTCTAAAAGCTGATTTATCTAGGTTCTTTTTTTACAGCTCTGTTTAGTTTGCAAACATGTGCATGTGCAAATTTCTGAATATTATGCTCCAATAAAAAGAAAAAGGTACAGAATATGCCTAACACCCTTATACCTGAAGGAATAAAAGGAGACGCACACAACCAATGTAAGTTCACCTGAACACGGGCTGGTACACCGTTTCTGGAAATCACATGTCAAAATGGCTCTCTACACGGCACCACTCAGACGCTGCGTGTCTTACACGCCAACGACCCAGACACTATTGCCTCGACTATTTAAAACGTCAGCAAATCCTGACAAACACGTATAGTAGAAGAGTTTAAAGCACTTAAATTCAGGCAGCACTGAAGGAGCAGAGAAATAAAAATACAAACAAGAGATGAAAGGCAGGAAGTGCCTTTATCAATAAGGCACCCCTCTGTCACAATCACAATGACAAAAAGGCAGGAAAAAAATAGAAAGTGAAGCCTCAACCCCACACATAAACCTAGGTCTCAGATATACGTATGTACTACTCTTACTATACACAATTATTTAATAAAGGAACACACTAACTCTTTAGCACATCACAAAATGGGAATGATTATTGCCAAACTGGCTGGCACCTCAATCTTGGTCTTTCCGTCCTCCTGAACTGTAAGAAAATGAATGCTTGCTTTTTAGGCTAGGCTAGTGGTCGGCAAACCGCGGCTCTTTGGCACCCTTGAGTGCGGGCGCAAAGGCCAGCTTAGGAGTACCCTAATTAAGTTAATAACAATGTACCTACCTATATAGTTTAAGTTTAAAAAATTTGGCTCTCAAAAGAAATTTCAATCCTTGTACTGTTGATATTTGGCTCTGCTGACTAATGAGTTTGCCAACCACTGGGCCAGGCAGTCTGCGTATTTTGTTGTAGCAGCTTGGACTGACTAATACCCTCCTCCAGCCTTACTGCCTTTGCCCTGGTTCAGACCTTCCTTAGAGTCTCTTGCCTGGATTACTGCCTCACTCTGAACAAATCCCTGGGCCCACTCTTCATCTATCGGTAAATCACTGAGAAGCCAAATTTGGCATATCACGGCACATCCTCAACAGGATCAAGTCTAAGCTTCTTATGGTGCCATAAACACAGTCTGGTCTTGATCTAACAATAACAGCAGCAGCTACTGCTGCTGCTGTAAACAGCAATTATGTGCCAGACGCCATTCCTCGGATATATTCCCTGCAGCATAAGTGTTGCTATGTCCTCATTCCAGGCTCAGGTTCAACCTGTGCCAAACATTCTACCTACATCCTTCACTCACTTTAGCTCACTGCTAACTACTGCTCCCCAAAGCAACCAACTATTTAATCGCCCCATACCTTTTGCATATGCTATAGCTGCTTGTGAAGCTACACATTTTTAAAAATCCTCTGCACTATTTGAAATTCTGAATAGGCTGGTATTACCTCCTGTGTGAATGCTTCCTATTGACCTTAAATAGAACCACTCTGTTCAATATATAACCAGGATTCTTAAAACTTGCCAAGTGCTTGGGACATGTTTAAGAGAGAGGAGAGAATTTGGTAGGGATGACGGAATCAGTTGAGAGGCCCCTGTTGTTCGTGTCCTCATGTGTTTAATACACAAAGCCCTTTCTTTCTCGTGCAGTATACACATCTACTTCCTGGGTGGCTGATTCAGGGACGAAGACACCATGTGTTTTACCCAAAACCATCCCTCTCCACTATCAGTCAACACGCTAAATATGGTTAGTGAACCTGATTCCTTTTTGTGACTAGAAGAGGCTCCCTACCACGGGCCCTACATAATTCTCTGTGCACTTTAATATCAGTTCCATCCTCCAGTCGCCTGACTTGTAAACTGTCTTCCCCACTGCACGGTGTTCACAGTTCCCCGTCTTCCCTTAGAGGCTGCTAGTCCACTTGTAATCATCAGAGGCAACAACAGATGGACGTGCCTAACTATAAGGGTCTCCTGTGGTCAAACTCCTTAATAAGGAAACTGAAGCCTCCACATTCTGGCCTCCACTTGGGCACCATGGCACGCATGCTGTGCTCCAGGTCAGCCGTTGTCCAGGTGCCGGTCAGTGGATCTGCTGTACAGCAAAACAAGTGCTGATGATTGGCCCAGGAATCTGTATTTGTAACATACCAATGATGACTGGGATGCACAACAACACTTAGTAATTACAGTTTTAAATTCCTCACACTCCCCAGTAGGCTTTATACCATCTCACCTGAACCTAGCTCATCCTTCTCCTCCTAACACGCTGTCCACGAGTGGGAAGTCAGACTCAAGTCCTACCTCCTCCACTTTCTAGCAGTGTAAACATAGGCACAGGTATGTATGTCGGTTTTCTTAACCATAACATGGAAACATTCAAAGGTACCTCTGCACCGGTTAAGATTAAATGAGATAATCCATCTGTTGGTGTTAAAATAGTGCTTAGAATATGCTAAGTGCTTAGCAAACATTCACCACCATCATTATAATTATTTCTTTTCATCACTGCAGTCATTATCTTCCCACAGCTGAAATCTTTCCCATTCTTTGAAGTCTCACTCAAATGCTACTTCCATCACAAGGTTTCTACTGAACAAGAAATAGAACTCTCTTCTTTATAGTCCCACAGCAGTTACTTGTTAGAGCACTAATTATATTTTATTCATTCGATAGTAACCTACAGAAGTGGGGTAATATAGTGCAAAAGCCAAGATTCTGGAGCTGAATGAACAACCTGGGTCAAATCCCAATTCCCCCCCTCTCTCTGGCTCAGTTTGTTCATCAGGAAAATGGGAGTAATAAGTACCTACTTCACAGAGCTGCTGCAAGGGTTTAGAACACCAACTGCACACAACAAATGCTACATAACTGTCGGCCGTTAGAATTACCTTCTCTTATCCCATTATAAACTAATAACTCTGCCAGGATGATGACCAGCCTATATAAATTACCCAATAAATTCCAGTCAAATTATGTGTTTATAAACTTAATGGATGACGGGCATGCAGAACATGTTTAGAGAATGTGCAGCTGGCATGACCGATGTGGTGGCGCATCTGGCCATCCCATCCTCCCCCATTTCCAACAGGAAGAAGAAGTAAAAGGGAAGAAACATTCAGGAGCACCTACTGTATGCCTGGCTTGCAATATCACTTAAGCATGATCTTATTATTTCATTGAGCACTGCACCCTGGACCTACATCCTGAAGTGACTACTTCTCACCACCTGCCCTGCTCACATCCCAGTCCAAGCCATTATCTGATGTATCTTACACCATGACAACAGCCTCCTGATTGATAGTTCAGATTCTGTCCTGGTCTCCTACCCTACGCTCCTCCACACACACACAATATATTCTCAATATAGCAGCCAGATGACGTAGTTTGTAACAAAAGTCATTCCCTGAGACTTCTCAGCTGTCCCTGGCTTTCCCCCTCCAGTACTCCATGGCCACCAAGTTGGCCTCAGTCCTATTCTCACCTCACGACCTTAGCTCTCGCCTTTCCATCTCTTTTTCAGTCTGCTTCCTCCACATATATCAGTGACTCATGGTTCACTCCATCACCTGAGCAAGTCTCTGCTCACACAGGCCCCTTTACAGAGGCCTTCCCTAATCCCCTGATGCACAGAAGCATGCCTTGTGCCTCAGTACTCCTTAACCTTGCTTTATCTATATCCATGGCATTTGTTACTCCCGGACATCAGTGGCCTGTTCCAAGAGGGCAGAAACCTTGTCTTGTCCAATGCTCCAGCCCTTAAGTTTGAACACTGTCAGGCACATAGCTGGTGTTCAGTAAATGTTAGCAAACAATGAGTTCTTCCCAGCTTTGAGATTTAAGAGTGGAAAGTATACTTTTCAAGTTTTGTCTATTTAGGTCACCAGATTTGTAAGGAGCAGAGACAGGATTCAAACACAGACTTCTCTAATTCATCTAACCACAAAAAAGAAATCACATCAGGAGTTAGGGATTGGCAGGAGGGCAGCTGAAAACATACCAACCACCCATGGGGTATTTAACAACTCATGGGTTGGAACAGCCTTCCCCATCCCAATGCCTCAAGTAAGGAAAACCACTACAGTGACCCCCTCCCCACCCCACCCCCAGCCACCACCAGCGCAGTTTTGTCATTTCTCCTAGTCTAGTTAGGAAACAGAACAACTGAAAACCATGGGTCTCCCTTTAACCAGAAGGTCATTAATTATTCAATGCTAATAACTTCTGGAATCACCTATTCCCAACTCCAATATCTTATAGGAAGGAAAAACTAACATAGTACAATTGAATTTGGTCATAAATTTAATCCACATTTTTCAAAGCATAACATTTTAAAATGAGAAACATAACCTCAGATTCTTTAGAAGCTGCAAATGTGTCAAAATAACAGGTTTAACAGTCACAGAATCACAGAACTGAAAGGAACCTCAGAAAATACCAAATAAAAAGAAATTAAACTGCCGCACGAATAGTGAAACTTTTTAATGTTATCAATACAAATCTTACAGATTGTAAGAACAATGATAGTTGATTGTATTTCAGAATACAAGGAGATGATTCTCAATAGAGTGGAACCATCTCCCTGGGGGAAATCCAGAAACGTGTAAGAAGATGCTTTTGCTGGTCCTAAGAGCTGAGTGGCACCAGTAGTTAGGAAAGGGGATTAATACCATCTTTCAGTACTCCCATAGGGTGTCTGGCACTAGAGGTAAGAGAAGTGTCCCTGCCTTTAAATGCTAATAAACTTATTGTGGAAAAATAACTAATCCTTTAAAAAAGAATTAGGGAGCTCCATCTGGATAACTTGCTGAACTAATTAGTTCAGGTGACAGATCTTAAAGGATTGCACCTTTGTGACAGTACACAATATAGTCCCCCCAAAAATAGGTATTGTGGTATTTGCTTATCAAGTAAACTCGCTATTTAATACCAACACTTTAACTCCAAGTATTCACAAAGTCAACATGTTCTACTTTGTTCCCCACAACTATGCAGAAGAGGAAGTGGTTTTGAGAAAATATACTTGTTGTCGTATTACTCTATCACATAGTATGAGCAGACTGCAGAAGGTCACAGGTCAAGGATCCTAACTTACTGTTCCAACCTAAGAGCTCAGTCCCCGGTTCACCGGTCACTTAGCACCCTCTCCTCTAACATCCACTCGCCTACATCAGCTTGGGGCAACACTACCCCCCTCCCATTAAACCCCTTACAGGAAACCCAATTTCCTCAATCTGGCCATCACTCTTCACTGTGGTCACCTCCACTGCCTGTGTGTGCTCTGACCTCCACTGCCTCTGTGCTCTCTACCTTGACCACTACTTTCTCTCCATCAAAACACATCCAACCTCTTTCATTCTCTCCCAGACTCGCATTGTTAACAATAATAGCCAGTATCCGTGGAGTGTTAACAAACCATCTGTGTCATCCTCAGAGCTGCCTTAGGAGGGAAGTCTCACTCCCCAAGCCCCTGTAAACAGTGGAACCAGAGTTCTGAGAGTCAGACGCCACCACCTGTGCTGCCTAGGAGTTACACAGCTGATTCAGCTGCTGAGGGGGAGTGAAGGACTTCATATTTCTCTCTCCTCTGACTGTCTAGTTGGGCACTTATAGCCACTAGAGCAGGGGTCCCCAAACTGCGGCCCCCTGACACCATTTATCCGCCCCCACCGCACTTCCGGAAGGGGCACCTCTTTCATTGGTGGTCAGTGAGAGGAGCACATTGACCATCTCATTAGCCAAAAGCAGGCCCATAGTTCCCATTGAAATACTGGTCAGTTTGTTGATTTAAATTTACTTGTTCTTTATTTTAAATATTGTATTTGTTCCCGTTTTGTTTTTTTTACTTTAAAATAAGATACGTGCAGTGTGCATAGGGATTTGTTCATGGTTTTTGTTATAGTCCGGCCCTCCAGCAGTCTGAGGGACAGTGAACTGGCCCCCTGTGTAAAAAGTTTGGGGACCCCTGCACTAGAGAAACACTATTTAACTACACCATGCCTGGCCAACCCAAGTTTCAGACACCTTTTCAATTTGATTGTGGGTATATGTGTCCATGTAAGTAGTTAAATATGGAAACCTACATTTGTTTACATTTAATTGTTTGAGATTGAAGAACCAAAGACAAATTAAGGGAGAACACCTTTGAAGTTACCGTATAAAGAAACGTTAACATAGAATTTAGTTTATTAAAATTTATTTTGCACCTATCATTGCAGAAAGGCAGTTAATGAAGAACTATGTAAGACAACAGTATGAAAACAAAATGACATAATCGATTACGGCCAAAGAATTCACTGCCCACCTGAGGAGTCAATGGTGATGGGATAGAAAAAACTGCTTGACTGTAACAGAAAGTATTGGAGCACTGTTTGAAAAGGTACTTAACCATGGCTTTAAAGGTTTAACTTTGAATGTGATGCAAAAGAACACAGGGATCTGGAGCAACCCAAGTGCTGAGGGATGAACGAAATATGCTAAATATATACAATTGAATACTATACAGTGTGAAACACGAAGGAAATTCTGCAATATGCTACCAACATGGATGAACCTTGAGGACATTATGCTAAAGGAAATAAACCAGTCTAAAAAGGACGGTTTGGTTCTCCTTACATGACGTATATTAAGTAGTCCAATTCATAAAAGGATGGTGCTTACCAGGGGCCAGCAGCAGGGGAGGGTGGGGTTCAATGGATACAGCGGCTCGGTTCTGCACAATGGAAAAGCTCTGGAGATCTGTTTCACCACAGTGTATGGATACTTAATGCTTTTACTGAACTATACACTTAAAAGTAGTTGAACACTGTGTTTATCACAATAAGGAGGAGGCAGGGAGACTGACTAGAGATCTGGGCTTTCAGCTTTTTTGTTTAAATGGAACTCCCCGTGCATACACTGGCTTTTTCCTCTGCTGTGGCAACCAATTCAAGTCTCACAAGTGTATCCCACCACATGCAGAAATCTTCTCTACCTATTCTGTTCCCCCATAATTCCTCACTGATTCCACACACAGAGACAGCAGCACAGTGCTCGGGGACCAGGCTGCCTGAATCCAAGTCTGGTCTTCACCACTTGTTAACTGTGCGCTTTGATTACATTATTTAACTTCCCTGGCTCAGTTTGCTTGTCTGTATAATAAGGATAACTTACCTCACATCTAATAGGATTAATATTAGCATTAAGTAATATATGTAAGGTATATGTAACAGTACCTGACATGAATTATAAATGTTGGCTATTATTATCACTTCATCTGTTATATTCAATATGCACTGGGTCATATTCATAATAGATTACTGAACTTGGTTTGACTGGTATTCTTCTGCCCACCTAGTAATATTACATTCCTTTAATTTACACTGTAAATTATTCCTCTAATAAACCTACAAAGCACCTAACACAGCAGTAAACAGTTTTATTAATTTAGTAAAATACAGATGTGGTTAGAGTAGTGAGAATAATGATCTTCCCGAAGACCTCAGACTTGGGACAGAGACCAGTGATTACCAGGGATCCCAGCTCTGCTGTGCGCTGGGTGTATGGCCTTGGGAAGGTTCCTTTATTTCTCTGAGCCTCACTGTTGTCATGTGTAAGCAGTGATGACAACAGTGCCTACACCACAGGACTGCTTTGAGGATGAAATAAGTAAATATACATAAAGATGTTAGAACAGACCCTGGCAAGTAATAATAAGCATTGCTGAGTTTTGAAATAGCTAGGCTCTGGGCAAAGGCATTTGTGGCTTGGATCAAGGAGGCATTACTGTTCTAAGTTATGTTTTGATTACTTTATGTACTGTGCAATCTGAAAAATACAACTCTTTCAAAATATGGAACTTAATATCTACTTCCACATCCAGTGAAGGCCGGAAGTGATAATTCCTTTACTTGTTATGAGAAGTTATCAGTGGCGTTAAGTAGTACCTAGGTTAGGTTTTATAGATAGTATCTTAATAATTATGTGGTTGATAATCTCCTTAGCTTCACTTAACTTCAGTAAGCCTTTTCTCTTTCAAGCTGTCCACCTAGATTTTAAGTTAACTGGCAAATGTTTGAGACTTATTTTCCATTAGAGATCTTTAAAGCACAGCCATAAATCTTGGGCAACCAGAGAAAGACTTTGTCTTCCTGAGTTCCTACTAGAGCAGAAGCAGGGATAATTAAAAGTACTAAGTGAAGCCTGCATCCCTGTGGAGGACTGCCAGCTGTGTGCCCCTCTGACCTGAACAGCTACCTCTGCCCTGTGCCAGCTCTCTCCTACCCTCTCTGCAATCTGGCCACATCTAGCAGGAAGGGGAATCAGACCGCTTAGAACGCTTGATATAAACACAGGCATGTGTTCTTCAAGATTGTGTTCCATTTCATGCTACACTGAACATAGCTTAATTTACTCACATCAAAACTAACATTATATTTCAATAAACAGATTTTAAAATATACACTTATAACATGCGCACTTTATATATATACATATTTTAAAATTTAATACAAGTGTGTAACCCATCATTTCTCTGAATTTGAGCTGCATTTTTAGACTAACAACCAGATGTTTCAAAATAGCCTACTGTGAACCGTTTCCTCTCTTTGCATTTATAAATAGCACCCTGACCTCTTTTCCAACTGAATTTGAGGGCTTATTCCTAGTGGTTCTGTAACTGTCAGTCTCTTTTTGTTAGAAAAAGAGGATACCTCAGCAAATGTCTCCCAATTTGTTGATTCATTTGTTACAATTGCTATTCATTCAATAAATATTTAAGGAACACAGTTTACTCTCTCCAAGATAACAGCAGGAAATATTTGCAGTTCAAGATAACAGCACCTACAAGCTCATTTGAGAAGACTTAAGTGCTACAAAGAAAGTGAAGATGCAAGGTCTTCCCTCAAGGAGTTTAAAACCAAAAGGGCAGATTAGACACAGCTACAAGCACAGGAAAATAGCACGCCTAGAAACAGTCAATTCTCTACTACAGCAATAAACACCAGTAAAGAAGGAATATCAAACTTGGAAGATTATGATGTACCCAAAATAGCACTCAAATAGTAAAGATAAGAAAAATCAAATCAAATTTTGTAACCTTGACTTTCACCTGGTTTACATTTAAAGTACAGAGAGAAGAAGCACCATCATCTTTCATGGAACGCCAAGGAACTCTCAAAGTCTCCAGTTTAATGAAAGTTAAGTGAAATATGCAGTAATCTGAGCCTTGAGGATGGAGCGCTTAGTGAAGGAGTTATGGAAAGGAGCTTCAAGAAGTGTGGGAGAAATGTAGCAGAAGAGAGCAGCATCTTAAGTGGAAGGAATTCCCAAAGGGGGGCACAGGAGGAGAGGTCTTCAGGCAACAGCACGGAGTGAGAGTAGCTGGGAGGGCCCAAGGGTTTAATAAAAGGCGGTGATGCCATAAAGAAAGCTGGAATTGGTCATGGAAGGCCTTGAAGAGCAGGCTGGATTCTGAACTTCATCAAGATACTGTGAAAGCACTTTGGCAATGATTGCCCTGACCAGATATCTCAGCTGCTTAGAGCATCTTCCCAAAGCAGAAAGGTAACAGGTTTGATCCCCAGTCAGGGCACATTCAGGAACAGCTCAATGTTCCTGTTCTCTCTCTCTCTCTTCTTTTCTCTGTTGCTGAAATCATAAATATTTATAGATATTATTAAAAATGAAGAAGAAAGCATCTTGTTAACCACATTCACCAAGATCACCCTAGAAGCCCAAGTCACTGATAATCAGCATGGAGACCACATTTCTCTTTCTTGATCATTTCTATAACTCCAAAGGATTAAACCATTCTGTCCTTTCTTAAAGCTATGCAATGTAACAGTCCTTTTTGCATCCCACTGTGGTGAGAACTATGAAGGCAGATGCACTCTTATCAGCCCTTCCCTAAGTATTCCCTCGCCTACCCACGCACCTTTGTACAAAAATGGTATACGACAGAAACATACTTCTCCCGATTTCTTCACTGGTACTTTTACCTCTAAAGCTTCTCAAAATGATTTCTTTAACTCAGATCAGGACTCCTTTGCTTCTTCCAGGGCTAGGCTAAGGAAATAAGGTTATGCTGAGTCAAAACTGCAACAAAATTTCACAGATCAAATTTCTAGCCAGAAAAGAACAAGTGCAGAGAATACACTGACAGTTCAATTAAGGAAATAAGTGAGCAAAATGGTTTAACTATCATGAAATATTTAATCCACGCAATGTTTTAACAGAAACCTAAAATGATCAACTACAGGGGTCTAGGATTTCTCTCTCTCTCTCTCTCTCTCTCTCTCTCTCTCTCACACACACACACACACACACACACGCACACAAAAGACATCTCATAGCCTCTAATCTTTCATCAGTCACTTCTCGCCAGAACTGAGAAATATTTCCAACTTTCTCTACCTTATTAATATTTTACAGAGGATTTTTTAAACCCTTCTGTTTAGAGTAAGTGAAAAGATTGGATTTAATAGTCAATAAATAAATAAGGAAAAAAACACTCATTAAAATAAGGCTATCATAGCAATGATGATCATTTATACTTAACATTTTTATAGCATCTGTCACCACACTCTGTCAAAGTTGCAGAGAGGTGGGGTAGAAAGTAACAAACAAGACAAAATACCTTTTTGGATATCATGAGGTCTATACTCCAGAGTAGTAAGCAGTTTCTTAAACATCATAGTCTCTTAGAGTTTACAAGAAAATAGCAATTCATTATAATATGAATCCTATACTTAACCACAGTAACTAAGAAGAGTTAAATTGAAAAGTAGTAACCAAAAATCTATGAGCCTCACACTGCTAGAAAGATGTAGTGATTGAGGATTATGAGTTTGTTTCAAATGTACCATCTGATTCTCCTTCTTTGCACAACACACAAAATTTGACAGGCTTACAGAAGAAGGAAAAAACACAGACACACTTGTGCTGAGGTAAATAAGTTTATATGAGTCATTTGATTTACCCTTTAGGTATTTTAATTTAAATAAATCTTTGATACTGGCAAATCAAGTCCATAAAAAGACACTCCCGGTTTTAAGACTCACTTTCAACGTGTTAAATATACAAGATGGGCAAAAGTAGGTTTACAGTTGTGTGTACGGGAAACTCAAGAGTTTATTCATGTATTATTTATTAATTATTGTATTGTTTTCCACATTAACAACTGTAAACCTACTTCTGAAGGAGACTGGGAGAGATTTCCACTTAAAGCTCTAGCCTAGTTCTATGACCCATTTTACTTTTTCTTTCTTTTTCTTAAACTTTGTTATACAGTGGAATGTCATGAGAATTTTCCCTCAGTATGTCTCTTGTACGTGCACGAAACTCATCACTAAAAGTTTAGAGGTATTTTTCTATTTCCTTAAAAAAAAAAGTTAGCTTCCTTTTTAAAACAGCCATAACTTCACCCTCCAATTACTTTCGGGCAAAGTTCCACAAAGTCGCTGGGATGCAGAGTGCTTAAGTGCGGGAAAATCAATACCGCGCTTGTAAGTACAATACTATTATTGGTAATCAAAATAACATCCGATTAAAGGTAATTTTAAAAATAGTTTCTTTTCAATACACTTTTTTTTTTTAACCAAAAGGATACATTCCACTGAGCAGCCTACTTCAAGGACAACCTTGCCAAACTAAATAAATTGTTGCTATCACCATACAAACTTGCAACAGCCTAGAACCTTATTCCACATAAACGAGCTTGTATTTTCCTCTAATTATCAAAGGTTATATAGTTTACAATACAATTTCACGAAGGCTTCCCCCCACTGCAAAATAATCCCAGCTCGCCGCAAGGAGGCAGAGGGAAGTGCTTAAGAAAACAAGCCAAGATGAACTTACTTTACTTAATGTGATGGACACCCATTTCCCCCAAGGGACCTGTCTCCAAAAGTAAAAGAGAAAGATCAATCTGCTCCACTCACTGCCGACAGGTCGCCGGGCACGGTGCTCGGTTCAGCCAGGTGGAAGCCAAATGACTGTAATTAAAGTGAATTCACAGGCCTGTCGTCTCACGACGTACAGCGAGCAGGGTGCGGGGGAGCTGGGAGATCAGGGCAAACTCATCCTCTCTACCGAGTAAAGAACTTGGCGCCTGAAACTCGCTCAAGGGTGGCTCCTCTCTGTTTATTGTTCCTTTGGGGAGGGGTGATGGAGGGGGATGCTGACTGTCTATCCGGATTGTCACCACCGCGGACCAAACCGCATTAGTAAGTGGGGTTTTTGTATCACTTACCCGCTTCTGGTTTCCTTTCAGACGCCCACACGCGGGAGCGAAATCCAAGGGGCTGAAACCAGAGCCCAGCACTTCGAGCTCTGGAAATTTACCCGAAAAGCCTCGGCCGGACCGGAGACGGGGCTCCCACACCGGCCCGGTCCGCGCCGCCCGCCCACCCCGTGGCCCCTGGGACTCGCCTTGCGCGAGGGCCGCCAGGCTCGGGAGGCGAGGCGGGCGGAGGGGAGCGCGGGCGCCGGCGTCTCTGCCCGCCCTGCTCGCTCGTCCTCCCCCGTCCTCCCCCGTCCTCCCCCGTCGGTCCCTGGCGCAGGGCCTCCTCCTTCCCGGTCCCCGCCGGCTGCCCGGACGGCGGCCACGCGGGCGGCGCTGTCACTCGGCCGCCGCACCTGGAGGCGGGGAGCGCGCAGCTCCGGAAGCGCCGCGCCCGCCGCCGGCTCCCGGCCCAGGTGCTCGGCGCCGCGCCTCGGCTGCTTCCTCCCGGCCCGCGGGGGCGGGGAGCTGGTGCCCCGCGCGGGGGTGGCGGGGCTCAGCGGCGGGGGCGGCCGAGCTGGCCGTCCTGGTTCCGCCGCATAGTTGGGCGGCTGACTCAGTCCGGCGCGACTTGACCGCGCCTGGCACCCTCGCCACCTGGAGCGCCTCGGGCCGGGGGCTCCGGACCGGCGGGGCTGGCGAGGCTGCGAGGGCGCATCGGGAGCGGAGGTCGGCGGGGCGATGACCTCCCGGGAGGGAGATGCCGGGGGCCACTCCCGGCTCCTGCGGGCGGGTTGGGTTGTCGGTGCTCCCTGATGGGGGGTTGCTGTCAATAGGGCGGAACCTCACCGCCACTGATTATTAGTGTTACTCTGCTGACTACTTTCCATGCCGCCTCGGCGTTGCCCAAACTTAAGACGCACCTAGGGCGCTCATTTTCCCAGGCTGCTTCTTAGCAAGGTTACATTCCTTGGGCCCGAGAATCAGTCTGTGGACCAAACCTTGTGCTTGCTGGTTAAGCAGAGCCCACTGTCTAGGATTCTCCTGCAAGTCACCCCTGAGAGGAAAGGGTTAATATCTCCACGTTCTACTTAATGAGTCTGCGAGGCAGAGCAACTTGCTCAAGCAGACACAGCTCTAAAGGCTCCAGGTGATTTTCAACCTAGATCTAAACTCTTTCCCCTAAGAAATACAGCCTCCTCAGTGATTTTCTAAGTTCCCCTTTCTAGACTTTTCTGCTGGCGGGGAGAGATAACCATGCCCCGGTCCTTGTGGCACTGGAGATTGTTAGAGCCAGGAAAGATATTTCCCCTTGGAGTTGACACTCTGCTCTTAAAGTGATAATGAGGCAGCAAAAGAAAATAAGAGGATCAAAAACAAAACAAAAACCACACACCAAACCTGTGCACGCCCAGTCCAAAGAGTTTCTAAAATCCACTTGTTTGCCATGAGTTCAAAGGCCAACCCTTCATTTTTGTTTCTGTTTGTAAAATAATCGTCTCTTCACAGACTGCCTGTACCTGAAGTTCTCTCTCTTAAAATATGCAATTGCCCTTATCTTTCCCCTGTACCTGTAGATGGAAATGAGGCAGTTAGGGAAAGTGGTGAGCTTAATTATGAAAATGAGATCATTGGTGAAGTCCCGCGAGTGGGAGGCTGCCCAGGAGCTTGGGAGACCTCAACTTTCATCAAAATACGTGCCCACCAGAAAGCCCTCTCTTGCTCCCAGGGCCCCTGGATCAGCCAGGCAGCTACCCAGACCCCAAATCCCCAGTTTATTTTAACTTAAATACTCCAAAGCAAACTCGATTTCTACCAGGACAGTTTTTTTTAACATTTTCTGAACCTCGAGAATTGTCTTCTTCTTCCTTTTTTTTTTTTTTTTAATTCCATGAGAATTTTATTTATGTAGCTCTTTCCTGGCTTTGCTTCATTTGCAGTCCATACTCTTGTTTCCTGGGTTTTTTTTTCTCTCCCTCCCAGAGTTCCCACATACTTTTCATTTCTTTTTATTTTTGTAAGCCATCTTACATCTCTTTCTGAACAAGGTGGGTTCTTCTTACAGCGATTATGGTACGTCAGAATGTCAAGCATTGTTTTGTCCTCAAGTTACTTCTCTTGGTAGATTTTATAAACTAATTGGGAAGTTGTGCCTGTTGGCAAGTGTCTTAGTTCCTTGTCAGTCAGTGATTTATTTAAGAAATTTATTGAACACTTACTTTTTTGATAGTTTGAGAATACAGTGGCTAGCTTATACAAGCCACCTCTGAATTTACAATCTTCTCGGAAGGGAAATAAAGTTCAGAGCTGGGATGCATGCTGAAGATTTAATAATAGCTTTGGAAAGTGAAGAAAACAGGCTCCCCTATTGAACACATACATTGGTTATACCTGTATTCTCGTTTTAAGAACCTTAATATATAGAGGAAAATAAAGAGCAAAGGAAATATGGGGGAAAAAACCTTTTATTAATTACCCATTAATCATACCAGGCTCCAGCCAAACAAACATGTAACATATATGTTGTATATATACAACTGTATTATTTGAAAAATTTCCCCCAGTTTTATAAATATAGGCTTGAGACTTAAGAAGATTAAATAATAAATAGTGAATAAATTGAATACAACTAAGTTGCACTATTTGTAGGCTTGTAAATTATTTATGTAGCAACCTTCATAGTGGGGCATTAAGGGAGCAAAATAGGAAAATTAACTCGAGGTATGAAAATCTGTTTACTGCCAAGGCCATTGGAGTATATGTTCCCAACAGGAACATATCTAGGCTGGATTTATTCCAAAATGATCCACTCCCACCCATTTCTTAAATTTTGAGTAAGAGAGCCAGTACAGCTATGTCCTTCCCAAACTTTGTATCTTTGCTCCTCCTACCCAGAATGCCCTCTGCTTCTGAGGAATGTAAAAGACTGGAAATCCTCTCCTCTTCCTCTCTCTGCTTTTATTCTTTAACCTTTCTGTACATCACTGAGGCTAGCTAACCTTAGAGCATTTACAAGCCAGTTGCTGTTCCCAGCACTCTACTTGTAAAAGCTCATTTAATTATCTCAACAGTTCCTTGAAGAGATGGTGTTAACAGCCTCATGATAAGAAAGGGAGGTTGAGCAATGTACACCAATTAGGACCATTAGGGAGAGAGAAATTCAGCCCGGTGGCCTCTATCCACTCTCTGCACTGTCTTGTCTCTTACAGGAAAGTACAGCGCTAGAACTGAAAGGGCCTGCATTCAAATGAAACCTAATTGTGTGGGTTGTGGCATGTTGAGCAAACTTGTTAATTTCTCTGAGCCTCAATTTCGCTATCTGTAAACTGGAAATAATACCTCTGAGAATTTAATATGACGACATATCTAAGTCGCCTAGAAAATAGAAGTCCCTTCATATATTTAGTTCTGTTCTGTTCTCTACAGTTATTCTTCAGCAATTGCCTTTTCTTTGGATTCCAGTAGAATTCTATTTATATGGCTCTTTCCTGGCTTCATTTTAAGTTTCTTTCAAGCCTTTCCAAATCCCTGCTGCCCAGAACTATTTACAAAACAGAATTTAAAGTAATCTCTTCATTGTTCCCTTAGGAAAACTCAATATTATTTTTGCTAATTATAAAATTGTAGAGATATAGATAAAATAGGCATTTCTGCTTATTTATTTTAATACTTAATTCATCATTTCAGAGAAACATAAAAATGAAGTAAGTATACATTAATGTATAAATACTGCCTTTAATATTCATATTTTATAAATAGATTTATTCAAATTTTAACAAGCGACTTGGCATCAATGACTTCATCATGAAAGCCACATTTTGAATCAACAGTGGGTATTTTTTTCACTTCGGTTTATATTTTTGACAGTATCTACTTTTCTGAATGCTTTTATGCTTCTGTCACTGGGAATTTTATTACAAACCAGATTTCCATTTGCTTTATATTAAGATGTTGTTGTTCTCCTTCATCTTAAATAAGTACATTAGTGATCTCCACCTATATTTGGTTTTTGAATGATTTTTAAAAGAGTACTTGCACTAATATGGGACACTTAAAATTGTGGGTCATAGCCCAATAATAATTACTTAATCTGTTTTAAATATCTGTGCCTCTTTGTATTTTAAACAATTTTGTCAGATTTCCTCTGTATGGATTCTACACCAGGATTGATTTGAGGGTTTTTCATGCTACACTCACCACCCTCTACTGCAGCAGTTTGTAGTTTGCAGTTTAGATTAATGTACAATAATTGAAGACAAAAAGAGATCATGTGATATAGATTCTGTGTATCATACATTATAAACTCTTAATCCTCTCAACAGGACATGGAGGTAGGAGCAATCATTATCTCTTTTTTAGCCAGTGAGGAAACCAAGACATAAAAAGGTGAACTCATCTAAGAACTCATGAGCAGTAAATAAGATAGAAAGGATTTGAACCCAGATAATATAGATTCAAATTCTATGCCTTAAGCATTCTGCTGTGATGCCTCAGAGAAGAGTTTTCAAGTTTTGAACACAGGGACATCTTTTCTGATGCCTAATTTTAAGCAAAAATGAGGTGTCTTATGTTCAGGCGTATCTAATACTCTCTTGGATTTTACCACTGCCTTTTGATTTTACTGTTATTGGGTTTATTGGTGGGCTTTGCACTGTGGATATTGAGAAGCTTTTGTTACTACTATTTGTATCCCAGAAGTACCATCACCTCTACTGGAGTACTCTCAGTACTCCAGTAAAGTCAGTCTGCTTTGTATTGATACTATGGGTACCTGGAAGCTTTCCTACTATTTGACTTTTCTGAAGTACCTATTATATAGCCTTAGATGAATGTTTTCTTTTTATTAGCTTGAAATACTTATATTCATAAGGTTGACTCCTTTTGGTACTCTGTTACAAGTTTTAAGAGTTGCTGTTTTCAACTGCTGTTGGCCAGGCAACAGTCGTGACATAGCTGACATTGTCTTACACGTTCATGAACTTGATCACAGATGTTTATGTCATCATCACTTCATGTAAGTTACTTGTATTGACAGTGCTATACAGGTTGAATTTAATTTTGATTTGAAATGCCCTCAAAATTATTATACTAGGTTTTTGCAGATAGGCAAGGAAACAGAGCAAAGTGATATTTGGTAAAAATCTATGTTTAAATAATTCTCAGAGAGCATTTTTATATTTATATATATATATATACATAATAAAAAATTTAAGTGAATACTGTTATAGTTTGGTTACAGTGGTATTTTTTCTCATAGTTTAGAATATATTAATTTTATGAAAAAAATTGATCCTATTTTAGTGTTGTTGACCTCCAGTAGTTTCAAATACTGCTAACACGGTAAGTTAATCTTTTTTATGGATAAAAGTTCCTCAAGGAAAAATAATTTTTAAGAGAAACCCAGAAAACCTTATTATTGCCCAGTGGATTTGTAGATTAAATATATCAACTGAGTGTAAAATCATTGCTTCCATTTTGTCATGTCAATTTTTTCCATATATTTCTGAAATTGAACTTACTAAACACATCACAAAATTCTACTTATTTTACTGTAGCTTGAACATACTAACCAGTTCCATTTTTTTCTTTTTGCTAAAAATTCTTCTCTTATAATAATAGATAATCAATCTGAAAGCTTTTCTGACATCAAGAAAACAAAGAGGTAGAGATTTAGAGAAGCAAAAGATGAAGAGGTAAAAATACAAAAAACAATAGCTAGAAATAGATCTCCTACAAAGCAATTAAGTTCAGCTGTTAAAAAAACTAACCTGAGCTTGACCAGGCGGTGGCACAGTGAATAAAGCGTCGGACTGGGATGCCGAGGACCCAGGTTCGAGACCCTGAGGTCGCCAGCTTAAACGCGGGCTCATCTGGTTTGAGCAAAAGCCCACCAGCTTGAACCCAAGGTCGCTGGCTCCAGCAAGGGGTTACTTGGTCTGCTGAAGGCCCGCGGTCAAGGCACATATGAGAAAGCAATCAATGAACAACTAAGGTGTTGCAACGTGCAATGAAAAACTAATGATTGATGCTTCTCATCTCTCTCCGTTCCTGTCTGTCTGTTCCTGTCTATCCCTCTCTCTGACTCACTCTCTGTCTCTGTAAAAAAACAAAAAACAAAAAAAACTAACCTGAAAAGAACAAATATCCATGTAAAAGGTAAATGAAAAACAAAAAAAGGATTGATAGAATCCCCCAAAGTTGATAGACAATGGCCCCCAAAGCAGAGGTCACAAACTAGCTGCTTGTGGGTGGAATGAAGTCCCAGTATCTTTCAGACCACATAGAGTTTAGCAGTTTTTAATTAGGTTCTCCAATTTAGAAGATTTTACACTAAAATATGGATTTCAGTTTCTCTTGAAAAATTAATACTTGATTGCACTGAAATTACATTTTCACAAAGCAAGTTTGGAGGAATTGGAAGGCCTTTTAGGACAGGACTTACTGTCTCGAATTTACTCTAGTCCAGAGGTCCCCAAACTTTTTACACAGGGGGCCAGTTCACTGTCCCTCAGACCGTTGGAGGGCCGGACTATAAAAAAAACTATGAACAAATCCCTATGCACACTGCACATATCTTATTTTAAAGTAAAAAAACAAAAACAAAACGGGAACAAATACAATATTTAAAATAAAGAACAAGTAAATTTAAATCAACAAACTGACCAGTATTCCAATGGGAACTATGCTCCTCTCACTGACCACCAATGAATGAGATGCCCCTTACAGAAGTGCGGAGGGGGCTGGGTAAATGGCCTCAGGGGGCCGCATGTGGCCCGCGGGCCGTAGTTTGGGGACCCCTGCTCTAGTCCCTTCTTGCCCTGTTGCTTTTTGAGGCTAACCCTTAGGAGCTGTGGAGGTGGCAACTATGGGATATTGCCTGGAATTACGCTCCGTGATAGACAAGCTATAGGAGGGACCCTTGAGGCAAGGTTACAGATTTGTGAAATGGAAATCTTAGCCATACACAGCCCAGATCAAAAATGAATACATGAATATTACAGATATTTTCTCAGAAGCAGCAGTTTGATCATCATAATAGCTAGTATTGAGTTCTTAAAATAAGTCAAATAACATGTTGAATACTTTGCAGCTATTATTCATTGAGCTGAGTTTTGTGGATATTATATGATGGGATGAGTCACAGAAATGCAGAGGTAAACAAAGTAGGCCTACTTCATTATCTTTTTGAAGGTGACAGTGTGATAGCAGAGGCAGCTATTCAACAAATAATCACACAGATAAATATATGTATGACCTGCATATAACATATAGTAGAGTACAGGCATATGTCAGAAATACTGCAGGTTCTGTTTCAGACAACCATAACAAAGTGAGTGTCACAATAAGTGGTACTCAAGGGTTTTGCCTTCCATTTGTAAAAATCAAAACCCCTGTAACATGCATAAAACGACACACAACAAAACAAAGTATGCCTGCATACATATGTATGGTCTACGTATACATGAACACATATATCACATACACTAATAGTATACATACCTACATATCTATTTATATATTTCATGTGTATAAAACATATTATATCAATACATGCATGATTATGTTTAAACTGTATGAATTTGCGATATTCATCTGTATTTAACCTCAGAAATGATCATTGCTTACGGTTCAGATTAATACAATTTAGATTTTATTTATTGATTTTTAGGGGGGCAGAGAAAGGGAAGAGAAGCTTCCCTTTCCTGGACTGGGCAAGCCCAGGGTTTCAAACTGGCAACCTCAGTGTTCCAAGTTGATGCTTTATCCACTGTGCCACCACAGGTCAGGCCAGATTAATACAATTTAACTGAGAACAGAGGAAATGCTTTTCCCTACTCCGAGTCTTGACTTCATGAGAAAGGACTTTCTAACCTTCCTGGCCTCTCTTTGCCCCATCCCTACTCCCACTCCCTGACACATACACACATTCTGCCCATGTGACTGTGTAGTCATTTATTTAGTGTATTTGGAAGGAGGAACTGGTCCCATGAGCCCTGCTATTTCATCCTCTCTTTCTTTGAAGAAGCCAGAATTCTGTGTTGCTCTTCCACACTATAGAAACGCTATGGGAAGTCTAAATCTATCCCGAGCCTTCAGAGCCTGACATTTGTCTAATGGTAATAAAAGTGCTATTTGCTTCCTCATCTGCCTGATTCCTATCTTTCCACTCATTTCAAACAAGGTACTTCAACACTTACTTGTGGTGCTAGAAATGAACAAGATTTTTATGCAAGAGAATGATAAAAGAAAGGACTGGTTTTTAATTGGTAAATCAAAGGAGTCCTCTTTAAATAAGAGACGTGTAAGCTGAGAAGGACGGGCTGGGAGGGAGAGAGATGGGTATGCTATGTGTGTGGGGGAGGACAGAGATATGTTCCAGGCAGAGAATAGCATTTGTAAAACCTCAGAGGCATCAAAAAGCAGGGGAAATTGAAAGAAGGTCTATCAGCTAGATAGCGTAGAGCAGAACAAGATGAAACTGCAGGGACAGGCAGGTACATTGTGTAGGGCGTTCACAGCCATGCTGGGGTTTGGGGATTTTATCAGAAGGGAATGGGAAGTAATCAAGGGGCTGAAACAGGGGATAATATAATTATTTTTTTTACCTTATATAATCTTTAAAACAATTCTCGATCAAAGGTATTATCATTATGCTCGTGTATCAGCTGAGTAAGTTGAGATGCAGAGGTTAAATTGCTCCTGTTATTACTTGATGGAACATATACATAATGCCAGGAATCATTCTTTTAATCGCTCTTCTAGCCTACCTATCCAAAAGACTCTACAGACTAATCAGTAGAAATCTCGGGGTAAAATTTGTGGATTATTATTATACTTACAAGTACCAGATATGACTAATTCATCATCTTTTTCAACGATTTATAAAAATTATTTAGTATCTTTCATTTGATACCTCTGTTTAGGGAAATAAAATGGACAATTGAGCCAATTCATCATTCTAGCTTCCACAATTAAAATTCTAATGTTAGGGAAAATTTCACTTTTTAACTGTGAAGTACCTCCTTTTGTGTTATGTAAACAAATTTAATAATTTCCTCCAAACCAGATAATTAAAAATAGATTAGAGGAAAGATTAGAGTAGAAGAATGTCCCAGCACGTTATGAAAAAGTTTTGGTAGCCCTGACTGGTGGTGGTGCAGTGAATGGTACCTTGACTTGGGACACTACAGGTCCTGGACTTGAAACCTCGAGGCCATTGGCTCGAGTGCGGGATCATTGAAATGATCTTATGGTCACTGGCTTGAGTCCAAGGTTGCTGGCTTGAGCAAAGGATCACGGGTTGGGCTGGAGCCCCCAGTCAAGTATAAAAAGCAATAAATGAACAACTAAAGTGCTGCAACTATGAGTTTATACTTCTCTCTTCCTTCCTGCTGTTTCTCTTTCAAAAAAAAAAAAAAGAAAAGAAAAGAAAACCACCCCCAAAAAACTTTTGAGAGTGAGGATGCTACCCAAGGTTAAGCTCTCTATCTCTAAGAGTGCCAGAAATGGACACATGATTTAAAAGTTCATTGACTTCAGGTAATTTGTACATTGTACTGGTAACTTCTATGCCATCAAAGTCTGTTCTTCCTTTAGAAAACCGAGTTCCATATATCCTGTCTCTCTGTCAGAAAAGGTACTGTTCTTTATTTTCTTTTCGAAAAAGACCTCTTTAGAAAAGATGTCTCTCTGCCATCTGATTATTTTCTATGTGTGAAGTATGACATACTGTCTCAGTAATGCTTGAACAGCAGGTGCACAGACCTTCAAAGACCCAGCCCTCCAGCCTGCGTTTCCTTTGCTCCACATGGCTTCCGGAGCATCCTGTGTAATGGCTTTATAGTTTTTCCTGTGGAAACTCTTGCCCACAATACTTCAACCTCAGTCTGGGTTGGCCATCGGAGGACATGGTGTCTGCTTGTACGTTTTGCAGGCATATTAAGGAGACCGTGGCAGACATGCTTGATTGAACAGTTCTTTCTTTCACTTGTAAAGAAACTTCTGCTCATGCGTTCATTCAGCCATGAATGCTTGGCATTTTCATTACAGTTACTAGGCCACTAAAAAAGGGTTGTTGTTTTTTTTTTGTCATTCACCTCCAAAAAACTAAACAAAACAAAAAATAAGAAAATAAAGCCGCACTGAAATCTGTCCCTTGTCTTTATGCCCTGAGTGGGGATAATTTTTATGAAAGCAGTAATAAAAAATATTAATTCATTAGATTATCTTCATAGAATGCAGAGTGCACTTTCAAATACAAAGCAAGGCATTTATACAATCATCAGATGGCTAAATGTTTTATTCAGCTAGCTGAATCCAATAGGGAACAATTAAATATAAAGAACTTAAGCCTTTCTTTTATTGTCCCTTCCAAACTGTGCTTTTTGAACCTTTCCCCTGTCCCTGAATGAAATATAGAGTGGGTCCTTTAGATTTTCTGATCTGTGTCAATGACAAGAACAATCTAAATCTATGACCAAAATGTCTGATCTGAGTTAGCAAAACACACTACCGCCGGTATAATTCATTCAGTATCACGTGTGCCATCCTCAGTCCCCAGCCCCTTTCCTGCAGGCCTGGGTGTGGTGAGCAGAACTGGAGAGCTAAACTTTCTTCCCTCCCATGCTCACTTCTCCCCTCAGTCACTGGGTGCTGCATCAGCTCCCTCCCTCAGGGTCAGTTCCCTGGGAAAAGGAGATCCAGAGGAAGGGCAGCCCCTAAAAGGGTGCACGCAACTACCAATTTCTTGCTCCTTCTCTCCTAGTTCTCCCCAACTCTGTCCCCATTGCCCCCCACCCCATTTTTGGAGTCTGGAATCTGTCTACCTGTTGCCCCTGAGATGCCGCAAATTCTTCCTCTCACCCAGCAGCTTCTGACATCCCCCTTCAGCCCTTTATGGACGTGAAAGTTGCTTTCTTTCAACGGACAGAGCGCCTACCCCAGACTTCTCTCCTGAACCCCACAGCCATCAGCAGGGGCCAGGATACACACCGTCATTATTTCAGACGTCCTGACTGTTGTCCACCTTCTTCAAAGCTGAACCTCGAACTGCTCTACGTATCACATCTAACACGACTAAGCCTATTAGATAAGAGCCTGTGGCTAAGTATATCATTAGTTAGACACACATTATAAAAAGAACTTGCCACCTCATCAACAATGCTGGAGTCTTTCATTTTTGTAGGAGTGCCTGCCTGCATGCATGTGTAGGTGATCGTTTTTATTAAACACTACCCACAGTTATTTACATGCAAGCTCAGCACATAAACTATCTCCCTCAATCCTCACAGCAAGTCTATGAGTTAGGTTCTATTACTAGCCTCACTTAATAGATGAGGATACTTAGAAGTTGAAGAGTTTAAGTCATTGCCCAAGGCCACACACCTTGTAAGTATCTGGAATTCATGCTTGGTACCACTGTCAGAGGCATAGGCCTACTTCCCTATAATTACAACATCTGGCCACTTCTCCTTGGAACTGAAGTATTATTAGCATAAATAGTAACTGCCGCTAGGCTATTTAAATGAAGTCTTGCATACAGAGCCAAAGGTTTACCCAGATAACAAACTTTAAGAGCAGCTTTCATCTCTATTATTGATAAAAATCTTTCACTGAGCCAGGCATGTCCCACGTCCAGGCCTGTACAAGACTGTGACCTTCCTGTTAAACAGTACAAAGACAATAGCAAGACCCAGGTCTGCACAGTCATCCATCCACTCCTTCAAGCATCATCTTGTATATTGTATCAAAAATACAATCAACAATATTCTCATTCAACTTTCCTCTGACAGTTAATGAAATTTAAAGTTTATTTAGATATGATTTCTAGGAGCCTAGAAATCTTTGTTTTGAATTCCAGCTTGCAGGTTCCTGTGGCATCTTTGAGCATTGAAAATAATCTTATTACTCCTAATACTTTGTGAGAAAAAAATGGGTTCAGTCAATAACATTAACAGGCAAGTCATCCACAAGCTACATTGATATCATTTTGAATTCAGAGGAAATGGATTTGCTTTATAGACAAGACAACATTTCAAATTCTTGAAAAAAAAAATAAGGTTATGGTCTGTTAGGCCTACAGGGACCTCAGTGGCATGGTTCAGTGAAGAAGAGAAAGCCGAGTTCAAGCCTGAAGATAGGCTCTGGGAATAGTCATTATTTTAATACATAGTGTCTAAAGGGGTTTAAGAAGCAAAGGATAGATCCAAGAAAACATTTGACTAGTGGTTTAATCTGATGCGATGGTTATCCAACAAAGGACTCAGGCCGGTCACCAATGACCTGGGTTTCATATTAGGTCTACATATGCTTTATGAAAACAAAAATTACTTAATAAAAAACCTTCCAAGAAATGCTTCCATCAGTACTCTATCCTAGAGATTTATGGCATATTTATCATATATATTAAAGTCTTTACGGAGTCTTACAGAAGAGAAACCTGCTACACCTTATTGAGTTTAGCATTCCCTAGATTTAGTGGGTAAGGAAACCATCTTTTGGGGGCAATACCTTTCATTTACTAAACCACACTTTCAGAAAAGATGATCCAGTGTAATTGGGGAACCCATAGTCTATAGATAAATTTCAAAAGAAGATTATTAACTAGAACTTCTCAGAGCAAGGCTTTTGAGAAGGTGGACATAGTTTAAAGGAAATAATCTTTAAAATATTGCCAGCATGCAGATATTCTGCTCGGGTTTCATGGACATCCAGTGGGAGATAGGGCTGACCAACTCGAACGAGAACTGCAGAACCCCCAGGGGACGGACCTCGGTCAGTCAACCACTTCGTGGAAATGGAAGAACCTGTTTCTGTGGATAGAGTTAGGGTTTATCCACAGAAGACTTCAAAATAAGTCCAAGCTAAAAAGGAATAAATACCATAAAGTTCCATATCCCAGGAAATTAAACCCAGAAAATTTATGAGTGTATGTTAACAAATTGTTATATAAGCCCTGAAAGATCTCACCAAGGTAGCATTACAATAAATAACTAGTTTCATTACATAAATTTCAAAGAAACTATGGAAGTTGGTATTGGCCAAAAATGCATCTGCATAAATAAATGGGCTAACATAGTGCTTTAATAATAACAGTAGCTAATATTTTTTTTAAGGCTTACTTTTGGCAAGTACCAAGGTGAGCACATCCATGGCCTAAGTATGTTAATCCTCATGGCAACACACAGTTTTTAGAAGGAAAGGGAATTTGAGGATAAGAGACTTCAACTCATTTGTTCAAATTCATACTGGGGATGAGTGGTTGAGCCAGAATTACCCACTCTATTTAAAAAACCTATCACATGATCGTTATGTATTGGAGGTTTTATGAGTTAGGATATTTTGTTTAGATGTGGTAAGAAAGGCCAAAGTAAAAATCACCTAAATAAGATAAATGTTTATTCCTCTCTTAACTTCTGTAAAAGTAGTCCAGAAAAGGATTAAGCTTTTTTCCATTTTTATCAACATGTGAAGCATATGTCATGGACAAAGATGGCTACTCTTGCTCTCACCATCACATCCACATCCCAGCAGGTAGGAAAAGAAAAAGACAGGGCACAGTGTGCTCTTGTGTGATCCAGACCTAGAAATCGTCATTACTTTTACCCATAATCATATAGGCTAGAGAACTTAATCAAATGGCCACACCTAGCTTCAAGGAAGGCTGAGAAATGAAATCTTTTCTGGGCATCCGTGTGTTCAGTTGAAATTCCTAAAAGAATGAAGGGAGAATGTCTTCTAGGGAAAACTAGCAGTTTGTCTCTGAGTCACTAGCTACAAGCTAGTTAGAGATTCCTACCAAAAATAGTGTTTGAGCTTTAGAATGTTTGTATTCCCAGTGTGTTTGTTTGTTTGTTTTTCAGCTAGAAATGAAATAGTGGGGCTAGTTGGTTGGAAGGATGTGAAGTTTGAATCAACAAAAGTTTCCTTATTCATAAAGATGGGAAAGTGTTGATCTTTCTAATCGAAGATACGACTAACTTCTCCAACATTATAAAGTCATTGGAAATTACTGTCAGATCCACCTAGACATAAAAAAGACTTGCTTTGTCTCTATAATGCTATTAAGCTGTAGATTAAGTTAATGTATAAAGAATCAACATTGAGCTCATCAGATGAGTCCATGAATGATACATGTCCACTGGATTCAATGGATAATAAGTAAGAAAGCTCAACATGAATAGGTGTATTTGCCAGTTAAAAGTCACATCATAGGCAGTAAAGAATAGTTATCCTAGCTAAACACACTTGTGAAAACCATCAAGGTATCTATGAGATTAACTTGGAGAACACATAAGAGAAAAATCTATAGTAGAACACTCCATTCCCAAATCCATGAGGCTAGAACTCATCAAAAATTTATAGAAATGTCTGTTGGGAACCATTTTTCTTTGCAAAAAATATTAAAAACCCATGGAATCACATGGAAATTATTGAAAATGCCACATGTAAATGACCCAGTGTTTGAGAACTATTTTTTTTAGATTTTGCTTATTTTAACTAATATACACTAACATATAGTGTTATTGCATTGACAGAAATAAGTCAGTTTTTAAAAATGTTTTTTCATGGCTTCCACCATATACAGTTCTGATTTCTTTTAAATATCTATATTTTTACTTCTTCTTCTTTTCTTTTTTTTACCATTTCAAATATCTGCCTAGGTATTGACTCTTATTCATAAGAGTACTGCCAATATTTATATCTTCCTCACAAATTTCATTAACTTCTTGGAACTAATGCATTGTTAGAGAGCTCACTACATTCTTTAATGTTCTATTTAACTGCTGAAATTCACAGATTCTGATTTATGACCTTTTTAATTGATGGGAGGTTTTTATTATTACATGTTAACTAGATGAACAATAATGGAAATTCCGCTCAAGGTAAATGAAGGGCATAACCTGTACATTGCTGTGGCTGTGGTAAGACTGTCTCTGGGATCTCTGACTGCTGAGAGTGTAACTCAAGTAAGTCCCCAGCTGCCAAGCTCTGAAACCCATCACCTCAGTTTGCAAGGGCCGCACCTTCCCTTGTGCTCCAGCAGGTGACAGGGTGTGGCAGTGGTGCTAAGGCAGGCTTGCTTCTGGGAGACTTGGGGCTCCTCAGACAGCAGAGACTTCCGTTCAATGGTTCCCAGAAGGCAATGATGAATCTTCCCTAGAACAGCAGTTCCGTCTAGAATGTCTCCTTTTCCTTGTCGTTGCTCTTTGCCCCTTCCTCCTTCCCTCCTTCCTTCCCTCTCTTTCCCCCTTTCCTTACCTCCCTTCCTTCTTTCCTTCTTTCCTTCTTCCCTCCCTCCCTCCCCCCTCCCTTCTTCCCTCCCTCCCTCCCTCCCTCCCTCCCTTCCTTCCTTCCTTCCTTCCTTCCTTCCTTCCTCTTTGTCTCTTTTCTCTATCCAGTGTCAAACCAAGCTTCTTCCAGCTCCCTCCTGTATATAAAGAAGAGATGGAAAGAAGGAAAAAGTTTTCCTCTTCTCCAGAAGGAAATAATGTTTAAATGAGTTGTGAATAGTTTAACAGTTCCAATTCAGGAGAGTGTTTGAAGTTTACATATAGTTTTGTTTTTTAGTTTAAAAGACTAAACCTCTCCTTTCCATCCAGGTCAGGCACTGGAATTGAACCATGGACCTAATGGTAGCAGATGCAGCTCTGTGCTGAAACCTCACCACTGCAACTAGTTCATCCCAGGCTGGCCTCAGTCATCAAGTCTGGAGGAGAGATAGGGTCCTAAGGGCTCATCTCCAGCTCCCTCTCTCTCTCTCTCTCTCTCTCTCTCTCTCTCTCTCTCTCTCACACACACACACACACACACAAATAACAAAATAACAAAAAGAGGTGGCATTGACTAGCGGAAGTTTCCAAACTTGTATCTGTTGACAAAAACAAGGCCAGGAAATACACTGTAGTGAAGCATTTCCTCTCAAATTAGATTTGAATGTTATATCACATAATGAGCCTTTTGAAGTTCCAAGATTCCATCCAGTGATCTGACCTCATGAAATGGATCCTTAACCAGGTAAAAGAGCTAATTCATTATAGGGGGAAAACGATACTAAAAATACCTACAATTTCTTAGTCATTATAATTGTTTTGTGAAACTATAATTAATTTAGAAATAAATTTTTTAGTAAATATTAAATAAAACAGGTACTATACTTACAACAATGTGGAATAGTAGTGATTTGAAACAGAGCAATTTGTTTTATCTCAAACATAACTGTTAAGGATTACTTTATTCTAGCCGTCAAGATAAACAAAGCAATCAGATCTGAAAGAATTTTGTTTAAACTTTGTTGTGAAATACCAGATAATCTTTACCTGCTGCAACATATTGAGAATGGCTCTTTTATGTGTAGCACTAACTGCCAAACAAAATATATATAATATATATAATAAATTCAGATTACATACCATTAGAAATTGTTTATTTAAGTCTGTCTGGGAGATAGTTAGCTAGCCTGCCTCTCCTGGTAGCCTAACCTACAGAAACAGGATAAGTCACCCTCTTAAATTCAGCTACTTGATGAATGGCACTAGTGTTCTCAGTGCCTTAAATGGTACCTGACATACAGTTGATGCTTAGTAAACATTTGTAATGAATAAACCTATTTGTAAGTTATCTTGCTCAAGTTAGGGCTTAAAATTGAAGTTATCAATACTCACCAAAGTAGATGGATTTCATTTCTTCACAACACATGGAGGACATTTTAGAATGTATGTATAGTCCGATGCCACTTGTATTTCTGGCATATCAGTTGTTTAAGGTGGTTTTTATTGTTTTCTTCTAAACACTGAAAATGAACGTTCTACTTGTGGAAATCCCCTTGAGCTCACAGAGTGTTGTTAAAAGTTTGAATTTATCGTGGTATTGAGGCTTTCCAAAGGCTATTTCTTTCAAAACCTCAAAGGAAACAATATTTTATGTAGTACATGCAATCAGCTAAAAATTGAGATTTTTTAGCTAAAAGGGACTAGAAGTAATTACCTGCTATTGTATACTTCCATTGGTTTACCATTTTTATATCCCAGAAAATCATTTGACTGTAAACATAGGGAGAAAAAGTCTTACTGGCAATTAACACAGAGCACTAGTAAAAATCCCAGGATACCCCAGAGAGGAAGCAGGTGTGAGCAGAACTATTTTTCAGTGCCTTTCATATTATAGGCCAGGAAACAAAAAACAATGCTTAAATTTTCGTTCAAATTCACATCCACAAAATTTTCTCTGGGCCAACCAAATTCAATTATAACCAGCTTGAGTGATTCAAGGATTGAGCAGAGAAATGTCCTTGTTAAAAATAAATTTGTATATAACCTAGAGGACTTTTTCTAAGTTTAAGATGTTGGCTGCTTTATAGTTCTTGTCCCCACGGCAACAAGATGTGCTTGGTATAGCTAGATGATGAATGAATCAACAGCCTCCGTTCTGTATGCCTGGGGGTGGTTTCACCATGAACTCCTGGCTGCTACACTCATGCTTTATCTGTTGTTCTTCCTACAAATCGGGGTCTTTGTAACAGGTTTGAAATTGCACTTGAGGATGTCTGGAGATATTTATATTTAACCTCTACCACTCCACTTGCCTGGCTGGGTAATTTGCTGGTTCTTCATTTTGCTTTCCTTATCTAATCTATAGCCCTCATTTTTTTTCCCCCTCAGGTGAAAAGCAGGGGGGCAGGGAGACAGACTCCTGCAATTCCTCGACCAGGATCCACCCAGCAAGCCCCCTACAGGGCAATTCTCCGCCCTTCTGGGGCTGTTGCTCCATTACTCAGTCAACCAAGCTATTTCAGCGCCTATAGTGAAGTCATGGAATTATCCTTAGCTCCTGGGGCCAACTTGCTTCAACCAAGCCATGGCTGTGCAAGGGGAAGAGAGAGAGAGTGAGAAAAGGGAGGGGGGTAGAGAAACAGATGGTCACTCTTCCTGTGCGCCCTGATCAGCAGTTGAACCCGGGACATCCACATGCTAGACTGACTCTCTAACACTGAGCCAACTCCCCAGGGCAGCACTCATTTTTTTTAAAACCCTTTCATACATGGATCATTTGTTCTTCTGATATAAATTTTTGGTTTCTAGGATCATTATCAAATGCAATGTTCAGTCACTCCAACTACATTTTTAAGATCCACAGGGACAGTTCTATTTCTTCTAAGCCACCAACATACTAGGACAATGCTTAGCACAAAATAGCCCACAACATATAATACATTGTCTGGTGGGCATATGTCTCACTTCAGGGCCCCTTCTCTGTAATATGTAGGTGTGCAGATCAATTTTCCTCACTTTGCCTAGCAGAGGTTTGGTGATAAACACATGTCTTCAATTGAGTGGGTTATTGTAGATGATCTTATTGTACTATCTGTGCTCATCACGGTTCACAGGTGATGTTGATTGAAGTTGTCCCCAAATGGGTTGCAATATCTATTCTTGGCTCAATTCTCCCAGCTATACCGTATAGCGAGACCATCACCACCACCAGGCTGAACCAGTTCATGCTGCAGGGAAGCTGAGACTGTACCCACATAGCAAACTTTCTCAAGAACTTAATTGCCTTATTGTATTATGCTTCTCTGTTTATCTTATATAATACAAAAGGGCACTGCCTGAGCTGCTGAATTAAGAAATGGTTCAAAATGTCAGTCTTCAAGGGCATGCAAACACACTGCTGTTTTTTTTCTTTGGTCAAGGATAAGGATTTCAACTGCAAAAATTCTCAAAACACTTTTATTTCCTCATAAATAGCCATCCCATTGATCACTTCTTCTTTTCAAAAGCATAATGGAAATATTTCTTAGTTTTTTACTTCCTAGCATGTCCTCTGCTACCCATCCTTGAAGTGCTCCACTTTCTTGGTTCATAAAAACGTTGACATGGCTTCCCACGTATTAAGTTTAGAGCTTGTTGAAATGAGAACAAATGAAGTACAAGAAAATATTTGAGCGCTTGGTACTTTAAAAACATAGACAAATTTTCTAAATAAGAATCTTTTGAATATTGAAACATTCCTATTTAAAATCTTATAGCTTACCACACAAGGTAAAAGCTGAGGACTCCTTATACTTCTACTTATTAAATTAGCAATTACTGATTCTTTTACTACTCTAGACTATCACTAGACTTTTGACAGTTTAATGAATGAAACTGTGATTTTTAAAATTTCCCCCAAACAGAGGATGACTTCTTCCCATGGATGAATACATTATTTCTATTGTACATTTGAATTAAGTCTTCTGGTATTGAACATTGTGGCTTATTTCTTCTAGTACTGTGTGCCCCTCGTAGGGTATAAACAAGGCACTGGGGATTTAAGTCCTTCAAAACACAAGGTAGCCTCTTCCCATACAGGGGCACTAACTAACTGTCCTGTCCTATGGAATTAAATGAGTCCATAGGGCACTTTTCCTGACATGCAATGATATCACGAATCCCTAAGCACCTAATTTATGTTCCAGAAGTAATCTTAGACTTTAGAAAAATACAAACCAATGTAAGATTAAGGAGGCATTACAACCATGTATTTGCAGAAAAAGAGAGTAAGAGAGGGGTGGTAGGGAAGACAAATAGGACTTGACTCTTTAAACTAGAATTTTCATACTCCCACACCCACCTAGACAAAATGCCTTAGCATATTCATGTTCTATTAGGATTTTTGCTTTTAAAGCAAACCTAATAGTCTTAAGCAATACAATATGCATAAAGTAGCATAGCCCTGATTTTAAGATCTGATTTTCAAATAGCTTTCTCAGTTCTTTTGTAGGTAGCAGCCAAGAGTAAAAAACTACCCTCCTCTTGTGTTAGACAATACCACAGAGTATTTCTAACTTCAGCTTTAGCTTTTGTCTACTTGCTAGACCTACTTAAATTTTCTAACTCATTTAATGAGCTCCAAAAATAAATGTATATTATAGAGAAAACTGAAGTACACTTACTGGTTACAGAGAAATGACACAGAGAGGGCATTTATGCAGTATGTGACCTAAATAACCCAAAGCAGATTTAATTTAATATGGGAACCAGGGATTACATTGGCGCTGTTATCTGGGTCTACCAGTAACTAACAGAATCTTTTAAGGGTGGAACGTTCTTGAATCATCTATGTCCTAACAAAAATTGAGCACTTTGTGAGGACAGAGGTCAATTCATTCTCATTCTCATATTTAACACAGAGTTTAAAAAACTTTTTTTTGAAATCAAATGAAGTTCCCTTAAAATCATATAGCTGATTCTGAAGTAAAAAGAAATCTGCATTTCTAACAGTGCTCAAAATAACAGAAAGGAAAAAAATGTTCCCAATGATGGCACTTCACTGCGCAGAGTTAACACGCAGGCTTAGATGTAGCTGGAAAGACATCACACAGAAGCTTTGATTTTACCATTACAGATTCATTCTTTAGAAATTCAAGTAATGCTGGTGAGGAAACTCACAGACCTGCCAAGACTCTAGTGCTAATGGGTTCTTCCAGATGATTTTTGGCAGATGACACAAGGTAGCAGGAGAGAAAGAATAACATGGAAGATATGTGGAAAGGGAGAGATGGGTCGGAAACAGGCCAGAAAGGAGATGCCTGTGATCATTTTATAATAAAAATGCTTGCCTAGGGCCACGTACCGCTGCTCCTCAGGCCCACGCCCACGCCCACGCCCACGCCCACCGCCTCCCGCTGAGATCCTAGGATGTTCCTGAACCTGGGGAGGAGAGCACTGAAGAGGGAAAGGAAAGCAAAAAAAGAAAGACTGATAATATTTTTTTCTGAAGTTTAACATGGTTAATGTCTGTGGTGGATGTATATATATAATTTGAGACAGCAGTTGATAAGCATAAGATTAATTGTAGCAAGATAACAACTTAGAAAGGAGAAAGCTGTGATTCTGAAGAACTTAATGCATTATTTATAATGTGTTATATTTCTGAGAAACAAAGACATTTGAGGATTGAACCTGTACAATATTGTTCTCCTATAATGATGGACACTGGGGATGGGGTCCCCAGGGGAGTCTCAGTCCATTCACATTAATTGGAAACTTTCGATTATTTCTGAAAAGCCTCCAATTGGGCATCCACCAGCGTTCTTTCTTTCTTTTTTTTTTTTTTTTTTTACTTTAAACAAGTTTCTATGATGTTGAGGATATAATGTGTACTGAAGAATTTATTTCTTGCAGATTTATTTTTGCAGTGCGAGGAATAAGACTTCTGATGACAATTCAGCTTTCGACGAGATGAATCCTTGTATGATAAGTCCAGAAATAAAGTTTTTAAGAGATGTGATAGAGGGTAGGCAGGAGGGACAGTCTATGGAGGTGAGATCTAGAATCGTAGTATCAACTGCATTTCCGGTCCAGAGGAAAGAACCTAGACGTGACTTGGAGGAATACATAGAGTCAAAACATATTAGACCCTTTCTTTTTCTCTCTCTCTTTTCTTAAAAAAAAAAAAAAGCAAAAAACTCTTTTCTTCTTTTAGTTATTTCTTCTTTCTTTTTGACAGACCTATGCCTCAAATCTCCGACCATGCACTGGTAGAAGTCAAGCAGTGAGGAGGGCGTGGAAACACAGTTTAATCCTGGGACGCATGCATACTGGTCACTGCAGCAATGTACCTGGTGCACCCTCATTTGAAAATCTGTCTCAGAGTAAAAAAAAAACAAAACAAAAACAAAAAATTGTCTAGTTTTGATTTCACATGAAAATTTACATTGGTGGTTTCATATCATAGGCCCATTGACTATATCTTGAGTCAATCTTTACAAACACAGTGACTCAACAGAGCAGGGTTGCAAAACCGTAGTCCAAATGCTGATATTAACTGCAGGCCACTGATGCTGTTAAAAAAGGAACTTTTGCTAACCAAGTAACAAAATATCCTGAATTATTTTTCTGTTCTATTGTATAGTTCCTGACACCTTGAGCAACCATGTTCTTTATTTTTTTAATTTTTTTATTTTTATTTATTTATTTTTTCATGTTTCCGAAGCTGGAAACCGGGAGGCAGTCAGACAGACTCCCGCATGCGCCCAACCGGGATCCACCCGGCATGCCCACCAGGGGGCGATGCTCTGCCCATCTGGGGCGTCGCTCTGTTGCATCCAGAGCCATTCTAGCACCTGAGGCAGAGGCCACAGAGCCATCCTCAGTGCCAGGGCCAACTTTACTCCAATGGAGCCTTGGCTGCGGGAGCGGAAGAGAGAGACAGAGAGGAAGGAGAGGGGGAGGGGTGGAGAAGCAGATGGGCGCTTCACTTGTGTGCCCTGGCTGGGAATCGAACCCAGGACTCCTGCACGCCAGGCCGACGCTCTACCGCTGAGCCAACCGGCCAGGGCCAACCATGTTCTTTACATAGTGACTGCAAACTTGTTGATAAGAACTTTCCCTTCTAAACTCCAAGGTAGGACAAAACATCTCAAATTCAATACTATAATTGAATGGTAAAGATTTAAGAACGTACTTAAACACAAAGGAATGAAACTACTCCTGCAAATATGTCTGCTTTACTTTCTCAAAGCTGGGACTTAGTCTCAATCAACTTCTTTCACTTCTCATCAACACATGGAAATGATAAAAATAAGAGACATTTCAAATCTATAATTAAACTGCTCCATCACCATTTTTGCTGGCATGTGTTTTTGTTTTTTAAGTGAGTTTTTCAGTTGTTTTAATTCGTATGAAAATCATTAACAAGGAGTTAGTTGCTTGTGTGGACATTATTTAGAGTTCAATTTTTAAAACCTGTTTTTTAAAAATGCAAGACATTTGTGACTTTTGTAAGATGACTAGAAATTTGAACCCTGCCCAAGTATTTGATGATGTGAAGAAATTTTTTAAATTACATTTTTAGGAGACTAGTATGAGGAGTATTGTAAAAGAACATGTGGACTGTTTATTATATTTCATTATTGTCTTAATCATCAAACATTGGTTAACTGTCTGCTATATCCAGAACTCTGTGCTCCAGAGGAATTATTTGATATTGGGCCATAACTAGGTGGTAATTATTATATCTCTTTTTGAAGATTATACCCAGGCCATTTGACAACTTAAAAAAATGGGTTTTTTTATTATTTTTTTTTTAGATAGAGAGAAAGAGAAAGAGAGGGGAGAAGCGGGAAGCATCAACTTGTAGTCATTGCTTCCCATATGTGCCTCGATAAGGCAAGCCCAGGGTTTCGAACTAGTGACCGCAGCGTTCCAGGTAGACACTTTATCCATTGTGCCACCAGAGGTCAGGCCCCATTTGATGACTTTTAATTTTTTATTCTTGGATACTTGCCACCAAATTCCAAGCATTTTCAAGTGATAAATTACTCCTTATAAAGTTAATAGATTATGTGCTAGCTGTTCTGAAGTAACCTACATGATGTGAATATGTTGTGTCAATTTTAATATCTTCACCAAGGGACCTGTAGTAAGTGTTGAACATTTTGCCATAGTTCTTTCTTTTCTCTCTCTCTTTTTTTCCTTTTTCCTTCTTTCTTTTCAGAGAAAGGGAGAGAGGGGAAGAGAAAGAGAAGGAGGGAGGAAGGGGTGGGGAGAGAAGTATCAACTTGTTGCTCTACTTAGCTATGTATCCCACTGATTACATCTCGTACATGTGTTAACCAGGGATTGAACCAGCTCCCTCAGTTTGAGCCAGTGACCTGGGATCAAGCCAGTGACCTTGGCTTTCTAAGTGGAGACCTCGGTGCAACAGGTCAACCATCCAGCCACTGCGCCACCACCAGTTGGGCCATAGTTCTTTTTTAATATGTGTGTTTAGTCTGTATCAAGGTACGTAATACATGTATAGTGTTTTTAAAGAATCAAATATCAACAGATCCTTATTCTTTGATCTCCTCCCAACCCAAATACCCAAGTATCTGTCAGTCCCCTCCAGCCAAAGGTGCCAGGAACACAGCTACAATTGAACAGGATGGGCCTATTATGCAATTCAATGAGGAAAAATTTAAACTATGGGAAGCCATGAGGCATCTCAGTTAAAGAGTGTTAACTTATTACAGGACTGAACTTTGGTTGTGTGACTTTTGGGAAAGTTTTTTGCTCTGGATTGGATGCTGTTTAAAAGTGGAGATAATTATATGATAATCTCAAGAAATTGTAAATATGAGAGGGCTAGACTAGAAAGATTCTAAAGCTATGTTTGGTAAAAAGCATCCTTCATATGTATAGCTAGAACAGGAAGATATTCGGTAGTTGGAGGCTTGGACAGTGCTCAACTTTTATCTGTGTTCAGATGTAATTATAGAACGGTCTTCATTTTGCCTTGATCGATCATGGTCACTGAGTGACCTTGTCTGATGATGATGTTCTGTGAAATCTTTACATTTAGCAGGAGGACACTGGACTAGCTCCCAGAGGTGGGGAGTATCAATCACATGCAGTTGTTTAGCAGTTTCTCCTGACACCTACCTCCAGATTCCTAAATAATAAATAATAGTTTCTCTGTGTTTTTAAACATTTGACTTCCTACTGTTGAAATGAGCTTGTTGCTCTCATATCCATACTATTACCCCTGTACCCATCCTGGTAATAAACTTACACCACTAGTTTTAGTAAAAGTAATTACAGTATTTTTGTTATTATGGCTATGTAAATATTATGCATAGCAAGCCTAGTATACTATGATTATATAGCTTTTCCTTTAGAATTTAGTTCATCAGTTGTCTCACTTTATTGCATTTGCTCAGTTATCAATAATTCTTCCTAGAAATTGGTAATAGAATGGCAAAAGTCCTTGAAATGGTTAAGTAGCAGGTAGTTCTTCAGTCCTCCTGGGCCACTCAGATGACTGCTGTCATCTGGACCAGAGCTTTCAAGGCCCATGACATTGTTGTCACCTGGGACTTCCGTTTAGGTGTCTGATTTGCGTCTCTTCTTCACTGGATCTTTTATTTCCCAACTCTTTCTCTTGTGTTATTTTGTTGCTCTGTCAGGGTATATCCCTTAATGACTTCTTATACAAAGACACACAGGAGGCCCCTGTTTTGATATTTGCATACCTGAAAATGCCTTTTTTTCTCACTGCACAGTTGAAGGAGACTAAAGGGGAACTAGAATTCTAAATTAGAAAGAGATTTTTCTCAGAATATTGAAATCATAACTCTATTTTTTTCTAAGTCTTAGTGTTGTTGAGAAATCTAATACCTTCTGATTTAAATGTGATTTCCCCCCCTCTTTTTGGAAGGCTATTAGGATTTTTGTCCTTATTTTGAATATTCATGACACTATGACCAGCTATACTGTTCTTTTTCTCTTTGCATGTATTGTCGTAGGCCTTTTTAGTCTGGGACTTCAGGTCCGTCCATTCCAGGAAACCTTGTAATACTTTTTTTTTTTTTTTATAATTTCTTTCTTTTTTTTCTCTCTCTCTCTAGGACTCATATTAGTTGAGCATCTGGACTGAATTGTCAATACTATTAAGCTTTTTTCCTATTATCTCTTTGTCTTTTTGTTGGACCTCCTGGGAGATTTCCTTAACTGCTTCTTCCTACCCTTATACTAGTTTTAAAAAAAATTATGTTGTCATATTTTAATTACTGTGAGCTCTTTTTTATGGTCTGAAAGATTCTTTTTTTTTTTTTTTAAAAAAAAAAGAGAATGATTTTTTTAATTACTTTTTTTTTAGATTTTATTTATTTATTTTAGAGAGAGGTGGAAAAGGGGAAGAAGCTGGAAGCATCAACTCATAGTAGTTGCTTCCTATATGTGTTTTGACTGGAGAAGCCCATGGTTTTAAACAGGCAACCGCAGCATTTCAGGTTGACACTCTATTGCACCAATCACAGGTCAGACTAAGAATGTTGATTATAGCAGGACCAGGTGGTGGTGCAGTGGATAGAGCATTGGGCTGGGAAATGGAGGACCCAGATTCAAAACCCCAAAGTTGCTGGCTTAAGTATGGTCTCACCAGCTTTAGTGTAGGCTTACTAGCTTGAGCGCGGGGTCCCTGCCTTGAGGATGGAATCACAGACATGATCCCATGGTCACTGGCTTGAGCTCATAGGTTGCTGACTTAAAGCCCAAGGTCACTCGCTTTAGCCCAACATTGCCGGCTTGAGCAAGGGGTCACTTGGTCTGCTGTAGCCCCCACCTCCAGGTCAAGGCACATATGAGAAGGCAATCAATGAACAACTAAGGTGCCACAACGAAGAACTGATGCTTCTCATCTCTCTCCCCTTCTGTCTGTCTGTCCCTATCTGTCCCTCTCTCTGACTCTCTCTCTCTCTGTGTTAAGAAAAAAAAAAAAAGGAATGTTGATTATAGATTTATATGATATTTTCTTTTCTTCCTTTTGTTGGCTCTACTTTTTTTTTCAAGTCCTTTATTTGTGTTTCTTTACTCTCTAGCATTATATTAGAGGCGATCTCAAATGTCTGACCTCCTTAACTATTATACTGAAAAGTGAGATATTATCTTTGGAAGCTTTATGTACTTCGATTGAGCTTATGACAAGGGCTTGATTCACTGTCCATGATTGGGCTAGGGCAGGGCTTTTTGGGGTGGGGAACAGCGGGAGGAACACTAAACAGGTCACTACCAATAGGTTTTTCTCTTCTGGTGTAGAGTTAGTTACTCTAGAGAAGAAACCTCACATATTTTGCCTGAGATGTTAAACAAGTAACTATGCTACTTACTTGAATTTTGTCTTTACTCATTTTTTTACTTTTTAACATCAAGAAGAATGATTGTCTTTTCAACCACACAAAGTATGAGTATCAATGATCATAATAACTAGCAGCCATTAGCACTTGAAGGTGCTAATCAAATGTTGAACCCATCAAGATAAATTTTTGCAGTTAACTTCTGTGGGTATCACAAATCTTGACTGCAAATGTCAGTTCTTTCCGTGGTTAGTGACATCAGTTAATTGAAAAACAAGATGCAGGAACCTGCAGATGCTTGTTTTAACAAGTTAATGCAACGTAGCTTGTGCAAGATCTCATTTTGCAAATGTTACCATGTTCTTGGGAAGCCAGAGAGAGAACAAATTTAGACTTGAGGAAAACAAATGTTAATGAGGCTAAGGAGAAATATTTTGGTCCCCCCTCCCCGGCCCTGAGAAAGAATTTTCCTACATATCAAAAGGAAAAAAAAAAGTGCATTGGTCCAGTGATTTAGCATTACATTTTTTTCATAATTAAGTACTTAAAATGTACATAATGTACATTCTCCATTGATCTTGTCCACTTTTGGGGACTCCTGCACCTCCTACTTGCTGATGACAGTCAAATATGCCTATATGATTTTTCTTCTAAATTTCTAGCACATTTCATAAAACTTTCCTGAGTTATCACGAATTCAACAAATCAGAAATCAATCAAATGATGCAGTTGTTGAGGCCCTGGCCAGTTGGCTCAGTGGTAGAGTGTCGGCCTGGCGTGCAGGAGTCCTGGGTTTGATTCCTGGCCCGGGCACACAGGAGAAGAACCCATCTGCTTTTCCACCCCTCCCCCTATCCTTCCTCTCTGTCTCTCTCTTCCCCTCCCACAGCCAAGGCTCCATTGGAGTAAAATTGGTCCGGGCGCTGAAGATGGCTCTGTGGACTCTGCCTCAGGCGCTAGAATGGCTGTGATTGCAGCAGAGTGACGCCCCAGAGGGGCAGAACATCAACCCTGGTGGGCATGCCGGGTGGATCCTGGTCGGGCGCATGCAGGAGTCTGTCTGACTGCCTCCCCGTTTCCAACTTAAGAAGAAAAAAAAATTATGTAGTTGTTGAGCCTAAGGTTTCTCCTAAATTCCCCAACTCAATTAGTTGTTTTACCATCTGTCCAGTCACCTCAACTGAAAGTTTTAGTCATTGCCCACTACCAAGCACAGTCCTTGCACCAGCCGCCAGTAACTATTTGTCAGACAAATGAATAGCTGATGGTCCACGCTTTCCGTTCATCTCCCTCTCACTGATGACTCAGCAGGTTCTGTCCCCTCTCTCCTTCCAATCCGCTCTCTGTGCATCTCCTTCCCTGGTCTGTACTGTTACTGTTCTATGCAGGCCCCCCCGGCTCTTCACTCTTAACCATCTTAATCATCCCCATCCTTCCAGCAAAGGTCTGGCCATGTTTTAACTTGGTTCAAAAATACTTAGTTTCTCTTCTCTGTCGGCAAAAACGGAATCCCCACTCCTCTTCTTGACTCCCTGTAATTACTATACCCTTCCCTTGCCGCTTCCCTGACTCACTGACTGAACCCTCCTCCAAAGCCACCGGTGCTTGATCACTCTGTGTCATTTCACGCCTCCCTGCCTTCGAGCGTGTCATTTCCCACGCTGGGATGTTTCTTCCCTCCACTGTTAGCAGACTCAAATCCTGGTCATGCTTTAGCTCCTAATGCACATATCTCCCAGGCCTCCAATTAGTCCTCAAAGCTTTTGTAGTACTGTTTATTCATACTTCTGCTCTAGCGTTCAACACCGTCTGAGCTGTATTTTAATAATTGGTTCATGCGTCAGCCTCTCTTCAAAGTCCTAACAAATTCTAGGCCCAGCAAATTAGCTATACTAAATGACATAGAACATTTTTCAAACTGGTATAGAATAAAAACCATGTATACATTATTATTGAGAATCACAAATGTTTCAGGAGTTAAAAGAAAAAAAATTAAATTAAACCAGAGTCTTTTGCGTTGAGCAGAGGCTAAAAAGTATTAAAACAAAGTGAGTCATGATGTGATATGGACTCCTCCCATGACTCATTCATCTCAGCGAACTGAATGAATCGGGTCGCTGCAAAACTAGATTTCTCCTGGAGAATGCGCCCATGCTCACACATTAGCCACCCCTCCACACATTGCTCCTTCCCTTCGCTTTCACACTCTTCCCACCACAAGCCGCCTGGCAGTATTTAGACCGGTGGTGGCATGCATCCTTTATTCTTATTCACTAGGTTTGTGTTTCCCCATCCTGGTCTTCCAGATGTCACGAGTGTGGCTTCAAAAACACCAGGAATTCAGACGAGGTGACGAGGTGACGAGGTGATGCAACGCCTGGGGGAGGGAAGCGTTCCTGCCCCCCTTCACAAAACGTTCATTCCGTTCCAGTGCCTGGGACAGAACAGGAGCCTTCTGGAACGCTCTGCCCTCCTCCTGGCTCTGTGTTCTCCCTGATAGAAGAAGGGGTTGGAAAGGAGGCAGCCGGCCCTGCTGGGTTCCTCTGCAAACCCCATGTTCTTCTGGCATCAAGTCTTGCATTGCAATAATAATAATATGCCAACAGAGGGGCTGCGGTGGAGAGACCGTGCTGTATCTACACTTTAATTCTACATGGTAGTTCGGAGAAAGCCACTTTTCAGGTTGGCTTTCTTTGAGTGAAGGGGGATTTTATCCAATTAGGGGGAAATTATCAGAGAGTAAAGAAGCCAAGTCCAAGTACCTTATCTCAACCTGATTGCCGACGTGCCATGTAAGAAGGTACTAATTAACCTTACCTATCCAATGGTAACAGACCCTGCCCCAGCAAAGGGATACTTTTAACTCTGTATTATTTAAAAATTATAAACACATGCTACTTATAACCATAAAGACCCCGCAAGTAATCATATCCATGTTCAACATCTTATAGCCAATCTCATTTCATCTATACACAGCTCCAGCACTCTCAGATTATTCTGAAGAAATTCAAACACCATATTATTTCATTCCTGACTAAATTTTTAAGTATCACATAGGAATGTCATTAGTGGTACTGTTCACACAAGTTACCTTTGATAATAAACTTCTCGTCTTACCACGGAATCGGTATTTTGTTCCCTAGAAACTTGAAAATCCCGTGGGACCTCCATAGTGCCCTGTGTAAAACTTACCTGCGCAATAGGATGGTGTGAGCTCGCCCTGGCCCTGTGGTTAATCTGTTCTGTACACAATGACACCCAGGGTGCAGGAACGCCCCTCCTTTGGTCACCTAGTAACTTTTCACTGGTCAACAAGAAGCTGAATAAACTATTATGTTGCGGGAAAGTGCTTGGCTAGCAGACTTGGATCCTCTCCTAGATTTTAGGAGAAACAACCATCGCCAAGTTGGAATTTGCTAAACCTTTAGGCTTTGCTGGCAGGAAAGAGGCATTCCACTCTTGGGACATAAAATGGATACAGAAGATATGGGCTCAGGTAAACTAGGCCAAACATTGAAGCAGATTTGGAGACAAAACCTGATGCTGACGCAGGCACTGCTGGGCCATGAGCAGTGTGGAGGGGCTGGCGGGGCCCCCTGGGCAGCCACGGTGGTCTTCCTGGGTCAGGAGCTCAGCGGGGCCCTGCGTCAGCTCCTGGAGCTCACTGCCGGCACCCTGCGCTCCACCTGCCAGCAGCTGCACGCCCTGCTCGGCCAGGGGCACCTGTGCACCTGGACACAAGGCAAGTGTTTCTCTCATTCTCTCTTTCTCTAAGAACTCTTGATTGGGTGGCCACTCTGAGAGCGGTCAGGGAACACACAAAGGAGGCGATGGCAGAGTCTCTGTGCATAAGGAACAAATGACCTAATAGGGCAAAGATGAGACAAACACACTCATGCCAGGGAAATTGAGGCCATTTCCACTAGAAACATAAAAATAACGTGTGCCAAGGCTTCAGAACAGACAGGACCCCCTTTTTAGAGTAAGGATACAGGACTTCTGCTAAATAAATGTGATCTTTCGATGGAAGCTGAAGGAATGAATTGGATGGGTGCAGCCAGACATTGTGGAACTTAAAAGAGCATTCCAGGCAGAGGTATTATCTGCAGGGTCCCAGACTTAGAGGTAAGAAAATATCAGCTTACTTTGAGCCAGAACAAGCAGTCTTTCTATATTGGAAAATGATATTCTATTTTTAGACTTATTTGAATTTGAACTTATGAGTTGCACTAAAGACTAGAAAAACTAGGGTGAGCTGGGATATGGAATCAGACCCCCCTCACACAGACACACACACACACACACACACACACACACACACGAGTTCAGGTTCTCGGGGACAGGCCCAGTCATGAATGCTGAGAACACAGCACAAGGGAAACATGTTGCCTACTGAACATGATCTTAGACAACAGCTACTCTGGATAAGAAGGTGGGTGGCATTATGAACCCCAGTTCTAAATAATACAGTATCAAGGCACAAGGGCAGGTCTTATTAATCAGTAATCTAAGGCAGATAATTTTAAGAAATTTCATCTAGAGGGCAGTTAGCAAGCGTCTGGAAAAGCTGTCCAAAGACAGCAGACCCAGAGACCATCAGCTGGAACTCCCAGCCAGGATTCAAATCTCTGCAGTGAACTCAGTGTGCTCCTAGGCACCATATGAAGGCAAATAGTTATTCATAGGAAATGATAAGGACTCAGTTATCAGAACAGAAGGTCAAAAATAAACACAGATGCAAGACAGAAAAACAAGTTGTCAGAATTGGAGCCCAAAGTTAAGTCCAGACTAGTGAAAGGATGATTTATTGATGATTCTAAAAACACTGAGCTACGGGGCCTTAAATATCATAGTTCAGGCTTCAGAATTGAATTCTGAGGACTGGGGCATGGTTAAGCCCGCAAGACGGGCTCAGGTGACCTAAGCTGTGAGGAGAGGAGGAATGAGTAAGAGAATGGTAAGAAACGGAGATGAAGTGAGAGATGATTATGTCACATCAGATCATGGTGAGAGTCTACACTAGAGTGAAGAGGCTTCTTGCTTCTATTTAGTAGTTTTTCAGTAGCTGCTGCAGTTTCTAGTCAGAGAATCAGCATAATTAGAGATATTCTTTGAAAAACTCATCTGAAAATTGTCAGTGATCATAAGCTCAGCAGGGGAAATAGTGTAAACCTGATCCAATTCTCCTAACAGCAAACAAAATACTCCATCTAGCATCCACACCAGCAGAATAATGTTCTTAAGGTATGTCTATCCAAGTCTCATCTATAGTGCTGTGCTAAATTTTAGGCAAATAATTATAAATGGATATATGATAAACTATCATACATTGAAAGGAGAAAGAACAAGTCTCAAAATCACACCCAGTAAGGAATGACTAAGGGAGACGCTGACTTCAATTAAACAGTCTTATGGGGAGGTTGGAATATCTGTCTTCAAATATTCAAAGAATTTTCACAAGCAGAAAAGATTTAATTTACCTTTTTTTTTTTTTTACTGCATTAAGAAGCAATTTGTCCCCAATTCCCACACGTGTTAAAAGAATGACAGTTGTACAAATGACTTTACCGTCAGGAGGGAGATTGGTTTAAATGCCCACTAAGGACCTTGGCAGGCTTCTAAGGTTATCTTGTCATATACCTCGGTACATGTCAGCGGAGAAATATAATCTGGTTGAGTTTTGTATTTATTCTTTTTCTGTGTCTGTCTCTGTGTGTGTTTGTGCGTAGAAATGGTTACTTTCATAGACTGCCTCATGAAAATAAATGAATCTTTGGGGAGCACTGCTACACTTCTAAAGAAAGAAGAAAAGCAGATGTGTATTTTATGCGGCGTGCGTGATGAATGTGCTCCCCGGCAGACAATGTCTGCCATTCAGGATATCAAAGCAACAGACATTGCTGCCAGAGGGGAACAAAATGTCATAGAAACAGCTACTGTTTCTCTCGCCAATGGTGAGGGAGGTCATTACACAAACCAGGACCAGTTAAAGGAAAATGAAACGCACACAAGTTTGGAATCCAGGGAAAAAGAAAACAACACATCATTGAATGAAGATGTAACAGGGCAAGAAGAGTCCCAGGACAAAATGTTCTCAGATGATGCAGAAAATGGAGATGATAAACAAATAGAACACGGGACGACGGTGGAGACCACGAATGGCAACAGGCAGGAGATGCCTGACATCATCCAGACGACAGAAAGAGAAATTCAAGAGAGCTCAGAAGAGCAGAGAGGAGAGACGACCACATCCTCGATAACATGTGAGATGGCCGATAACTATGTGCATGGTCTTCTCCCCAGTGACTCAGAGAGTCTAAAGCAAAAAAGTAACATAATGGAGAAGGAGTAAGTAAATCCAATCAATGTGAAAGAGGCTTAGATACGCCTATGTGTGTGTGCGTTTCTGAAGTTAATATTCATAGTATTCATACATGAATCAAGTTTCATATATCCATTTCAAATCTCCAAAAGAAATTGTGGATCAGTAATTCAGTTTAAGTTACTCTTACAGAATTCTATATGGCCACTATTACTGTTTCTTAGAGCTTTAGGAAACAAATGTTTTAAATGCTTCTTTAAAGGAGAAAGGAATTGACTCTATGACAAAGTAGTTAAAATATATTATTGTCCAGGATAGGGACATGTAAAATCACTTTTTTTTTTCAAGTATAAAAAAGAAAAAATCGGGAGGCTGCAAAGTGTTCAAAATTTAGAAGAGAATTGTCCAACCTCAAGTTTATTTTATTTACATTAAGTAAATTCTGAGATTTATTTTATTTATAAATAATCATGAGTTCTCATCCCGTATTTATAGAACTCTAAGGGGATTATGGATAAGTTTTGGGAAAGTCTTACAATTGACTGTATATTTTCATACCTACTTACTCTCCCTGGTCCAGAGCTTTCATTGGATTCTCAAAGAAACTGTGACTTCAAAAAGTTTGAAAGACTGATCTTTTTTTAATAAATTACCTCATCTCTGCATTATAAGTGGGTAATTATCCCTATTTGTTCAAATAAAATATTCACAAGCCATATCTCCCAGCAAAAGCACCCTTAGAAAACAATGGAGAATAGAGAAAGAAATCATTGTTCTGGGAGTTAGACAGACTTACATTTTATCTCCTATTTTATTACAAACTAGTTCTCTGACTGGACATCTTGCTTTATTACTGAGCCCTGTTTTCTTCTTCATAGAAATTGTATATGCTTTCTGGGATGACTCGGTCAAGTCAAATGAGAAAATCATGCAAAGGGCCTAGCACCCTGCCACTTGGCAGAAGTTCACACTTAGCTACATGTTAGTGTGCTCACTGATTTCACCCCCAACAACCCTCACTTTCTTCCCCACACACCAACCTTCACTTATCCCCTCCCTGCCACGGTGTGTGATGCTCTTTAGGACAACACCACAAATGCATCTATGATCACATTTTGCTCCGTTTGACTTCAGCCATTTCATTTATAGAAGAGGTTGAGGTAGTTTATCTGGGAGGACCCTCCAGGTCTGAAAATACAATAAATTCTGTGGGTGCCCCAGAAGTACATGCAATGTATGAAAGACCTCCACGGTTTGAAAGAATTGCCGCCCCTGCAAAAGAACTACTGAAGTAGTCAGAAAGGGCTGCCAGTTTCACTTGAGAAAAACATGAATGCCTCGGATTCTCACATTCAGAAATGACTCAAAGCATCGCGAGTGAGTCATCCCTGAATCACTCCCTCTCACACCTCCTTTAGGTGTTTCCTAGTTACTGGTTTCCTCTTCGAGGCCTCCGGACCAATTGTGCTTGGCTAGCATATTTAAGAAGACTATTCTTTGCAACCCCTTAGGCTGGGAGGCCATCAAGCCACATAAAAGATGAGTGTCATAAACAAAAGCTAGCTCAAAATCTGTTGTGAATCCTCCCTAAATAGCTTTTTGAAAAAAGCCTTTCTCTTCTGGTGCAGTTGTCCTAGTGTGTACAGACTCAAAGGGAAGCAAAACTAAAATAAACCCATGTGATTATTTTAGCGGCTGGACCTGATCTATTCAATTAGGGTCAGGGCAATGGAAGCATTTACAGTTCTCCTCATCCTACTTAGTCTGTCGTTTGTAAGATCGTACAGAGATGGTTCCCAGGGCACAGAAGAGGGTCATTCTTGAAGTCATTGTTCAGAAGTCAAGTTCTTCATTCTTTTGCTGGGTTTCTTTTTTTTTTCATTTTATTTATTTTTATTTTAATTTATTGTGTTTACATAGATTCAAGTGTCCCATCAAATATATCTCCCTTCCCCCCACCCATGGTCCCCTTGATACCCCCTTAGCGCCCTCCCCCAGCGCCCTCCCCCTCCCTTCCAGGATTTGCTGTCCTGCTCTCTTTGTCTCTGTGTTATGTATACATAATTTCACTACTCCCTTTCCCCTCTCTGACCCCATCCTCTCTTCTTCCCTTTTCCCTCTGGTCCCTTTGACTGCGCCGCTGCTTCTATTCCGTTCCTTAGTTCACATGGTTCATCGATTCCTTGAAGTCATTCTTGAAGGCTGAGTTATGGTGTCCTGTACTAGAAAATTGTAGGGTGGTGGGCAAGGGGAAAGGTCACGTGATACACCAGGACCGGGAACTTGGCTAGAACCATCCCTTTGGAAAAAAAGCGACTGTCCATCAGCCAGTGAGATTTCACCACGTTATATTAGCTCGACAACCCTAGAGACCCTTTAAATATCTCCCACTTGGGTCACCCTATGCGACTTCCCTGGCCTCTGTGCTCAGGGCCAGGGAACCTTGTTGGGCGGGAAGCACTCTGTACTCAATAAAGCCTTTACTATTCCACACTCAGTGGCTATGGCCCCTTCCTTCTTCCTCCGTGGGGAAAAATACCTTACAAAAATGTTTATCATTTTCTGAATTACCATAATCACCATTATCAGAGAATATCTATACCAATGGGCTGGGTCACTTTCTACTCCTTCTAACTTATGAGTTCAAAATTATAAATATAAATAAATGATCCTCTCTGCAATTTCAACATATTTTTTTAGATTTCTATATTAAAGTGAACTATAAAGTTCAAGTTACTAATAACTGAAAAATAAAGACCTGATAATTTAAAAAATGGTTACTAATGCTGTATTTCATAAAGCTTCTCTAATTTCTCTTTGACATTGTCTATATTGCAATCATTTCACTGGCATAAAATGAGAAGTAGCAAGAAGAGGAGTAACTCAAGCTGGCAATTTTAATGTGGAGATCTAACATTTATAAGAAGTTTAAATATTTTTATCTCATTTAGTCTCCACACTATTGTGGATTAGATATTAGTTTTAGTATGTAATGCATAAAAAAATCAGGCCTTTGGAATGATTTGAGAAAGTATAATATTATATTAGGCAGTTTGAGCTTTTATGTTAATGATAGATTCAATTATTGACTCTACAACTTACCATCAGTGTAATCTTCAGCAAGTTAAAAATTTTAAAGCTCAGTTTACTGATCTGTAGAATGGTGACGATCTACCTGCTTGATCCCATAGAGTGAGGATTAAGTGGAGTAATGTACAGCCTAAAGCCTGGCCTATAGAAAGAGCTAAAACATTATCTATTTTAATAATTATTATTGATGTTTAAGGTCAAATAAATGGCAAGTGACTGATCTCAAATTTGAATTCAAATCTATAGGACTAAAATCTTTGGCAGAAGTGACCGTATACAGAGCAGGGGTAACACGAGTAATTAGAATAAGCTCTAGGTCAAATACGCTTTTGGACTGATTATTTGGGGATTGTAAATATTCTGTTTCCAATTACCTTGGTCAGTCATAAGTTCACCACACTTTTGTACCTTTCTCAGTTTTTCTTAAAAAAATGGAATTAACATCATCACTTGATCTAATGTGTTTAGACAATTCTACTACCAGATATATATTTGCTCCTCTCATAATTTAATAAACTATTAAGGTTTTAGTACTTGGTTTATTAAGAGAATTCAGCAATCTTCAAATTCATGTTGTGATGTGAACAAAACTGAGGAATGAATCAATCAATAATAGTAATAACAATATTAACATCTAACATATATAATACTGTGTTCTGGGCACAGATTTTTAGTTCCTCAGCATATTCTCACAGCCTTCCTATGAAATTGGTTATCATTTTATTACCATGTTATAGTTGAGGAAACTGAGGCACAGAGAGGTTGAGTATATTGTCCAAGGTAACAGAGTCAGTAAGTGGGAGAACTGAGATTCGCATGAAGACGATGTGAGCCTTGAACTTAGACTTCTATGTATTTAACCATTTAATACATAAATCAAATATTTGCAAAAATTATGTCATTTTCCCTCTGCAGGTATCTGGATGTGCTGAGTGATGATACAGGCCCTCAAGTGTCTTGTTACATCACGGCACCATCGTACCTTCTACAACATCTAGAATGCCGAATAACTAATAGCATGAGTTCTTTAATATTGAGTGATAATGAAGAGTTGGTCAGCAATGTCATCACTGTGGAGTGCTCAGATATGGAAAAGAAAATTCCATTTCCAATATGCATTGCAATTCCATTTACTGCACGTTACAGGGGAAGTTACAAAGACATCATGGTGAAAGTGTGTGATATAAACCTTCATTCAAGTTACCTAACCCCAAGTTCCCTGGAAGGAATGAGAGGCAGTTACACGGTTGGTAAACCATTGGCTTCCTCTACACTTGTTGATCAACTCTTAAGAATTGCTTCGACTACCAAATTGTAGTACAGATATAATTACTCATTGGTAACAAATGAAATGGTTGATAGATTTATCCTAGTACACTCACTTTTTTTTTTTTTTTGCCAGCCACAGAGATTAAAGAACAGAAATTATTGGCCAGATTTAAGGATTGAGAACTTGGGTTTAAGACACAGCAAATTTTATATTTTCACCTGGGAAACAGAAGCAACACCATGGCATATTTAGACTAGCTTTAGGCCAACATTTTTTTATTGTGATGGACCTCTGCAAAATTTAAGAATATTGGGATCCCCAGATGATAGTAGCTTTATTTTTATCATTTATGGGCTTGGAAAATACATTAAAAAGAACAACTGTGCATGTGTATGTATGCCTTGAGATAGTTATTAAGTCTATGAATCATGTCTAGTCCATTCATGGAGGACAGTGTAGGTGGCTGTTAGGATGTGAGTACTGAAGGATTCAAATGTGGTTCCTGTACTTTCTTGCCAGATGAACTTTGGCAAATTATGTAACCTTGCTAGACTCAGTTTCTTCATCTGAAAATGAACAAATAATAGTGTCAACTTGGTAGGGTCATTAGTATAAAATCAGAAAATACTATACACTTATGAATATAAATGAAAGCCTAAAAACACATATTAAGAGTTAAAAACAATCATTTTCCCAGGGTACACTTTACTGTAGAACTCCAGTACAGCTGTGGTCACAGATCTATATATTTTGAGGAAAGAATATACATAATTATCAAATGTAGCATAGATTTGATGGGAATGAAGGTTTAAGGTTCTTCTGTGGGCCACTGAATTTACTTTGAAACAATTTAAATACTTATATTTTAGCTTTATGTAAACTGTCAATATTTGAAGAGAAAGGCAGGGAATATGAGAAAATTCCATGCATACAACAAATTTTTTGCTATACATCTCTTTTTTTTCTGGGTTAGTCTGTTTTAAGTTACAAATAAGACTATATAGTTAAATATGAAAGCTAAGCCTGTTCTAATTATTTATTCCAATTCATGCAAATAATGCATTTTATATTTAGTCTGAGAAGGCTGTAAGTATAACAACTCTTGACTGGGGCTTTTTAATATTGGCCGTTCTGTCTGACTGTTGTAAAAGCAAGAAATTGCTCGGGCACATGTGTTTTTCACAAAATAGATTCACAAGACATTTAGCAGATGAATAATTAAAACAAAAGAGAGAGAGATGAGAGAGAGAGAGAGAGAGAGAGAGAGAGAATGTGAGAACCATTATCCACTGGAAAAAATAAAGGCATCTACTCTTATCTCTATAGTATTCCAATGGTTGTTACCCCTATTTTCAGTTTAAGACCATTTAAATTCTCGATTTTTAAAAAAAAATTTTATGTTGCTCATAAGACATTAAGAATGCTAATTCTGGAGTCAGAAAAACCAGCATCAGAACCCTGTTCATGACTACCCTTGATAAAAGCCCTTCCTGTTCCCTAGCAGCTGCCGAATATGTTTGACGTGCAGGACAACCAGCCCTGGTTCCCAAAACACCTTCCTTTCTTACGTCTCTTCATTTTGCCTCAAGCCAATTAGGAACAGTCATCATGTCCTGAATTTTACCACTGACAGATTCATGCAGTGATATTGTGAAATCTTTTCCTTAGTCAGTTTCCAAATGATAGATTATTTTGCATTGTGATCATCCCTGAAGTGTCTGTGTGTGTGTCTGCACGATTATCCACTCATGACAGGGCGGAGCCGGCTGGTGTTCAGGAAAGCCTGAATAGATCAAATTATTTCTCAGTCTTCCTTCTCATTTTAAGCTTTGGTTATTATCTGGGTCAATCATTTTTTTTTCCATTTATATACACTTCCTTTTTGTGTGGTGAAAGAAAAGCTCAAACATGTGCCTGCATACATATATATTATAAGTTTAAAAGTCACTATATTAAACACTATATTAAAAAAAGAAACACAGCCTGACCAGGTGGTGGCACAGTGGATAGAGTGTCACACTGGGATGTGGAGGACCCAGGTTCAAGACCCTGAGGTCGCCAGCTTGAGTGCGGGCTCATCTGGCTTGAGCAAAGCTCATCAGCTTGAGCCCAAGGTTGCTGGCTCGAACAAGGGGTCACTTGGTCTGCTGTAGCCTCCTGGTCAAAGCACATATGAGAAAGAATATACGAACAACTAAGGTGCTGAAATGAAGAATTGATGCTTCTCATCTCTCTCCCTTTCTGTCTGTCTGTCCCTATCTGTCCCTCTCTCTGACTCTCTCTCTCTGTCACAAAAAACAACTACAAAAAAACACAAACGTGTTTCTTTGTAGTAACTGTTCCTATTGCATGGGCAATGGTAGTAGAGAAAATGACTTTACTAAGAGATGATGAACTGTCAGAGGAAGAACATGCTCACAATTTAGGCGCTGTAGTGCGTATGTAAATTACCCAGTGAAATCTCCCTCTTTGAACTTCCTGCAGCAGAACTGAATCTTCTGGTTGGAGGCCAATATTTAAAGTCCATTCTGGCTAACAAGAGGAGAACAGGATTCCAGAAGTAATTCATATTTGTTAAAAGTGCTGAATGTGATTTAATGCCTATGTGGAAGCTAATGAACAAAACGAACAAGCAAAGTACAGACTCAGAGAGAGAATGCAGTCTGACAGCTGTCAAGGGTGGAAGCAGGGGGGCTGGGTGCGGGATGAAGGGAATGAGCAAAAAAGGGAAAGAGTAAACACTCATGGTCATGGACAACAGTGTGTGGTTTCTGGTGGGAGGGGAATGAGGGAGGTAGAAAAGGGGAAGCGGGATAAATGGTAATCAGTGGAGACTTGATTCGAGTGGTGAACACACAATCCTGTGTACAGATGTTGTGGAACCGTGCACCTGAAACCTGTATACTTTTGTATACCCAGTATCACCCCAATAAATTCAATAAAAAGGACAAACTACTGAATGTAATGGCCCATTATACATATACATGCTCTTTTTGGAATTTACTTTGTATTTTAAAATAATTGATTTTTTTTCTTTTCTATCAGGTAGCTCAAAATGGAGAGACTCCTAATTACCTTGGCTCTGTTGTGGGAGAATACAGGGACAGCGTATACAGTAGATAGTTTTTCACAGCCACAGAAAACCATCTGTGTACACTGTGTACTCCCAGAACAGAGCTGTGTTGATGTCCTTGTCTTAATGTCCTTCCATCCATATAGGGGACCTTTGCCGAAGTCAAAGTTTACAAGTTGGGCATCTTTTTGGTTGTGTCTTGTTTAAAGAGAGAGTCCTTCACAGTAACCAAGAAAGGCCTCACTCTCAAGCCCAGCATGGACTCCCGAATATCCGTGCATTGCCCTCCAGGAGTCTTCAGCTCACCAGTGCTTGTGCAATTAAAGGTAAATATTAAGCATTGGTGGTTTCCTTCTCATAGATTTTGTGGGTCATCAAACATGGCCCTAAAAGATGAAAAGGTACAAGTATTTAACAGAACAGTAAATGAATTCTTCTCTGATACTTTTAACAACCTAACCTATAGCACCGTGAGTAATAAAGCGATGAGTTGGAGCATACCGAATCTCATTTCAGGACTCTTCGCTTTATGTGAAAGGTTTTTCTAGCTAAGTTTTGTGTTGTTTTGTTTATGGCATTTGTTAACCAAGACATATGTTGAGTAGGATGAAAATGATGCTAGACATTGGACATTCATATGGTTCAAGATTTCCACTTGAGAGGTCAAAAAGAGGCTAGTCAAATAAAATATTTAAACAGTTGAAAATCTGGTTATATTTAATTATAAAATAGTCCTTTTGGGGGAAGGAATTTTTAAAGAATTCGATATATATCTGAACACTATTGGCCAGGTGAATAACGATGTATCAATGTACATGTCGGAAGACATATGTATATCCACAGGGTTCCCATCCTTCTGGCCTCAAGTCTCCCCTATGTGCTTCTGTTTCTTCCCAGGTAAAGAAGGAAAGTTGGGGGTGGGGACACACTATGGATAATTATTTCTATAAATATTCTTCAGAAACTTTGAAATTTTGCAATTATGTTAGCTATTTTTATTATTAGCCACTTTAATGTGAGAGGAAACACTGAAGTAAATAATAGTCTTGTTTTTCTAGTTTCCGTGGATCACTTGATCTAACCATAATTTTAATTAGAAAAATACGTAAAACATCTATTTTGTTTTCTAGGTCATTTTGTTGCCTACCATTAAGAGAGTTTCTCAGTTATTTATAACAAAGGACAGGGAACCTAGATTTAGAAAGACTGTAAAAGAGATGAAGAGCTGTGTGTGCTCTTTTATAAATTAATGCCGTGTTGATTCGGCCAACAATGTATTGAGAAATGTATTAAAACTATGATCCTTCAAATATTCAGAAAATTGGTTTAGAAACGTGCTGATACTTTGCATATCTTGCAATTAAAGTAAATATATATATATATTTTTTTGTTTTGTTTTGTTCTTTGGTTAGGTCCAACCAGTTGACCCATCTCTGGTGGCAAACCTGAAAACACAGCAGGATGCTTCCTACGCCGTCCTCTCCACCACCCCTCTGGTTCATGTCCAGCTCCCATCCACACATCCTTTCCAGAAGCCAGTCACTGTATTTCTACCTTGTTCTCCACACACTGAGAAAAGGAATTTGGGGCCTGCAATTGACCATAGAAGAACAGCTAGTACCATAACAAAAAGGATCGTACCTTTATATTTCAACCGGTGAGTTGGATCCTAATATCTCTAACTGATGTCATGGTAAACAAAGAAACTTGAGTGATTAAAAAGCACAATCAGATGTCCTATATTTAAATATCAATATTAAGATATTATGAAATAAAATGTGGATCTACAAAGGGTAATGATTTTAGTTGTAGTGGGCATAAAAGTATGCTATATGATACAACTGATACCAAAGAGGCAAAATTAATCCTGGCTTTCAAAGAATTTATGATATGGTTCCTTACAAAGTTGTGGTATGGAAATTTATTTTCTGTACTTAAGTGTGTTCTGTTAGTGGAGGAAAAAGATTAAACTGACCTCTTTCAACACATTACATTTGAGTCTGTATTTGTCATATAGGTGAATTCCTTCCTCTCTGAATGTTTAGAATTAAACAAAATCCCTACCAATAAGACATATATATACATATGTGTGCATATATATATATATATATATATATATATATATAGAGAGAGAGAGAGAGAGAGAGAGAGAGAGTTACCAGCCAGAAATAAAATTGGAAATGAAATGGTAACAACAAATAGGGTATACTGAATACAGTATGACAAGGTGGGATGAAAAGGGACCAAGGTGTGGTAAGAAATTATTTGAAGTGATGTAATTTAATAATTATAGGTACCATTAAAGAAGAAACCAAAAACAGCCATACAAGAAGAATTAATCAAAGACATAATGGACCTTAATTTTCTGATGTGAAAACCTTGAGTTAGAAAGTACTGAATGATTACTAAATAAAACTTATAGAAAAAACCATACTTAGACAAAACATAAAAAATTGAACTGTCTGTTTAAATAAAATGTAATTTTATCAGTATCCGTTCAGAAGAAGCACTTTAAGTAAGAAGAAATAATATCAGTCTAGCCTCATTCTCAATTTTTGCCACACTAAATACCAAAGGTAAAAGGACTAAAATCTTCAAAGTCTTGATGATGTTATATGTTAGGGTTATCACCCAACAATGGAGTTTTCTCTTTTTCTTATTAAATAGGGATCACAAAGTTGTACTACTCACATGTTCTTAACAAAATAAATAAATAGATAAAATTAATGAGCTGATATGATAAAGTAAAATTTAAGAGTTTTTTTAAAAATCTGGTATTGAATATAAATAATATAAAATCAAAAAGCAAAAATTTTATATAGCAAAGAGATAACAGAGAGAAAACAAGAAAATAGCCTGGTGACATTAGAGAAAATATGACATAAATAATATCAATTATATTATTAAATATAAATGAGTTAAATGTAATTTATTGATCATAATCTTTAATATTTTATATTCTGTATTTGGGATAATTTCCTTATATTTATTATATGACTTACCCACCAGTTTTTTAAACTGTTTATTTCAATTATTATAAATTCTCATTTCTAAAAGGCTACTGCTAAATTTTAAACTCTTTCTTTCCCAAGTTCCTCTGTTTTATTTTGTTTTTTCATTCGGCTTTCTATGTCTTTTCTCATTTCTTTAGTCATTGAAAATATGTTCATTTTATGATCACATCCAGATTACTTTATCATCTATTAGCATCATGATTATCTACAATAGTATGGTGTTATCTAGTACATTGTCTATCATGCTAATTCTGTTCTATCTTACACTTAGAAATTCATTTCCAAGTATTGGTTCTAATTTTTGATCAGATCAACTTTTCTTCACCACTCCCTCCCACCCAGAGCAGCTTTTGTGTGCCTCTTTGTTGATTACTTGCATTAGTGTTCAAAAAGACTTCAGTTCCTTTTGTTGTTTCTCATTTCATGGACAGTGCTGCCCTTTGGGATTCCAGTTTCATGACTTAGTTCCAGCTATCAGCTGAAGGCTGTATCTGATGTGCCTGAATATATGTTAAGTGCCAGCCCCACACACCTGGTGTGTGTGTGCGTGGTTCATAGGGTGGAGGAGGCTGACAAAGGTGGGAATATCCATAGAAACAGTTCTTTATGTTTCTGAGGAAGAGAAGAACATTCTAGCTTTTTGCGATTCTTTTCTACTCATCTCCACATCTAGGAGATTCCCCCCCCCCCTTAGATTTTTTTAGTTCTTCCAATGTGTGTGTGTGTGACATTTTGTTTAGCTTTCTTATGTAGTGTGAAAATGGCCATTTACCATCAATTCAATTTGTCAAAAAGTGCCAATTCTTTTTTCTTCTCTATTTCTTTGCCTTAGTACATCATCTCTCATCTAAAAAATTTCTTTTCTACCGTGTTTACCTGTCGTTCATTTTGTAAGTGACAGCTCAACTCTTTCCTCATCTGGCAAGATCTCTACACTCTCCAGGAGGGGCCTGTGCTCTTCGCTGCCAGCCCCATTCTTTGTGCACATCCACATCAGGCCATAGGAGTAGCAAGTTCTTTTTTTGTTTATCATCACTCAGCACAAGTATAACATAGTAGGTACTCAAAACATGTTAGGTGACCTCAAGAAATTATATATAAATTTTTAGAAATGTAAGTTGTATTATTAATTCCTCTATACTTTCGACAAAGCCAAATTGATGTAATATGCTCTATTATTATTAGTGCTAGATATGGCAAATGCATTTTCCCCATCCAGTAGAGCATGAAACAATCAAATGAGAATCTTTATCACTGTTTATGTTACACGCTCTCCTTCATGGGAAACATTGCTTTCGCCAGTGGAACATTTTTTATGGAAATAGAAATACAGTGAAGTAAACCATGCCTCATAATATAAAAAAGATAAAAACTAGTTGAGGCAAACACACAGTCTGACTATGAAAATTAAAGGTCTTCATTGCGGTACATTCCTGCATGTCTGAATGATGTCTGGAGAGAAGATGGAAGTCATTTAACTGTGAACTTGAGAAGATTTCCTGATAGTAACAAAAGGGGAAATTTATTAAATAAAAACATTCTACATTCTACAAGAAATATTTTAGTTAGATGAAAAAAGCAGCTCATGAAAAATAGTCCTTTCTATGTAATGCTATTGATTTGGGGGTTATTTTATTCTACTGTAACTTGTGAGTCACACAAAAAATATTTGTAAAATATGTGTCCAATTACATAATAATAAAATGGATAAACTGGTAAAGATATCACATAACTTAGGAAATTGGATATTATATATATAATTGCATCTCCTAACTTACGCCTCCCCTGTTCCATCTCCAGCCTCACTATGTCATTGCTCTTCATCCATACCAAGAGTTAACCAGTATTTAGAAATTTTGAATGGTTCTCTTGCTTATATTGATTTTACTTTTATTGCATATATTTTTATTGATCTCTATACAATGTCTTGTTTAAATTTGTACTTCATGAAAGTGAAAATAGTGTCTATTATGTACTGTATTATGGCCTTCCTTTTTCAGTTATAGTTCTGTGTATCCACTTTCATTTCTATATAATATTCTATTGAATAACTACATATATTATTGATCACATTTCCTATTGAGAACTATTTGGGTTCTTTCTTTTTTTTTTTTTTGCTAATACAAATAGTGCTGTTGTAACTATTCTTGATTTGAAGTATATTTAAGCAAGTACTTCTTTAGAGTAAATACCTAGAAAACTCATTGTTGAGTCATTGGGTACATACATGTTTGACTTTATAAGTTTTACAAACTGGTGGAACTAAATTACAATCTCTTACCATTGCTCCTCATCTTCTCCAGTCTTGTGTAGTGTCAGATATTATCACTTTGAAAATCTAATAGATGTGAAATGGATCTCATGTGGTTTTAATCCACACTGTTCTGATTACAATGAAAATGTCATCTTTCATAATTTCTTTTGTTAGACATTGCTGTTTTCTTATATCTGAAATATGTTATTTTCTTTGCTCATTTTGAATTTTTTTTACCTTGTTTAGTAGCATGTCCTGTATTCTGAATGCTAATCCTTTGTCAGTTTGTAGCCTTTATTTTCATATTTATATGTCAAATTTATTGTATTTTCTTTGAAGATTAGTGCTTTTTGTCTTAGTGCTATAATTTTCTACCTCCTGAAATTATAAAAATATATATCTTTATTATCATATATTTTTAAAGGTTTGAATTTTGTATGTCTTCAATTCATCTGAAATGGATTTTTACATACAGTGTAATGTCGGAATTTTTTTTTATGTGGATAACAGTTTCCCAGCATTGCTACTGAAAGTTTCTTTCTTTTTCTAACAATCTGTAATGCTTCTTCTGTCATGAGGGATACACGTGTTAACTAACTTTATTGTGGTAGTCATTTCACAATAAATACACTGTCAAATCATAACATTGTAGACCTTAAACTTATTCAGTGTTATATGTCAATTAATATTGATTAATCTTAAATTGTAAAAAATTGATCTTTATATCATTAAGAACTTCTGATTTTAAGTTACCAAAAACAAAACAAAACAAAACAAAACAAAAAAAAAAAACGGAGATGACGTCAGAGTAATGGCGGAGTAGGAAGCGATACCGATAAATCTCCCCCAAAACTCAACAAGATCTTCAACCAGAAACAGAAAAACCTATACTTGGAGCCTCCAGATGCTTTGCAATACACCCGAAGGTATGGTCGAGTGAAAAATTGGCTAAATATATAACAAAACCCCGAAGGAAATAGAAAGTAAGAAATGCTCCGCCTTCCTCACTAACCTAAACAGGGCGGCTTTCTCTGGTAACTGTGAATATAGAAACTGAGGTGGGCAAAGGGGGTGAATACATCCAGGCCGCACACAAACGGCCGAACCAGGCTGTGGCACGAAGATCCTAGCCGAGGAAAAACTGATCCTGTGGCAAGCCGGGCAATACAAGCTAACACTCGCGCCAAACCCAAACAAAGACAGACAAGCGGGGCAGCCATTTTACCCGTTCTCCTGGTTGGTGCGCAGTTAGTGGGCGAGAGATTTCTTCCTAAGCCCCCGAAGTGGGTGTCCGTGTTACCCCACAGAGAGGCAGGGTCAGAGGCCTTTCTGTGGGCCAAAAGCAGAATCTCTGGGCAGCCCCAGCGCCCTGGGAAAGCCGCGCACGGGAGGGAACAAGAACTAATTCCAATGGTGGAAATTTTCCGTGCTGGTGAGGGTTTCACTCAGAGGGAAACGCGGCCGGCCTCATATCCCTGTGTGCACGCAGATAGGAAGTGAGCGATTCCTCCGAGTGCCTCGGCAGTGCGCGCCCGTGTTATCGCACAGAGGGGCAGAGTCAGGGGCCTTTGTGTGGGCAAAAGCGGAATCTCGGGCCGCCCCAGCACCTTGCAAAAGCCGCGCACGGGGACGGAGCGAGAGCGAATTCCAACGCTGCAACTTTTCCATGCGGTTGGGGGTTTCACTCAGAGCATGAGACTGCTGGCCGGATATCCTGGTCTGCGCGTGCAGATAGTGAATGAGAGTTTCCTCCAAGTGCCCAGGAAGTGGGCGCCCGCCTGTGTTATCGGACAGAGTGGCAGAGCCAGAGGTCTTTGAGTGGGCGGAAACCCCGCCTGATTATGCTAGCAGCTCTGACTGACTGAGCCTTACCCAGAGCCCTGTGCTGAGTGGGAATAGAGTGGGGAGTTGCCAGCTCTTTGAACCTCTTACTATCTAGGCAGAGGCAGCAGCAACCCCATAGCTGGATTATCAGGCTACTAATTGAGGAAGGAAAGACTAGGAGAAAGGCTCCAGGAACACGGACTCTCTCACTGTTGGAGCCTATAAATTCTAATGAGCCTTGACTCCCAACGAGACTAAAGCACAATACATGACATTGCCATAGAGACTTATCAACTGCAAACCTCTACCTGAGCGTGCCAAAGGGGCAGAACCTGGGGTACAGAGTCACCGACCAGGAAGAGGGAGAGAAAAGAAAAAGCAAGAAGATAACCTCTCAAAATCAAGAATAATCTGCTGACTTTATAACCTATCCCATTTTATTATATTTGTTCGTTTGTTTCTCTTATCTTCATTCTTGATACTTTTTTTCCTCCTCCAATTTGGCCGATTAACTCTCTGCTGGTCTTACTCTCTCCTCTCCTTGAACTACACTACCCATAAGTGTTACATCTCCCATTATCTTTTTTCTCCTCTTCCTTTCTCTCTATGAGGGTTGCACTCCAAAACCCTTAACTCTCTCTCTCTCCTTTCTTTTTTCTTCTTTTAGTGGTTCCTTCTTTTTTTCTCTCTCTCTCTTTCTTTTCTCCCTCTATATTAGTTTCTTCCTTTCTCCTTTACATCACCTCTCATTCAAACCTCAATAACAAACAATTTATCTTATCTGGGACTCAAACTTATGTTTGTGGCATTTTGGGGTTTTTTTTACTTCACCTTTTTAACTCACTAGCAGTGCTCCCATCCCTGGCTTTCCATTTTATCTAGTTCTTGTTCCACTAAATACAATAGTATTTTTTTAATTTGTCCCCCCATTTTTCTGTTTTCCTCTTATTCCTCTCATCATAACTCTTAGACAACCAACACCTAAAAGTAAATCATTTTATTCTTGACCCAAATTTTTTCCTTATTTGCTTTTTGTGGGTCCATACCACCCCCCTTTTTTTTTTTGCCCCTTTATTACTTTCCCCCAATTCAGGCCCTCCACCACAGGCATTGTTTGTTATAATTCACAGTTCACCACAAGATTTTCTCAAGAAAAAGGGGAGAGGAGAGGAAAAAAGGAGGGAAGGAATAATTTCCTTTTTTTAAAAATCATTATTTTATTTTATTTTTATTTCATTATTAATTTTTTTTAAAAAAAAACAACTCTTTTTGAATTTTTATTTTTTTAACTTTTTATTCTTTATTAAATCTCATTAATACTATCAACAAAACCACCCTCAGATGCCATTAAGGAAGAGAAAATCGAATATCATGGATACAAAAGAAAGAGAGGTAACACAGCTAGATGAGGAAAAATCTATGGAGAAAAAATTTAATATATTGGAAACCTTGGAGCTAAATGACAGAGAATTCAAGATAGAAATTCTAAAAATCCTCCGAGATATACAAGAAAACACAGAAAGGCAATTTAGGGAGCTCAGAAAACAACTCAAAGAACACAAAGAATATATGTCCAAAGAAATTGAAACTATAAAAACAAATCAAACACAGATGAAAAACTCAATTCACGAGCTGAAAAACGAAGTAACAAGCTTAGCTAATAGAACAGGTCAGATAGAAGAGAGGATTAGTGAAATATAAGACAAGCAACTTGAGGCACAACAGAGAGAAGAAGAAAGAGACTCAAAAATTAAAAAAAATGAGATAGCCCTACAAGAATTATCTGACTCCATCAAAAAGAATAACATAAGAATAATAGGTATATCAGAGGGAGAAGAGAGAGAAAACGGAATGGAGAACATACTCAAACAAATAATAGATGAGAACTTCCCAAGCCTGTGGAAAGAACTAAAGCCCCAAATTCAAGAAGCAAACAGAACACTGAGTTTTCTTAACCCCAACAAACCTACTCCAAGGCATATCATAATGAAATTGACACAAACCAACAGCAAAGAAAAAATTCTCAAGGCAGCCAGGGAAAAGAAGAATACAACATATAAAGGAAGGCCCATTAGATTATCATCAGATTTCTCAGCAGAAACTCTACAAGCTAGAAGACAGTGGACCCCAATATTTAAAGTCCTGAAAGAGAGGAACTTTCAGCCACGAATACTATACCCATCAAAGCTATCCTTCAAATATGAAGGAGAAATAAAAACATTCACAGATACAGAAAAGATGAGGGAATTTATCATCAGAAAACCCCCACTCCAGGAATTACTAAAGGGGGTTCTCCAATCAGATACAAAGAACAAAAAAAAAACAGAGCCACAAGTAAAAGCTCCAAGAAGAACACAATAAAACCAAATTTAAACTGTGACAACAACAAAAAGAAAGAGGGGGAGAAGATGGAGGTTAACAGTAGCAAAGGACGATGGAGTGCAAAAGTACTCACAAAATAGTTCGCTACAATGAACAGGGTAGGGACCCTTTTCATTACTTAAAGGTAACCACCATTGAAAAAACCACCACAGAAGCACATGAGATAAAAAAAAATAGCAACAGAGGAAAGATGTATGGAATACAACCAAATAAAAACAAAAGATAGAAAAATGAAAGAGAAGGATCAAACAAGACACAAAACTAACAGAAAGCAGGATATAAAATGGCAATAGGGAACTCACAAGTATCAATAATTACACTAAATGTAAACGGATTAAACTCACCAATAAAAAGGCACAGAGTAGCAGAATGGATTAAAAAAGAAAATCCAACTGTATGCTGCCTACAGGAAACTCATCTAAGTAACAAGGATAAAAACAAATTCAAAGTGAAAGGCTGGAAAACAATACTCCAAGCAAATAACATCCAAAAAAAAGCAGGTGTAGCAATACTCATATCGGATAATGCTGACTACAAGACAGGAAAAGTACTCAGAGATAAAAATGGCCATTTCATAATGGCTAAGGGGACACTGAATCAAGAAGACATAACAATTCTTAATATATATGCACCAAACCAAGGAGCACCAAAATATATAAGACAGCTACTTATTGATCTTAAAACAAAAACTAACAAAAATACAATCATACTTGGAGACCTCAATAAACCGCTGACGGCTCTAGATCGGTCATCCAAACAGAGAATCAACAAAGACATAGTGGCCTTAAACAAAACACTAGAGCACCTGGATATGATAGACATCTACAGGACATTTCATCCCAAAGTGACTGAGTATACATTTTTCTCCAGTGTACATGGATCATTCTCAAGAATTGACCATATGTTGGGCCACAAAAACAACATCAGCAAATTCAGAAAAATTGAAGTTGTACCAAGCATATTTTCTGATCATAAAGCCTTGAAACTAGAATTCAACTGCAAAAAAGAGGAAAAAAATCCCACAAAAATGTGGAAACTAAACAACATACTTTTAAAAAATGAATGGGTCAAAGAAGAAATAAGTGCAGAGATCAAAAGATATATACAGACTAATGAAAATGACAATACGACATATCAGAATCTATGGGATGCAGCAAAAGCAGTGATAAGAGGGAAGTTCATATCACTTCAGGCATATATGAACAAACAAGAGAGAGCCCAAGTGAACCACTTAACTTCCCACCTTAAGGAACTAGAAAAAGAAGAACAAAGACAACCCAAAACTAGCCGAAGAAAGGAGATAATAAAAATCAGAGCAGAAATAAATGAATTAGAGAACAGAAAAACTATAGAAAAAATTAATAGAACAAGGAGCTGGTTCTTTGAAAAGATCAACAAAATTGACAAACCCTTAGCAAGACTTACCAAGGAAAAAAGAGAAAGAACTCATATAAACAAAATCCAAAATGAAAGAGGGGAAATCACCACGGACACCGTAGATATACAAAGAATTATTGTAGAATACTATGAAAAACTTTATGCCACTAAATTCAACAACCTAGAAGAAATGGATAAATTCCTAGAACAATACAACTTTCCTAGACTGAGTCAAGAAGAAGCAGAAAGCCTAAACAGACCTATCAGTAGAGAAGAAATAGAAAAAACTATTAAAAACCTCCCCAAAAATAAAAGTCCAGGCCCTGACGGCTATACCAGCGAATTTTATCAAACATTCAAAGAAGACTTGGTTCCTATTCTACTCAAAGTCTTCCAAAAAATTGAAGAAGAAGCAATACTTCCAAACACATTTTATGAGGCCAACATAACCCTCATACCAAAACCAGGCAAGGATGGCACAAAAAAAGAAAACTACAGACCAATATCTCTAATGAATACAGATGCTAAAATACTAAACAAAATACTAGCAAATCGAATACAACAACATATTAAAAAAATAATACATCATGATCAAGTGGGATTCATCCCAGAATCTCAAGGATGGTTCAACATACGTAAAACGGTTAATGTAATACACCATATCAACAAAACAAAGAACAAAAACCACATGATCTTATCAATAGACGCAGAAAAGGCTTTCGATAAAATACAACACAATTTTATGTTTAAGACTCTCAACAAAATGGGTATAGAAGGAAAATATCTCAACATGATAAAGGCCATATATGATAAACCATCAGCTAACATCATATTAAATGGCACTAAACTGAAGGCTTTCCCCCTTAAATCAGGAACAAGACAGGGTTGTCCACTCTCTCCACTCTTATTTAATGTGGTACTAGAGGTTCTAGCCAGAGCAATCAGACAAGACAAAGAAATAAAAGGCATCCATATCGGAAAAGAAGAAGTAAAGGTATCACTTTTTGCAGATGATATGATCCTATACATCGAAAACCCCAAAGAATCCACAAAAAGTCTACTAGAAACAATAAGCCAATACAGTAAGGTCGCAGGATACAAAATTAACATACAGAAGTCAATAGCCTTTCTATATGCCAACAATGAAACAACTGAGAAGGAACTCAAAAGAATAATCCCCTTCACGATTGCAACAAAAAAAATAAAATACTTAGGAATAAACATAACAAAGAATGTAAAGGACTTATATAATGAAAACTATAAACCATTTTTAAGGGAAATTGAAAAAGATATAATGAGATGGAAGAATATACCTTGTTCTTGGCTAGGAAGAATAAATATAATCAAGATGGCTATATTACCCAAAGCAATATACAAATTTAATGCAATTCCCATCAAAATTCCAATGACACTTTTTAAAGAAATAGAGCAAAAAATCATCAGATTTATATGGAACTATAAAAAACCCCGAATAGCCAAAGCAATCCTAAAGAAAAAGAATGAAGCTGGGGGCATTACAATACCTGACTTCAAACTATATTATAGGGCCACGACAATCAAAACAGCATGGTATTGGCAGAAAAATAGACACTCAGACCAATGGAACAGAATAGAAAGTCCAGAAATAAAACCACATATATATAGTCAAATAATTTTTGATAAATGGGCCAAGAACACACAATGGAGAAAAGAAAGCCTCTTCAATAAATGGTGCTGGGAAAACTGGAAAGCCACATGCAAAAGAATGAAACTGGACTACAGTCTCTCCCCCTGTACAAAAATTAACTCAAAATGGATCAAAGATCTAAACATAAGACCTGAAACAATTAAGTACATAGAAGAAGACATAGGTACTCAACTCATGGACCTGGGTTTTAAAGAGCATTTTATGAATTTGACTCCAATGGCAAGAGAAGTGAAGGCAAAAATTAATGAATGGGACTACATCAGACTAAGAAGTTTTTGCTCAGCAAGAGAAATTGATAACAAAATAAACAGAAAGCCAACTAAATGGGAAATGATATTTTCAAACAACAGCTCAGATAAGGGCCTAATATCCAAAATATACAAAGAACTCATAAAACTCAACAACAAACAAACAAACAATCCCATAAAAAAATGGGAAGAGGATATGAACAGACACTTCTCCCAGGAAGAAATACAAATGGCCAACAGATATATGAAAAGATGCTCATCTTCTTTAGCTATTAGAGAAATGCAAATCAAAACGGCAATGAGATACCACCTCACACCTGTTCGATTAGCTATTATTAGCAAGACAGGTAATAGCAAATGTTGGAGAGGCTGTGGAGAAAAAGGAACCCTCATCCACTGTTGGTGGGAATGTAAAGTAGTACAACCATTATGGAAGAAAGTATGGTGGTTCCTCAAAAAACTGAAAATAGAACTACCTTATGACCCAGCAATCCCTCTACTGGGTATATACCCCCAAAACTCAGAAACATTGATACATAAAGATACATGCAGCCCCATGTTTATTGCAGCATTGTTCACAGTGGCCAGGACATGGAAACAACCAAAAAGCCTGTCAATAGATGACTGGATAAAGAAGATGTGGCACATATACACTATGGAATACTACTCAGCCATAAGAAATGATGATATCGGAACATTTACAGCAAAATGGTGGGAACTTGATAACATGATATGAAGCGAAATAAGTAAATCAGAAAAAACCAGGAACTGCATTATTCCATACGTAGGTGGGACATAAAAGTGAAACTGAGAGACATTGATAAGGGTGTGGTGGTTACGGGGGGGAGGGGGGAATGGGAGAGGGAAAGGGGGAGGGGGAGGGGCACAGAGAGAACAAGATAGAGGGTGACGGAGGACAATCTGACTTTGGGTGATGGGTATGCAACATGATTGAACGACAAGATACCCTGGACTTGTTATCTTTGAATATATGTATCCTGATTTATTGATGTCACCCCATTAAAAAAATAAAATTATTAAAAAAAAAAAAAAACCCAAATCCAGCGATGTTTAAAAATGGAATTCTTTGTTGCATATGACTTAACTCTCTGGGGACATATTTGTCTTTATATATTTCTTGCACCAGCGTGAACCTAGTCTCTCACTTCTCGGTCTTCCTCTTACCAATTCCATTTGCTCTCATGCTCATGGCTCATGCTGCAATGTACTGCATCTTCATAATTCCAAGATTAGTGGAAAAGAGGAAGTTCTTTTCCCCAAAAACTAATATAAAGACCTAGAGAGTTACTCTAATTCTAAATCCCATCAGTTCACAAACCCATTGGTGAACAGACCACTGGGACTTCAAGGAAGATGTACTATACAGGTCAGGTTAGCCTAGGTAGGGCATGGCCCCAAAAACCTAGTATCCCAAGGGCTTTGGAATAACAGCCTTTATGTCTCACACAAACTATGTGGCCATCAAAGGCATACTGCTGCTTCCTTTTTTAAAATTATTTTATTTAGTCATTGGAGGAGAGGCAGAGACAGACTCTTGCATGCATCCCAACCAGGATCCACCGGCAAGCCCGCTAGGGGGTGATGTTCTGCCCAGCTGAGCAACCGGATGGCATTTTTATTTTTTAGCACCTAAAGCCATTTTTTTAACACCTGAGGTGGAGGCCATGGAGCCATCCTCAGCGCTTGGGGCCAACTCATTCCAATCGAGCCATGGCTGCAGGAGTGGGGGCAGAGAAGGGAGAGAGAGTATGAGGGGAGGGGTAGAGAAGCAGATGGGCGCTTCTCCTGTGTGCCCTGGCTGGTAACACAGAACATCCACAGGAGCAGGCTGCTTCTTGATCATCCTCACTCCCGGACTTGCTGTAGAGGCCAACCACTGTGGCTTTCATGATGGCAGCAGTAAGAGTTTGGATAGACCCATATTAGCAGTTAAATGCTTGCTTCACCTCATGGTGAAATATATTTTCTTTGCTCACTATTCATTAACCAGATCTAGTCACAAGCCCCACTCTCAACTACTGGTTCAAGGAAGTGCAACTGTATCACATACTTAGAATGGGGTAAAATTTGATTTTTTGGCAAAGAGCATTAATAAATGCCAAATGTATTATTTGGCTCAAGTTATTTACCTGTAGGCCTGGGAGTAGAGTCGGTTCTACTGACTACAGTTGAGAATGTGTAAGTCTCCACAAAAAATTTAGTCTATTGGTAGAAAAATATAAGAGTTGCTATCAGAAAACAGACAAGCAATATTACATTTAATTTAGTCAGTTTCTAGTAAATGACCAAAGTTTTGGGTTCTGTATGAGCATATCTTATCTTCTCGTATTAATAAATTATTAACTTCAAGAGTTTTACACCAGAAGCACAAAACTGAACATGGTTTTCCCCCATCCTGATTTTACTCTGGTTGGTCTCCTGAAGGAATCAACACAGTCTAAAGTTTTTAGAGTGGGCATTTTAAATCTAGTTCAGTTGCTAATTTATAGGTCACAGACAGCTCAGCTTGTGACACTAAGGTGGCTTTCAACTCATAACTAATTCTATTAAAAAATAAAGATGTGTGAATCACACTTAGGTTTTCATTTTTAGCACCTAGCTAGAATGATGCTGTTCCCTTGTGGGTTGCAGCATCCTGGATTTTTGTTTTCTGGGTTTTTTTTCCCTGCAAAATGTTCAGTATCACGGTTTTTTCTTCCTTTAGTTGTGAGGAACAGATATCCATTTAAGTGAATTCAAGAAGAGAGGACTGTTGTAAGTCTGCAACAGGCAATCTATGCTTTCTCCATCTCTAGGGCTACATTAATAATTTTCATCTTCATTTTTTCCATTCTCTTTTGTTTTACCTGCCCAATTTTATTATTTTTTTTTAGAAACTGAGAGACAATCAGAAAGAGGGATAGACAGGGACAGACAGACAGGAACGGAGAGATGAGAAGCATCAGTCATCAGTTTTTGTTGCAACACCTTAGTTGTTCATTGATTGCCTTGACCGCGGGCCTTCAGCAGACCGAGTAACCCCTTGCTCAAGTCAGCGACCTTGGGTCCAAGCTGGTGAGTTTTTCTCAAACCAGATGAGCCCACGCTCAAGCTGGAGACCTCGGGGTCTCGAACCTGGGTCCTCCACGTCCCAGTCTGACGCTCTATCCACTGCACCACTGCCTGGTCAGGCTTATTTTCTTTCTTAATGATCTTTCTGCTTATCCACTGCATGGCCCAGGGCACTGCATCCAGAGTACAATGACTAGTTACAATCTCTGGGCCTTTTACTTAGTCACATTCCAAAGAAAAAGAATCAAATTAATTGGCTGCCGGAAATTGGTCTACTGTTAGTCAAATAAGCTTGGGGGTGGGGGGAGAGTATCCCATGGTACATACAACTGCTTCCTTCACGGCTTTTGGGTGGGATCAATTAAGCAAGAAAGAGAATTGTACAAGAAAGCTAATTGGCTATGTTTGCTGTAGGAATTAGGATGCAAATATTAATAGCACTTATGGTTACAATTATAAACACTTTAAATATTAACTTATTTAATCCTAAAGTGCAGATACTATGATTAATCTTGTATTATAGATAAGAAAACTGAGATGCAGAGAGATTAAAACCTCGCCTATGGCCATGCAGTTGTTAAGAAGGAGAGTCACCCAAGATTTGAAAGTAGGAGCCTTGTTCCCAAGTCTGTAGTCTTACCCATTATGCAACACTACTGCTCTTGGCTATCCTAAAGCATCCACATTGACATCAGAGAGTTTATTAATGCTCTGGGGGTATTTCTTCAATTCTTTTGTCAGTAGGAAAATGCTTCTCATTCTCCAAAGCTCATCTCCAATATCAGTACTTTCACTTTGAGAGCTTCTTTGAGCACCTTCCTTCTGCTGCTATACCACCGTGTACATCCCCTTAATTACCACAGGGATTATCTTGTCCTGTAATTGAATAACATTGTAATACTGTGAGATTCTGTAGTGCAAGGGTGACATATTTCTTATCTTTGTATTCCTGATGCATAGCATAATTAGTGGCACATGCTATATACTTAATGAATTGTTATTAAATTATTCACTTAATGAAAAATGTAAGTGCATTAAATTATTTATGCTATACAATTTTTTTAAAATCAATTTCTCTTCTGCTATGATTACATAGGACAAAAAGTGCTTCCATAAGGAAACCTGGGAACAATGCTTGTGAATCTTTCAAATTACTGGGATTCAGAAGCCGAGACAGTGGTTGGTTTGGGCTTGATGATGTTGTGGTGCGAACCGTGCAGAATGGCTTGATATCATTTGAATTGTGTGAACACTTAGAGAGGTAATGCTATAGTAAACCATACAAGTTGATAAAATTATACCCTGATGAGTTATTACTGGTGTTTATAGAAACGGGATCGTAGGATTACATTTTTATTTTTCAGATAGGAATATGAATAGTCCCTCAGGGTGTATTTAAAATGCAGACCAGAACTGACATGAATATACTATCTCTAATTTCATTTCTAATAACTTAATAACTGCTTTTGGAAACCACTCATAACTTAGATTTATTTTTTACAAGTTTCTTCTAACTCCAAAATAGTTTTAAAATAGCACCCTCATTTCTGAAATTCCATGACGATCCTAATTAACTGTTCGTATTATGCTCATCTCATAACTATGTAGATATAAACTGAATGTGTTATTTCAGTGTCCTCATTTTGCATTCTCATTTCCATGTTTTCTAGACAGCTTATTACGAGAGGAGTTCTAGACAGTTTTAAGGTTCAGGAGGAGTAGACATTCACAAAGAGAGGGCGATCAGAGGTGGAAGGGTGGTCTTTGTTTCATAATGGAACATCGTGTATCTACGATTGTCTTGATTCAGGTTCCTGGAAAAAGAGCCTAAGATGTAATGCAAGTAATTTATTGAAAGATGGCCTTTAGGTGAACCCTGAAAGGGAGTGAAAGATGCTGGGAGGGCAAGGGAAGCAGCTGGGAACATCTACGGCTTCCGCTGAAGTTTCGCATCAGCCTGATACCTCGGCAGGGCTCTGCGGTGTGAATGCCAAGGCGTCTGGCTTCACAGCCCAGCCCGTCCTTGTCTGTGGGCATGGCAATGCCCTGGAGTGCGGGCTCCTGCTGGGCAGTTATCTAGAGAAGACTTGGGGGACAGGTGGTCCCAACAAGGCAAGGAGTCAGTATTAAATTAATGGGCTGCCAAAATCAAGTATCAAAAACTGGGAGACTTAAATAACAGAAATTTATTGTCTCTCAGGTCTGGACACTAGAAGTTCAAAATCAAGGTGTGGTTAGCAAGGTTCATTCCCTCTGAGTCTGTGGTGAAAGTGTTTGTTCTAAGGCTTTCTTTGTGGCTTGTAGATTGCTGTTGCTATGATCACCTGGTAGTCTCTCTGTACGCACATCTCTGTGCCCAAATTTCCCCTCTTTATGACACCAGTCGTAGCGGGTTGGGGCCCACCCTAATGACCTCACACTAACTTCACCTCTGTAAAGATCCTATCTCCAAATAAGGTCACACTGTGAGGTACTGGTATTAGGACTTCAACACATGGACTTGGGTAGAGAGGACGCAATTCAACCCCATCACAGGATTCTTCATAACCATCCTTAGCACAGATGACAGAAAATACTTCAACCCCCAGTTAATCATGATATGCCATCATAGTCTGTGTCTTCTTGCTCATCAATGGGTTATTTTGATCACCATTCCCTTCTATATTTTGAAGTAATACTCTTTAGTGATGCTCATTAAAATATAATTTAAAATACACTGCCATAGTTAGAGCCAAGCCAAGACTACAAAATTTCTTTAAGAATTTCTGTTCTAGAATTTGGTTTGATCTGAGCTGATTTCCTGACTGCCAAGAGTTTCGTAAAAGCCATTCGGGCATCTAACTAGTTGGTCATCAGAATGCCTGATTTGAAAGGAAATGGAGGATAGTGGCTTTCTTGATATTATTAGTTCTCGATGGTCTTTTCGAGACTGTTTCCCTTAGGTCTTGCCTCTGCTCTTCCATGCAGGTTCATTGTGCTCCACTTGTCTTCCATGGTGGACAACAGCTATTTGGTTTCTTTTGTGAAATCTTTGGAGGAAGCCATGCTCAGCACCAGCGCCTGCGTTGTACTGTATTACCAGAAAGACAAGCCGCACAGAGCAGTTATTTTAGTGGTGCCTTCTAAAGACTTGAGCCAGGTGCTTAGGAGTCTGCGCTCGGAAGCTGTCAGTGGTCCTCCAGAGCCGTCTCGCCATTTCCAAGTGAGAGAAGGAGAACAGCTGCTGTTAAGGTTTACTGGAAACATATTTGCTTCAAGTAAGTATAAAGACTTCAGAAGGAGTTTGTTAACTTTTATTACTAAGGAAAACCTCTGAGGACGGGGGGGAGGGCTTTTGAAAAGCAAGAAGAGAAAGAGACTTACCTACTTCTTTCTTCCCGGTCTCCCTCTTTGCGTTGAAGGGGAGGCCTATTCCTTTGTGGGTGGACTCTAAGCGATACTCTTATGGAAAGTCTGCTCTGTATTTACTGTCTGATTCTGTGGTTGGATCCTCTCTTTCCTGCGTCAAAGCGGTAGCCTCCTATATACTTCCCTGCTTCCACTATTAGTCACGGGAAATCTATTTCCATATAGTAACAACAGTGATTTCTTAAAAATATGACTAGTATGGTATTACTCTCCTGATTAAACTCTTATAATTACCTCCTTTTCTACTTAAAACCGTCACCAAAGTCTTGTTGTAAACAAACAATCTAGACGAGGGTCAGTGGACTCCTAAGAGACGTGTAGATAGAACTATACTTCAGTACAATGGCCTTATTTATAATTCCGTTTACTTCATCTTGTATAGTTAGAAGACTGCTCTGAGAAGGAATAAACAGGCCTCACTGAGCTCCACAAGGATCCACAACACGAACGCGGTCGTGGAGCTCTGATCCGGGTAGAACAGCCCTGCTTCCTTCTCATCCCTGTATTGATCTTGTGCTTTTTGTTTCCATTATAAATCTTACCACAACTTGGAATTATCGTCCTTATCTATCTGTTTATTTATGTTTCATTCATATGCTCATGTTCTTCACCAGAATGTATATTTCGTGAGGGCAATGGCTGTGTTTTCTTGCTGTTTACCCAAGTCTAGAATAGCACCTGCTACATCAAAGGCCATCGATAAATGTGACGATGCTGAGAAAAACAGGGCGAGCGAATCTGAAGGCGGGCAGGAGAGCTGGGAGAAGGGAGGGAATACACGAGAAAGAAGAGAGGAAAGGAAATGAGAAGAAAGCGAAGAAGAAGACAAAGGAGAACACAGCTAAGTGAGAGAAGAGAGAAAAAGATTTGGGGGGAGCTGCCATTATAGCAATTTCCTTTTTATTCACTCAACCCTTTCCCTTCTCTAGCTCCTTTCTTTGAGGTGAGATAGAATCTAACAGTATGTATATGAAGATGAGGTGTGAGGGAGAATGTGGGTGGCTCTATGGGGATTTCTGGACCAGGAGTCTTGCAATAGACTTGATGTTAATAGTCTCGGTTCATTTATAAATGAATATAGATCCCATTTCTATTTAATGATGTCCATTTTCTCTCGGCTTCTGGAGATTACTGCCAGCCCCACGGGCGCCTTGTCGCTGCAGACACGCCACAGCAGCTTGCCGCGGAGGCTGCCCTTTTCCTGGTGTCTCTGAAGTAAGTGAGACCGAAACTGTTCCAGTTTGAAGCGTCTCTTCCACTTTCACATTCAGAGTCTCAGCTCGTTGAGTCAGGCGACAGGACTTAGTGAGTGAGCGTCAGGAGAGGATGTCAGGAGAGAAAGGGAAGGGAGAGGAGAGGGAGGAAGGAAGGGTGGAAGAGACCCTTTCCTACTTGGCTGCTGGAGCAGAAACCATGGTGTCCACCCTGGGACAATCTCTCTGAGAAGAGATAGTCAAAAACTGGAAGTGTCCCACCCAAATGAATGATGCAAATGACTTTCCTGTAATCCTTGGGACAGCAGCTGTGTTTACTGACTCTCCTAACCAGCAGTGAGTTACTGTGCTTACAGGCAGCAGTGGTGAGTGTACAGTTGCTTGTAATGGGAGGGGGCACATGCTAAAGTAAGAATGCCTGAAAACAGCTGGCGAGGGAACAATTTCCCCGAATAAGGAACTGAGAAGAACTCATCTTCACTCAAGGAAAGTGAGTCAGGCAGGATGCCAGGATCATTTCTGCTTTGCCTTTCCTAGAAACCTGTGCTCAACTCTGGGGCCTCACTGGGGTTTTTCTCCATGTAAAGGGAGCAAGGAGTAAAGATTGATACTCATCCTTGCAGCAGGGCCTGGGTCCTTTCTGTGAATCTCAGACATGATGTCGAAGGCTGTCTGCCTGCAGGTTTTTCTCCCCACCCATCCCCTCCCCACTTGCAATTGTCTCCGACTGTACCTTCATATCTCACCTGGATGAATGTTCAGAGAGGCCTTCCCTATCTTTCTTGATTATGTCAGTCCTTATTTGTCTCCTTCAGAGCCTACGTGCTTCACTTTCGTGGACCTTGCCATAGATACAATCTTCTATTTATTCATTTAATTGTTTGACCATTGACAGTTTCTCTGACTATAGGCTCGTGGAGGGAGGGTCTGTCTTGTTGGCAAGCAACACTCAATCCCAGCACTTCGGGTGGTGCCTGAAAGCTGGAAGGACTTTACTGAGTATTTGTTGGAGAATGAAGACAAAACCTTGGGAAAGGACTTACCATAATAGCATTGTGAGATCAAGTGTTTACAATTTTAATAAATTTAGATGATGGCTCTCTGAGAAATGTCAAAATCTCTACATTCATTACATAGAGTAGAGATGATTCCTTTGAGTGAGGACAAAGGGACAAGGACTTTATTTCTAGCTCTAAGAGAAAAAAGGTACTCTTCTCTTGGTTTTTATATTGACCTTGGCATTTTTCTGGATACAAGATAAAGTATGCTTTCATTATCTAGGTCAGAGCTGTTAATTCAACACTTGAGCTTTTTATTGAATAACATGAAAACCCCCAGTGCTTACAAAATCCAGAAAGTCCTGGGAAATGGGCAAAGTTTTATATGATGATACTAACATCGCACGTATCACCTAGTAATGCCCGAAAGAGGTCTGTGTGTGCCAAAGGTGCCCCAAGTGCCCCTTTGTCCCAGGGAAGGAACTTTCTCAGATACATAGGTAAGATGTTAAAACAACTGCCTTTGCTTTCAGTCAACCAAACGTCCCTTTCCTATATATGATATATTGTATTCTGTGGGGAGAGACAGAGAAGGAGCAAGCAACTGACTAAAACATCCAGTCTAACAACGTGAATAGTACTGTACAGGAGAATCAAGCAAGGACAGGATAGAGGGTCTCAGAGGCAATGCCGGAGTGGACATTTTAAATAGACTTATCAGGGAAGAACTTTCGGAGAAGGGGGCCTTTAAACGGAGACGAAGGGGGGAAAATAAAATAGAGATAAGAGAGCAGGCCATAACCCCATCTCAGGAAAATGTGCTTTAGGGAGAAAGGTTACAGTCACGAAAGAACTGAGGCAGACACATGCCGGGGGATGTCTGAGGACCTGCAAGGAAGGTGCAGAGGCTGGGTGAGGGGGTGCAGGAGGAAGTCAGAGCAGATGAGGTGGATACTGATCAGGCCTTGAAGTCCTTTGCAAGGACGTTGCTTTTTATTCTAAGTGATGTAGGGAGCCAGGAAATGTGTGGACAGAGGAGTCATGTGATCTGAGTTAGATTATAAGTGTGTTGAGAATAGATTGTGTAAGGCAAGTGGAGAAGTAGGGAGACTGGTTCGTCAGTCAGTGTGATAAACCATGTGAAGAATGACGAAGGTTTTGGGGCAGAGGTGGTGCAGATGGGAGGGAATACAGAGATACTCTGAGCCGGTGCTTCTCACAGGACTCTTCCGGCTCCCCAAATTCCTAGCTTCACCTCCTTGTCTTCCTTTCCTAAGCATTTCTAGGTCATCAGTGAAAAATATTCTAATACCCATGAATGACAAGAAATGTATTGCTATTAGAAATATCTAATAACCTATAAATGATGAATAAATTGTAAATAGTGCAATTTCTTTATGCTATACTTGTTTTTTTATTACTTTTGGGGGACAAGGGAATCTTCAGAATAGGGTGTCATGTCTTGACAACAGTGAAATTCTAACTTTTAAGAAATCTACATGCTTTCTATGTGTAACACTAAGATCATACTACTTATTACTAGTAAATACTCAGCAACTTCATTCCTATTTTACATATTCATGTGACTCTTAGAGATTTGCATCACAGATCTTTATTTTTGAAAGTTAACTGGCAATAGGAGGTAGATCAGTTTTAGATATAAATTAAACCAATGTAGATCTCACTCTGTTTTGTTCAAGTAGCCAAGTTGTCTCTAAAATACAGGCTTACGCAAAGGGACGTATTCCTACACCTGTCACAACCCAGAGTGACTCTGATTCTAGGTTTCATTGTACTTCAGAAATTTATCAAAACAACCTTTGAGCAGTCGCAGTAGGGACAGGAGTATTGGTGTTGCTTCCAGCTCTCACCGAACTCCTACTTCTCTGGGCAAAATGGGCAGTCAGTCATCTTTCAGGCAGCTAGGGGCTGAAGGAAGTTGCAATTTAAATAGAAAACTTTCTTATTAACATTTCTCTAAAAAATTTAAGTGGGTTGTTGTTGTTTTTTTTTTGTCATACAAACATTCTGCTTCTTATTACATGCTGTCATTTATCGAGCACTTATTATATGCAGGGCTTTGTGTCAAAGGCTTTATCCATATTATCTTGCTTTCTTCCCAGAACAAACCTAGAAGGTAAGTTACATTTCTCCTGTTTCATAGATGAGAATGGTAAGTAAAGTGCTCAGAGGCATGGAAGAACTGGTAAATATTACAGTGTGAATAAGCAGCAGAGGCTGGACTTGGAGCTATATCTTCATGTCAGAAACATATTATAGCTGCTACGTTATACCTCCCTTTTCAGTTTTGCTAAGGGCTATGCAGACACGCCTTGGGGAGCACAGTTGTGTCTGTTTTACTATTGCTGTGACAAAGTAAAATCTCCGGATTGTCATGGTAAAACCCCTATGGGTGAAAGGTTATGTTTACCAAAGCTTCATTATTTCCAGTTGGGAGGACACATCATTGTTTTGGGGGGAATTCACCAGGTTTAAATAGAAACTCCAGTAACATGAATCCAGTAACTATTTCCTTTAGAAATTCCAGAATAGCACTGACTACTTCTGAGACTGTAGAAATATATATTTTCTGTCTGCAATACCCAACAACACAGCTACTAGAGAAATCTGGCTAGTGAACATTTGAAACGGGGTTAGAAGTGACTAAGGAAGTGAATTTTAATTTTAATTAATTTTAACTTTAATTTAAAAACTGTATGTTGCTAGCGGCACTCACAGAGGAGAGTGCAGGTCTAGAATGTCATTATGAGGTCATGATAGTGTTCAATATTATGATATAGTTAGGGGAAAGCGAAAAATAATTCCAGAAAAGTGAAAATAATTTTTAAACACAAAAAGAGCTGAACATGTCCCATAGATTCCTGTTATAGCAAAATGAAATGGAATAGAAAAAGAAAAGGAAAGACTACTAGCTATAGAAGCAGCCAGACCAGTTGGTCATTATAGGTGAGAAACCCTTAGAGTGATCTGCACAGTCTCAGGGCCTATTGCTGCTGCTTTGTCAGGATGTGTTTTGACAAGGAGCAATGACACCAAAAAAAAGCTTTAATTACATTAAAAATTGTATGATTATTTGGATTTTTAAAAATTAAGACCAAGTAGCATATCTTAATAGTAACAAATGCATTCTACTTACTTCCCTGTAGGCAACGGGAAGGATTATGGAAAAGACTACAAGCTTATTTTCCACTTACAAAAAAAACCCAGGCTGGAACTCCAACTCAAGGAGGTGGATGAATTCGGGAACTACAGCTGCTCTCATTATAAGGGCACCATTGTGGTTTATAAAGTACCTAAAGGAAAGGCAGCCCACAAGTTGGATCAATCGCTCATACTTAATGAGAACCATTTTCAGTTGCCAGTTTGCAAATTACCATTGAGATTGCCAAAGGTGAGTTATTTTACTTCCCTCGTTACCATATTTTGTTAATTCTTTACAATGCTCTACCACAATAGAAACTTTGGGCATATGGTAGTTGAAGTGAAAAGGAAAGGTGGCAATAGAGTTGACAATGAAGGAGTGGGTAGCTACACTTTCAGAGTGGCAGAATACATATCAGGTCCACTTCCATATCAAATTTCTAACAGAAACAATTCAAGTTGATTTGATCCCGACAGCACATTGTTAATGACTATAGGACTAATGTCATCCATTTTCTGTAACTGCATCTGAGTGACTAGATCATTTATGAAAACATTGAATATATTTTAGAGCAAAACTCTTTGAGGAAAAATTGTGTGGTGAGCAGGAAAATGACATCAAATATTTTCATCAAGGATTTCCAAATCCTGCACACTGGTTTTGAGCGTTAATTAGCCTTATTTAAAATTCTATAATTGACCCCAGCTGGTTGGCTCATTGGATAGAGCGTCAGCCCAGCATGCAGACATCCTGGGCTTGATCCCCAGTCAGGGCACAGATGAGAAGTGACCATCTGTTTCTCTCTGTCTCCCTCTCCCCTTTCTTTCTCTCTTCCCCTCCCACAGCCAGTGGCTCAGTTGGTTTGAGCATCGGCCCCAGACGGGGTTTGCTGAGTGGGTCCTGGTTGGGGTGCCTGCGGGAGTCTGCCTCTCTATCTCCCCTCCTCCCACTTAAAAAAATTATTATCGGGACAGTATGATCAAATTGTTTTTCCTAACATATCAAACAACACATAATTTTATTGCCGTATATATTATTTCTTTTAGTGACCCATGACTTAATATTTCTAAATTACATTATTAATGAAAAAATAACTGAAAATTTTTTTTTTACCATTCTAGAAGAAAAACAAATTTATTCTTTAAAGATGCCAAAATGATTTTTCACTATTTTTTTTCATTACATGTTATGAGTAGCAAGAATTTATTTTCTGTGGGGTTAGATTTTTGTACTATTTTAAAGAAATTGTCAAGTAAGTAATTACTGTGAGAAATATTGACTGAACTTCAGTCAATATTCAGAATATTCAGAATAGGGGTATGTGCTATTCAAAAGTAGGGTATGTGCTATGCTAGAGAGTACGGTAACTACAGAACTATAAAAGATAATCCCAGCCCTAACACCGCCTTGTCCTTAATGGGAGCCACTATCCACGTGTGTCTGTGGAACACTGGGAATATGGCCAGTCCATATTGAGGTATGCTGTATGTGAAATACATACTGGATTTTGAAGATTCAGTTCAAAAAAATATAAAATATTTCATTAATAATTTATTTATATTAATTACATAGTAAACTATAATAATTTGGTTATGGGATTAAATATTATTAAAATTAATCTCACCTGTTTTTTTAAAAAAATGTATGTGACTAAAATAAAATAAATTCTTATGTGTCTCAAACTGTATTTCTGTGGGACAGCATTGCTCTAAATGACTTGCAATCTAGCAGAGTATGCACAATAATGATACAAAGTCACCTTGTTAGATAGTAACTGATTAAACTGATGGAATAAACAGCAGTACTAATAGTTGTTCAGTGGAGAGAAAGCTAAAATCAGTAGAAGTTTCATGGTGGTTATGGCGTTTTATCTGAACCTTGTAAATTAGTAGAAAGTTGGCCATTGGAAAGGAAGGTAAAAATTTCTTAGGGTGAGGAAATGGTATGGATTTGAGTGGAGGTAGAAGGCAGAGCTTAGCAAGAATTCACAATCCATATAACCATTATAGTAATTTCTAATGTGCCAAAAGTCTTCCAAGAACTGTACATACAGTATGACTAAATCCTCACAAAAATCTAATGAGCCATTATCACTGTTCTCATTTTAAAGCAAATTGAGGCATAGAAATTTTAGGTAGCTTGCCTGTGGTCTCCCCACAGCTAAGTAAATGTCAGAGCTAGGATTCTAACCCAGAATATCTGCTTCCCACATATCCAATTACTGTGTGCTGTAGCCTCTTTGGCAGTTCAAACTTGGATTCTTAGGGATGGATTTTAGGACAGCCAGGTTCACACTTGAAGCCATAATGATAAAACATATCTATCACGCTTTAGTGTAGAGGTGATATTAAAATTATTTAACAAATGATATGACATGGGTTCTGGTCATTCAAACAGAAAATAGCCATTTGAGCAGAAGTGCAGGGTTCTTAGAGATATTAACTTTTTTGTTATTTTTTGAAAGGTTTTTTAAAAATTAAATTTACTGGAGTAACATTGGTTAGTAACATTATACAATATTCAGGTGTACAAAATTATAATACATCTATATACTATACAGTGTGTTCACCATTCAAAGTCTAGTGAGATGTTCTGTCTTTACTTACTGGTTTGCGGGAAATCCTCGGGTCCTTGGGCAGCCTGTGTAGGCTGGCGGAGTCCATTAAGCCACCAGTACTGAAAATTCTATTTGACGAACAGTACAGCTATCTAGGCGTCCACCCACTCTCAATTTTCCCTCTGTTCCCTTTCCTGTCCATCTGAGGGCTTCTGCCCTGCTGCTTCCTGTGCGTGGGGCTCTCTTCTCTCAGACACAGGGCCAGTTATCCCTCGGGCCTCAGATATCACCTCCTTGTCCTGAGGTTCCCATCTCCTTATCTAAAGTCACTCTTCAACACACTCCCCTTTTAAAACTTACCTAGTCATATTTACCACGAATTTAAACTGTTTAAATTATTAGATTTGTGTTCATTTATTTTCTATTTGTGTTTGCTCCCTGAGAAAGCAAGCTTCATGAGTGAAAAGCCTTGCCTACCCTCGTTGTTTCTGTAGAGATTAGAACAGTATATAAATATAAATACAAATATAAATATATATATACAAAGTATATAACTGTATATACATAGTTCATATAATACACACACACACACACACATATATGTTTGACACATTAAAAGTGTCAGCTTTTTTTTTGTCTTGCCCAAGCAATTGTTCCCTCCTTGAGGGTGACAGCACCCTGGCCGGGAATGCGTGCCATCAACTGTGCAGGCACATCCACTATCCTGCCAGTTTGTCAGTGCCACACATATACATGTGCTTGATAAATATTTGTCAATGATCAGATGAATGAAACAATTCTCCAAACCTTAAAATTGTCCAATCCTGGCTGGGTAGTTCAGTGGATAGAGTGTCATCCCAGCACACCAAGGTTGCAGCTTTGATCCCCAGTCAGGGCACATCAGAGAGGTGATCACTGAATGCACAATTAAATGGAACAACCAGGTGGGATGATGCATTGATGATTCTCTCTCTCTCTTCTCTTCCTTTCTCAAATCAATAGGAAAAAAAAAAACCACCTTAAAATTGTCCATCCTTGACATTGATAATCTTGAAACTATAAGGGCCTGTTTAAAAAAATACGTTTGAAACATCTGCTGCCTTTCATAAGTGAATCTGCACCACCTGTCCTGGCCTCTTCTCCCAGCTGGGCGGGGCTTTCCCGAGTCACTCTGTGGCTCTTTCTTGTGCCCACACACAGGCTGTTCAGTAAGTTTCTTGAGGTTGAGAGAGAACCTGTGGCTATAGAAATGTTTCCTTCCCTTCTTTTCAAACTAACATACCTAAGTGAGAATCAAAACTATGATCTTTAGTTTTGGGAGAGCAGATTTCTTCCATAAGATTCAGAATTTTTAAAAAATCAACCTCAGCAACCTCGGCTAGGCAGTATGAAAATGGGCTGTTTCTGAGGAAATGAATGTAGCCTTTTTATATAGAGCTTGGCATTAGTGAATACTACATTATGCATTCATTTATACATATCGCATAAATTAGGTGCAGTCATTTCTCAAAATTAACAGTGCTTTCCACCCAGAAGTCGTAAATGCTCCTATGTATGTATTTAGATCTAAACACAAACACATTCATATACACATACATATAGGATGGAATGTTAATACACTATATCTGATTCCCAAAGATGTGAAAACATACCACCCATTACTTCATGCTCATGAGGATCTCTGGGTATCTTATCCTTCAGCCTCCACACTCTATTTATTCATATATTAATTCATTTGACAAACACTGCTTGTATTCCATGGGCAAGACATACGTGGTGTTCCTGTATGTATGGTCTCATTCTTCCCTTGCCTTTCTACAGACTGTTCTCAACTCAGAGGGCAGAGAGAGCCTCCAAACCGCTGGGTCATTTCCTGCCTTTCCTCCAACCCCTGCAGTGGCTCCTGGCTTCACTCACAGGGAAACACTCTATATGAAGTTGGCCCCCACTGTCTCTAGGACCTTCTTTCCTATACTCTTCACTTATTGAACTCTAGCCACCAGGACTCCCTTACTGTTCTTCTTGGAACTTGCCAAACATGCATCTGCTTTAGGTCTTTTGTTAGTGGTTCCTCGCTGCTTGGAATGTTCTCCCTCCATAGATAGCTGCATGGCTGACACGATGACCCCCTTCAACCCTTTCCTCTTCTCCAAAGCCATCCCTGATTATCTTACCGCCGTCTACTCCTACCCACACTCCCGATCTTTTTAACTCGCTCTGATTTTTTTTTCTTTCTGCTAAAGCATCATCACCTTTTAACATGTATTTCCTCATTGGTTAGGTTTACTTAGAAAACCCTCCCCTCCACAACAAGGACACAAACTCCTGGAGCGCAGGGCCCTTCATATGTTTGGTTCATTGCCGAATCGCAAGGACCTCAAATAGAGCCTGGCATATGTTAGGTGCTCAGTCAATGTTGGTTGAGTGAGTGAATGAATTCATAGAGAAAGCTTGCACCTTCAATACCAATAGTATGAAGAGGAAAGTGAAAAGGGTCGAAAGGACCATAATTTAGCATCAGAGTGTTGACAGAATCGGCAAAGTACACATACAAATGGGACTTCACCATGGAGGTGCCTTCTGGGCTGGGAAGCAGCGGTGACAGGAAGCCCATGGGCATGTGTGGCCAGCAGAGCACAGCGGTGGGGCGAACAGCAAGTACCCAGACAGGGCTCGGCGGGAGCTTCTAGCCCAGCACTCCAAGAGACCATCGTGCAAATGCGCGTGTGAGGGGCAGAGAGGGGTGACAAGGTGTGGAAGAAAAAAGAGGGTCCTGGTGACAGTTCACATTTCAAAGTGATCTTCTGAAGATGGTCACGTAATCAGTATATGTGAAAATGTCTGGCTGAACAGAACAATGATTTGCCTCTAAATCCTTCCTAAGTTGTGCTTCAAACTTCCTCCTTTTACCAAACATTCGAGTAAACTGGCTTCCTGCTGTGTCTGTGTGTGCTTTGGCGGAAGCAAGGCAAGTTTCAGAACTCTCAAAGATTTTTTTTAGGTGGAAGGAAGTCATGTGTGTGCTTCTGAAATAATGCAACATAAGGAACTGTCTGTGCCATTTGGTCACTTGTGCTTGAGTTGTGACTGTCTTTTACACTTCCCATCTGCTCGGAGGCTCTGCCTGGGGGGAGAGCAGGGCTCTGGGGCTGGTGGCTGTTCCTGCCGGTGTCTGTTGGAGGCTGCAGTCCCCAGGCATACCTAACTGACATATTTATGTGAGCCTTCTGCTGACCCAGGTTTTGTTTAGCCTGCACTTCCCTTTTTTAAAAATTGAACTCATGACATGTGACTTCTAGTAAATAATGATACTGCTCATACACGTACTTTCTCGCCACATTAAATAACTTGCTGTGTCAGAGGGAGGAAGCAGGCAGGGGCTGGTGCGACATTGATTTCATCAGAATCACCACCGTCTCACCACTTGGGACATTTCATCGCCATCTCCCTGCCTTGCTAGGGATGATTTTTTTCTTCTATATGATATATTTTTAAAAACCATGTAAAATACCAAAGAACAATCTTGACTAAATAAATGAAAAGATTCTGAGCTATTGAAAATTTTATATTCACACTTTGATTCTACTTAGGGTTCTTAGTCATAATAATTTACAAAATTATCTTAAGGTTCAAGAAAGAAGTGGGATTTATTACCCTGCTGCTGGTTGTTAAGAAAGCAGATTAGAAAAGGCATATACTGGCCTGGCTGGTGGGCTCAATGGTAGAGTGTTGACCCAGCATTTGAAAGTCCTGGGTTCAATTTCCAGTTAGGACACACAGGAGAAGTGACCATCTGCTTTTCCACACCTCCCTCTTTTCCCCTCTTCCCCTCCGAGACTTGGCTTGAATGGTTCAAGCAAAGTTGGCCCTGGGTGCTGAGGATGGCTCCATCGCTTCATCTCAGGCACTAAAATAGTTTGATTGCCAAGCAATGGAGCAGTAGCCCAAATAGGCAGAACATCGCCCTGTAGGGGGCTTGCTGGGTGGATCCCCATCTGGGCACATGCAAGAGTCTGTCTCTGCCTCCTTGCCTCTCACTTAATAAAAAAAGAAAGAAGGAGAGAAAGAAAGAAGAAAGAAAGAAGGAGAGAAAGTAAGAAGAAAGAAAGAAAGAAAGAAAGGGCAGAAGGAAGAAAGGAAGGAAGGAAGGAAGGAAGGAAGGAAGGAAGGAAGGAAGGAAGGAAGGAAGGAAGGAAAGGAGGGAGGGAGGGAGGGAGGGAGGGAGGGAGGAAGGAAGGAAGGAAGGAAGGAAGGAAGGAAGGAAGAAAGAAAGAAAGAAAGAAAGAAAGAAAGAAAGAAAGAAAGAAAGAAAGAAAGAAAGAAAAGGCATATATCTTTAAAAAAAACCCTAAGAGAAATGGTGTGCATGTATGCATATGTGTGCGTGTGGGGAGGGGGAAGAGTGAACTTAATTATGACTTTAAATTTTTCTGTAACTTAGTTTCATGCTTTCTCTACTAGAGTTAATTCCAATAATATGTATGTTGTTTCATGCTCCTCCCCCTGCCAACAATAGAGGAAAGTCAGGAGAGTCTTGGTAAGTAGAGAGCATGTCAAGGTTTTTGTTTCAGTTCTGGCTCTCCTTGGCTCTTCCTTGATGCCTTCCAGGCCTGCAGTCTGACCTTCCTCTAAGCCATCAGAATGACCTTTAGAGACCCAGTTTTGATCTTGTCACTGAAAAATTGACTTTATCTGGCACATGACATGTGAAAGGCAGAATATGAGCCAAACTGGTTCAGTCAGCAATGGGATCCTCAGTCTTAATTTGGAAAGTGTTGTGCCCACTAATTTTAATCAGAAGAGAATCTTTCTCTTCTTCCCCTTCCTTCCTTTTTATCTTCTCTTTCCTTTTCCTTTTTCTTCTCTCCTCTTCTTCTCTTGCCCCCTCATCAATTCCCCTGACTCTTCTCTCCCGCCCTTCACCCCTCTTCTCCTCCCTTCACCCTCGTCCTGCTCCTCTTGTCAGCCTCCTCCTCCTTCTGCCTCTTGCACTCTGTCCATGAAGGGGGAGGTTTTCTCTGCTCAGTGGGCAGTATAACAAAACCAGAAATTGTGCACTCTGCTGTCATGCGGCTTTCAATAATTCTTTAACAGAAAAAGCACCTGTATTCTTGCCTGTATGAGAAACTGAGAAAAGGTAATTGATATTTGTATTTCTTCTCTTAAAATTGTAACATTTAAAAGTAAACGATGATGTTCATCAATTCAAACAATTTTCTAGTTCATAAACTCCAACTGTTTTCTCTCTTTTTTTTTGTAGATTTATCAGTCAACATGTCAATTAACAAATACTAATTAAGTACCTATTATATGAGATATTATATAGAGCCTAAATAATGAGTAATACATGTCTAAGTCCTAGCTTTCAAGGAAATTACAATCCAGTTTGAGAAATAAAGTATAAACACTTTAAAAGTTATAAAACAATGTAAGAGATAATATAACAATACAGCAAACCAGGAACTGATGATTAATTGCAAATGAATGACCAAGATGGTGAGTACTAGGGCATTTCAGAGAACAGGGTGATTCCTGAGGGCTGAGGCAGCCTGTGGCCATGTCACAGAACAGCACAGATGTAGAGACTATCTAGTTTCTGAAGGGGAAGAGAGAAAAAGGCAGTGGGTTCCACACAAAGTGATGGTATGAGTTGGAACTTTGAGTTAGCAAGGCACAGAGGTTTCAAGAAATGACAATGGCCTGACCAGGTGGTGGCGCAGTGAATAGAGCATCAGACTGGGATGAGGAGGACCCAGGTGTGAGACCCCGAGGTCGCCAGCTTGAGCGCGGGTTCATCTGGTTTGAGTAAAGCTCACCAGCTTGGATCTAAGGTCGCTGGCTCGAGCAAGGGGTTACTCAGTCTGCTGTAGTCCCACGGTCAAGGTACATATGAGAAAGAAATCAACGAACAACTAAGGTGTCGCAACGAAAAACTAATGATTGATGCTTCTCATCTCTCTTCATTCCTGTCTGTCTGTCCCTATCTATCCCTCTCTCTGACTCTCTGTCTCTGTAAAAAAAAAAAAAAAAAAAAAAAAAAAAAGAAGAAGAAGAAAAAAAAAGAAAAAGAAATGACAATGAATAGACCTGTGTGGCTTAACTGAAAGATTCGGAAATATTAGATTGGAAATGAATTGGGGAAAGATTATGGAGGGCTTTGACCGCTTTGTTTATATCTACCAAATATCTCTGTGAAATTGTTACAGGTGGGGCTTTCTGTCCAAATATGTCAAAAGGATGTGGCATTTCATGATATAGAGATCATGTGCAAGGCAGAGATTCAAATCAGAGATCCTCAGCACATGAGTAAACAAAAACATCTCTCAGCCACTGGTATTCTTGGTATGTGTATGGCTGTACCTGAGGATAGGGAAGTGGACATTTAGTTCATGTATAAGTAGGCTTTTCTTTTATTCTATAAGTAATAGCAAGCCATTGGTAAATTTGGACCAGGCAGGTTACAGGATCAAATTTTGTTAGCAATATCACTGTGGCAGGCTATCAGGGTAAGTTAGAAAGAGGTGAGCATAGTAGTATAATAAGGGTGAGTGAAGGCGTCATGGAAAGGATGGTGATGGACCGATCTGAGACCATGGCAGTAAGGAGGCTAAGCAGGGAACAGAGCTGGAGAGAGATTTAACTTTGGGACCAACTAGACTTGGTGATAGTGTGAATGCGTGTGGGGGTCAGAGAGTAGGAAGACATTGGGAGATAGAGAAAGCTGTGAGAGGGGGCTTCCTAGGGTGGCCCCCTGGATATAGCATAATGTTTTATCAAATTTACTTTGGAATCGTGTTTAAACTTGCATTTCATTTTTTTTTTTGTATTTTTCCGAAGTTAAAAGCAGGGAGGCAGTCAGACAGACTCCCACTTGTGCCTGACCGGGATCCACCCGGCATGCCCACCAGGGGGCGATGCTCTGCCCATTTGGGGTGTTGCTCCATTTCAACTGGAGCCAGTCTAACGCCTGAGGCAGAGGCCATGGAGCCATCCTCAGCACCCAGACCAACTTTGCTCCAATGGAGCCTTGGCTGCAGGAGGGGAAGAGAGAGACAGAGAGGAAGGAGAGGGGGAAGGGTGGAGAAGCAGATGGGTGCTTCTCCTGTGTGCCTTGGCTGGGAATCGAACCTGGGATTTCCACATGCCAGCCGATGCTCTACTGCTGAGCCAACCGGCCAGGGCCTGCATTTCATCTTTATTCCTCCAAATATTGCCCTACCCAGTACATAGATAATCACCATTTTCTCTTCACCAGCCCCCTTTTCTGCTCTAGGTCTCAAAACTGATGGGGTGGTTTATCTCAAAAACAAATAAATATGATTTATCACTCTTCTAAAACTCAGTTGGCACTTTATATGCATTGATCAAAGTCCAAGCCATTTACCCTGTTATAAGGCCCCTCCTAACTCCTATATTTTACCCCCCAAACCCTGTTACATGCTACTTACCTAACTTATTTGGCACCTGACCTCTTGAGGGCTCACTTCTTGTGCACATTATGCTCTTACTCTCCTCAGAGACTGTTTTTACAGGTGGCCTTGTGACAGCACGGACCTCAGCCTTAGTGCTCCTGTCACCTTTTTGGAAGAAGCCTTTACATTAACCAGGCAGCATTGGGTACGGCTCTGAAACTAAAACCAAACACTTTGAGTTTGTATGCCTGTATGGCCTGTTATAATTTTTATTTCTATAATAATTTTAATGGTAGTAATAAGTAACATTTATTAAGTTATCCTTGCTAGTGACTTGATAAAGCACTTACACATATTAACTCATTGGCCACAGAGGCAGGTGGCTGAAGAAACTGAGGCACAGAGAGATTTGTTCAGGGACAAACAGGTAGAGAAAGGTCAAGCTACTGTGTGAACCAAGGTGGTCTGACTCCAGTGGTGGGACTCCTAACATTATTAGCCCTGCTGTTGCCTTTTGTGATGGTCCCTCGGTGCTGCGAGCATAGCTTGTTCAAGTCAAGCATCGCTCCTATGCATTCAGTAATGTTGATTTAATTCATAAATAAGTGTGTGCTGGGGAGTTGTTGAGCAGTTGGAGGTGGAGTCAGTACTAATGAGAGGTGTCCCTATGCCCTTCCCATGCTGGCAGCTACCCTGGGCAGGAGCTCTTTACGCCTCCAAAGCAGTGATACGTGGGCATTGCACGCACAGTAGCAAGACCGGGCAGGGGTGGCTACCCAGGCTTCTTCCAGCAGCATTCGTACCACCCTTTCTGTCTGTAAAGCTGTTTCTGTCTGTAATCCAAAAGTGTGGAAATAAAACAAAAGTTGAGGATATATTTTAAAGCATTAGAATATTCTAGAAAGAATTATGTTCCAAGTTCAATAGGCACCTTGACAAGTCTTCAGGATCAACTAAAACTCGTTGGGATTTCAATTTAAAAGGAGAACAATACAGAGAGGAGGTGGAAGTTTGTGCAAGTTCTAACAGTGCTAAGCATCTTTGATTTGTTGAGCTGCGTTTAAAATCAATAGCATCTCCCCGCGCATGGCTGCATTTATGGAGCAAAGGCACGGGCCTTTGCCAGCACTGCTTGGAACAATGAGCAAAATTTTAAGCATATTAACAATAGTCAACACTTTGACAGTGCTTACTAAATTCCATGCATGTTTGAAGTGGTTTATCTGTTTCAGACTGCTTTTAATGACTTCTTTACTGACCCATGTATGTTCTGGATAAATTTCCCGAAGTGTCCAGGTTCTTACTCATGCAGTATCTGCCATTGTTCCCGTCCTTCTGTCTGACCCAGACCTTGAGTCACCTGGGGGGCTCCTGACTTATTCTATCTGCTTACCAGGGACCTAAACTTTCTCCTTTTGTGACTAACTTTTCCAGAGGTCAAGAAGTATTAAAGGTAATTTCCCCTTGACAAAGATAGAGATCTGCATTCTGTTAGGAATTAGGAGCAGCCTGATTACATGTTTAAAAAACCCCCTAAATTTCTAGAGTTATCTCCGAGTGAGACCACATTGGATCAGCTCTTCTGGCTTTCAACGTAGTTCCTATTTCTTTTTCCACAGTAATCTTACTTCTCTGTGGGTTCATGCTGGTCTTCAGATCTAGGTGGAAGCACTTGGCCACGGGTTTCTGTGCAAGCCTTCAGGAGGTTGTACACTGAGTGTGCAATTAGAATAAACCCCTGACAGAAACAACAGGATATTGATAGCTAATGCCGCTGCCTTTTCATTGATTTATTTGGAAGTTTCGTTTTTCTGTTCTTTTTTTTTTTGTGGTGCATTTGTGTAGAAATTTTCAAAGGCATACTAAAATAGAGAAAGTCTACAATGAACCTACACAGACCCGCTCACCCATCATTTTCTGCAATCTTATTTTATCTAATACCCCTGCATTTGTTTGAGTATTTTAAAGCACAGCTGCTATATCCCTTTACTTGTAAATGTTTCTTTAAGAGATAAGAACTGGCCCTGGCCAGTTGGCTCAGCGGTAGAGCGTCAGCCTAGCGTTCGGAGGACCCGGGTTCGATTCCCGGCCAGGGCACACAGGAGAAGCGCCCATTTGCTTCTCCACCCCTCCGCCGTGCTTTCCTCTCTGTCTCTCTCTTCCCCTCCCGCAGCCAAGGCTCCATTGGAGCAGAGATGGCCCGGGCGCTGGGGATGGCTCTGTGGCCTCTGCCTCAGGCCTAGAGTGGCTCTGGTCGCAACATGGCGACACCCAGGATGGGCAGAGCATCGCCCCCTGGTGGGCAGAGCGTCGCCCCTGGTGGGCGTGCCGGGTGGATCCCGGTCGGGCACATGCGGGCGTCTGTCTGACTGTCTCTCCCCGTTTCCAGCTTCAGAAAAATGAAAAAATGAAAAAAAAAAAAAGAAAAAAAAAAAAAAAGAGATAAGAACTGAATTAGCTAATATTATTTAATAGTATCTGCCATTTGGGCATGTTCTATATTCACCAACTTCTTTTTTTCTTTTTATCATTAATTTGTTTTTAAAAAGAAAAATAAACAAGGTCCTAAAAAATGCCTACAGGCTACATTTGTGAGTCTCTGCTACCATTTGTTGAACTCTGAGTAGGTTACATCCTTTACAGACATTATCTCAGTCTACCCTCCTGTCATACTTCAGAGGTAGGAAACATCACCTCTGCTTCACCGGTCAGAGAGTTTAGTAAGAATGTCCAGCTGGCTTGCCTCAGTGTGCATGACTTCACAAGACAAAGCCTGTATGTACTCGGACCCAGACTTCAAGGTCATTCCTCTTGCATGCTGTTCTATCTCCTTTCCTTTCTTGAGCAGGTCAGATCCTTGCTTACTTTATGTCTGCCACTCAACTCTGTGTCGTATTACTTCTCATACCCTCTGTCCCTTCAGGGTGTCTGCCAATCTAAATTCAATCTGAAGTTGAATATTTCCCTTACCACAGGTTAGTTAGGTGCTGATAAACCCCCAGTAGGTGAGGCTTTGCTCAAATCTCTTCTTCTGAAGGCAGACCTTGTCAAGAAGAACAGAATGCTCTGGTATATTTTAAAATGGTTCCATTTGCCTTTTTCCTGCAAGAGGCCCAAGGGGATATTTTTTCAGATACTCTTTTTTTTTTTTTTTTTTGTATTTTTCTGAAACTGGAAACGGAGAGAGACAGTCAGACAGACTCCCGCATGCACCCGACTGGGATCCACCCGGCACGCCCACCAGGGGGCGACGCTCTGCCCACCAGGGGGCGATCTCTGCCCCCTCTGGGGGGTTGCTCTGTCGCGACCAGAGCCACTCTAGCGCCTGGGGCAGAGGCCAAGGAGCCATCCCCAGCGCCCGGGCCAACTTTGCTCCAATGGAGCCTTGGCTGCGGGAGGGGAAGAGAGAGACAGAGAGGAAGGAGAGGGGGAGGGGTGGAGAAGCAGATGGGCGCCTCTCCTGTGTGCCCTGGCCGGGAATCGAACCCGGGACCTCTGCATGCCAGGCGGACACTCTACCACTGAGCAACCGGCCAGGGCTTTTCAGATACTCTTAAGAACCTGGTTGAGCTCCTAGAGGTGAAATTCACAAAAGTGTGGGATCATCCTGGACTGGGTTCCCTGGAGTTTTTAACTCTCAGACTTGTATGAGCACCGAGCCTCCAGCAATTTGTCAATTACAATTCAGGTTTCCTTACCCTGGTTTCTGGGGTGGTCAGTGCTGTGGGATTCTGCTCTGGAAAGTTGAAGAAAGTTCTCTGGATTTGCCTGTCAGTCTTCTTCAGTTTGGGGCGGAGGTTTGCCCTGTGACCTTCTCTTACAGATATAATGAGAGTTGTAGATTTTTTTTTAGTTTGTTCAGCCTTTTACTTCTTTTGGGGCAGAGTGGCAACTTCCAGCTCCTTTACATGCCTTACTCGAAACCAGAAGTTTAGCCAAGTTCACACTAGTTTGTCCTCACTCTATACTGACCGAAGACTTTCTTTTATTCGTAATTATATTGGATCCTATCTGCAGCCCAAATGTTTTATGCTCACATTAATCTTTGGACCAGATTATTTCTTTGGTCATTATGCTAACTTCTTTACAATGGGATTTTATAGAATTTGAACATTATAAAGACTGAGAATATAAATGTTTACTATTATGATGCAATAAAGAAATTCAAGTTAAGCAAATGGCAACCATTACTTAGTTAAAGAGGCCTCTATACAAAATCAGTGGAAAATACAGAATATAGTAAGCAGTGAAAACCGGTAGTTAGTCATGGTATCTAAAAGGCTTATGGTAAAATCCAGGTTAAAGATTCACAGAAATATACTGATTATATATACTGCCTTGATCTATTATTATTCATGCTGCTTTTATTTGTATATCATCTAACTACAAAAGAAGTGACCTATTTTATCAGAAAAATCTACAATAAGTGGGTGGAGGTGAGAAGAATGTGGAGGTTAAGGCTACAATATAATACAATATTATAATAATTACTTGTGAAGTTCTCTTTATGCATAAGTGCTTTAGGGTAAATGATACAAAATAATCACATCAGCATGACACTTTTTGTTATTGATCGCATTGCACTGACACTTAGGTGTAATTCAGTGTGGCATTGATGGAGCTCCAAGTGTTATAAAGTCCTTAGCACCTTGCTACACAAAGAGTGGTTCTGCAGTAGACACCAAAGAACAGGTAGGCAAGTAGAAATTAAAGAGGAATGTTCTACCACTTATTATTTCTATAGCTGCTAAATGACAATAGTATCATTGTGGGTGCCCTTGAAATTAGTGAGCACTCGAGTTACAGTTTAAAATAGGATATTGCTATCGGATTCAAAGATATAATTTTATGGCATTATTTCCTCTTAGCACTTTAAGATATGTGTAAAATTGTGAGACTCATCAAGATAAAAGCAGTTTATATCAGAGACATAATCAACCTTCCTTCAGTAAATAGTGGAACCTGAAAAGATACAACAGATTAGGACCTTTGGATTGCGACAGGAAAAGTAGGGAATGATTAGAGCCCGTCCCACCAAGGAGGTCAGCCAGGGAACTACAGGCAGACACTGGGACTCTATGGGAGGAGCGCTGCATTGGACAAGCAGAAGCTTTCTGCTCTGGCTTGAAACCTTCCCTGAATGAGCGCCAGTGAGATTTAAAAGTAGCGTGCAAGGCAAAAATACTGCACAAGTAAAAATCCAGCAATCCAAAAGGAAAGAAGGGAAAGGGAAAAGTCATTGAAAATTCCCGATGAAGACGCTTCATGTGAGACAAGCACAGTGCCCGGAAATCTAGATCAGGGCTTTCTGGCTCTGCCACAATCCACTGCTTCTATGGCTGCGTGCCAGATGAAGGACTTGGCTTGAATTTTCATGCTTGTGAAAAAACACATATACTTAAATATATACCAGAATCGCTCTGAATGCATCAAGATGCTATGAGATATCTCTGAAGATAAAAAAGAAATGACTGAGAGAGGGAATTATTTATACAAAGGAAAGAAAACCTGCAATGTGTATCTCTTGACTTCGACCATGTCTACTCCATATGCCCTTTGATGGGAATGATAGAATTTGCTGCACTATTTAAATTGGTATTTTTCTCATTTTTTAAAAAGAGTTTCAAGCACATAGTTGATGTCTTGAAAATTCTATGCATTTATTTTGCAGGGCGACAGTGTTAGTGTATTTGAACTTCAGTCATTCTTATGTTATTTCTTAATTGCCTCCCATTAAAACTTCTTGATGAAAATTTTATATACCTGTTTTATGTAATGTCTATGACAAAAATACCTACAAAATGGTATTCAGATTTAATCAACTTGTGTTGAGTGCTCATGATGATTTAGACCGTGTCCTATGCATTAGCAGAGAAAATTTACATCCTTCTTGTATCATCACTGTAAAGTCAGCTATTTTAAAAAAAACAATATATTTTGAAATAATTATAGATTCACAGGAAGTTGTAAAAAATATAGTATGGACAAGTCCTGTATAGTCCTCACCCAGTTTTCCTCAGTGGTTACCCCTTATATAACTACAGTATGACACCCAAAGCAGAAGTCGTCATTGATACAATGTGTATGTATATGTCTGTGTCATGTTATCACATGTGAAATTGGGGTAACCACTGCACCCAAGATACAGAGCTGTTCTGTCCCCACAGAGATCTCCCTGTGTGCTCCTGTGGTCATCCCCTGCCATCCCTAACACGTGGCCATCATTCATCTGTTCTACATCTTTATAATTCTCTCATTTAGAATGTGATGTAAATGGAATCATGGAACTGGTGACTTTTTTGAAACTGGAGTTTTTCCCTCAGCATAATTCCCAGGCCCATGCAAATGGGTGCATTATCTATGACTTGTCCTTTTTATTAGTGAATAGAGCCCGTAGTGTGGCTGTCCCATACTTCATTCACCTAAAGCAGAACATTCCAGTTGTTTTCAGGATTTTTGGCTGTTACAAGGAAGGCTGCTACAAACATTTGTGTACAGCCTTTTGTGATATGTGTTTTTTAAAAATCTGTATAAATCACATTTCAGAGCCGAAATGGAGAAGGTAAGTTGTCTAGAGCACAGAACAGGTCTCCAAACCCAGATGTTCTTACTTTAGCTCCTGTGCTGTTTCCGGTGGTCCCAGATTAAATGAAGAACAAACTGATCTGCAGACAGTGAAGAAAAGTAACAATTCTATATTCGAGTACTTCTTGATATAAAATATTAGTTTTAGAATTATATTTGCTCAAAGACTTGATTGTTTACAGCATCACGTGTGCTCATTTATTTGCTCATTTATTCACTAAAACTAAAACTATTGTTTTAAGGCCCATCAAGTCCCAGGCCCTGTGCGTTATGTGGAAATAGGTGTTGCCCCATGAGGGCATTTCCAAAATACTAGGTTTGTAGCATAGAGGTAGCTTGCTCTATGTTTGCTGGTTTTAATAGTTTCATTGTTCCATTGTATTTGGAACAATGTTCACTCACAGATAATGTGACTGCTACAATATATTTAAATGTGTATTCTTAAGTTTTAATTTTCTGAAAGATTTGGGTTCATGTATTTCACCATATCTCAGGAAAGCACCTACTGAACATGAATGCACAAATACACAATCTCATTTTGCAAGGTATGCAATTCATTACTTCTTCAAATAGGGGTGGGGTTGAGATGGATTTTTATTGGTAGTGTTCACAAATTAATGATTTTTTTTACTTATTCTGTGTCTCCCCCCCCCCCACCCATAGCATGAAAAGTTAATCAACCGGCCACAGAGTACCAAAAGAATTTCCACAGATCCTCTAGGTAAGTGTTCTCATTACAGGGGTGCTTTTTTTCTCTTATGTTTTATAATTTATATGAATTATTTTATTAAAAAAAGAATAGAAAACTTTGCAATTAAACAATCATTCAGTTTACCAGCCTAATAAATGTTTGCCTTTGGAAGTCATGCATGTTTAAGTAAAAACATACTCAAATATAGACATAATGAAAACTTTATTAAAATCTACAAGAAATATGAACCCTAGTAAGTATTATTTTACTACGATAACTAGTAATTGCTTAGGCTGCTGATAACTAGTAAATAGGCCACTGAAGTTTATTCTGAAATGTTGACTATTAATTGTGAGTCTTAAACTATGATCATTTCAAATCTATATCTGAGGGTACTAGATTTTAAATGGAGATATACTGGCACAAAATCACAAAGGAAACCTGTGATATTTGGTTGTGATTATGCATAAATCAATCATATAACAATGATACAAATTTCAGGGTAGAATTTGACACTTCTATTCTATTTAAGCCTTTGAAGCAATTCATTTTGTGATGTTAATAGGTATTACTGCGATAACTTATTGGACAATTAATTGGTCTTCAAAAGACATGCATGAGTGTGTTCTGCTACCATGTCAGACCCAGCACTGAGGGCAAAGCATTCCTTTCAGGGGTTCCTGTTATGGGTTTCTACAGAAAATGTGCAGGCTTTCCTGAATTACATTAGAAGAAAACAGGATGGAAATAAACCTTAGTGTTATATATCCTCTGAGAAGCAATACAACTCTTTTCAAAGAGAGAACAGGTGAAACAGAAAAATCAAAATAAAAAACATCAAAGCAATGCCCCCCCAATAAAAAAAAACCCAAAACAGCAGCAATAGATGAAAGCCAAGCCAGTTTGTTCGCTTTTGACGACCTTGATATTCAAATACGAGCCTTCTCACTACCACTGTCACAGCCCCCAGAGAGCACAGGAAAGGTCGTTACACTATGTGGTCTTGCAAAACCTATGCCATCTGAGCCACTGCGGGAAGGATGATGGCAACTGAGCTTAGAGCAGGATTAAACTATAAAGAGCTTTAAATTTTAAATGCTAAGTGAGGAAGCTTAGACCATAGTTTATAAGAGATTTATCAGCAAGGAGCAAACACAGATTAGACTGAAAATGTACCTTTATTAGTTGTGTGGGAGACTAAAGTTAGTCAAAACTGATGACAGGGATATGGACCAGAACCCTGGCCCCTGAGACTCTCCAGAAAAGAGAGGTTGGTCATGATTAAAATTGAGGCAGTAAGACAGAAAATGGGGGAAATATCTGAGACACATTTAAAGTTAGAACCAGTAAGACTTGGATACAGGGGATAGGAAATCAGCTTTGAGAAATTGAATAATATTACATGTTTTTGACTTACTCAACTGAGTGGTCACATTAACTAAAATTGTTGATAGAGTAAAGGATTAGGAGGTGAGAGGGAAAGGGCGGAGTCGATTTCAATTTGAGAAATATAGAGTTTGAGTTGGCTGTGGTATTTCCTAGTAAGGATAATTAGGAGGCAAATACTATGCCAGGATTTAGGAAAACAAAACCACAGATGAAGATAGAGTAAATCTGGGCTATTTCACAAAGAGGAGTTGGTTAAGGCAGTTAGAGCTGATGAATTTATTGAGGGGAGAGGAAAGAAATAGAAGAGGCATGCGCTAGGGAGCAGTCGGACAGCCGTATCATGGGGAAGAGCCCAGGCAGAGCAGAGAGACTCACGTGGCTGGAGAGGGAAGAGGAGAGCCTGGGCTGGCCGTGGCCCCCACGGGGAGGAGTGAAACGCCTTGTGAAATCAGAGCAGGTGCACACTGAGAATCAGCTGTTGTAAGTAATAATAGGGAAGGCTTGGTGAAGATTGGAAAGTCAACAGAGTTTTAAAAAGAGAATCCTTAAAGCAAGGATTTAAGAAATGAGTTGGTAGTGAACTCGAGGCATCAAGTTTACATTCGTCAATCAATAATATTGTAGTAACTATGCATGGTGAGGTGGGTACTGGAAATATCAAGGGGAGGGTGGTTTTGTTGTTTTATTTTTAATTCAGTGAGATGAGGGGAGGCAGAGACAGACTCCCACATGCCCCCTGACTGGAATCTACCTGACAAGCCCACTAGGGGTCATTGATCCATTGCTCAGCAATTGAGCACTTCTTAGTGCTTGAGGCAGAGGCCATGGAGCCATACTCAGCACCTGGGCAAACCCACTCCAATCAAGCCATGGATGCAGAGCGAGAGAGAGAGAGAAAGAGAGAGAGAGAGAGAGAAGCGAGAGGGGGAGGAGTGGAGAAGCAGATGGGCGCTTCTCCTGTGTGCCCTGACCGGGAATCGAACCCAGGACATTCACATGCCAGGCCAATGCTCTACCACTGAGCCAACCAGCCAGGGCCTGGGGGGAGGAGGCTTTGTAAAGTACATGATACAAAATAACATTGAAAGTAAAAAAAAAAAAAGAAAGATAATAAAATAAAGCTCCTTGTCCTTCAGCTCCAGGAAAAAAAAAAGAAAGATTTTCTGGGAAAGGGAGGGAAGCAAGAGTTCAGTAGTTTGACAGAGTAGCAGGGAGAGAGAGGAGCTGGGGCGTGAGGAGCACGCCAGACCCGGTGGTGGGAGGAGCTGCGGGAGCAGGTGTGGAAGGAAATCACTGGATGGAAAACACTGTGGGGGATGGGATCTGGCAAACAAGAGGGTGAGATTTTGTAAGAAAATGATTTTGAAATGGAAACGAGGTTATGAGGACTCAGGTCAGAGGGCTTTGGGTGAAGCAGGAGAAACACAATGGCTGAGGGACACAGTGAGCTTGAGTTTGGGGCTGACGGATGGTAGAAGAGACTGGGGTCACTGATCTGGAAAAGTTCACAGTGAGTTCAAGAAAAAGATTTCTAATGGATTGGCAAGCTGCTAAGGGCTCAAATGTTCTGAGAAGCATCGAGTTGTGGTTCCCATTCAGCACAGGTTTGTAACCCTGGGCAGCTTAATGGTAATTAAATGCAGTCTGAGAATGAGATTGGGGATTGACAAATTGGGAACAATGGAAGATAAAGAGGACAACAGAGTTTAAGGAAGATGCCAGACCTTCTCTGATGTACAGAGTTGGTCCCTAGGAGCAGCGTGCGAATCCCAGCGGGGATGACTGAACAACTGGGGGCATCAAAGGAATGACGATATTAGTGATGGGCAAGCAGAATATAAAGCAGGAGCAATGGCACAGAGGCTGCGGGAGCTTGGGAGGCACCGGAGGGCAGGGAGAGAGAAGCTGAGGCCTTGGAGGTGGAGTGACTGGTTGATGATGAAATGTGAGACTTGGCCATGAGAGTTAGTTTCTACGATGGAGTCACACCCAGGTCATTGATGTTGACAAGATTAAGGAACTACATGGTCAGCGATGGTCCTGATGATCAGCACAGTGGCTGAACAGAGGACATGGACAGGGAGAGGAGGGCCTATCCTTGTAGCATGGACATCAGAATCAATACACCTCACGATGGGAGCGGAGTGACAATGGAGAGTATAGGTGTGTTCGCCCTATTTCCTGAGTAGCCTTCACAGAGGAGTAGAATGATTCATTCACACTGCAAAACCAGGTGCGATGTGTGTGAGTAGGCAGGTGGAGGAATACTGAGTACGAGGTGGCAGACAGCCTTTGTTCACACCAGACGGCGGAGAACGGGGTGGGGCAGAGCAGGAGAGCGGGCAGAAGGGGCTGCGATGCCGGCTGGTGCTGGTGTGTGGACGGACCGACAGACGGGAGGGCTGGGGGTTTCACTGAGGGTGACAGGCCCGAGTGACACAGTGGAGAAAATAACAGAATAATGAATCCTGAGCCCAGGTGCTAGGAGTCACACGGTAAGGGAAGAGGTATGTTGAACATATAGAATGTATTCAGAGGAGATGTTTGTGGTTCTAAAAAGTAGTTCAGAAACCAGGGGAAACGGTGCGAAGGACAGTCCAGAGAACTGCTCTTTGGGGACTGGACCTGGGCGAGTTTGTGTGCATCTGCAGTTGGGGGTGTGTGAGAGTTGTCCAGCTGCTTCTATAATTTATGCATCAGATCAGTACTAATTAAAGGGAAGTATTTTTTGAACCTACAGATATCCTTGACCATAAGTACTACTCGAAATAGGGTTGAGAGTGTGTTCAATTGCCACGTTTTGCACCCACCCTAATCCCGACTGAGTAGCCTGTCTAGGGCAGAGCCTAGAAACCATTCCGCAAGCCCTTGGGGCTCTCAGGGAGGTTAACATTTGAGAAGCATTGCCGACCCTCTGCAATTAGGTGTCCCCTCAGGATAAGACTCCAGAACTTCCAAGGCTCTCAACCGTCCACCTGGGTGGCCCCAAATCTTTCTGCTGCTCAGGGGACAGGCCAGAGAGCACGCGGGTTTCCTGGGCACAGGTGCGGAGGGTTAGGAGAGGGAAGGCGCCCTGAGCCGTGTCCGTGCCCCCAGGAGCGCGGTGGGAGGAGCTGCTCTCCTGGCTGGCGGCGGAGCTGACCCAGGACAGCGCCGGGAGCCTCTCGGCCTCGCTGCCCCTGCGCCGCAGCGCCCTTCAGCTCATCCAGCTGAAGAACCCAGGTGACCTCCCACAGCAGGTCCACGAGCTTCTGAGCTTCTGGAAGAAATCACTCCCCAATTCCACCGATAAACTGCGCCTTCTGGCTCGTCATCTCCGCAAGATCGGCAGGAATGACCTTTCCGAAGAGCTCAAGGTCAAGTGGGAAAATCAAGTGTCTGCAGACCCCCCAGCCGTGGCTTGACGCAGCAGAGTAAATAAAAAGCCTGAGGTGGGGGGTGGGGCTCTTCCTTTGGGATCGTGCTTGGTTGTAAGATTGTTTCTGTCAACGTTTTCCCAGCGACTTCGGAGTGTTGTGGTTGGGAGTGCAACTGTGTGATAGACGTGCTATTGAGACAAGAGGGGAAGCGCGAATCAGACAATAAAAGGCGTTCCTAGGTTGCAGGGCTCCTTTGTGGTTCAAGGATGCATATTCTGCAAGCGGGACTGTCTTGGGCCCAGGCAACAAACTTACAGCATTTGTAATAGAGTGTGCTCTGTTCACACTCTAATAGCTGAGGTAGCTTTCTAAGTGTCAAGAGAAGATGTGATATCCAGACTCCCTCTTTTTATTGTTATCTACAACAGCAATGTCGATAACAACACACCCTTATCTATCTACATAAAAGTAAAATAGCTCTCCAGGATTCCAGGCAACTAGTTCTCATTATGTGCATATAGTGGAGCCCACAGGTGACAAGGCGGAATAAGGTGAGCTGCAGAGAACTGATATGGATGAAAGTAAATCACTGTCAGAAAACAAACTCCAAGTAAGTTAAAAATAGAGTAACACTTCAGCCATTTACAGCCACAAACTTCTAATAAGAGGTAGCCCGGGCTAGGGAAACCCTTCTATTTTATTATGAGGGGGACGAGGCAAGTGCAGAAAAAAGGCAGGATTAGTGGAAGAATCAGGGCCCTTTCACCTACTGAGGAAGAAAACTGCTTTTCAATCAGTCTGAGAGAAACCTTATTACATAAGCCCTATATATATATGCTCTTGGTTAAAAAAAAAAAGTGAAAAACTCCACAAAACTAACAGAAAAAAAATAGTAATTATCAAAGCCCCTCCATCATTGATAATCCCTGTTAATGTCTAATGTATGAGCTCTGAGACTTTGCAAAGCCTAAGGCCCTTTTGCTCCCTGAAACAGCATGAAATGAATGGGACATTACATTAGTTTTACCAATTTATTAATGCAAATCCATCAGGGCCTTGGCCTTTAAGCAACAGTAGTGGTTAGTTTCAATTACCGAATAATTAGAAATTAGTGAAATTACATGAAAAATTAAACATTTATATGGTCTGGAAATTTAAAGTCAAGATTTCCTTCTATAAACTAAGCAGGGACTTACTTAGATATCTTGTTGGTGATATATATAAAAAGGGGATTCTAGCCTGACCAGGCAGTGGTGCAGTGGATAGAGTGTCGGACTGAGATGCGGAGGACCCAGGTTCGAGACCCTGAGGTTGCCAGCTTGAGCACGGGTTCATCTGGTTTGAGCAAAGCTCACCAACTTGGACACAAGGTCACTGGCTCGAGCAAGGGGTTACTCGGTCCGCTGAAGACCCACGGTCAAGGCACATATGAGAAAGCAATCAATGAACAACTAAGGTGTCGCAACAAAGAACTAATAATTGATGCTTCTCATCTCTCTGTTTCTGCCTGTCTGTCCTTATCTGTCCCTCTTTCTGACTCTCTATCTCTGTTAAAAAAATAAAATAAAATAAAAATAAAAAGGGGATTCTTCTTTTCAAACACCTTTCAATTAAGAGACATTTACAAGTCAAGATTTTCATGATTTTTACAGAAAGTACAATATTTTGCAAGTATTTTTGGAATGAAGAAACCAATTGAAATGTTCATTGTTTTTCTGACAACATGATAACAAAAAAAAGTAAAGAAAATAAAATTCTCTTCTTTCTAATACTAGGGATTACTGTTATAAACATTTTTGTTGTGTTTTCTTTCAATGTTTCTTTTTTTTTTTTCCTGGAAGGACTTGTTTCTAGTTCCATGCATATAGATGTATAAAGTCGCACTCCCCTGTGTGCTGACATGCACACACACTACCACACAGGGGCCCCTTCACACATATCACCCACTCCCTTACTAGACCATCTCACATCCCCTCTGCATGCCCTCACACCCCCACAAGCATGCTCACTCGTACACACACACACCCATACCCCCTACACTTCTAACATCCTTAAACACATGTAATCCCCTTTACACATACAAACACACACATCCACCTGCACACCCTCACAGGCATGCATATTCTATCACACACATGCCCTCAAGTACACGCCACTCCTACCTCTTGCACACAAGCACACTTATTCACGTACAACCATCCAGACTAAAAAAATGCATATATTATTGCAATAGTAAAAAAAAAAAATAAAGGTAACACCTCCTCTGCCCTAGGTAATCAAAGGAATCAGTCCCATACACGGCATGAGCCCACGTGCTCAGTACGTCACCCACACCCCCACCTTGGTCCACCCTGTTCTTTGTTTGCAGGGCTGACCACAGGGACCACATCAGCCATGCCTCTGGTTTCTCGCAGGTTTGGGGTAATGGAGATTGGGATGGGGGAGGGAAGGAGTTAGACTATTCCTTTTCTTCGCCCCTTTGAATTGACCATGGCCAGGCTGTGTCCCTCAGCCAGAGGTCACTGCTTCTCACCTCTCTCTGCAGTCCCTCCTGCGTTTTGTGTAGGTCTGGGGTAGTAACAGCTCTATTGCCACGCTATCCTTTGTGGTTCCTCTATACTCTGCCCCCTTTGAAGACAGAGCCTCCTCTAAGTATCTTAATTTGAGTGTATATGTTTCGTATGGAGACCCTGACTGGTACTTCTCATTGCAACTTACACATATATATATTTTTAGATGAGGTCATATCTTATATATACAGTTTAAAACATTGCTGTATTTTATTATATCATGAGCATTTTCCAATGTTTTTGAATGTTTTAATAGCTGCATGAAATTCCATTTTATGGCACTGACCTATTAATTTAGTATTACCTATTTTTGAAATTTTGGAAATGGAATGATACAGTATACTTTTTTTATGTCTGGCTTTTTTTAATTCATGTTGTTAAAATTCATCCATGTTGTTTGGCAATAGTTTGTTCCTTCTTATTAATACATAATATTCCACTATATGCATATATTAAACATTGCATGGCTATTTCACTGTAGGTAGCATTTCAGTAGATTTCAGTTTGCAGTTATTATAGAGTTTTTATGAACATCTGCACATGCCTTTTAGTAAACATATATTTATTTCTTCTAAGTATATATTATATCTAAGAGAATTTAGTTATCCTAATTATCTTAACTTTCTCCCTCTTATCATATATGCAGGTAATTTCCTTCTTTTCACAAAAATAATACTGCAGTGACCACTTTTCTACCTAGGTATATGAATTATTGTTTCATTAAAATAAACTTTTAAAAATGAGATTACTTGCTAGGAACATTTTTAAGACCCTTGGTACACATTGCCAAATTGTCATTTTATATTCTAATCATTAGGTGATAAAGATTCTCAACAGAACAGTATTTTCAAATATATATATATAAAATGAATGAACTCGAAGCACATAACATGAAATTCTACCTCCTGGGTAAGCCTGAACTGTCTTCAATTGCTCTATTGAGGAAAGAAGGTATTGAATTAAATCTTTTACTCTACTAATGAAAAGTATATTTCCTCTACTAATGAAGAGTGCATTTCCTATACTAATGAAGAGTGTATTGACATGACCATTTCAAAAAGTATCAGAAAGAAAAAATACATAGCAGACATGTGGACAGATTTCCAGAATGTCAGAGAGCCTTTGGTATAAAAAAAATAAATCCCAACAAAAGCATGTTGAATTCATTTATTCATGGATATATATTGAACACAAACTCTGGGTCGGGCTATCTGTTCAATGCCGGGAGAACAAAAGCAAGAAACAGACCCCTGCGTTATGTTTTCTGTTTAAAGGAAGAGTGAACGAGATCATGCTGTTCATTGCCCGTAATGAACACGGCTCTTGATGCTTAGTTCTTCACAAGTATCCACTCATTTCATTCTCTGACCTTCTTGTGAGGTAGATATACGGCCTCATTTTATAAGAGAAGAAAATAGACATTGGAGAAATTGAGTGCCTTGCCTAAAATCACAAGTAAGCAACATAGCCAGGATTCAAATGTATGCTTCTACCAGATTAAGGAGAAAGAAGGAAATGAATATAGTTCTTTTTTTCCCCCATTATTCTAACTTTCTATATTTCTAGTTCTCATTTTGCAAAACAACATTTCTAATTCATATCATTGGTGCAAATAGATGTTGGTTTTGAGGATGGGGACGGGGAAGTGACAAGAGCTAGGAGGGGAGCGCAATGTGGACATCATTGATATTTGTCCCAGCTCAATTAGTTACATGCTCTCTTAGACTTATTTAAGAGAATGACAGATTAGGGCACTATTGAAAATTAACCTAACATAAAATGGTGGTGCAAAATATGTGTATATATATATTTCTGTATCACCATATATATATAATATATATTATATATATACACAGACATATGGCAATTATATATATGTGTGTGTCTCTCTCTATATATATATTATATTTCTTTTTTTCAGCAGTTATCCGTAGTCATCAATAATTAGAGCTACTTTGCCGCAGCTTGACTACTCAGGCATATCAAGAACCCTTCAAAACAGTAGCTGCAAAATAGGACCTTTTAGCAAGTAACTACCTTGGACCTCGTTACTGAGGTGCCTGCTCTTATACTGGAGGGTAAGAATGGTTTTACTATATATACCACTAATCTATGTATCTTGAATAACAACAATTTCATTAATAGAAAGCCCTTATAACTACCATTTTGCTAATTATTAAGCACCAAATTTTATAGGTAAACTAGATATATATTATTCTAATTAACAAAACCTGTGATATTAAACCACAGTTATCTTCATCAAATGCTTACCATATTTAGAGTGTAAATTTTTTATTAGAGCAATTGATTATTCCTTAAAAATGTAGCTTAAATGAACACATACATAATATCACATTGTATATTCTGAAATATTTTAGAGTAAATTAGAAGTACTGTACCAACAAAATAAGTTAGATAGACATTGATGGCTGTATAATTCAATTTTTAAAATACCCCAAATTTGGTGGAGAAAGTTCTATTTTTATAACTTAAGAAATGTTTCTAAATGGAGGTGTTATTAGCATTTTCAATGAGATATTTCTCAATGGCGCCTACATTGCAGGGCACTCAGCATCCCTTACTTCTGTCCTCCATTGTGGTAAGTGTGAGAAACAAAATTCCTTCTAAGCCCTGGCTGGCTGGCTCAGCGGTAGAGCATTGGCCTGGTGTGTGGAAGTCCTGGGTTCGATTCCCAGTCAGGGCACATAGGAGAAGCACCCATCTGCTTCTCCACCCCTCCCCCTCTCCTTCCTCTCTGTCTCTCTTCCCCTCCCTCAATCAAGGCTCCATTGGAGCAAAGTTGGCCCAGGCACTAAGGACAGCTTCACTGCCTCTGCCTCAGGCACTAGAATGGCTCTGATTGCAGCGGAGCAACCCTTCAGAGGGGCTGAGCATCGTCCCCAGGTGGGCATGCTGGGTGGATCCCAGTTGGGCGCATGCCGGAGTCTGTCTGACTGCCTCCCCGCTTCTAACTTCAGAAAAAATACAAAAAAAAAAATTCCTTCTACATATTGCTAGCTATGAGACGGAGGGCTAGGAGAGCACAGAAATGCTACAACTGGATTTCAGAACAGAGTGCCACAGACCTTAAGGAAGGGTGATGGGTAAACAAGTGTTGTTTTCAGGTTTGCTGGCTTGTACTGGGGCAGCGCCGTGAGCGTACAGTCTACGGAAGGCTGCGGGTCCTTGTCTTCCAGGGGGCAGATTGCAAACTGTGGACTGACTTCCTGCCTGGGAGGGGCCACTGTTTGCGATTGTTTGCTGGAGAAGTGGTTTTCCCCCCAGCCTGTTTTTCCTGGAGAAACTAGAGAAAGAGAGAGAGAGAGGGGGGGGGGGGGGGCTGAGGGGCTTGGGAGCCCTGAGATTTCGGCCTGGCCTGTTTTGGCTGAAGAGTGCTGAGGCTGGTGGGGGCCTAGGAGTCCGGGAGAGTCTGGAGAGAGAAAGAGAAGTGGTCTTCCCTGCCTGCTTGCTTGTCCGCCCTTATGAGACTTTAGTAAACTGAACGGCTCACCATTATCTGGCTCCACAGTTCCTTTACCGTCTGCCCGAATCCAGTGTGAACCTGCGTGGCCACGGCCTCTGGCCGTACAGAGGGTGTTGAGAATCCGTGTTTCAGTCAACCTTTGGTTTGAAGCAAGGCATAACATAATGGGGGAAGAAAAAATTAAGAGAAACGAAGAACATAATAAGCAAAAGAGGGCCTTACCTTAAACTCTGCAACACTGTCACTGTTTGCAAGAAAAGCCAACTGCTGACTTGCCCAGAAATAGTCTCAGTGAGGAATCCCCTCTGAGTTATTGAAATGAAGCAGCAGAATTCACTTTCCCTAAAACAAAGAGACTTTCAGCAGAATTCACTTTCTATAAAACAAAGAGACTTTCAGCACTTTTTCTAAAAGACTCTCTACTGGCCTTGAGGCTGGTTTTGCAGGTTGTGGCCTTGGGCTAGTACTACGAGGTTGCAGGTGTTCCCAGAATGTTTCTTCCTGAATTAGTCCTACAGATAAGCATTGTAAATGAGCTTGTTTTACTGCTTCGTTTTACTGCTAGGCTCCCCTTGTTCCCCAGTCCCCGATCACTGTGTAATTCTGTCTTTAAAAGCTAACTTCCAACTGTTTGGGGCCACATGATTTGAGTGACTGAGGTCTCCCTGCAGTTGCCGGCTTTAAAATAAAGACTCCTTAATTTGGCTATTTAATTGTTTGGCAAAAATCTGTTTCTTCCTGTTCCAATAAAACATTATAACCCAGACTGTAGTATGCAACGAGAAGTTTGTCCAAGGTACAGAGCAGGCCATTTGAGGTTGGAAGAGCAATAGTTCAGAAGATAAGGGAAATAACAGGTAAGGCCGAAACAGTGGCTACGGCAGGTAGAAGGCCAAGGGCTGCTGCCATCGTGGCCATTCACATGAAGGGTCTCATTGAATTCGGGCAGATGGAACAGCGGAGGTGGAGGATGGCGGGCCATTCTGTTTGTTGGTGTCTCACCAAGACAAGTAAGTCACAAGAAAGCCAAGGAGGGCAAGGGATCAGGGAGGAAAAGGAAATCCTACTCCACCTCTCAGTGGTGGGGGCAGAATCTCTCTTCCTCTTCTGCTCTTTCCTTTCAAAACTTTCTGGCGCGAAAATGTCTGCTCCAGCAAACATTAGCAAAATAATGGCCCTTCCCAAGCAGGAAGGTAATCTGCAATTTCACAGACCCACATATACCTGGTGCTGCCCAGCCCCCAATGCAAACTGTAAGTGAGCAAACATAAAAATCATAGTTTGTAGACTTACTTGACCAACATGTGGTTCTCCTGTTTCCCCGCAGCTGAGCCAAGCACGGCTTCTGTGAGCTGACCTCATCAGCATGGCCCTGTGCCTTGTCTAGGTGCTTTGACAGATGTCACTTTATTTAATTCTCAACTAACTACTGGTCCCAGGTTTCCTCCACTGGCACTTCTGATCCACCACTCTGCATTTATTGTATAACATAGTACATACTTTACTTTTCTTGTTTTTCTTATTTTCCAAGCAAGAGGAGGGGAAGTAGAGAGATGAGAGACAGATTCCCACATGTGTCCTGATTGGGATCCACCCAACAACCCCCATCTGGGCTTGATGCTCTGCCCATCCAGGGCCATGCTGGCAACCAAACTACTTTTAGCACCAGAGGTGGAGGCTCCATGGAGCCATCCTCAGTGCCCCAAACCAATGGAGCCATGGCTGTGGGAAGGGGGAGAGAGAGAGAGAAAGAAAGAGGGAGAGAGAGAAGGTGGAGGAGGAGGGGGGAGAAGCAGATGCTCACTTTACCTGTGTGCCCTGACTGGGAATTGGAATCGGGGCATCCACATGCCAGCCAATGCTCTACCGTTGAGCCAGCTGGCCAGGGCACACTTGACATTTTAATGATGGTTATTATTTACTCTTTTGGAACCCCCCACCTGCATGCTATGTGAGGGTCCAGGAGCTTGTGCCTTATGTTTATTGATGCAGTCCTATCACTTAGAACTCTGCTCGGCACTCACAAATGTTTCTTTTGTTACCCTTACTTTACAAATGAGAAAACTACATCTTGGAGTTACAGGGATACCCACCCAGTGCTAGACCTGGATCAGAACCTAGATGATTCTGGTTTTTTTGTGGGGTTTTTTTGATGATTCTGTTTTTAAAGTTGTTTTTCTTCTTCCGAATTTCTGCCCCTGGGTTTTTACCCCTCTACCCCAGTCCTCTCTCTTCCATAACCTTAGGTCATGTTTTCCCAGTTCCCTGAACACCCAAGACTGGTTCAATGTTTACGGCACCCATTCCTAAGCCAAGTGTTAGCGGTTTTTTTTTTAAGTTAGACCACTTTTTAAAAATTATTGATTGATTTTAGAGAGAAAGAAAGAGACAGGAACATAGGTCTGTTCCTGTATGAGCCCTGACTGGGCATCAGAACCAGCAATCTCTGTGCTTCAGGAGAGTGTTCTAACCAATGGAGCTATTTGGCCAGAGCTGAGTTACAGCACTTTATACTCTGTTGGAATCTCCTATTTAACTGTTTTTCTCCAAGCAGTGTGTAAGTTTCTTGCGGACAGACTGATTTTCATTCATCACCCAGTTTCCAGGACCCTAACACAGGACCTAGAACATTGCTAGGCACCTAATAAATCTTTGTTGAATTGATGCATGAGTAACATCTACGTGCTCACATGCTAGGACGCCTTTTCCTGTCCCATCTTCCTTCTGGAAACAACCCTGAGGTTATGTTAGTAAAGGTAACAACTGGCTCAGGCTGCAAACATCTGCCTTGCCACTTAAAAGGCTGGAATGAAGCCAGCTGCAAAGTTAATAGGATTTACTATTTCTCCCCAAAACACACTGTGAGTGTAAAGTGTCCCCTTCTTTGAGTGACTGCTGCTTTCTTTACACACTGAAGAACTTTGTTTTTCAAAACCACAGGCTGTCAGAAACTTTGTTCTTGGAAATCACATCAGTAAGAAAGCAATATGCTTCTCTTGTTCAAATCACACTGACATGGAAAAGCAGTCTTGATTGGCAACCCAACAGGCAGAACTTCTGAGAAAGGGTTTCTGAATACAACAGTGCACATCCATGTCAACACTATGTCCCTAAAAAAGCAGGGCTCCGGGTCCACTTGGCAGTGCAGACCTGAAGTTGATCCCTTTACACAGCCCAGTTTTCCTTTAAGCCCATCCAAACACAACTCCACCCAACTCCTATGTCTTAAAATAACTCTGCCTTCGCCTTTGTTTAGTGAGACATCACTGTTCCTTTGTCAATCATTCTCATTGCAGTCAATAAACATGACCTTGTTGAACCCGAGGGGTGTCCCCGTTGGCCTCAAACCGACTGGGCTTAGACACCCTTGCTTGTGTGCTCTCTAACTCAGTGGTTCTCAACTTGGCTACAGGCTAGACTCAGCAGGGGGTGCCTGGGCTGTTTTTGAGAAATTCTGACTGAAGTACTGTAGGGTGGGTTCTGGGAATAAGATATTTAAAGCTCCCCAGGTGATCCCACAGCCTGGTCTAAGAATTATTCCTCTAGCCAAATGGACCCAGAAAAAACCCTGAAATGGGTAGCCTAAGAACCCCAAGACGCCAATTCAAAAGAATACACGTACCTCTATACTCATTGCAGCGTTTTTTACAATAGCCATAATCTGGAAAAGCTGTGGTTCCTTTTTACACAGCAGAATACTACTCAGCCTTTTTTAAAAAAAAGGGAAATCTTACCTTTCTGTGAACCTGGAGATCATTATGCTAAGTAAAATAAGCCAGTCAGAGGAAGACAAATACCATATAATCTCACTTATATGTGGAATCTTATTTTTATTTTTTTATTATTTTTATTTTTTTACGGAGACAGAGAGAGAGAGTCAGAGAGGGATAGACAGGGACAGACAGGAACAGAGAGAGATGAGAAGCATCAATCATCAGTTTTTTGTTGCAACACCTTAGTTGTTCATTGATTGCTTTCTCATGTGTGCCTTGACTGTGGGCCTTCAGCAGACTGAGTAACCTCTTGCTCAAGCCAGCGACCTTGAGTCCAAGCTGGTGAGCTTTTTTGCTCAAACCAGATGAGCCCGCACTTAAGCTGGCGACCTCGGGGTCTCTAACCTAGGTCCTCTGCATCCCAGTCCGATGCTCTATACACTGCGCCACCGCCTGGTCAGGCTATATGTGGAATCTAAGGAACAAAATAAACTGATGAACAAAGTAGAGACATAGACATGGGCACATGGAACAGACAGACAGCTTTCAGAGGGAGGATTGGGGGGCTGGATGATAGAAGGCGAAGGGATTAAGCAAAAACACACACACACACACATATATCGATATAACACATAGACACAGAGGAGTGTGGTGAGAGTTCTAGGTGGGCAAAGCGGGGGAAATGGGGACGGAAAGAGACTTGCAGGGTGGTGGGCACACAATACAGCATGCAGATGATGTTTTACTGAGTTGTACACTTAGAACCCGTATTGCTTTGTGAAGCAATGTCACCTCAATAAACTCAGTTAAAAATCAGTTTTATACGACCACAACTCAGTTCTCTAAGTCAGAAACTTTGGCTCTAGACCTGAGGAATCTGAAATCTTAGTGAATACCTCAGTGATGCTTGTCCACATGCAAGTTATAGGGGGCTGCCTACTTCCTGTCCAAAGCACTTTGTCTACTTTATTTTTATTTTTCATCGTTACCACAGAACCAAGTAACGCAAGAGAGAAACAGAAGGGAACAGAGCAAGCCCTGTAATGTGATGAATACAAGAGGCTTTTTTTTTTCTCTTAGTTTATAGTTGTCTTTTGAGACAATTTATCTGTTCACAAGATTATGCAGGGTGGGGTCTGGAGCTAAGGCCAGGAATTGAGATAATAACAGGGGAACCAAATATAGAGTTTTATTAATCTCTCTTAAGAAGAATAGCTTGCCACAATCACAAAGATAAACTGACTTCCCTGGGAACTGATTATTGTATATTTTTAATCTGGTCCCATTAATAGACTATATAGCCAATCATACACTGTAAGTTAATATATTTTTATTTTGTCTCATTTTAAAGAGCAAAATTATGTTCCATTGCATTTTTGTATGCTATAATTTTTTTGTTGTTGTATTTTTCTGAAGCTGGAAACGGGGAGAGACAGTCAGACAGACTCCCGCATGCGCCCGACTGGGACCCACTCAGCACGCCCACCAGGGGCAACGCTCTGCCCACCAGGGGGCGATGCTCTGCCCCTCCGGGGCATCACTCTGCTGCAACCAGAGCCACTCTAGTGCCTGGGGCAGAGGCCAAGGAGCCATCCCCAGCGCCCGGGCCATCTTTGCTCCAGTGGAGCCTTAGTTGCGGGAGGGGAAGAGAGAGACAGAGAGGAAGGAGGAGGTGGGGGTGGAGAAGCAAATGGGCGCTTCTCCTATGTGCCCTGGCCGGGAATCGAACCCGGGTCTCCCGCACGCCAGGCCGACGCTCTACCGCTGAGCCAACTGGCCAGGGCCCTATATGCTATAATTTTTAAAAATGCATTGTATAATGTTCCATTCCTTTTAGACTTTTTTTTTTCACAATATACACATACACTGAAGGCCTCTGAAGTCGAGTGGCCCCGGTCCTGTTCCACCTGAAAGGCCCTGCCTGTGCCAGGCAAGCTGGCATTTTTCTTTAAAAAGTCACTGCAAATGCCCACCTGCTACCACAAGGGGGTATCTGTGTCTCAGATAAAATTAAGGAAGCATTCAATACTACAGAGAAATTCCCTTATGTTTTCAGAGAAATGTTTCTACATGATTTTTTTTTTAAATTATGAAGTTATCTTAGAGTCCTTAACCATAATTTGACCTATGGTTAATATATTGTTAAAGTAATAAGACATGATTTTGTGGCTAGTATTCTGAAATGTCTAATTCCCTATTGACAAGTACAAACTGCTGTCTATCCAGGTTTTTATGTTACATTGTACATTCTGCTTCTTCAGTGAAAACAGTAGAGATAATAATGCAATCTACTTTTACTCACTGAAGCTGCTGTGGGAAGTTTCTTTGAAATTGTCTGAAAGCATAAATTGAGATTTTAAACTCTGGACAGTACTAAAGAATAAGTGTACTTCTGACTCATCTCACTTTCCAATAAATGCTATTGACCGGTGTGGTTTCTAAAGCATTACTTTTTTATTTTTAAAAGGTTCTGAATGGAATATGGCTATGTTCCTCAACAAATAAAAATGGCTAACATACATAAAAATAGACTTCTGAACTATTTAAAAATAATCAATATTTCTCAGAATATTATTTTTTTTTGTGTTTTACTAAAATAACATATTTTCTGAGATAAATGATGAAAGAAGCTGAATATTTTCCCTTCCACAAAGCTTCACAAAACACAGACCAAGGACATTGGAGTGGCAATAAAGCAACCCTGAACATAAAGCAAACAGGAGCAGCACAACTGAGAACAGCAGAGTATACAGAGATGACCACCAAAATTAGATCAAGCACATTAAAATACTCTGCTCCCCTTTCTGAGGGGAACATACCTGCCTATCACTATGGTGTTACCCTTGGTCATACGATTTAGGGTACCCAGGAACACCTGTGTGCCATGTTTGAGCAGAAGCTTTACAAGCCATTGAGTAGTAGTCTGCCATGCTTCTTTTCTCTCTGCTTTGAGACCAGCAATGTCCCTCTGAAGGCTGTCCCATCAGCCTGGATCCTGGAACATGGAACAGATCCATGACCTATTTGTGACACATAGCATGAAAAATATATATGAAAAATGTGGGTTGTTTTTTTTTACTTGCTGTCATTCTATTTTTCTGATTGATACAGTTAATTTACCAAGCACAAGGAAGAAAACACTAAAATTGTCTCTTAATGTTTTTAGGCTTTAAAACACGGAGTAGAGCCATGGGCTCTATAAATAAGGCAAAAAGGAGGAAAAGTAGTCAAAAGGGCAGCAGAATCACGGTTGATGTTAACAGCAGACTGCTACAGCAAATGGGGGAAATTAAGTCATTATGAAATGACAAACCCAGGTATTACCGCTGTAAAAAAAATCTAATACTAGATACAACTTTACTAAATGTCACATGTGCCGAGCTTTTCTCGTATCATTTCCTTCAATTAGATGTTATTATTTTTCTTTTTTAGATGACAGGTTTTTAAATGTTAATTTCTTTCATTTATTTATTCCCTGCTAATTTATTCACTTATTTATAATTCAATTGGGTATTTATTAAGCACCTGTTACATACCAGTTGATAAAGTTAGGCTTTTAAACCCTTTTCCACCAGATTTCCCAACCTATGTTCTCACTACCCCATAGAACCGTGTGGCAGGCACAATTCTAAGATTACCTCCAAGATTTCCCACCCCAATATACCCTGAACAATTCCCTGGACTATGAATACATTTCATTTAACTCACAGGATTAGATTACACTACATGACACAATTGATTTTATTTTATTTATTTTTTAAATCATTTTTAAAATTTTATTTATTTATTTTTAGAGAGGAGAGAGAGACAGAGAGGGAGAGAGAGGAGAGAGAGACAGAGAGAGAGAAGGGGGGGGAGGAGCTGGAAGCATCAACTCCCATATGTGCCTTGACCAGGCAAGCCCAGGGTTTCGAACCGGCGACCTCAGCATTTCCAGGTCGATGCTTTATCCACTGCGCCACCACAGTTCAGGCGACACAATTGATTTTAGATAAGGAGATTATTCAAGTGGACCTGACCTAATGGTATAAGCTGGTTTCAGAAGAAGTTAGAATTGAAGTATGAGAAAGATTTGAGACAAGAAAGCTCTCCATTCCTGAGATAGAGGGGCAAGAGCAGCCTCTGGAAAGAGACGAAGTCCTGATGACAGCTAGCAGGGTAATAGGGACATCAGTCCCATAAGCAACCAACAGGAAATGAATTCTGCCAACAGCCTGATGGAAGAGTGGCCCTAGTGATACCTCCAGATGAGGACACAGCTGGCAAATACCTTGAATTCAGCCTTTGAGACTAAGCTGGTGCAAAGGACTAGCTAAAATTTGCCAGGCACCTGAGACCCATATAGGTCTTTTTCAAATTACTAATATGTGAGCATCTGTTACACAGCAATAGAAAAAAAAAAAGACAACTAAGTCATTCTCCTTTAAGCTGACAACTCTGAGTCATTAATAAATGTGTAATTAATTTATGCTTAGAATTATTTGCTTAAAAAAGTAGAAATGTATGACTATAGCGTTTAAGAATGTGTTCAGTCAATAAAGAGCAAGGCAAAAGGAAAAAGAAAATGCTATGAGGAATAATTATAATATAGACTGCTAATTTTCATCCTGAATCCAGAGTTTATGATTATATTTTCTATGATTTCATGACCTCTGAAGTCCCTTCTTTTCAAAGTTATTCTACGGATTTTGTTAATTTTTCCAAACATGCTAATTGAGTTATTTGTTGAATCTAGGCAAATGTTTGTGGCAGTAGTGATCAACCCAATATGTGACTTTGAACATGAAATATTTCTCAGGACCATGAGTCATTTAACTTAAACATTTCCATAAAAAAATTGTTAGGCCTATAAAGTCTCCGCAGCAGTTGAACTAGACTTCTTTATTATTTTCTTTCTGTGAGACTTGGAGGTCTATTCAAAAGCTTTTCCATGAGAATAGTGTGAACAAATATATGAGCACTTCCATTATCATGGTCTTTTATTTCAATGCACACATTTCTTACAGTAACCTTGACTCTCCTCATGTATTATTTTTCTCTGCTCTTATTGGGTATCATAGGTTAAATATTCTTTGAGTATTTAACATATTTTTGACAGGTCCCCATAAATTTTGTACAAGATAGTTTTATTTTATTTAATTTCAGTATTCTTCTGTAGCAATTGCTTCATGAATAATTTTAATATTTTTCTATTTATGAAATGTCATTTAAATAAAATACATGGGAAATAAATGACCTTTATTTTAAGAGAATTTATTTTTCTTATTTTAAGATCTGTGTGAAATGTTACTTGGTATTACTAGAGGGGTTTGGACAACAGGTTTTATAAAAGTGTTTAAGCAACGTGATCTTGAAAGTTTGTTAAATTCACAGATATAACAATTAGGCACAAAAGCAACAAGCTGTTCATCCAACCCACAGCTTTATGAAATAAAATCTTGCCGTGAGAAATTATTCTAAGCTTCCCAAGTATAACAGATCTTCTAGCATCTCCCTTGAAGTGAGCTGCATTATTCATTAGTATTTACAGTCAGAACGCTTCCTTTCATGTTCAATTTCCTTTTCTTTCATTTTAACTGTTACATTGAATTACATGTCTCCATTCAAGAAAATAATCTGTTTCTTTTTTATTCTTCTTATATATTTAAGAACATCATTACCTTTGGATTCAATAAATTATTTCAATTAATGTCTCAAGTTGTCTTCCTTAAATAATTGTTCATGTCTTGTCTGTTTGGGACTTGCCTGTTTTGAATAATATGTAAAGAAAGAAGTTAAACTGCCACTTGTCATCGTTAAATAGAATACTGTAGTCAGCTCCGAGGAAGTTATTTACCTGATTTATAAAATCTTACAGAGGAATGACTGTCTTTTGGAAAAGAGTCAGGATTAGAGTATGTAAAAACTACAAATATGGGCTGTGTCATATGTGAAAGTATCAGTATTAGATTGTGCATCAGATGTCCAGAGTGTCCATCCAGTTCAGGATCTGAAACTAACTTTTGGCTTTTTGCATGTCCCTTAACATCCCTATCTCATTTCTTTTTCAATTAAAGGTGAAGAGTTGGATATATTTGGGAAACCACATATACCATGTCCGTCAAGTCATGGTGCACTTCTGACCGGTCACAGGAAAGCAACAAAAGATGATAGAAATGTGAAATCTGCACCAAATAAAAGGAAAACCCTCCCAGTTTCATACCTATTCAGTGCAGTTCGATGTGGGCTCACACACAGACTTTTTAGGGCTCCTTAGGTAGCTATCCCGTATAGCCTCTACAGACTTGTCACTGACTGATGGCCTACCAGAACGGGGTTTCTCCACCAAACTGCCGGTTTCCTTCAACTGCTTATCCCACTGAGTAATGTTATTCCTATGTGGTGGTGTTTCATTATAAATGCCCCTATATTCACATTGCACTTTGGTCACAGATTTGAATTTAGCGAGCCACAGAACACACTGAACTTTCCTCTGTACCGTCCACATCTCGACTGACATGGCCATGGACTGCTCTGCTGTATACACGGTGTTACATCATCATCTGCGCATGCGCACATGCTGCCACATCATCCTACAGAAACTGGGAGGGTTTTACTTTTCTTGGGTGCAGATTTCACATTTCTATCGTCTTTTGTTGCTTTCCTGTGACCAGTCAAAAGTGCACCATGACTTTACGGACAGGCTGTACTTCACGAGGGTTGTTATTCTTCTTCCATCCCTACATACATTCATACATCATAGCTGATAATGACACAATTCATTCATTCATATATATTCAAATTCAATCAAGACCTCACTCTTAAACTAAGCAATTTTCAATATACTAATTTACACTGGAGTCATTGTTTAACATGTAACAATATGCCACTTCTGGAATAGATGGTCTGTAAATCCTCTTTTATTTTTCTAGTATTCAATAAAATTTATAAAGTGAGAGAGAGAGAAAGAGAGAGAAACAGGAAGAGAGAGAGAGAGAGAGGAGAGGCATCAATTCGTAGCTATTCTACTTTAGTTGTTACTGATTGCTTTTCATATGTGCCTTGACCAGGTTGTTCCAGCTAAGCCAGTGATCCCTTGCTTAAGCCAGCAACCTTGAGCTCAAGACAATAAACTTGGGGCTCAAACCAGTGACCTTGGGATCATGCTAATGATCCCACACTCAGGTTGGCAACCCTGTACACAAGCTGGCAAGCCCACACTGAAGCTGGATAAGCTCACATTCAGGATGGCCCCCTCAGGTTTCAAACCTGACATCTCAGCATCCCAGGTCCACGCTCGGCCACCCTGTGCCACCGCCGGTCATGCTAGTGTTCAATAATTTCTGCATCCGTCTTCCTGTTCAGGGGATTTTTCACGAACTCTAAGAAGGTTCCATTTTGCTCCAGCCCTTTCCTCAATGCAAGAAGCACTGTGTTTTTGAGTAGAACAGACTGCTGGACAGCGGCTCCCAAACATGTGTGCACAGCAGCACCTTGAGAAACATGAATTGTTGGGTTTCACCACCAGTTACTGGTTGAGCAGGTCTGGGGTAGGACCTGCGAACTTGTATTTCTAACAAGTTTCCAGGTGATTGTGACATTTCTGGTCATGCATCACATGAGAACCATGGCTCTCTAGAAGAACATTCTTTAAATTCCTGAACCTAGAGTTCATTAACCTTAAAGGTGTCTATGGATAGATTTCAGAGAGTTTGTAAAAAAAAAAGATGGGTTAAAAAATTGCTTCTATACGTTTACTCCAAATGTAGGCAACAGAAAACAGAAATATTAGTAGCATCTAACTTTGTCACAATAAAAATAAGAGATATTTTCATAATACTATTCACTTGTTTCAGCTATTTTGAAATATATTTTATGCACGCTACTACTTTGACATGATACTGTTCTTTTTCTTTCATTCGATTTTATTTTGAGTTAGTCAAAAACACATATTAATATATCTTAATTAAAATATATATTATTGCCTGTGTTTCAATACAATTTCTCCTTTGTAATTTTATATTAAACATGAAAAACATCATTCTGAATAGAATTTACAGGATTCCTCTATCTGCCGGAAGGACCCATGCCAGGAGTCATGAACTCCCTTCGCTGAGGATGGGTGTAATAAAGACTTAAAGATCAAGTCATTTTCCACCTACCAGGACCATCCTGGTTGTGCAAACACCATCAAAGAACAGACCTGGAGGTGCTGGGTGAAATTTATCTTGCATTACCTTTGTACCTGACCAGGTAAACATCTAACTACAGGACTGGAGAAGTGAAAGTATACTACATTAAAATTTACTTTTTCCTGTCATTTTGCTATTCTAAATGGCACTAGAGTGGGCTACACGCTGACACATTTTTTTTTGTGTGTGTATTTTTCTGAAGCTGGAAACCGGGAGAGACAGTCAGACAGACTCCCGTATGCGCCCGACCGGGATCCACCCGGCACGCCCACCAGGGGCAACGCTCTGCCCACCAGGGGGCGATGCTCTGCCCCTCCAGGGCGTCGCTCTGCCTCGACCAGAGCCACTCTAGTGCCTGGGGCAGAGGCCAAGGAGCTATCCCCAGTGTCCGGGCCATCCCTGCTCCAATGGAGCCTTGGCTGCGGGAGGGGAAGAGAGAGACAGAGAGGAAGGAGAGGGGGGGGGTGGAGAAGAAAATGGGCGCCTCTCCTATGTGCCCTGGCTGGGATTCGAACCCGGGTCTCCCGCACGCCAGGCTGACGCTCTACTACTGAGCCAACCGGCCAGGGCCACGCTGACACATTTTTTAGTTTATGAGTACAAAGGGTCTCAAAAAGTGATGGTGGTGGTGGTGTCCCTGAAACTCTTTCAGTGGCTCTGAGAAGAGGTAAAAACTGTAACACAGCTCACATGAGACTGGCCATTTTCATTCTCACTCTCTTATTAGCATGCAGTGAAGTTTCCCAGAGGCTACATGATGTATGACAAATAAATGTGAAAGCAGAATGGACTCCAGCTGGTTTTATCAAACTAGATATTAAAAAGATTTGCAAAAAAAAATCAAACAATACCACTCTTCTCTCTTTTGGGGGGGAGGGGGATAGAATTATTTTTAATAAAAAATATGTTATTTGTGTTAACATATAATGGATTTATAATTTTATCTTAAAAAGAAATTAATCAATACACATTTCAAAAAATGTCTGTTTTAATTTATAGTTTGGTAAATATAGCTACCTATTACCAGCACTTTAATGTCTTCCATTTTTAACAGCAGAACGGGGTCTTGAACATGAAAGCTTTTCCCTTAGAGAATTTATAGCCCAAGGAATATAATTATTAACATACCAAAATTCTATTAGTGACTGTGTACTCTTGCCAAGTCTTGAAGCAAGCACATAAAAATGGGCTTTTCCTTGGGAATGGACTACGACGACCTGTATTGAAAGGAGCTAATGTGAAAAACAAAGAGAATAGATCAAATAGGGAACATGAGTGATTCTTAAAAGTTCTTTTTAAAGGTCTAATAGATTTAAGGAATGACATGGCTAAATGCAGACAGGTTGGAGTGTACAGGCTGAGTTAGTGGCCACACCGGTGGCATGTGACAGCATGACAGGATGCTTCCCTCCCCTCCAAGCCTCCTTTACCTGCTTGGCATTTTATTATGAGAAGGAATAAGACGAAGTACAAAGACTCTATACAAGAAACACGCAGGGTAAAATTCTCAGTGTAGTATGAATCATTGCTCTTAGGTCATTATCTTGGGCCCGGGGACATCCACGTGCCTGAAAAGCCAGGCAGGGAATGTAGATGTGTCAAGTTCCCAAGACAATGGACCATGTGGGACTATGAGCTGGACGGGACTACATTCAGATGCTGACCAAGTTAAAGAGGCCCTGGCTACGGTCCTCCCACAGGGCAACTGATATTTACAATCTGTCCCTTAGAGGAAGCTGTGATAGAGAGTGGAGAAGAAGGTGATATGAAGGAAATGCAAGCCGGAAAAGAGCAGAGAGGTCAATACAACCCTTACTGACTTCAAAATAGTGTATTTGGTTAAGCATTGATGAATCTAAATCATAACTATGGGTGAAAATAGTGTCTGTCCTTTCATATAAAAGCAGACAGCTTCTGTAAAAAGTCAAAATATGTCAAACTTTGTACTCTTTCTAAATTCCTCCTGCAAGCAGATGAATATCATTTATTTTCTGAGAAAAGGAACACATTACCTAAAAAGTACATTTATATAGATTAATTGGTATAATTAGTTCATAAGGCTCCCATAAATCATTATCAAATGAATGGTCACATTAATCAAATGACCACTAGACTTATTGATCAGTTGCAAACACTAGCAGCCCCATCCCCAAAGAAGCTACTAGTTATGTCCAATTATTAGTAACTGGTAATATAGCTTGGGCAGTTGATCAGCAAAATACGGAATTTCTCTATTTCATTCATTTTTATTTTCCAAGTGCTGAGGGCAGTAACACATAATTGGTACTCAATAAATATTTAATGAATAAATGGATTAATTTGGCTTAGGGTATAAGACAAAATTTAACATAATCTGGTTTATATAATAAATTGATTAGTTACATACTGATAAGTGCATAGGTAGGGAGAGATTTAGAGCATCCTCGTCAATAAAGGGAGGGCTTTAGAATATTTATACTAATGCTCAGTCCTGGTCTCACACTCACTCTTGTCAGTGAATTGTCTGTCTATAGGTTGGCTTTGCCTGTGGTTATAGCATATTAGCCTTTACATGTAACAGATGAGAAAAAAAATTTCACCCAAAATGAATGATCAAAACCTTCCCCTCACAGTATTTGGGCCATCTGAATATATCCTAATGACCAAGAGGAGGCCAGGGACACTCCCGGTGACAAGGATAAAGCAATCAACAACATTCACCCACACGAAGGCTGAGAGTACCATCTCCTTCCCCTTCATGCTCTGTACCCTCAGGGCCCAGCCTTGGGTGAGAAACTCACTTTCCTCCTGTACTTCAACGTTAATTAAGGCATTTCCCTCCATTCCACTATGGTTATTTCACCTGAAGCAGAACGAATAGGTTAAACAAATTGTTCTTCACTTTATGAAACTCAAAAACAGTGGCTGCCGATCCTGGCTGATAATCAGGATCATTGTTGAGTTTTCTAAAATTTCAATTTCAGATTCCTGGGCCCATGGCTGGGGATTCCAGTTCACCAGGTTGCTCAGGTAATTCTGACAATCAGGATTTAGGTAATTGCTATGAAGCACTACAGAAACGTGTGGTACAATATTTGAAACTAGAGAGTTTGTATTGGACTTGACACTCATTGTTAACAACATTGGGTACTTGTCTTTGTTTTCTCTCAAATTGTACATAGCATGCACTCAACACACTGGATTGGGTTTGTTTCACACAACATCATAAAGGAGAGGGGAGGGGCTTGGGGCCAGCTCATTTGGAAGGTTCTCTTAGAGCCTGAGCCTGCTTTTGGGAACTGAGGGGTCTGTGCCTCACATTTCACCAGGAAACCACCCTGTACATTATTATGGGGCACAGGAATGCTCAGGACGATAGGTCAGCCTTCTGCTCAGATTAAAGTCTTTATTTCACTGACACCAATGAAAATATTTCTAGTGTAATATTTGACATTCGCACAAATTCCTTATCAAATAAAGTTAGAAGAGAAGAAGAGACTCAAGGTAGCTTAAAAGTTCAATATTGCTTCTGGAGATGAGATAACAAACTGAGCAGTGAACAGGCGAGCACATATTTTCCACTATTATAAATTATATTAAACCTTGTGCTTTCCTTTCACAGTGTAAAAGTCAACAAGCGATTTTTATTTAGGCCTATATCAAGATGAGTTAAATCTTCATAAGGATAGTATTAGCAATTTGGTAAGAGTAGACTTTATTTGTACATTCCCTTTAGTATAGAAAATGAATAATAAATGAGCACATAAATACATATATTTTATAAAAATATTCCCAGTCTGGGTAATTTGATTTTGTCATGTGAATTATAAACTTGCCTTCTTTTGGAAATCTGAGGTACAGTTTTATGGGTACTGTTGGATAAATGTGTTTGTAAAATTTGTATTTTTTGAGTTTGCTCACTTTTATTGTTAAAAATGGCACTGGGCAGCCACGTGTGTGCTTGCCCTCAGAGCAGGGCAGCTGATTGCGAATTGTGGATTGCATTCCTGCTTGGGAGGGGCCCCTGTTTTGCTAATGTTTGCTAGAGGAGGGGTCTGTGTAGGCCCCGGCAGTTCTGCAGGGAGAGCAGAGAGAATGCAGAGTGCTGAAGAAGAAGCCAGTTTTGCAGAGAGAGAGAGAAGGTGTGCAGATGGGGAACCAGAGCTGAGAGGCTTTGCGAGCTCTGCTGAGACTGGTGGGGCCTTTGATTCTAGGAGGAACCGGAGAAGATTCTCCTGGTTGTGGAACTGGAGAATGCGTCAATGGCTTTGGGAGCTCTGAATGACAGGGAAGTGGTCTTCCCTGTGTGTTTGCTCATCGGCTGGGGCAAGACTTTAATAAATGAAATGGCCCACCCCACTGTTTCTTTAACATCTGCCCAAATCCAATGAGAACATGCCTGGCCACTATAGTGGCAGCCCCTGGCCATACAGGTATTAATTAGGGAAAACTCACTTTGTAACAGTTTTCCAATTTGGGAAGTTACCTCTGTCTAACTTTTGCCAATAATTTAATCAATTGTTCAAATTAATGAACTCCTCAGCCAATAATGCACAGGAACTCTTTAGGGGGTACTTAATATCTACACTTCCTAAAGTTAACACTTACCATTTATTGCAATTTATTAAGTGTCTGTGTTGGTACCAGAAAGTAGTTTGCTTAAAGGGAAAATTTGTGTGAGTTCTAATTTCAACTCTATTCAATAAACAATGTACACCAATTAAAAGCAATTAAATCTATGTTTCCCCACCCAACATATGAAATATAACAAGTTGGAGGTGGAAAAAATTTTAGAAATCAATGTGATGTTACACCTTTAGTTTGCACATGGAAAGATGAAATCTCAGAGCGCTTGAAGAACTGTCCCTAGGCTCTGCACCTAGTCATTGGCACAGCAGCGGCGGAACACGGATGTTTGCTCTCTAGTCCATTTATCTTCTGTACAGTAGCATTTTTAAAGACTGACACTTACAATGCTGGTAGTAAACTAGATGATTCCAGGGGATTATGGATAAATACTAAACAGTTATTATGCAGTTATTTTACAATGCATTGGGAACTTCTGGCTCCTGCTTAGGATAGAAAAGTCCAGAAAAGGCACTGCTTTTACTCTAACAACTAGAAAAAGCAAAATGTATTCATTTCCTTGAGTCTATCAGAGAAATGGGGTTGCAGGTCCGCCAACTAACCTGAAGTCCAAGGAACGGCAGGAAAGACACAGGCCGTCTGCACTGACCCACATGAAATACCACAGGCAGAAATGGCTCGTCCTTGCGAGTCGGTAGGAAGCATTTAGCTAAATAGTCTCCTGAAAGGTTGCTACAAGTGAAATGTGGGCAAGTGTGAGAGTACAGAGCCATTAGGAGCGGAGGGCACGGGGGCTTTTCACCCACTCAGACTCTCCTTCACGGCTTTGCACTGGATACTACAGCACGATTGGGAAGAGGTGAGAAAACAGATAAGGATTCCCTCAAGGTGCAGGTATGGAGAGGGGGAGGGGCCACTACCAGGGGAAGGCGGAGAGTCCACCAGGGTTTCTCCGCATAGGAAAATATAAAAGCCGTATGTTACAGGGGAAGGGTGGCAAATCTTGCCACACCCAGGTTACCGATCAAGACTCACTGTGGCTTGGCACAAAGGAAAAGGACAACACTGTTTACATCCTGGCAGGAGCAGGAAATCTGGGCCCAGACCGAAAGAGATCTCCTACCACTGCGGGAGGGCAAGGATCTCTGAAAGGCCTGAGACATAGTGACACAGTCTGCAGAGGACAGCCTCGATCAAGGCATCGCTGGACTGTGCCCTCCTTCTACCACCTGATTAGCAACCACTCTGTAACAAGCAGCAAGTACCAACCATGGAGAGAAAGCTTCTCTGGCCCTCTCCCAGTAGCTCAGTTGGTTAAAGCGTCCTCCCAACATGCCGAGGTTGTGTGTTCAATCCCTGGTCTGGGCACGTACAAATCAACCAATTAATGCATAAATAAGTGGAATAACAAACTGACGTTTCTCTCCCCCCCCTTCCCCTTTCTCACTTCCTCCCTTCCTTCCTCTCTTCCTAAAAGTTGAAAGAAAGAAAGAGAAAGAAAGAAGGAAGGAAAGAGAGAGAGAGAGAAAGAGAAAGAAAGAAAGAAAGAAAGAGAAAGAAAGAAAGAGAAAGAAAGAGAGAAAGCCTTTCTGAAGCACAGGTGCATAGGAAGAGCTACAGCTGAGGGCAGGACAGGACCATTGTGAAAAGTCCTGCAGCAGAACAGCCCTCCCCACAAGCACAAGGTAATACTAGAAAACACTGTAGCCAGCAATGCACTGAAAATGTAAAAACCTCCCCTTCTCCCACACTAAAACACTAGCAGAAGAAGAGGTGTGCCCACTTCCAGGCATAAATAGTAATTATTTCAGTCTCTACTGTCCTATACACAATGTTAAACTTTCAACAAAAATTATAAGACACACAAAGAAGAAAAAAAGACATGCTGTCAATGTAAAAAGCAATAGATAAAGTTATGTTCACATGTAAACCAGATATTAGAATTATCGGATAATTTTTAAATAACCATGATTAATATGCTAAAGGCTCTAGTGAGAAAGTTGAACAATATGGATGAATAGATGGAGAATTTCAACAGACAGAGGGAAACTATAGGAAGAAGTCAAATGGAAATGCTAAATATAAAATTTGAGAAACAAAGGTAAGAATGTCTTCCGTGGGCTCATCAGGAGCTGAGGATAGAATCAGTGAACTTAAAATATATAGAATTTACCCGCACTGAAACGCCAAAAGAAAAGAGTGAAATATAAATTAGAAAAATATAAAAAGTTCACCAAAAGTGTGATCTGAATTCTGCTAGTTATGTGAGGTGGAAGTGAAGAATTTGTTAACATCAACAGAGCTGAGTCATTGACAGTATGTAATCTTGATACCATATGATGAGAATGGGTACTTGGGCTCTATGGTCTTTCTCACTAAAACCTATAAACCCAATTTAATCAGGAGAAAAACATTAGACAAATCCCAGTGGAGAGACACTACAAAATACCTGCTTCCTACTTGCCCAAAGTGTCCATGTTATCGAAAACAAAGTCTGAGAAACTGGTACAGCCAAGAGGAGCCTAGGGTGATGTGATGACTAAATGTAATATAGTAACATGAACGGGACCTTGAAATATAAAAAAGACATAAAGTAAAAACTAAAACAAAAATACCAATAAATTATGTCCTTTAAGTTAATAATAATATATCGGTGTTAGTTCATTAATTGTAGCAAATGCATCAGACCGCTATTGTAAGGTTTTAATAATAGAGGAAATCAGGTGTGGGGCATACGGGAATTGTGTACAATCTTTACAATTTTCCTACAAATCTAAAACTGTTCTAAAATAAAATATTTATTTGAAAATAAAAAAATTTACTTTAAATCTTATTTAGATAATTATACAATTATTATGCAAAAATGACAAAAATTGTGAAGATGGTATGGGAACACTTAACTTAAAACAGTTAAGTGATCATACTATGCCATGCTATTTGAAATTTATTTGAGAAAATTCTGAATTTTCTGGTCCTGGGTCTAACATTTTTACTTAATTTCTTTATGGTTTTTTATATTCTATAGCAGGGGTAATTAACCTTTTTATACCTACCACCCGCGTTTGTATCTCTGTTAGTAGTAACATTTTCTAACCTCCCACCAGTTTCACAGTAATGGTGATTTATAAAGTAGGGAAGTAACTTTACTTTATAAAATTTATAAAGCAGAGTTACAGTAAGTTAAAGCATATAATAATAATTACTTACTAAGTACTTATGTCAGATTTTCACTAAGTTTGGCAGAATAAATCTTTATAAAACAACTTACTATAGTTAAATCTATCTTTTTATTTATACTTTGGTTGCTCCGTTATCGCCCACCATGAAAGCTGGAATGTCCACAAGTGGGCGGTAGGGATCAGGTTGCCTACCACTGTTCTATAGTTCTCCCTGGCCGGGTGGCTCAGTGGACAAAGCCTCCACATGACATGCCAGTGATCGTGGATTCAACCCCCCCTCTCCATCAGAGCACGTATGAGAAATGATCAATGAGTACACAACTAAATGGTACAACTAAGTGGAATGAATTGATGCTTCTCTCTCTCTCACTCCCTTCCTCTCTCAAATCAGTGGAGATATATTATGTAGCTCAACAATGTAACGTTCCCTCTGGTTGGAAGCTTCAGGAGTGCAGAGCATATGCCTTTCTTCAAAGCCCTTGGAGTCCTGTATGATGGTGTCCAGAGTGGATATAGTAAAGCGTTTATTCACCAGATCAACTTGTACGATGATGAATATGTCTTTGTACTTTAATTTTTTGTCAATAATTTCTCTCAAGTAGTGTTGCAAAGTCCAGATTATTGCTATATTTTCTGAGTGACTCTAACATTTTGATCCTTGATAATCCCAAAATTATCTCAGGCATTTTTTATTGTGATCACTTAGATTATCTTATATTGAGGTCAAGGTGGGTGAACCTCTTGATTTCTGCCAGTTCTCAACAAATCTGCTTAGAGCTGAGAGAGCAAATAGGCAGCATTTTACAGGCCAGTTCCTATCCATCTGCGGTGATGCCCAGATCTGTCCGGAGGATTCTGAGGCCCCGAGTGCCATGACCAGTTTGACCAGTTTAAGGGTGAAGGAGAGAGAAGGATGATGCTACAGTGGCTCAGGGTCCACGCATCTGGCAAATTCAAATTGAAGCCAACTGTTTGACACTAATAAATGTTACCACTCTCATACGGGGCCTCTAAAAGCCTGAAAGAAATTGCATATTGAAGTATATAGATTTCTATGAGCAAATCCTGGCATTTTGGCAGCTTCCGGCTGGCAGGTGGCAGGGTAGGCAAGAGGGATTACTGGCTTCTTTCAGTTCTTGCCAAAAAGAAGGTTATTAAATTTACCTAATTGTGAGGCTGCTTTTTTATTTTTTGGCAGTTTTCCATATATTTTCACTAAAATCTTTTCTAAAACATGCATGAAACGCCATTTTAAGACAAAAGTTGTGAGTGTATTATATTACCATTATTTTACTACTTAAGGAAAAGGACAATACATTCAGATGATCATAGAGGTAAAAAGTTTGGTTTTATAGCATAAGATTTATTGTTGTTGTTGTTGGAAGAAAAAAGACCAAAAGGCAATCTATCAAATTTAAAATGTTTCTCAGTTAGTTTGGCAATTACCCCCAGCCTGATTCCCTGGAGAGCACTAACTCATCATATAAGCCAGTTTAAACATGGTTCATCTCAACTGAGGCCAGAGGCGGTCAATCACCGTCCTATTTCACCTCACCTGCCACCTGCTTATTCCTGGCTGAGAAAGACGCTGCTGTGACCACCAACCAGGTGCGACTTTTTGAAGGGTTTTTAGAATTTTCACATATAGGAAGTGTTTCCAGAATGTTAATTAAAGAAGCAAACTTTCCATTGCATCACTTAGCAGCTAGATTATAAAGTCTTTGAGAACTGGACAAATCCTTTATTTATCTTTACATCTCTGGGACCTAGATCAAATGAGATTGTTCCCCCTGTTGAGGGCTACTTGGCCCTGGTATATGCAAGTACCTTCCACCCGTTCATCTCTCTCTCCATCTATCCACCCATCACATTAATCAACAGACATTTATTGAGCATCTATTATTAATAGTCTTCAAGAAAAGAACACATCACTTTTTGTCCTCAGGACGATCACACTCTAGTGTGGAAGAATTATAATATAAAACCTCTATTTCAGTTTTCTATAGATAGATCAGAAGTGCAATTAGTGCCCACCCACTGTTCAAGGGAAAAATTTATTTCAGTATTAAAAATAATATATTTATCTGATTCTAAGACTCACATTTCAGCATTTCTAAAATTAACACATCACTTGAATTGATTTTTTACTTTCTATTTTAAAAACTTATTTTCAATTATACTTGACATACAATATTATATTAGTTCCAGGTAAACAACAGAGTGATTAGACACATATACTTTACCAAGTGACCCTTTGTTCAGTCGGGTACCCATCTGACACCACACAGTTATTACAATGTTAACTATATTCCTCAGATGTACTTTACATTCCCACACCTTTTTTCTTTTGAAGAGTAAAAAATCTAAATGTCATTGCTTTATAAAAAAACATCATTTCAGAGCAGGCTTATCCTGTAAGTTGGTAGTCAAAGTACAAGTAATTTATGGCTGACTCTACAGGGCCCTGCGGTTGAATGATGATTGCCGCGCCAAAGGAAGCACCGAAATCAATGCGAAGGCGAGGCCGGTAAGGAAAGGAGTGAGCGCGCCCTGAGATCGGCTGAAGCGTTGAGACTGATGGATGTGCTTCTTGCTTTGGAGAAGGACACCCATTCTATCATTTTCTTTTTCTTAGTAGAAATATCTGTTCCATTCATTAATCTGACAACTGAACACCAGAGACATACTTGAAGATACATCCATCTTTCTCTGGACTCTTCAGAGATACTTTCCCTGGCAGCTGAGAAGTCAGCAATTGTACACTGGTGACATTGGGCCATGAGCAATGACAGTAACAGGGGCAAAGCCAAGCCTGCTGCACACAGCTTGCAAGCATCCCCGGGAAAGTACTGGGCTTCATTCACCGGCCACAGCCTGGGCTCCCAGGGCACTCTGCTCGCCCGCAACCCGGGAAGTCCTCACCTGGATGTGTTCGGCATAATTGAGTCGGTGGATAGATGAAAGATTTGGGATATTTTTTCTCTCTGAGAAAAACATCAAAAGAAAATATGAGGGCCCTGGCCGGCTGGATCAGTGGTAGAGCGTCGGCCTGGCATGCAGGAGACCTGGGTTCGATTCCCGGCCAGGGCATACAGGAGAGGCGCCCATCTGCTTCTCCACCCCTCCCCCTCTCCTTCTTCTCTGTCTCTCTCTTCCCCTCCCGCAGCCAAGGCTCCATGGAAGCAAAGTTGGACTGGTCGCTGAGGATGGCTCCGTGGCCTCTGCCTCAGGCGCTAGAATGGTTCTGGTTGCAACAGAGCAATGCCCCAGATGGGCAGAGCATCGCCCCCTGGTGGGCGTGCCGGGCGGATCCTGGTCGGGCACATGCAGGAGTCTGTCTGACTGCCTCCCCGTTTCCAACTTCAGGAAAAAAAAAAGAAGAAAATATGAGGTAGTGGCCATCCCTTTTGAGCAGCTGTGTGTTTTTTCCAATGGAGATCATTTCAGTCGTTTATTCATGATTGGTTTTCATTAAATTCGTTGTTGGCTACCAACCAGCTCAGAGTCAGCTATATGCTAGATGCTGTGGCTGCAACAACTTGAACAAGTTCCTTTTTCGTGAGAAGCTCTCATTCATTACTTCTTTTATTTATTATTTATATATTTTATTTGAATGTCTACTCAGTGTTAAATACTATGCTAGGATCTGAGGACATAATTGTAAACAAAAGCAGACAAGGCCAGGTACCTTGTTGTTTTGGAGTTTTTCTTCTAATACGGCTCTGAGAATACTAATAAAATCCACTGGGTTCTCTGTCGGTGGCCTGGGGGTGGCAGAGCAGGACAGCACATTCTATTTGAACCAAAGAGTCAGGGGGAGAAGGAAGGGAGAAGCCTGTGGACCCCAGGGAAGAGGAACTGGAGTTCATCTTTGCCTTACAATACAGGCTGGTAAATAAACTGACTAAGCTGATGTATGTTTAAAGCAAAATGAGTCTTAGAAGGTACAATTACAGATTTAACTGATGAAAAATTTACAGAAATAGTAATGAATAGTTACCCTTCTTTGTCAGTTTACTGTTTTCAGGACACTTTTCCATGTTGAAATGACACAACACAGGACAGAACCAGACAGACTAAAGGGGAAGACAACAGTGACACAGCTGGCTGGGGTTTTTGACGTGGAAACCCCCGTCCTACAGACTGTCTTGTTCTCTGACATGTGGCATCTCAAAAAATCTGGGCAGAAGGTTAGAACTTAGGTACATTTATTATACCCTGCTAGTAGAGGATAAGATATTTTTTTAAAAGAAAATTTTAAAATAGGTTTTAAATAGAAGACACGCCAAGAAATTGACATGAGGAAAACCAAACAATGGCTTATTCTCATGGTTGTTTTTCTGATTATTTTTTTCTATCTTAAGAAAAACTGGAAAGTGTGGTGTAAGGTGACCGAAATGCAAACCTTGTGTGGGGTTGAAAGGGCAAAATTCGAAATAGGAGGAAAGGTTAGTCCAAGTGCTTTCCTCACTATCCCCCAAATGACATCTACAGCGCCGGCCTGTTGCACACGCTAATTATTTCTACCTGGAATAAACCCTTCCCTTCAGACCTCTAGCTAAACAAAATATTTCTCCAGTCTCCCCTTCTTCATGGCTTTTCCAATCACGGTGCTCTTCTCTGAACTCAGTAAGTGTGCCTCGGTCACCCATTTCTCTGTTCAACCACATGCTGCCTTGTGAGTCTGTTCAAGCGTCCAGATAAGCCCAAGATATAGTCACTTATGCTAAGCCCCATATAACTTAAACCAGAATTTAACTCAATTTCCGTGTTTGGCTCTCCCAGGAAAGAAAGACCTGGCCCAACCAATCAGTGCTTGTTTGCTCAGCCCAAATTACCTGGCCCAGATCCGAGACTTGTCATTGCTCCACACAAGGAAAGTCAGCCCGCTGGACCCAGCAGCATGAGCCCAGTGGAACTTCCTTGTTCTTGCCCACTTTGGTCTGTAACATTCCCTTGCTTTGTACACCCCTTCGAAGCTCTGTTTTATTTTCTAGACTGGGTGCTTCCTGATTCATGAATTATTGAATAACACCAATCAGATCTTTTAAAATTGTATGATGGTTAGACATTTCCTTTAACATTCCTTAGCCCTTTCAGTTGTTTATATCTCATATTTTCCCCACTTTATTCATAAACTTGAGGAATCAGGGATGCCTCTCCCACATACTTCTCTATCCATCATGGAAACTAGGCAGAGAATTAACATCCGAGGCACCCGATGGCCTCAGGGGCTCAGGAAGTACTCCGACATTTGGATCCAGTGGATCTGGGGTCAGCTGGAGCAGCAAGCCAACTTGCAGATCCCATCGGGGCCTCACACATCTTTTTGTCTCATCCCGGCTTCTTTTTTGAATCATTTTTTTTTTTATTTTGTAATTATTTGTTGAACAATTAAATAAGTGATTGAGTGAATTGTGTGTCCCAACTGGCAGTCTTGTTCTGGCAGATAGGGAATAGTTTGGGTACTTGAGATGAGAAAAATCTCTGGGGAATCTTAGGTTTGAAGGCTTGGAGACATCAAGTAACTTCTCTCGCCTCTTGAGGAACACACAAAATGTTGTAACTTAGTCTTCGCTAGTCTAGATAATACTTTGTCAGAACAGAGAAGAGTATTGTCTTTTAGTTCCTGCGGCCCCTCCGTCATGTTCCACTCATGTCTTTATTGAGAGGAATATACTCCAAATGAACTAGTTTTTTTTCTCTCTTCCAAGGCTATCCTGCATGACCTTTTACTCCAACTTCACTGTCTTAAGCTTTATAATCTTGTAGTTACTAGAAAATTCTAATAACAGTATATCCCCAAACTCGGTTGGTACAAAGTAGAAGTAGCACAAGCACTGCCAAGTTTAAAGAAAGTTTATCTTTCTTTAAAATTTCAGAAGGCTTATGAGCCCCTTGATGCCTTTTAGAATAAATATTATGAACATAGCTACATGTCGCTCGGGAAGAAAACTAGTGCTCTAAACCTTTAAATAAAAGCTGAATGCATGGGGATTTGCATTGATCACGGTGTACATGGAAATCTAATGCTTGAGTTTACTGAGATAAGGAATATTTTTTCTCCCAAGATTAATGGAAAAGATACAAACATGAAAACAATGGTTAATGTTTATCAAGTACTTGCATTTTCTAATCCCTTTACATATTTTATCTCTGTTGATTCTCACAAATACCCCAATGAATACTACTTTTTGTTGCCATTATATGGGTAAGAACTGAGATATAAAGAAGTTAAGTATGTTCCTGAAAGCCACATAATTAGTAAATTGCAGAGTCAGGACTCAAATCCAATATTCTGACTCTGGAATTCCTGCTCTAAATTCTGGTAGCAGAAACTTTTTTTTTTCTTTCTGGCTCGTAAGAGCTGATTACTAAATTTTCAGGAATTTTGTAATACACTTGTTATTGTGCTCCTAGCTTGAAATTGGCCATCATGAGTGTTATCCATAGAATAATGACTTCCCAAAATTGTCAATGTCCTAATACCTGGGATTTGTAAATATAATACTTTACAACGCAAAAGGGACTCGTAGGTATAATTATGATTAAGGACTTTGGGAGGATTATCCAGGATTATCCAGGTGTATCAATCTAATCACAGGAATCCTTAACAGTGAAGAACCTTCCCCCCAACTGTAGTCAGAGAAGTACATGTAAACATAATACAGAGTCAGAGACACAGTGTGAGAAGGAAGTTGTATGGCAGAGACAGAAATCTAGAGTTTAGTGGGAATCTTTACACTACAGAAAACAGCAAATGGTATAAATTGGCTTTTATATTTTATTTCCTGGAAAGATAGTTTATAACCAGAACATCTCTGCTCTTAAGCAGTATACTATGCAATATTCTATTTAATAGATGAAGAAATAGAAACATAGAGAAGTTAAGTAATTTATCCAAAAGGTAGAATAGAGATTCAATTGTCTTTATAAAAATGCTTGTTGTAGTTGATATATAAGCTTGTTTTTAATGTTTGCAATAACCAGGAAGTTTAATTTACTACTTTAGTGATGTACCATGTATTTAGGATAAATATATTTAAGTAAAATTCTTCTCTATCACAGCACATCTCTTTAGGGTTTCCTGTTTTTCCTGACTACACCTAAGTGCATATCACTGTGTTTCTGAGAAATAAGATTACATCTAAGAATATATAGGCCAGGGGTCCCCAAACTACGGCCCGCGGGCCGCATGCAGTCCCCTGAGGCCATTTATCTGGCTCCGCCGCACTTCTGGAAGGGGCACCTCTTTCATTGGTGGTCAGTGAGAGGAGCATAGGATGCAGACACAAAGCGTGGCATCGCTCACGTACAGTACTACTTCCGGTGATGCGGGACGCATGCATCATGGCTCTGGAAGTACATCATATCACTTGTTACGGCTAGCAGTGACAAATATGAAACCGGACATTGACCATCTCATTGGACAAAAGCAAGCCCATAGTTCCCATTGAAATACTGGTCAGTTTGTTGATTTAAATTTACTTGTTCTTTATTTTAAATATTGTATTTGTTCCCATTTTGTTTTTTTACTTTAAAATAAGATATGTGCAGTGTGCATAGAAATTTGTTCATAGTTTTTTTTATAGTTCGACCCTCCAATGGTCTGAGAGACAGTGAACTGGCCCCCTGTGTAAAACATTTGGAGAACCCTGATATAGGCCATTTAAATAAAATAAAGAATCAATGATTATTCATTCATCTACCCATCCATCCATCTTTTAAACAATAATCCAGTTAACTTCTTCAATTTAATAAGTCCTTATTGATGAGCTACTATAGATATGTTCTGTTCTACATATTCAGTTATTAGTGGAAAAAACAGCAAAAAAAAAAAGAAAGAAAACCAAAACCCCCGAAACTACCATGATCTCATAGAGCTCAAGTTCTAATGGAGCAATACACAACAATAACCCCAGGAGCAAAATATTGATAGGGAGGGTAGGGACTTTCACACAACTAGATATTGTCACTTTAGGAGAGTCCATGCCCTTGTAAACTCCTGGCATTTCATTCTGTTCTTACCTCTCATGCTACCCATGCCCTTCTTTTACTTCTTCTCCTGTATACAAAGTGGGTCTCCTTTGGAAAGGTATCTTTAAAGGTCCTGGCAAATAACAATAGGGTTCAATAAAGAGCCATTATTGCAGCCATCACTTCAAGAAGCAAGATTAAAGCTATGGGAAAGGCAAAGGATGGTGGGAACACTCAGAAACTATTAATGAAAAGTTTCTAAACCCCAAAAGGAGAGCCGCTAGATAGGAATTGTGCTCATGGGGAGACAGGTCCTGCCAAACATGCAGCACCCAACCTGGGAGGAAGGAAGGAGAAACACCATATATCATACCTTCTGTCATCTGTTCTGCTTGTGACCCCATCAGCCAGTCCAACCAGAAGCCAACCAGAGCCAGGTATGCAATCTGTGATGGTCAACGCCAGGGAGCAGAGATGGACTGGATCTGGATGGTCATAGACTGGATAGCAGGTAAATGGAGAGTTATCAGCATAAAAATAATTCAAATTAGGATGCAAATGAAGAACATATTATTTGTATATTAATAAAGGACTAGCACATAAACTAATTATATAATCACCTAATAGTAAAACTTAAAGTAAAGTTAAAAAATATTTTTGGCTGATGATGGCTATCTCTTGACCCTGAGATTACTATTGATCTTTTTTTTTTTAAAATTAAATGTATTGGGATGACAATGGTTGATAAGATTATATAGATTCAATTGTACAGTTCTGTGATTCATCTTTGGTATATTGCATTGTGCACCTACCACCCAAAGTCATTTTTCATCGTGGTGTCAACCCTGCCACAGACTTTCTGTGTTATTAAAACTCACTGCAGCCTTCAGTCCTTCCCTAACTTCAAGAATTATTCACGTTGGCTCATTTGCTGATTCGAAGTTGCCCTAGTGCTCAGGGAAATAATCAGCTGTACAAGATGAGGAGGTTAGGTTCTCCCAAGTAGACTGGCATTTATCCTCTAATTTATTAGTGCTTATTTGTGTAAAATGAAACCTTGTGATTTAAAGAATGGATCTTTTGAAACACTTTGGGTGAAAGGAAGCCTTCCAGTCCTGTAAACATTGGGTAGCCTTCGGAAAGTCATCCACTGATGTATTTGGTAAAAGAAAAAAAAAAAAAAGAGTTTTTCCATCATGTACACCTTTAGCCAGCAGATGTCATGCAAAGTCCTGTGCATGTGTTTTTCTTCTTATTGCTGCCAGGAGATGAACAACAGTGGAAGAAGTTCAAGAAAAAATTCTAGTAACACCAAGAATTATTTCTGTCTTTTTTGAGAAAAAAATAGCAAGCTTTTTTTTTTTTTTTAATAAAAAAATAGCTTAAATTTTGATATGTTTGAGGGGAAGGGAAGAATCATATATTTAATATATTGGGGAGAAAAGAAACAGAGAAGTAATCAGATATTCTCATATTTGGAACATAATCTTAAGAAACAATTATTTTAATTATTTTCCACTGGTATTCTAGTCCTCGTAATTTAGAGATTGTTCTGTTTCTTAATGTATGGAGGTCAGATCAGATTAAGAAGGCCTTTCAAATGTGAGGGTGATCTGGCTGTGACATCTGTCACCCCATTGATCGCCAGGGTTGATTTGGCTGATCTGGCTGGCTGGGCGGGTGTCCCCTTCCTCCCTCACCGCTCCATGTGCGTCCCTCCCGAGGCTGCGCGCTCAGCTTGGTTTAGGAGGACGACCTTCCCTGCTAGAGGAGAGGACCGTTCTTTGGTCAAGGGTATACGAGTAGCTGCGCTCCCCTGCTAGAACCTCCAAACAAGTCTGAAGGCCTTTCACTGGCATTGATTTTGTTCCTTTGATCAATGGCCTGCGGTGTTTTAAAACTAAATCATATAAATTTATGACACAGTACTCCATCCAGACTGAAGAAATGCTATTATTTTGGTCTAAACCTTCTTATATCTTACTGCAATACATTTTTCATTTCCTGCTGCATGAACACGGGGATGTTTTGATACTGGATCCTACTTTGTTCATTCTGAATAAATAAGACCCCTGCAGGTATGTTTTGTACATTTTTTTCCCTTTCCTGTCAGCTGCATCATTCACAATCTTTTCATTACCCAGATATTTTCATCAATTTACTATTGTGCACCATAAATGGCAAAAAGCCTTTGTAGATTCAAGGCTTAGCAAAAGGCTAAGTTGTCCCCCCACCACCTCCATGTTGGCTATGATGCTGAGTATTTGCACCCACTTCACTTGTTTCCTTAAGTTGCTGGAAGCAATTTACATGCCCTTCCTCTTACTCTTTGTTTGTTCAGATGTTGGTTGATTTCCCTTATGCGTGGTAAGGGGATTCCTGTTTATGCCTTGGGAGAGTTCCTGTTGTTTGCCTCAGTTGTGTAACTTTGTAACAAGGACTTCCTTGATTTGCATATGACTATATAATAAAGCAAACTGGGGCTATGAGGCGCTCAGATGCTGCCATCAGCATTGAAGAGTCCTCCCAACCTCAGCCTTTTTTCTTAATAAGTCTCTTTTCTTAATTCCACACCATTCTCACTCAAAACCCAGAATTAGGAGCCGTCCTGGTTTGCGGCAATTTATTATTATCTTTTTCTTTCAGATCCCTAACAATTTAGTAGACTCACTGGGCTAAATATTGGGTATTGTGGTGCCCTATTGGCCATCTCTTAAATATTTGGGAAAAACACAATGCATCACTATAATCTAATATATGTGATTATGTTTTCATTCAAGCTAATTTGGAACACACAATTTATACCCAGTGGGTTAATGAACCAATTATGGAAGAACAAAGGTTTCATGCTAAGTTGGTAGCAATTGTTGATGTCAAATGTTTAGAATGATAAGTTTTAAATTTTTTTTTTTTTTGCATTATCCAGAACTTCAGAGTTACAGACCATTTATGAGTCAGGATTCCTCAGAGAAACAGAACCAATAGGATGTATATACAGAGAGATGTATTATAACACTTGACCATGCATTTTTGGAGACTGTTATATCCTAATATCTACATTCAGCATGGTGGAGACAAGGAGAGTGATGGTATACTTTCAGTCCAGGTACAGAGGACAGACAACTGGAAGACCCAATGGTGTAGGCGTGGCCCAAAGGGCTTCAGGCTTGAGACTCAGGAAATGGTGATGTTTCTTTCTAGTCTGAAGGCAGGAAAAAGCCAATGTCCTAGCTAGAAGGCCTTTATACAGGAGGAACTTGCCATTAATCAAAGGTAGCTTTTTTTGTTCTTTTCAGGCCTAAATAGAACAACTGATTGGGTGGGACACAGCCATACTGAGGGCAATCTGCTTTACTCGGTCTTTCAATTTCAATATTAAGCTCATTCTTAAACATCACAGAAACACCCAAATAATGTTTAATCAAATATATGTGCATCAGTAAACTTGACACATAAACTATTTTAGATCATAAGACATTTCATGGCCCTTTGTTCCGTTTCCTCATTGCAAAATAAAGCATTTCTTCTAGAACAGTGGTTTCGCAACTTCAAAATGAACTAGATATCTAAAACATAGATTTATGTTGTATAAATTGAGATACACCGAATCAGACTTTCTCTTGATGAACTGGGCCCAGGAATGAAGTCATTCTGCAAATTGATGGCTGGGATTCTGCAAGCTATATTTCTCCATCGTCCACTGGTTTCTTACCATTCCATCTAATACTGTACAGTTCACTAGAAGGAGGCTGGAATGTAGAAGGAAGATAGAGGGCTTTCTTCGCCATTTGCTTTCTGTTCCTGTCAGCATCTCTCTAGTAATGACCCTTTTGCCCTGAAAGAAATAGTTGATTCTAGCCTTCAGTTTTTGCTGGTCCTTTCAGAACCAGCCTCATTCTGACTCCTGAGAGCCCCTACCTCAGAGTTCTGGGTCCCAGATCTCTGGGCCCTTCATTTGCTCCTCTGAGGCATCCAGGCTGATGAGCAATGGCCCTTCTGAGCAACGAGACCAACCATTCTGGGACCTCTCTGAACTCCGGAGGTCCCAACACCAGATGAGCAGTGCTCTGTCTTCAGATGTCTGAGCCACAGTTCCATGGCCACTCCTCTCAGCTCCTAGGTTCTGATCATCCCAAGCCCCATTGCATTTGTTTCTCCCAGTGGCAGATGTAGTAGCTGCTTCCTGCTACTACTATCTACTATTTTGCTTGTTAGTTTGTTTTTAAGCGAGAGACAGAGACAGACGGACAAACAGGAAGGAAGAGATATGTGAAGTATCAATTCCTAGTTGCATCACTTTAGTTGTTTATTCATTGTTTTTATTTTTATTTATTTATTTATTTTATTCATTGTTTTTATATATGTGCCTTGGCCAGAGAGCTCCAACTGAGCCAGTGACCTCTTGCTCAAGCCAGCAACCTTGGGCTCAAGCCAATGAACTTGGGCTTAAACCAGAGAACATGGGGTCATATCTATGATCCCACGCTCAAGCCAGCGACCCCATGCACAAGCTGGTGAGTCCCCATTCAAGCCAGATGAGCCCACGCTCAAACTGGTGACCTCAGAGTTTCAAACCTGGGTCTTCACATCCCAGGTCGATGCTCTATCTATTGAGCCACCACCTGGTCAGGCTCTATGGACTACTTTTTTTTTTTTTTTGTATTTTTTTGAAGTGAGAAGCTGGGCAGTAGAGAGACAGACTCCTGCATGTACTCAACGGGGATTCACCCAGCATGCCCACCAGGGGGCAATGCTCTGCTCATCTGGGGCATTGCTCCTCTGCAACTGGAGCCATTCTAACACCTAAGGCAGAGGCCATGGAGCCATCCTCAGCATCCTGGCCAAACTTTGCTCCAGTGGAGCCTTGGCTACAGGAGGGGAAGAGAGAGAGAGAAAGGAGAGGGAGAAGGGTGGAGAAGCAGATGGGTACTTCTCCTGTGTGCCTTGGCTGGAAATCGAACCTGGGACTTTCACATGCTGGGCTGATGCTCTACCACTGAGCAAACTGGCCAGGGCCTCTACTAACTACTTTTAACCTTAAAATTGCCTTTCTCTGACCTTCAGCACCTGCTTCACCATTTCCACACCAAATGTTCTCTCTCGAACAACTCAGTGCAGTCTGTGTCTCCTGACTGATACCCTCCTGCAGCAATTCCGGGAATGTCTACGTGACGAGCTGTCCATCGCAGAAAGAGCAGGCACAAAGCCCTCAGAGCAGAAACATGCCTGCAGTGCCTGAGGGAAGGAACAGCGAGGAAATGAGAGGCAAGTAGTTAGAGATATCAAAAAGACCAGATTATGTATGGCCTTAAAATTTATAGGAAAAAAACCCCAACTTTGGCTTTTGAGTGCTAAAGGAAGCCACTAAAGCCACTCTTCTTTTTTTTAAAATAAATTTTTATTAATGTTAATGGGATGACATTAATATTTCAGGGTACATATAATCAAAGAAAACATGTCTAGGTTATCTTGTCATTAAATTATGTTGCATACCCCTCACCCAGAGTCAGATTGTCCTCCGTCACCCTCTGTCTAGTTTTCTCTGTGCCCCTCCCCCTCCCCCTAACTCTCTCCCTCCCTCCCTCCTGCGTCCTCCCTCCCCCCACCCCTGGTAACCACCACTCTCTTGTCCATGTCTCTTAGTCTCGTTTTTATGTTCCACCAATGTATGGAATCATGTAGTTCTTGTTTTTTTCTGATTTACTTATTTCACTCCTTATAATGTTATCAAGATCCCACCATTTTGCTGTAAATAATCTGATGTCATCATTTCTTATGGCTGAGTAGTATTCCATAGTGTATATGTGCCACATCTTCTTTATCCAGTCTTCTATTGAAGGGCTTTTGGGTTGTTTCCATGTCTTGGCCACTGTGAACAGTGCTGCAATGAACATGGGGCTACATGTGTCTTTACGTATCAATGATTCTGAGGTTTTGGGGTATATACCCAGTAGAGGGATTGCTGGGTCATAAGGTAGTTCTATTTGCAGTTTTTTGAGGAACCACCATACTTTCCTCCATAATGGTTGTACTACTTTACATTCCCACCAACAGTGTATGAGGGTTCCTTTTTCTCCACAGCCTCTCCAACACTTGCTATTACCCGTCTTGTTGATAATAGCTAATCTAACAGGGGTGAGGTGGTATCTCATTGTAGTTTTGATTTGCATTTCTCTAATAACTAATGAAGCTGAGCATCTTTTTATATATCTGTTGGCCATTTGTATTTCTTCCTGGGAGAAGTGCCTGTTCATGTCCTCTTCCCATTTTTTTATTGGATTGCTTGTTTGTTTGTTGTTGAGTTTTATGAGTTCTTTGTAAATTTTGGATATTAGGCCCTTATCTGAGCTATTGTTTGAAAATATCAGTTCCCATTTAGTTGGCTGTCTGTTTATTTTGATATCGGTTACTCTTGCTGAGCAAAAACTTTTTATTCTGATGTAGTCCCATTCATTTATCTTTGCCTTCACTTCTCTTGCCATTGGAGTCAAGTTCATAAAATGTTCTTTAAAACCCAGGTCCATGATTTTAGTACCTATGTCTTCTTCTATGTACTTTATTGTTTCAGATCTTATATTTAGGTCTTTGATCCATTTTGAATTAATTTTAGTACACGGGGACAGGCTGTAGTCGAGTTTCATTCTTTTGCATGTGGCTTTCCAGTTTTCCCAACACCATTTGTTGAAGAGGCTTTCTTTTCTCCATTTTGCGTTGTTGGCCCCCTTATCAAAGATTATTTGACCATATATATGTGGTTTTATTTCTGGGCTTTCTATTCTGTTCCATTGGTCTGAGTGTCTATTTTTCTGCCAATACCATACAGTTTTGATTATTGTGGCCCTATAATATAGTTTAAAGTCAGGTATTGTAATGCCCCCAGCTTCATTCTTTTTCCTTAGGATTGCTTTAGCTATTTGGGGTTTTTTATAGTTCCATATAAATCTTATTTTTTGTTCCATTTCTTTAAAAAATGTCATAGGAATTTTGATGGGAATTGCATTAAATTTATATATTACTTTGGGTAATATGGCCATTTAAATTATATTTATTCTTCCTATCCAAGAACAAGGAATATTTTTCCATCTCATTGTGTCTTTTTCTATTTCTCTTAGCAATGTCTTGTAGTTTTCGTTATATAGGTCCTTTACATTCTTTGTTATGTTTATTCCTAGGTATTTTATTTTTTTTTGTTGCAATCGTGAAGGGGATTATTTTTTTGAGTTCGTTTTCTAATATTTCATTGTTGGCATATAGAAAGGCTATGGACTTTTGTATGTTGATTTTGTATCCTGCGACCTTACTGTATTGGTTTATTGTTTCTAGTAATTTTTTTGTGGAGTCCTTTGGGTTTTCGATGTATAGGATCATATCATCAGCAAAAAGTGATACCTTTACTTCTTCTTTTCCGATATGGATGCCTTTTATTTCTTTGTCTTGTCTGATTGCTCTGGCCAGAACTTCTAGCACCACGTTAAATAAGAGTGGAGAGAGTGGACAACCCTGTCTTGTTCCTGATTTAAGGTGGAAATTCCTCAGTTTTACGCCATTTAATATGATGTTGGCTGATGGTTTATCATATATGGCCTTTATCATGTTGAGATATTTTCCTTCTATACCCATTTTGTTGAGAGTCTTAAACATAAAATTGTGTTGTATTTTATCAAAAGCCTTTTCTGCGTCTATTGATAAGATCATGTGGTTTTTGTTCTTTGTTTTGTTGATATGGTGTATTACGTTAACCGTTTTACGTATGTTGAACCATCCTTGAGATTCTGGGATGAATCCCACTTGATCATGATGTATTATTTTTTTAATATATTGTTGTATTCGATTTGCTAGTATTTTGTTTAGTATTTTAACATCTGTATTCATTAGAGATATTGGTCTGTAGTTTTCTTTCTTTGTGCCATCCTTGCCTGGTTTTGGTATGAGGGTTATGTTGGCCTCATAAAATGTGTTTGGAAGTATTGCTTCTTCTTCAATTTTTTGGAAGACTTTGAGTAGAATAGGAACCAAGTCTTCTTTGAATGTTTGATAGAATTCACTAGTATAACCGTCTGGGCCTGGACTTTTATTTTTGGGGAGGTTTTTAATAGTTTTTTCTATTTCCTCCCTGCTGATTGGTCTGTTTAGGTTTTCTGCTTCTTCATGACTCAGTTTAGGAAGGTTGTATTGTTCTAGGAATTTATCCATTTCTTCTAGATTGTTGTATTTGGTGGCATATAGTTTTTCATAGTATTCTACAATAATTCTTTGTATATCTATGATGTCTGTGGTGATTTCTCCTCTTTCATTTTGGATTTTATTTATTTGAGTCCTGTGTCTTTTTTCCTTGGTGAGTCTTGCCAAGGGTTTGTCGATTTTGTTGATCTTTTCAAAGAACCAGCTCCTTGTTTTATTGATTTTTTCTATAGTTTTTCTGTTCTCTATTTCATTTATTTCTGCTCTGATTTTTATTATCTCCTTTCTTCGGCTGGTTTTGGGTTGTCTTTGTTCTTCTTTTTCTAGCTCCTTAAGGTGTGAAGTTAAGTGGTTTACTTCACCTCTCTCTTGTTTGTTCATATAGGCCTGAAGTGATATGAACTTTCCTCTTATTACTGCTTTTGCTGCATCCCAGAGATTCTGATATGTCGTATTTTCATTTTCATTTGTCTATATATATCTTTTGATCTCTGCACTTATTTCTTCTTTGACCCATTCATTTTTTAGAAGTATATTGTTTAGTTTCCATAATTTTGTGGGTTTTTCCTCCTCTTTTTTACAGTTGAATTCTAGTTTCAAGGCTTTATGATCAGAGAATATGCTTGGTACAATTTCAATTTTTCTAAATTTGCTGATATTGTCTTTGTGGCCCAACATATGGTCAATTCTTGAGAATGTTCCATGTACACTAGAGAAAAATGTATACTCTGTTGCTTTGGGATGAAGTGTCCTGTAGATGTCTATCATATCCAGGTGTTGTAGTATTTCGTTTAAGGCCACTATATCTTTATTGATTCTCTGTTTGGATGACCGATCTAGAGCCATCAGCGGTGTATTGAGGTCTCCAAGTATGATTGTATTTTTGTCAGTTTTTGTTTTAAGGTCAATAAGTAGCTGTCTTATATATTTTGGTGCTCCTTGGTTTGGTGCATATATATTAAGGATTGTTATGTCTTCTTGATTCAGTGTCCCCTTAATCATTATGAAATGACCATTTTTGTCTCTGAGTACTTTTTTTGTCTTGTAGTCAGCATTATCAGATATGAGTATTGCTACACCTGCTTTTTTTTGGGTGTTGTTTGCTTGGAGTAGCCACTCTTCTTTAAGGAGAGGGGTGACCTGATGAGAATTTTGTTTGAAAAGTATCCTTTTTGCTGCTATATTTAAAACATATTTGGAAAAACAAAAACAGGGATATCAGTTGGGAGTCAACTGTAAACCTCTGGTAAGAGATGATTTCTTTTTATCAGGGTAGTGGAGCTACCTGATAAGACTATTATTAACTACAGACTATGAATAAATTTTCATTGTAGAATCAACAAGATTTGCCATAAATTAGATAAAGGAAGTAAAAATTCATCAAAAATGACTTCATGGTTTTGGCCTGTGCAACTGGAGTAATGAAGTGACTATTAACAGACATAGAGGTGTCACCATTCTGTTGGTGTTGGGGACAGCCAGCATGTTGTTTTCAACATGTTAAACTTCATCAGTGTTTTTTTTTTAAGATTTTAAATATTTATTTTAGAGAAGAGAGAGAGAGAGAGAGAGAGAGAGAGAGAGGAGAGGAGAGGAGAGGGTGGAAGAGCAGGAAGCATCAACTTCCATAGGTGTCTTGACCAGGCAAGCCCAGGGTTTTGAACCAGCAACCTCAGCATTCCAGGTCAATGCTTTATCCACTGTGCCACCACAGGTCAGGCCAGTTTCAGATGTTTATTAGACATCTCAGGTGTTAAGTAGACAGGGTATATGTAGGTCTGAAGTTCAAAGCAGAGATCCAAGATAGAAATATAAATGTGAGAAACCTTAGAATATAGATGATATTTAAAAGTCACACATGTGACTGGATAAAATAATCTAAGGGGTACAGATAGGATAGAGAAGAGGTGTAGGAATGGTGACACTCAGAGACAGAGTGGATGAGAAGGAACTGTTAAAAATGACTGAGGACCCAGAAAGGCAGAAGGGATACTAGGAGAAGGGTTTCCTGGAAGCCAGTGATGGAAAGGTTTCCAGGTGGAGATAGCACAAACTGGCAGAGGTTGCTGAGATGAAGACTGAACACAGTGGCTTTCACAATAAGAAGGTCACTGAGAACAATGATAAAGAACAATTTCTGTGGATGTACAGCTGGAAGTCCATTCAGAGTGAGATGAAGGAGAACAGAAGTAGATAAATCATAGTCAGAGAGTGTAGACAACTTTTTCAAGTTATTTTCTTCCTCCCTTTTTCTTTCTTTTCTCTCTCTTTCTTTCTTTCTTTCTCTCTTTCTTTTTCTTTCTCTCTCTCTTTATTTCTCTTTCTTTTCTTTTCTTCTTCCCTCCCTCATACCCTCTCCCTCCCTCCCTATTCCCCTCCCTCCTTAATCTGTAATATAAATTGATGAGAGAAATAGGATGGTAACTAAAGTGGAAAGGACGATTGAGAAAGTTTTTAAAAGATGATAGGAAAAAAACAAACCCCAGCCTATCTGTGTGTTTCCACTAGAGAGGAAAACTTGATGCACTTCATCTAGGGCATAGGTAGAGAGATTTGCTTTAGATACACAAACAATTTAGCTATAGTATTTTTAAGTCATAAAACATATTATTTCATTTCCTCTAATCCAAAATCCACAATTTCTTAACTTTGCCTTCAAGGTTGAGTATGACCTGCCACACTGACCTCCAGCCAGACTGACCTCCTTTTTGTGTCTTGAGCATATCAAGATTTTTGTTGCCTCAGGACATTTTCACTTGTTTCCTCTGCTCGGTAAACTATTCTCTTGGGCTTTTATTGGCTTTCTCTGTCACATATTTTAAGTCTCAGTTACATATTCTTTTTTTCAGAGACTCCCTTCCTGATATCCTTATATAAAACATGTGCTGTGTAATTACTGCATATCATTATGCCCTGTTTAATAGCACTTATCACAATTTCTAACCATCCAGTAAATACTTGTTTACTTGCTCATGATCTTTCTCCCCAAACAAAATATAAGTTCTAGCTATATCTTCAACACCAAGAAAGTGTGAGGCTCACACAGGTGGCCAAAAAATTATGTCTGTGACATAAATAAATTGATATTAATTTAATAATAAAAACCTCAGTGTCTCAGAGTTCTCCAGACCTCTAGGGTGTTCACTACTTTTAATATGCATGCAACAATAATCTGAGCTCCCTGTTGTGTAATTGCAGGAGGTCTATTTCTTTTCCCAAGTGGTTCTGAGATTACTCTGCATGCACCTAGAAAGTCACACGTGCTTGCCACGTCTTCCTCTCCCTCACAGATAATTTCCGGCTGTCTCATCACCACCGTCTCATTCCTGAACACACTTCATTCTGAAACATGGACACAGGCCCCTAATCACAGACAGAGCAATGCTTTCATGCCTAAGATTTTACTAACTCTTGGGATGGGGATAAACATAGTGTTGGTAATGCAATCACATATTATGCACTTGAGAACTAGATTATATGTATGTTCATATATTTATATTCATTTAATGATCCCACCAATTCTATGATATAGGTATTTCTGTTATCCCCATTTTCTATTTCAGTTTCCCAAAGACATGTAACTAAGAAGTGATTAACCCAGGATTGCCTCCCAGGCAAATTTGGCTGTAGAGTTCATTCTTTTAGACAGACAGTAACCGTGACGTAGAAAAGGTTAAAGCTGGCTATCTGATAACCTTCTTCCTTTAATGCATTGGCCATTCTCTTTGAGTTCTCCCACTAGCCTAGTCTCTCAGCTGATGACTTATTTCCATATTACTGGGACTTGATTTTCTTTGGGATAAAGTTATTGTTTCTCAACTTTTTATTCACCCTTACTACTTGCCCTTCGCCAGAGAAAAATCAATATATCTTCATGGCATAAAAAATCTCTGCAAAGACTAATGCAACTCAAAATAAAAAGTCTTCTACATGATTAAATATGCATCAACAGCTTGGTCTGAAGTAGTAGATTCTCATTTCTCCCCTGCCTTACGTGCATGTCTAAAGAGTTACCAAAGAGATCCATATAAGAGCAAATGGAGGATGCTGGCATTCACCCCAGAATTTAGAAATGGCTGTGGCCTTTAAAATGGCATACTTTTATTTCCACTTTAGAGGCAAGACACTGCAAGGGTTACATGAAACAAAAATGGCATTTGCTACTCTTAGGAGCTAACAGAAAAAAGGAAACAGCATGACACGTGACTCTGAATGTTACAAAGTAGCCTCTGAGAGCTGGGAAATAACATTTTGTTCACCAGAGATACACTAGCTACAAAGCACAGGGCAGAAGTAAAAGTCAAAACTGACCCCCATAAACCTTTAAGAGAGCATTTATGTGACGAGTTTTATGGGAAAATGCTATTAAGCAATGAGGACACAGGCCCCTAACATATTTCTCTAAACATACTTCTCTAGCTGTATTTAGGGTCTGTGTCCTTACTGCTGAGTCTCATGGCTAAACATAGGATGCAGAGACCTCCTGGTATATTGGAAACCCAAGAGCAAAACTGTCTTCCCTAAACATTTTGAAGGTGGTGTATGCCTAAGTGGGTTGAAGATTAAAAAGAAAATATCCTGTCTCTATGAATATTGTACACCTCAGGACATTACATTTAAAGCAAATATAAGAACAGCAATACAAGCAGCTGCCATTAGTTAATCAATTGCTCATATAAAAGTTTACTAAGCAAGGCCAGGAGCTGAGGATCTAGCAATGAACAAAGCAGATAAAAATCCATGCCTTCAAAAAAAAAAAAAAATCCATGCCTTCCTGGAGTTTATGCTTATGAAGTACTTACTCTGTGCCAGACGTTATTGAGTTTTATAGATATTTATTATTGTTATTTTTCATAACAATGTTGAGGTGCTTTCTCTTTTGGAAAACATTGTACAATTATTCCATGAAAAGAGTGAGGCTTAGAATGACTAAGCCACTAATCAGGATTCCAGGCACCAATAATAAGGGAGTTGAGTTGTGGACCCAGGACTGCCTCATTCCAAAGTCTAGAGGTCTGATGCTTGTAAATACTGATTGTGTTACCTACGTCCTATTAAAGCCATTTGTGTCCTGTGAAGTCTGTGGCCCTCTCCCACTAAACACAGGCTGCCAGTTTGGCTTCGTTTCCTCTGCTCTATCCATAGGTATTTCCACTGCATAATAGATTTAGTCTAAAAGTATATTTGTTGATCCCACTCAAGCATATACATAAACATAGTAGCACCATTAGTGCTTATTATATTCTCATAAGAGCATTTATAAAACTCCAATTTGTAGGAACCTCACTAATATATCATTATCAGATCCATTCAGTTGTCTAATAAAAGATGTATTCCAATACTCAACTGGCCAGAGGTGTGTTCTAGTCAAGACCTGCCGCAGGGAGTGTGAAATTTCAAGCACAAACACGTTTCATAGCTTTATCTGAGTTTTAAAGAAACGGAGCATAAACAGGACATTCGCTGTAGAAAAACTGGCTAGGCTGGAAGTTACACTTCCTCTATGTGTCCAAATTAGAGTTGATCTAAAGAACTTGTGTGTATTTGAGATACAGACGCAAAGCCGGGTCCATTATTTTCTGCTTTTGCCGACTCTATATGGTGACAGACATACACAGAGGTGCTTGCTCCGGTCAGGTAATTCCTCCAGAGTCTGGGCCATGTTGACCAACAGTGACCTCAGGTTCGTCCCAGACACTTGTCCGTGGACTCAATGATTCAGTAGCTACTCAAAGGCTTATCAGAAACTAGCCTTTCATGGTTCTACATCTATGACTGGTATGACATCACTTCTCTAATCAACTGGTTGATGACTCAATCTTGGATCCAACTCCTTCTCTAGACCTGTGTTTTCCAACAATGTGTCAGGTCTACCTCCCAGGATAACTCACTTATTCCAGAACACTCAAACGGACACTTCTCCACTGATAGAACCTAGCTGGCTTCAACAAAAGGTGAATCTTATTTCCAGATAATTGTCTCTATTTCAAAGAGATATCTGCATTCTCCATGTTTACTGAAGCATTATTTACAATAGCTAAAACATGTGTCTATCAATAAATGAATGTATAAAGGAATTCTGAGATATCTATAGACATAGATGTAGATATAGATGATACAGATATAGATAGATATAGATATCTCAGAATGGAGTACTATTCAGCAGTAAATAATGAAGGAATTACTGCCATTTGTGACAACATCAGTGCCCTTGAGGGCATTATGCTAAGTGAAATGAGTCAGACAGAAAAAGATAAATACCATATGGTCCCACTTATATTTCGAATCTAAAAAAGCTAAATTCATAGAAACAGAAAGTTGAACGGTAGTTGCTAGGGGATGGATGGTAGGGAGAATGGGAAGTCTGGTCAAGGGGTATGCACTTCTAGTGTTAAGATGAATAAGTTCTGGGGATACAATATACAGCATAATGACTGTAGTTAATAATATTGTACTATATAGTTGAAAGTTGCTAAGAGACTAGACCTTAAATGTTGTCAAAACACACACACACACACACACACACACACACACACACACACACACACGGTAATTATGAAAAAAAGTCCTATTGGGAAAGTTAATATATCATACATGACTTGGTATTTTAGTGCCTCATACCATTGATTTTAACAAGCAGTGGCCTGAAAATGACAATGTGAGGAATGACAAGTCTGCCCCAAATCCTTAAATTTGATTTTGTATGTAACACAAAAGATAAAAAATTATTAACAAATCTTTACTCCTTTTTTTTACTTAAATTATTGCTGTTGAACATAAAACATTATTTCTTTATAATTAAATCAACCATGAATTGTTTATGTAACTGTCTGAGGCTAATAAGTCAAGATATATTGTGGTTCCTAGTAAACTGAGAAAAAAATCATTTATTAGTTATGATTTTAAAAGGGTAAAAACACTGTTGGAGGTCATTCTGAAATATACATTTTGACTCACAGAACTACATAATTTATATCAATAATTTCTAATGGTACTATTTTTATTTAATGTGTATATTAGCTTTTATGAGCATGTTGGGAAATATTATAAATTGCATTTCCCATAAAATAAAGCTGTATTTTATAGTACTTTGCTTCATGCCTTTTAAGTCCATTACCAGATAGGTAGCTGATCCATTTATCTATCTAACATCTATCTATGTATCTATCTATGTATCTATGTATCTATGTATCTATCTATCATCTATCATCTATCATCTATCATCTTTTCTTCTTTCCCAAGTGTGTGTGGGGGGAGATAGAGAGACAGACTCTAACATGCACTTCGATCAGGATCCACCCAGCAAGCCCTGTCTGGGGCCATTGCTCTGCCCATCTGAGGCCTTGCTCATAACCAAGCTGGTTTTAGTGTCTGAGGTAGAGGTTTGAAGGAGCTGTCCTCAGTGCCCAGGGCCAATGTTCTCAAATCAACTGAGCCATAGCTATGGGAGGAGAAGAGAGAGAGAGAGAGAGAGAGAGAGTAATAGAGAGGGGGGGTAGGGATAGGGGGAAGAGTGGAGAACCAGATGTTCGCTTCTCCTGTGTGCCCCTACTGGGAATCAAACCTAGGACATTCACATATCAGTAGACGCTCTACCATTGAGCCAACCAGCCAGGGCCTTGTTTATTTTTTAAAATAAACTTTCCATTATCAAACAGTTTGGACTTATGTAAAAGTTGAGAATAGAGAGAATTCTTATATAAGTCAGGCCATTTCCTCCCATTATCAACATCTCATATGATGCATTTATTAGAATTAATTAACCAATATAGACATGTTAAATAAAACCCATAATTTATTCAGAATTCCTAACTTTTAACCTGATATCACTTTTCTGTTCTTGGGTTTTATCCAAAACAACACAATACATTTTGTGGTCATGTTACCTGAGGCTCCTCTTGGCTGTGACAGGCTCTAAGACTTTCTTTGATTTTGATGACAGTTTTGGGGAGGTACTGGTCAACAAAATTGGGGAACAAAATTTTTGTTGCATCCACAAAAACACATGTTCTTACCTAATTCGAGTGAGCTGATCTCAAATCTGACATTAGTTTTTCTCTGTAAGCTACAGTTTTTTTTCAATTCAAGATTTTAGGTTTTCATCTTATTGTAAAATTTTCAGCATTTAGATTAACATAATGAAATAGAATGTCTTCTTGGGCATCATCTTTGTGAAAATATAATAATTTATATAATGCAGTAAATAAACTAATGTACTAAAATATATAATTGCATCAGAATTTGTCTACAATTTGAAGTAGAGCATATTAAAACACTTATTTTAATCATAAAATTTGTGCAAAACTTATTTAAATTCTATTCAGGCAAAAATTTGCGTTTATAGCTCTTGCGTTTGTGTTCTTGTTGAGGACAATTTCGTTTGATGCTCCAGCAGTAGTCTGCTCATCACTAACAGCTCCAAGATTTTTGGGAAACTTATCAAGATGACTGTTCAGGAAGTGAATCTTAACGCTCATGTTACATCCAATGTCACGGAAAGCCAACAGCAACCGTTGAACCAGAAGTTCATAGTTTTCTGCTTTTTTGTTGCCAAGAAAGTTCTTTGTAACTGCCAAAAAAGACTGCTGTGCTACTTTCTCCTCCTTATTCATCTTTCTGAAAAATTCTTTGTCATGTATAAGGGTTCAAATTTGAGGTCCATCGAATACACCTGCTTTTATCTTCTCAAAAGACAAGGCAGAAGACTACCGGCGGCGATGACTATGGGAGGCAGAGGAGAACAGAAGCTCCATCTCCACACATGCTGCAGATGGCTTTTCCAGTCTACCTGAATCATTACCAGCTAGAAGCAGCGGTCATTGGGACTTGGACGTGAGCTGCAAAGTATAGAATTGTGACAATTCCAGTGCCATGCGGACTTTTCCTGGATGTGGACTTTTCCTGGACTCCTGCTCCTTGTGACAGCTCCTAACAGACTGAACTGGGGTTGGGTTGCATTTTTCAGGGATTTGGAATGGTTTTGGTGCCAACTGGACTTGGTGAACATGTTAAGGACACTACTCTTTTATGGATTCTTGTATATTGGCCAAGAGTTTGCTTAAAGGCCTTAATCATAGAAGAATGGATAAAGAAGATGTGGCACATATACACTATGGTATACTACTCAGCCATAAGAAATGATGACATTGGATCATTTACAACAAAATGGTGGGATCTTGATAAAACTATATGGAGTGAAATAAGTAAATCAGAAAAAAACAAGAACTGCATGATTCCATACATTGGTGGGACATAAAAATGAGAATAAGAGACATGGACAAGAGTGTGGTGGTTGGGGGGGGGGAGGGAATGAAGGAGAGGGGGAGGGGCACATAGAAAACTAGATAGAAGGTGACAGAGAACAATCTGACTTTGGGTGATGGGTATGCAACATAATTGAATGACAAGATAACCTGGACATGTTTTCTTTGAATATTTGTACCCTGATTTATTGATGTCACCCCATTAAAATTAATAAATATTTATTTATATAAAAAAAGACAAGGCAGGAAAAGCAGAAATAATATGTAGAAAGCATTCACTTTCTCTATTCAAAGCCTGAACAAACTGCTTCATTAAGCCAAGTTTGATGTGAAGTGGGGGGAAAATGACCCTGTCTCGATTAACTACAGGTTCGTTCACAACATTTTGCATCCCTACTTCTAGAGCTTCACATTTCGGCCACTCCTTCTGTGTCCAGTGTTTCTCCTGAGCTCAGCTGTCCCACAAACACAGAAAGCAAGGATTCTTCGTGAAACCTCTCTGTTGTCCTAGCGGGAAATTTACCATTTTACGATCCATACAAATGATCCACTTATGCTCCTCATACTTCAGAAAGTCGAGGACAATTTTTATGTCATTGTAATTTTCTCACAGATGAGTTGAATAACCAATTGGAACAGCTGCATAAACATTACCGTTGTGTAGGAGAACCCATTTCAGACTCCATTTAGAGCTGTCAAGAACTAGCTGCCATTCTGTTGGACTGTAAGTGGTAACACCTAGCTGGCTGAGAAGACTACTGATATCATGACAGTAAACAAAGTGTTTGTCTTCAGAAAAAAGTCCACAAAAATTTGTTCATGCTTTCTGAAATGGGATACTTTAGCTGACCGGTGAAATATATTCTTTTCTTGAAGCCTGGAGGCTAATAACTCAGCTGCTTCCTTTGATAGGCCTAAATCTCTTACTAAGTCATTCAATTCAGGTTGGCTAAACTGCTGAGGGGTTAATGACTGCTTGGCATCAGAAGAAGACCCTTCAGATTCTATAACCATTTCCTCATGCATCTTATCAAAATACACTTGATCACCATGTTCACTTTCTTCATCCTTAGAAGAAATAAAACCATTGAAAACTGGAACCGGGAGTGTCTCAGAGTGTGGGATAGGTCGTATTGCTGAAGGAATATTAGGATATGCAATCATATGCTGTTTTTTCTTGCTGATGCCCTTTGTATGGATCAGACAGAAATAACAGTCACTGCTGTGGTCCTTAGGTTTATGCCAAACCATGGGAATACCAAAAGGCATTCCTTTGCATTTTCCTTTTGTCCAGTCACAAAGCATTTCCTCATAATTATGACACACAAAATGAGGAGCCCAATTCTTGTCTTGATCTCCAGGGGGAACTTGAAAATAGGCAATATATGCACGTGTCACAAATGATAAAATATTGCACCTTTGACGTTGAAGGGTGTAACAGCCACATATATAACAGACGGTATCAGAATTATTCTTATATTTACACCTACTCGAATAAGCCATGATTCAATCTTAAAACAAAATAAGAGGGTGTTTTATCAGATAATTCTTTACATTTAAAAACAACTACAATTATGTAAAAGTGATGTTTGTAAAACATTAATTACCTTGTGGTTATGTTCAATCCAAGAGTCGTTGCCCTTTAACTCCAATTTAAAAACCAATGCATGCCATTAACTGTAACAAAAGAAATTAAAATTGCATAAAAACTAGAGCATGCACCAAAAAATGGATTTCAGATTTGAAATCAGTGATGCAGATATATATATAGAATAAGTCCTAAAACCTCATGCAACAGAAAATGAAAAAAAAAATTGTTCCCCAGTGTATTTTGTAGAATGTTCCATAACTAGGTATGTTTGTCATGATGAGACTGGGCTTCGGGGTTTTCATGAAGAAAGCCACAGAGGTAAGTTGCTCTTTCAGCATATCTAATTAGGGGTACATACTATCAACACTAGCCATCACTGTCAATGCTAACCCTGACCTGGCTGAGATGGTGTTTTTCTGGTCTCTTCACTGTAAAGTTACTTGTTCTTTCCTCTTTCCACATTCTATTATTTGAAAGGAAGTTGTTATATTAGTTTCCTGAGGCTGCCGTAACTGGCTATTTTAAACATAAAAAAAATTTGCCTCAGCGTTCGGAAGTCAAGAAAGTCAGAGATGAAGATGTTGGTAGGGTGGGCTTCGCCTGAGGGTGAGGAGGAGGGGGAATCCGCTCCATGCCTCTCTCTCGGCTTCTGGTGGGTTGCCGACATCTTTGGAGTTTTTTGGTTTATACATGCATCGCCCAGATCTCTGCCTTCATGGATGCCTGGTATTCCTTTCTGTGTCCAAATTTCTGATTTATAAGGACACCAGTCTCACTGGATTAGAGGCCACGCTACTCCAGGATGGCTTTATCTTAACTGATTACATCTGCAATGATGCTACTCCTTAATAAAGTCAAATCCAGAGGTACTGGGAGCTAGGACTGCACATATGAAGTTTGGAGGGGGCACAATTCAATCTTTAATGGCTGCTATGCTAACCCTGACCTGGCTGAGATAGTGTTTTTCTGGTCTTTTCACTGTAAAGTTACTTGTTCTTTCCTCTTTCCACATTCTATTATTTGAAAGGAAGTTGTCATATTAGTTCCCCACTTAAAGAATGGGGAACTATTGTCTACCTGATTTATTGATATTGATATGATATGATATGAACTCACTGGTACTTTATGCTTTGGGTTAAAATTCAATGCTACTTTATTTTGTTGTTTAGCTTTGGTCATTTAGAGCTCTTTCATTTGGCTCCTATGTCCCTTTAAAATATTCTCGTCAACATAGTTTTTATTTTTAAAAAACAGTATTTTAGCACTTCCTTACTTTCTGACATTACACAATGCTCCAGTCTTACCTTGAATAATTCCTGCCCAGTATTAATATCAACCCTTTCTTCAAGGGTCCAAGGAGCCTTGGCACTATTCTCTAGAGAATGGCATTAGCAACTAAGATCAGGGCACTATTTCTAGGCTCTTTCAGCTGACAAAGTGAGGAAATATATGTGTACATACCATCCTGTGTATATACATATATCTGCATGTATTTCCATGTGTCAACGTTTGAATCTATCTTAAGCTAACCCAGTTCACGTTAATGTCTCCAACCTAATCCCCTTGCTTATCTGTAACCTCCCACTGCACAGCGGGAAACCTGGCCCCTGCCACTCACTGTGTATTCACCTTAACTGTTCAATTCGAGTACAAATTTATAGCTGGTTTTCATTAATTTTTTTAAAAAGTTATTTTATTTTACTTATTGATTTTTGGAGGAAGGAGAGAAAGAGGGAGAATGAGAAAGAGGGGGGAGAAGCAGGAAGCATCTACTTGTAGTAGTTGCTTCCTATATGTGCCTTGATCAGGCAAGCCCAGGGATTTGAACCAGTGACCTCAGAGTTCCAGGTCAATGCTGTATCCACTGTACCACCACAAGTCAGGCTCACTGACTTTTTATTTATTTATTTTTTTATTCATTTTAGAGAGGAGAGGGAGAAACAGAGAGAGAGAGAGTGAGAGAGGAGAGACAGAGAGAGAGAAGGGGGGCAGGAGCTGGAAGCATCAACTCCCATATGTGCCTTGACCAGGCAAGCCCAGGGTTTCAAACTGGCGACCTCAGCATTTTCAGGTCGACGCTTTATCCACTGCACCACCACAGGTCAGGCTCACTGGCTTTTAATCTATAGAATTATTAAAGTATAAATATTTAGAAACAAATCATAACTATTTAAATATTCAAATATTGCACAAAGTAATGATTTACATTTCCTAAAAATAAGCTGTAGACTAAATTGATAAAATATAATATCTTTTCTGGATCATTGTTAATAAGAACAGTACTATTACTAAAGTATAATTTATTGTTTCTTCTAAAAATTATTTAGATTGTATATATTCAGTTGTAGAGAGAGAGGAGAGAAAGAGAGAGAAAGAGAAGGGGGGAGGAGCAGGAAGCATCAACTCACATATGTTCCTTGACCAGGCAAACCCAGGGTTTCGAACCTGTGACCTCAGCGTTCCAGGTTGGTGCTTTATTCACTGTGCGACCACAGGTCAGGCAGAACTGACTTTCTGTTTAATGAAATATGTTAAGATATGCATTAGTTATTAGACCAATTAGAATAATTGATACAGACATCAACTTTATGTTTCCTTAGAGTAGTAAATTATATATGAAGTTTATATAATCCCCCCATATATATGTATATATATTCTCTCTCTCTACATGTATGTATTCATAACCTCTATGTAAATACATACTGATACTCAAAACATCCAAAAATTTCATTATGGACATTTCAGAAATAGTGAAAGATTTATTGAGTTAAGGTGACCTAAAATAGAAATTAGATATAAAGGTAAAAGCTGAAAGATATTTTTAATATAGTAAATGTCTCTGATTAGAGAAAGGGAAGGGAGATCCTGGTCTCAGAGGTTTATATTGGTGAAGTTACAACCATCTCAAACATATCAAAATGTAAAGTTTTCTGTGTTCATCATGTGCTATTGTATTTTGTCTGCCCTTTATATAATAAATTTGTATAGACTGACCTGTGGGGGAGCAGTAGACAGAGCGTTGACCTGGAATGCTGAGGTCACCAGTTCAAAACCTCGGGCTTGCCCAGACAAGGCACATAGGAGAATCAACTATTATGAGTTGATGCTTCCTGCTCCTCCTCCAGCCCTTTCTCTCTCTTTCTCTCTCACTGCTCTGTCTAAAATCAATCAATAAAATATATTTTTTTAAAAAGGCAAATGCTTATTTCTCATTTAAAAAAAGAAAAAAAAAAGGCCCTGGCTGAATAGCTTGGTTGGTTAGAGCATTGTCCCAAAGCACAGAGGTTGCTGGTTCGATTCCCAGTCAGGGCACATACAGGAACAGATGGATGTTCCCGTCTCTCTCTCCCTTCCTCTTTCTCTAAAATCAATAAAAATAAACATAAAAACAAAAAATATATAATAAATATGGTATAGCATCTATCAATAGTGTTTTTCTTTCTCTTTTCCTTTCAGTTATAAATTTAGTTATAATTACAAAATCCTGCTTGCTTCAAGGCAAAGAAAAACATTGAGTAAGTATGGGGAAAGCACCGGAAATTGCGTTATAAACAAGTGCAGTAATATACAAAATGCATAAATTCTCCACACTGGTTGTCTACAGATTTGGATTGAAATTTATCATCAGTCAGTGTTTCTGAGACACCTTTTTGGCACTGCTTTGGAGTCTCTGAGCCTCAGCTGTCTCTCGTCCCGGCTGCCACTGAGGGGCCTGCTCAGCGTGGACTTGGCCTGACCTCACGCAGGTACACCATGACAGCTCTGGACCTGAGCCCGCACCCCCACCTCCCACCCTGCGGCTCCTCTTGCTGTTGATCTGGGACCATTACTGTAAAATCTCATCACTGTCATTGTTAAAGGAACAAGGTAGTCTTTCCCTTTTCAAACTTTCATCCCTGATGCCATTTTCCCTGCTACTGCTCTTTTCTTAGGAAACTCTTATGCTTCTGTCTATTTATTGTGTAATGGGGTGTTGGGCAGATAAAATGTATTATGCTCACTTTGTTAAAGATTACGCTGCCCACGAGGAGGCCGTCGCCCAGGTGATATTAATGTGTGTTGAGAATCCTTGTAGCCTGGGGCTTGGTTTTGGGATTAAGCCTTTCCCACCCTTTTTTGATGTGGGGTGGTACAATCCAATCATGCCTCAGAGAAGTGATTGTATTAGAGACTTCCCTATTTTGTATATTGGATTAAGAGTTTGGATTTCTACACTATAAAATGGGGACAGAGCGGGAGCTTGCTCTCTTGGTTCCTGGGATGATAGCATGAGAGAGCAGAGGGAGCAGAGCAGAGAGCAGCGGAAAGAGGCCATGTGGCCAGGAGAAGCAGCCAAGATGGCGGAGTGCTGAGTGAGATGCCAGTTTGTGCAGAGCTTGTATCTGGGATAAGGAAGGAGATGGAAAACTGAGGAGAATAAGGCTGGTGAGCTAGAAACCTTTGATTCTAGGAAACTCGGATAAGTCAGTAGCTTTGTGAGCACTGAATGTGAGTGGGTTTTGGAGCCCAGTGTGTGTTTTTACTTGCCCGCTGGGTGCAAGCTAGAATTAAAGACTATGGCCCACCAGTTTGTGGCTCCGTTGTTTCTTTACCGACTGTCCGAATCCAATGCGAACCTGCATGGGCTGGGCTGCTTTGATAGTGGCAGCCGTGCCTACTGGCTTTACATGGGGCAAGCACCAGACACCGGACGGGGTCCTATCACATGTGAGCCTCTGGGTCTTCCAGTGAGAGAATATGGTAATTCATGACAACATCAACAGAGTTGGTGTTAACATTGTTTAAAGCTTCTTCATCCTAAGAGTTGGAGATGAGTCCTGGCCAAGTAACTCAGTTGGTTAGAGTATCATCCCAATGCACCAAGGTTGTGTGTTTGACCCTTCAGTCAGGGCACATACAAGAATCAACCAATGAATGCATAAATAAGTGGAACAACAAATCAATGTTGCTTTCTCTCTCTCTTCCCCTTCTGTTCTCTCTCTCTAAAGTCAATTAATTGAAATAATTTTTTTTTAAAAAGCTGTGAAGAACAACATCTACATTGGGAGAAAACTTGGTTATCCTTTGATGGTCAAGGGACAAGAGATTGAATTTTTTTGTTTAGGCTCACCGAGATCTCCTAGGGGGAAAAATCCGCAGATTGCGTGTAAATGAGAACCCAAGCTCAGTGCTATGTGGGCCGGTGTCCTTGAGGGAAGGGCCTTTATGGAGGCCTCCACTTCTGATCCGGTCACATAGAACCCCTTGGCTTTGTCTCATTTGTAACTGACTGACTGCTTTTAGAAAGCTTATTTCCAGCTCGGCTTTCTTGGCAACAGCCTGATGCAGCAGGAGAGACTGTTAGTGTGCACTGGAGAACAAAATAACAAAAGGAGTTCATTAAGACTTCCTCCAAAAGCATCCCCAGAGAAAGTCAGGCTGTGAAACAATGATGCTTCTTCCTCTCCAGTAGGGGACTTTATAAGCTGGATTCCTGGGAAATTCAATTAAAATGTGCATCTCTCCTGTTTCCTGAAAAATTTAATTTGCATCTTGACTTGCTACTGCTGTGACTGAGATTTTCAAACCAAGTATTAAAAATGACCTTGTCAGCTCCAACAGTTTTATGCTGGGAGCTAAACATTTCATAAATCCTCTTTCATTTTGAAGTCTATTGAGATACATTTCTAAGTGTAGTGTCCTAAACTGTTATTAGGTAAATCTGACAATGAATTTTTAAATTAATCTTTCTCCACTCATGTACTAATCCATTTTATTTCCTGTCTGTATTTTTTTATCTTCATACCGCGTTCACGATTTCAGAATCAAACACAAGCCGTTGTATTGTTTGAATAATCTCAGGAGTGTTGTTGTCTGATACCTCATGAACTTGCTTTTCTCCTTTATATTTCTGAACTATTTTAGATTTAACAATCAATGAAAAAAAATCAAAATTCATTAAACATGCATTTAAATGGAGAAATTATTATTCCTTAACAAAATGTTCAAATTTGAAATTAAAAATGTTGTTTTTGGTAAAAAATGTGCATACCAATTGGCTATAATTTGTGATGTCCTCTGTTAAAATTGGAATTATTTTTACTTGAGAATAGGAGGATAAAAACCTCACATGAAATGCCCGGATGTGATTGCGGGGAGCTGATCTTCGGCATGACTAGATACTGGGGCTCCCGTTTCTCTGTCATCTCTTCTGTTTCAGTGGTTTACAAGACGACCGTCAGAAGCCCTTCAGCCACCTTTCAAGTTTACCAGCATCAGTGGAAAGATAGTCTTCCTAACTAATTCTTGAAGAAAAACGCACAAGAAGGCATATTTGTCTGGCTTGGGTCACATGATCATTACTGACCTAATTACAGGGATCAGGGCTGGTTTGGCTAAACCTCAGTCAAGGGGAATATTCCTATAGCTCCATAAAAAAAAAGCCCATGAAATAACTTTTCCCAGGAAAGAGGAGTTTGGTCACCAGAGAGAGGAATGGGGAAGCAATACTGAAAAGACAAAAATAATGGTACTCACTACCTTCTATTAACTCTTCCGTTCCAGACTCTCTCCTCACACCTGACCTTAGATTATGTTCTCCTAGATTACAGAATTTGTATGTTGTCTTGTAATTATTTTTATATGCCTTTCTTTCATCAAACTCAGAACATCCTAAGATAGGATGCCAATATTATTATTAGGTTTTGAAATGTTGCATTATTTCGTTTTTGGAGTCTAATCTAATATTTGGCACTTTTGCAATTCTTTGATCTTCTTCTTCTGCTGCCCTCAGAAGTCCTTTCTTTTTATATCATCTTCTAATTTTTCTTTTCATTTTATCCAGTTCTCAAATCAGTTTTCCGGGAAGCCAAATGAAAGGAAAAGCCTAAATTTGATAATATATTTTATTAACAACAGTCACTTTCATGTTTGAGAGAGAATGAGCTCTTAGGTCTATCAGAAAAGAAGCAAAAAACATAACAAATTTAATTGTCTTATTCAGGAAACTCACGAAATACACTCAAATCCCCTGATTCCACATTCCCTCAGCTGCATGGGAGCACTGTAATTGTGCAGAAGCATCATTTCTTTAATCTGACCTTTTCTCACTTCTTCCCATTTGATTCAATCTGGCCGCATTCAGCAGCCTGACTCCCTCTGCCTTGCAGGTCTACTCCCTTAATCATTAAGCCCTAGGACAATGAGGCAGAGTTTCAAGCAAACTAGAGATAACATCTAGGCTTCAGTTGTGTTTTAGCTCTGAGCACAGAAAAGTAGAATGACCCCACCGCTGCCAGTCTTGTGAAACGGGACAGAGTGATTCTTTGTGGACATCAGGACCAGACGCAATGATCAGTCACCCCCTACACTAGCACCAGCCAAACAACAGAGAACGGGACCCTAACCATGACCCTAACCCCTTAGTCCCTCTATCATCCACCTCCCTGAAGCCACCTGGGAGCCATGTTTTTGAACACGGGCTCACCTGTGACTCTGGGCATGGCATCATTTCCTTAATAAACCTTTACTTTCTTGGCTGCGAACCCCTGTTTGTGTTTGATTGGGCTTTGATGTGTGTAGGCAAACAAACCCCTTGAGTTTGGTAACAGTCCCTTGGCTTCTTGTTGACCTTACTCTAATCTCCAGTGCCTTTGGGATTACTAACTGCCATTCTTACTTACAATGAAACTAATTCTGATTGTGCAGTGTTATAATGTATCTCTTGTTCTGGACTTTTGGCATATTTTCTATTGTATTGACTGTTTATGAGTCACATGTACCATTATTTAACTTATTACAGGTCCAAAGTTGGTCTCATACCAATTAAACCCAACCTACCAGGTCTTGCCTAACGTCTTCCAGCTCTCGGCTGGCCTTGGGGCTGTTGCAAGGATGAGCTTGCTGCAGATCAGGTGTCAGATGAGCTGATTCATCCCAGATCACCAGAAGGGGAAAAAAGTGCAGTAGCTTCCTTGTGCAGACCAAACCCTTTTCCTGGTTTGGCTCCTCTGCCTTCAGTTGTTTCTTTTTGTTGTCTGTATTTCTGGTGTCACATCAATGACACCGTTGCCAAGACTAATGTCGTGAAGCTCTTCTTCATGTTTTCTTCCAGGAGTTTGAAAGTTTCAGGTCTTACGTGTAAGTCTTCAGACCCCTTTGAGGTTGGCTTGTTCGTTTTTTGTATGAGGTACCATGCAGGCCCAATTTGTCTGACAGTGGGGACTCTAGTTTTCCCAGCACCATTTCTTGAAGAGACTCTCTGTCCTTTTTTTAATGTATCTTCTTGACACTGTTGTCAAAGATCAGTTGTGGCTTGTTCTTTCTCGGGATTAATTTAATTATTCCTGGTCCTTTGTGGTTCCATATGAAATTTCAATTTTTTTTTATTTTTGTGAAAAATGTCACTGGGATTTTGATTGGAGCTACTTGAAATCTATACATTGCTTTGGGTAGTATGGATGTTTTAATCTTAAATCTTACAATCCATTAGCATGGGATTTATTTCCATTTGTTTGTGTCGTAACTCTGACCAGACTTAGGCTGTTTTGAACCATCATTTTTGAATGAAATTTAAACAAGCTCAGTGATAGAGACCTTATTTCTTTAATTTATTGCTGTGTTCCCCAGGACATACAGCATTGCTTGGCCCATACTAGGCGCTCAATAAATGTTTTTTAAACAAGTGAGATATGTATCAAATAATAAAATGGCTGAGCATTAAGGAACACATTGATGAGCCAGTGGTGCCCTCTGGTGACCAAATGTCATCACTGTAGCCTTTTTCTTAAACCATGTGATGGGCCTTTGACCTTCTCTAGTAGTTCATAGTATAATGCAGTTGGGAGTTGCTCCAAGGAGGTGCCTTAAAAAAACACTAGTGCAATAGGAGTAGTGTAAGAGTAATATCTATTTTTAAAAAATTATTGATTTTAGCGAGAGAAGGTGAGAGAGACAGAAACATTGTTCTGTTCCTAATGTGCTCTGACTGGGGATCGAACCAGCAACCTCTGCACTTTGGGATGATGCTCTCAACCAAGCTATCTGGCCAGGATTAAGAGTAATAGCTTATAGATAGATACATCACTTTACAGTTGTCCAAAGTTTGAGGGCACATAGAGATAGTTTTCCATTAAAACAGAACCCATACACACACACACACACACACACACACATATGGTGTGTGTGAATGATTTTGGTATATTCAAGAAAGAGTAAAAAAGCTAGTGCAGCTAAGAGCAGAGTAAGTGATAAAGAAAGAAGTTGTAGATAGCTTTAGGAAGCTTGAGCTTTATTTATTTCTAATCAAAACCAGTGCTTAGCCTGACTGGTGGTAGCACAGTGGATAAAGTGTCTACCTGGGATGCTGAAGTCCCAGATTTGAAACCCCAAGTTTCCCAGGGTGACCACAGGGTCACCAGCTTAAGTCTGAGATAATAGACATGATCCCAAAGGTTGCTGGCTTGAGCCCAAGGTCACTGGCTTGAGCAAAGGGGTCACTGTCTTTGGCTTGAGCCCCTGGGGCAAGGCATGTATGAGAAGCAATTAATGAACAACTGAAGTGATGTATCTCTCTCTTCCCTCTATTGTTCCCATCCTGTCTCTCTCTCTCTCTTAGAACAAACAAACAAACAAACAAACAGAGGTTATTTACTAGTGCAAGAGATGTTACAAAAATATCTTCATTAATTAAGTGAGGAATGCCCAAGACTTGTGAATTGGTTAGAAATCCTATATACACACTGGCCTTCACATGAATAGCAAAGATCATCAGGCTGTTAGGTTCGGATGGTATTTAAATTTTTATTCCCAAAGAATCTAGTATTCAGTCACTGATTTGAGAGAATACAGTTGTCCATTGCTTACAAGTAGATGAGAAGATTGCTGTTTCTAGTTCATCATCACGTTTTCTTTTAGAGAAACTTCATGCCAAGCGTAGCCAATGCTTCTGAAAGGACAGAGAGCCGAGATTCTATTGAGCTTAAGGGAACAGGTAAGATGATTGCCTTAGTTTCTGTTTGCTAATAAACACTTGTATGTGTACAGAATTTATTCTAGTAATTGCTTTTGATACCTGACAGGCCTCTGGAAGAAAACTCTTAGCATTCAGCTACCTATAAAGATTTATGCAATGATATAAAAATAAAGCCAGCAATTATGAAGAGCCATAGGGGCTTAGATCAATTCCCAAATTATATTTATTTCACTGATTTTCTTGGATATCCCTTTTAAATTGATGAGTTTGACTCCACCTTCTGCCTTGTGTACACCACAGTGAAACTGTGTAGGAACATCATAAGACATGATTGTGTGATGGACAGAGCTCTGCTATGAAAATCAAAATACAAGAGTTCTAGTCTCAAATCTACCATTACTTGGTTGTTTACATTAATAGGTTAATTTATCTTTCTGGACCTCTCTTTATATTGATCTTGAACGTCTAGCCTCCAAAACTTGTAAAAGTAAATTTATGCTGTTTAGGCCACCCAGTCTGTGGTATTGTTATGCCTGCCCTAGCAGACTAACACAGAGACATTACACAAGATGTATCATCTGGGAGATCAAGTCATTCTAATAGAAAAATCTGCATAATTCAGAGTCAGAAATGTAGCTAAATACTGTAAGAAATTGCTTTAGGGATTTTATTTTGCAAAGGTTCAAAATTCTCCTTTTTAAAAATAGAGGCAATTGTACCTAATTTATTGGATTATTTTGAGGATTAAATCATTAAACAAGATGATAATTGAAGGAAGTGACTTGTAAACTGTAATCATATAAATATCCTGGTCCACCCAACCCATCCTGGGAATCTTCTGTTTCAGAGAGACAAAAGCTCTATCTCCTTACAGACATGAGCTCAGATCTCATCAGACCGTTCTTGGGCAGGAAGCCCCACCCAAGTCTTTCAGACTGAGAGTACAAAGGCTCTAAATGCACATAAACAATTGCCTTCCACAACTTTTTTGAAGTCAAGTTTATGAAAACTTTCCTTTCAACCAATGATTCTAAGGAGGCAACTCTATATAAGACAGCTTTTCCATTCAGTTTTTTCCCAACTTTATGAAAAATAGTTGACACATGTAACTGTATATATTTAAAGTCTATAGTGTGATGATTGTATATATATATACATACATTGTGTGTGTGTGTGTGTGTGTGTGTATATATATATATATATAGGAACGGTTACCAAGTTCAAAGTAATTAAATTTATTACCTCACACAGTTTACCTTTTTTTTGTGGTGAGAACATTTAAGATCTACTCTCAGCAACTTTCAAGTATATGACAGTATTATTAAATGTAGTCAGCTTCCTGTACATTACGTACTCAGTTTTTGATGGAGATGATGAAGAGAAAAGCACAGGAATCACCTAAAGTATTAGTTTAGGAAAAATCTTTACTTATTTAATAACTCATGAATAATAAATTAGTAGGTCCTCTGTGTTAATTCCTATGCAATATCCTCTATTTTTTTTTGTTTTTTTTGTTTTTTTTTGTGGCAGAGACAGAGTCAGAGAGAGGGACAGATAGGGACAGACAGACAGGAAGGGAGAGAGATGCGAAACATCAATTCTTCATTGCGGTTCCTTAGTTGTTCATTGATTGCTTTCTCATATGTGCCTTGACTGTAGGACTACAGCAGACCGAGTGACCCCTTGCTCAAGCCAGCAACCTTGGTCTTAAGTTGGTGAGCCTTGCTCAAACCAGATGAGCCCACACTCAAGCTGGAGACCTCAGCATCTCGAACCTGGGTCCTCCACATCCCAGTTCAATGCTCTATCCACTGTGCCATCACCTGGTCAGGCAACATCTTCTTTCTATTTTTAAATTATGTATTCTTTGAAATATTATTCAGTCCTCATTATACTTTTAACAGATTTTTGTCCAGTGTGGTTTAATTAGGAATCTGTTTTTATTACTAAAAAGTTGAGATAAATATGTGTTCAGAACACAAATGACTTTCTCCAGGGTCTTTGCTGAATAGAGGTCACCCTGTTTTGCACCAAAGATTCTAAAATTGTTGGTTGACTGGTTAGTCATTTCTTTTCTAATGAAAAGAGACAGTGTAGAGATTTCCTGGAAAATGAGTTGATGGGAACAGGGATAGTGGTTTAAAAGCTTTCTGTTTAACAATTTAGAACATGACAGAGACCAAACAAGATTGCAGAACAAAATGAATTGATATGAAATATGTTTAAAAAGGCCTCACAGTATGCCTTTAACATAATTGACTACACCCTGGAAATAGCCCATGCTAACACAGAAACTGAACATCAAACTGTGTAAAACTGGGTTATCCCTGTGCTATTACAGAAATAGGGCAAAGTGTCTCCCCTTTTATTTTTAAATCAGCGTGCCTTCTATTACATTAACCAATAGTCACTGTGTACTTTTTATTCACCCAAAATTCAGAATCCAGAATATCATAAAGAATGACTAGTGGCTTTGATGTAATAGAAGATGATGGAGCTACTGGGACTTAAAAAATTTATCTTCTCTCCAGGTATACTGCCCATCCTTTCAGGAAAAGAAAAACCACCTTCAGAAGCTGTACTGATTTAAAACCACCATCTAAGAACTGTTACATGTGTTACATCATCGGTTTCTGACGGTTCACAAACAGGTGGAATGGGCCAAACGCAAAAGGACAATGAAGAAGGAAAAGGGATTTAATTATGTTGTTGCCTAAGTGAAGTACAAAGAACAACCTTCAGTCTAAATACATCTACTGTCATTTAAATAGAAAAGCTTTCCATCATATATTATTATTTTTAATTGCAAAAGTAGAACCTGCTCTATATTAAAAAAATATAGAAGCATATGTTGGTCTTTTGCTGTGTCCCTTTGGATAGGCTATAGTCTCCAGTTATCCATCAAACATTAATCTAGGTGTTGCTCTGATGGTATTTTGTAGATGTGATTAAAGTCCATAATCAGTTAATTTTAAGTAAAGGAGATTGTTCTAGGAGTGGGTTAGATTCATTCGTGGAAAAGCCTTATAAGCAAAGCTTAGGCTTAAAATTCTACCTGCATATTGCAACTTTAGCAGGTGCCTAAGAGCTCCAGGTTGCCCTTCTTAACATGAGGTCCAACAGATTTTGGACTTGCTTTATCAGACCTCACAATTGCACAAACCAATTTCTTCCCACACATCTAGTATTACACATCTCTTACTGTTTCTGCTTATTTGAGTGAGCCCTAGCTGATACAGATTTTGGTGAGGTGAGAACAGAATTTGCGGGATACATTTTCTGAGTTGGTTCTGGGTTTTCTGAAATTGGTTCTCCAGTTGATAGATTTAAAGGTACTAAAGACTCTATTGTCAATGGTCAAGGGAGCACTGATAGTCAGTCCATGGCTTGATTTGACAACAGAGATATGCAGAATATTACAGCTGAATGCTCCTAATCAAATACCAATAGAAGCGAGATTCTTTTTAACCATATACCATATTTTTTGCTCCATAAGACACACCTGACCATAAGATGCACCTAGGGTTTTAAGGAGGAAAAGAAGAAAAAAAATATTCTGAACCAAATGGTGTGTTAAAATATTTAAAAAAATATACCACAATAGGCCCTGTCCGGTTGGCTCAGTGGTAGAGCGTCGGCCTGGTGTGCAGAAGTCCCGAGTTTGATTCCCGGCCAGGGCACACAGGAGAGGCGCCCATCTGCTTCTCCACCCCTCCCCCTCTCCTTCCTCTCTGTCTCTCTCTTGCCCTCCGACAGCGAGGCTTTATTGGAGCAAAGATGGCCCGGGCGCTGGGGATGGTTCCTTGGCCTCTGCCCCAGGCGCTGGAGTGGCTCTGGTCGCAACAAAGCGACGCCCCAGAGGGGCAGAGCATCGCCCCCTGGTGGGCAGAGTGGTGCCCCTTGGTGGGCGTGCCGGGTGGATCCCGGTCTGGCGCATGCAGGAGTCTGTCTGACTGTCTCTCCCTGTTTCCAGCTTCAGAAAAATACAAAAAAAAAAAAAATTGTGATATATATATCACAATAATATTTCAACAATGTAAACTCAACAGCAGTATTAACAACCATTAGCACTGTTATTAACAAATGAGAAGAGACTTTAATGTTCAAATACTCTTCTAGTTGTCCAGGAACCCCAGGAACTCATCATCTCTAGTGTCAGATACCAATCACTGGTATCACTTCTTTGCTATTTTTATACATGATACCATCTTCAGTGCCATCTCAGGCATTGCTAATGCCCCTCCCTTATCTGCCAGCCAGCCAGCCAGTGAAATGCAATTAGGCTGGCAACAAGTGATGCCAGCATTTCATACAGAGCTCCAGCAGCTGCAGTGCAGCCCTCTACTGTTGCAGCACGCCTCTCACGTCTGCCCTCGATGATGCCTGGTGAATGCGCCCACACAGCGTCACTCGTCTGTCGTCCTGCACTGTGTACAACTGTGGAAACTGGAACCAGGAGATCACTCAGAAGATGCTGGGGTTCCTCATGCCACCATGGCGGGTATGATTATGTTCCTGCTGGTGCTTATTCTACATATATTTATTTTATTTTATTTTTTAATTTTATTCTCTCTTTTGAAGCTGGAAACGGGGAGAGACAGTCAGACAGACTCCCGCATGCGCCCCACCGGGATCCACCCAGCACGCCCACCAGGGGCGACGCTCTGCCCACCAGGGGGGATGCTCTGCCCCTCTGGGGCGTCGCTCTACTTCTACCAGAGCCACTCTAGTGCCTGGAGCAGAGGCCAAGGAGCCATCCCCAGCGCCTGGACCATCTTTGCTCCAATGGAGCCTTGGCTGCGGGAGGGGAAGAGAGAGACAGAGAGGAAGGAGGGGGGGGCGTGGAGAAGCAAATGGGCGCTTCTCCTATGTGCCCTGGCCGGGAATCAAACCCGGGTCCCCCGCATGCCAGGTCGACGCTCTACGGCTGAGCCAACCGGCCAGGGCCATTCTACATATATTTACTGGAGCAGCGCAAAAAAAAAAAAAAATGAACATTCGCTCCATAAGATGCACGGGCATTTTCCCCTCCACTTTTGGGGGAGAAAAGGTGCGTCTTGCAGAGCGAAAAATACCGTATTTGCTATAGTAGGACATTTATGTCACACTAATTAGTATAATGGGATTAATTGTTTGCCTTACCTTTTCTGGAAAAAGTGGAGAAAAATAAGAATGAATTCAGGCCTTGAAATTCCAACATGAGCCCTACATAATTCACTTTAAAGCTTTCTTATCTTCCCCAAAAGAAACTCCTGTCTCCTGGAGTTACAGGGCTATAATTTCTGAAAACCAAACCCAGAGTCTCATCCTGTGATTGACCAAATTACAATGCAAATTGATTTTCCTCCCAGGGTGTCTGTTAAAGTGAAGGCACTTATTGGGAAGAAATGAGATACTTAAAATTAGAATGGAGCCATGCAGGTAGCTCCTGATAAAGCTGGGGATATTGAGCACCTAAATTCTGCCAAGTCTTTTTTTTGGCCAGGAAAAGCCATCCTTTCATCTTTGCCTATAAAAATCATAAAGGCCTCCCTGAGGCAGTCGCCTGACAAGGCCTTTTGATTCTCCTAAGGATGCACTGCTTACTATCCCTCCCTGTTTGACCCTAAACCTACCATTAGATTCCATTCACAGAGGGCTGCAAAGGTTGAGGTAGAGCTTTTAACTCACAAGGAGGTGCACTAGACATCCAAAGAACTGTATTTTTTTTTTGTCCAGTTTATATGGAAAGAAATCATGGCAATGTGTGTGTGAGACTGGATCTTGGGGTAATGGTATAAGAATATATAGAATTAGGTTACATTTACTGATATGGGGTTAATTATGAGAGATTCTGGATTCAACTTTTAGTTTGAGAGGATGGAGTAGGCATTAACATTGGGTTGATTGACTGAAATGTAGACTCAGGAACTGCTTACACTAAAGAAAATTAAAATGCCAGCTATCTTTTTATTTATTTTTTTGAACTTTTCTGAAGTGAGAACCGGGGGAAGGCAGCCAAACAGACTCCCGCATGCGCCAGACTGGGATCTACTTGGCATGCCCACCAGGCAGTGATGCTCGGACCATCTGGGGCATTGCTCCACTGTAGCTGGAGCCATTCTAGTGCCTGAGGCAGAGGCCATGGCATCATCCTCAGCACCTGGGCCAACTTTGCTCCAATGGAGCCTTGGCTGTGGGAAGGGAAGAGGTAGAGAGAAAGGAGAGAGGGAAGGGTGGAGAAGCAGATGGGTGCTTCTTCTGTGTGTCCTGATTGGGAATCCAACCTGGGGCTTCCACACGCCAGGCTGATGCTCTATCGCTGAGCCAACCGGCCAGGGCCCAGCTATACTGTAGAATAAAGTATCCAAAGGGTTCAGAATGTTAGAGTGTTTTTATCAGGTAAGTCCCTGATTGGGCATCTTCCCCCATGCTCTGCGTGCTAGTACCTCCTTTCTTTCCTAGTATAAAATGGGTTATTATTACAGTGGTACCTTGAGATATGAACAGACCAACATACACATTTTTTAAGATACGAGCTGCGACTCAGTCCATATTTTTGTTTGAGATCCAAGCAAAATTCCAAGATACAAGTTGTGATTTGGGAAGCTGCCACTAGTTGGTGCACTGGCACATGGGTCCATTATCGGCAGTTTGATATACGAGTTGACTGACTTACGAGCTTGGTTACAGAATGAATTAAATTCGTATCTCAAGGTACCACTGTATATATAAAATTATTATATATATAATATATATAAAATTATATATAAAATGATATATAATATAAAATTATTATGTCAATTAAATGTATGGCAAAATCACTTTCAAAATCAAATGATATAGCTAGTTTAAGTCTTTGTATGTGAGCATGAGTATTATTTTAGATCTAGAAAGTTTATAAGCATGGATATATTAATGACACATTGCTTATGTATCTGGTAGAGGTCACTGAGAGGATGCAACAGCTGGTTGATTTGCAAGTAGGACACAGGCAGTCAGAAGCCCCTCCCCCTCCCCTGTCCTTGGAATGTGTTCTGCCCACTGTCCCCACAGGGGGAGCTGTTCCAAGGATGCAGCCTAGAGAGCAATGTGTTGTTGAGACCATCCAGACCTAATGCACGATTAAAGCCGGGTCAGGCCTCTGTACAGATGTTTAAGATTCTGGCAGGTGGATGTAAATTCTCTGTTCTTGCAGCCACCTAAGACAACACTTGTCTGTACAGATGTTTAAGATTCTGGCAGGTGGATGTAAATTCTCTGTTCTTGCAGCCACCTAAGACAACACTTGTCTTAAGTTGCCTTGTGTATTAAACCAGTCACCTATCACTCTGAAGTAGTCTGTCTCTTTCTTTGCTCTGTCCTTTCCCACTGAATATGGGGGGGGGGGGAAGTTTCCAAATCAATGATATTGTTAACTCTAGAAGGCTACTTCCTCTTCCAATTTAAGTATATTTTTTTCAAAAATTCTGTATTTGATAACCAAGAGATTTCAAGTTGTTCTTGAGTTAACAAAACAATAATAAATAACATCTCAAGAATGTCTCACAAACTCCTTTTATCCTCCTTTTATGATTAATCTTTAAGGTTATCCAGTGGATATCTGAGAAACACCAAAAACAGTTTTGGTTTGAAAGATATAATAATTTTATTTTTTCTGAATCTGGGGTCAGAATCAGGAAAGGCATAATTAAAAAGCATTGATCAAAAGATATTTGGTGTGTTGGCTTTTTCATTAATCAGAATAGCTTATTTAAAATGTGCCAAATTTAACATAATGCACATTGAAAATTCTAGTTCTCCTTGGAGTACAGAATTCTTATTGCTCACTTAACATGACCTGGGGGCAGGGCAAGGATGGCAGGAAAGCACAGAAGTGGACTCATGAGAATCAAAAATCTACAGAAATAAGGAGTAAACAGCGTCTGAGTAAAATGTATGGATGCTAAATAATAATTCTTTTTTTCCTTATATGGAAAACTAATTTTATAATCTAAGGTCACAATTTTTGTTTACCTAGCAGTTCTTGCCTTTTCGTTATGTGTAAGACTTCTTTTCCTTTTTGATATGTTATAATATAATAGATTGAAACATAATAGTCATTTTGCAAAGTTTTACTTTTTTGCCTTTTACTGGTTCTTATTTAAGACAATGTATACATAAAATTAATTTTAATAATTTGATTTAAACTTTGTAAAATACAAATGCACATATATATATACGCAGAATATTAGACTGCTCATGAAAATTAGGGGATATTTCAAAATGAATATAAAGCAATAAGATATCCCCTAATTTTTGTGAGCAGAATATATATATGTTTACATTTACATATGTGCAAGACCTAATACTATACAGCAACTCTGTGTATTTGCTCTCTCTGATTCAGACAAACTGGTTTCCATAGAAATTTTCAGGGTTTTTTTGGTAATAAAATTTTTTTACTGGCCTGACCTGTGGTGGCGCAGTGGGATAAAGCGTCGACTTGGAACACTGAGGTCGCCGGTTTGAAACCTTGGGCTTGCCCAGTCAAGGCACATATGGGAGTCGAAGCTTCCTGCTCCTCCCCCTTCTCTCTCTCTCTGTCTCTCTCTCTCTCACTCCTCTCTCTCTAAAAAATCAATAAATAAAATATTAAAAAAAAAAAGATTCTACTCTTAAAAAATTTTTTTACTAATGACTTTCAAGTATTTAAAGTCAGTTGGCGGCGTTAGAAAGTAAATTAGAGTCATTCTTTAAAAAAAATACAGTCACTGTTGATATTAAAAAATTTCATAAGAATAAAACACTTTTTAGAATTTATGCAAATAATTTGAGTAAGATAGCTTCCTAGATTCACATAATTTATAGCACTATCTGAGGTTGCAAGATCAATTTGTTTTAGAAAAACTTTGGTTATTATAAATCAGTTTGTTTAAACACATTTTTATTTTTATAATTAAAAATATATGTGACATCAGTGTTAATTCATCAGACCAGAAAATCCAGAATAGGAAGCTTAGACAGTTTCAGTTATTAGGCTTTCTATAAAGAAATTAAGTGAAGTCTTGGATAAATTGGAATATTTTCTAGTATTTTTTTATATTGTATTATTTTACATTCTGATCAAATCAGAGAGAAAGCATATTATCCAACCAGTATTATTTCAAATAATTTACCTTGATTAAATGTATTAATTAAATTTTCCCCTTTTTAGAGATATATATCAATTATTAAAAATTGTTAAATAACTTAAAAGCAATGACTATCTTCATAGTCCTCATTTAGAAGCCTCACAAAGTCAAGAAACTAATTTAAATCAAAAGACCATCATTAATATCACACAAATATTCCCCAATTAAATAATGAGTATATTTAAAGCTTTAAAAGTGATCTTTCCCTTTAGACATTTTTCAGTTACCATGCCTTAAATTTACATAAGCCCTTATTTAATCTCTATAAACCAATTAGTACAGAAATTCCTATTAGTTTTAAGAGACCCTAAAAGCTGATTTACTATTTTTCACCTCTTTTATGTCAGATTTATTTGTGTGGGATATTTCCAGAGTAGACACATGGCATATTTCATTACCAACTGACAGGGTTGACCATTGTAAAACAGAACATTGTATCCCATTTTGTTCTAGAAGTCCACAGAACTATAAATCTTGGTTAGAATAAAAACTTCCTCAATATGAACACTATAATTCTAAATTATCTTTAGTGAAGTACCATCATTTAACCAGTTAGACAGAGGAATTGGAGTTACAATGTGAGAAAAATACAAAATCGTAGTCATTTCCGGAGGTGGTTGAGGCTTAGCTGGGGAGGAACCCACACAGACAAGGGAAGGAAGTGGCATGGTCAGATACGGTCTGTGCCTTACGTACATGCGCAAAGCTCGTGAACACAAACGTAACCTCCTCCACTGACTCGTTGCACTTGATGAACCCACACTGATACATCATAATCACTTAAAGTCCATAGCTGACAGTAGGGTTCACTCTTGGTCTTTTTTTTTTTTTTTTCCTTGTGGGAGAGACAGAAAGAGTCAGAGAGAGGGACAGACAGGAAAGGAAAGAGATGAGAAGCATCATACATCAGTTTTTCATTGCGACACATTAGTTGTTCATTGATTGATTTCTCATATGTGCCTTGACTTGGGGGCTATAGCAGACTGAGTGACCCCTTGCTCGAGCCAGTGACCTTGGGCTCAAGCTCGTAAGCCTTGCTCAAACCAGATGAGCCTGCGGTCAAGCTGGTGACCTCGGGGTCTTGAACCTAGGTCCTCCACATCCCAGTTCGACGCTCTATCCACTGCACTACCTCCTGGTCAGGCATTCCTGGTCTTATATAGTCGATGGGTTTGGACAAATGTATACTGACATGCACCCATCATTATAATATCACGTTGAGCATGTCACTGCCCTAAAAATCCTCTGTGCTCCACTTACTCAGCCCTCCCCAGAGAAGTCATTTTTATTCTGGAGCGATGAGATAATTTTTTTAAAATTGCAAAAATAGGAGTTATAATGAGTTAGCCTTTGTTCCTCTATAGATCTGGCAAATATTAGAACATTTCCTGACTCAATCATTAGGTAATTATGTGAACTGAACAACCTTTTAGTACCTGTTCTATCTGATAGCAGAGCCTTGTGCTATCTTTATTATAAAACCAAATGATCTTTGGATTTTACCCTCTAATGCCTAATCCTTTACCATCTAAATAATCAGAGAATTCTGTTTTTTCTATTGTTTAAGTCAGTGATGGGCAATCTTTTACCCTTGTGTGTCAAAATTCACCAAAAAACTGAGCATAACTTGGGTGGTGTGTCACTTCGAGAAAAAAAACCATAGTTTCGCGATATTTATAGTTTAAATAACAAAAATGTATAATTGTAATATATAACTGTATTTAATAAACCAAAAACTAATTATTTAACTTACCTGCTTAGTGACTTCTTTGTTTATTTGTCAGTCGGTTTCTTTTGTTGGTCTTGATATTATTTAACTTGTGTGGGGTGCTGTGAACTAAGATAAGTGAGGGGGAGGGGGAATTCTTTAACTAACCTGCCTATTAGTGACTTTTTGTTGCTGAATTTCATTGGCTAAATCTTCAATTGAAGGTTGGTATTTTGTACACTTCAAGCCCAAGCAAGTGCTACTAACTTCATCTGTCAATCTGTTTCTTTTGTTAGTTTTGATATTATTTAACGCTGAAAATAAGGTCTCACAAAAGTATGTAGAGAAAAAAATTGTGAATAAAGCCATTGCTATTTTTTTCAGGGTGCTAAGTGTCTGGTAATCGGTTCTAGGCACTCCAAATTTCCTGTTCGTAGTGGCACTCCTCTTGACTCTCCAAGTAGCACCTTTTCAGATTCTCAAGCTTTGACCTCAAGTTGACAAACACCTGAGCCCAGATGCTGTCCTGAAATTCTGCAATGCATCTTGTGTAAATTAAGATGGCTGCCATTATTTCTAATGGCAGGAAACGGCACCCATAGCACAGGCCCTCACCTCTCCCAGCCTCCCCCTCACTTATCTCAGTAATGATGGTCAATTAGAAATCCACGACACCCCAGAACAGTAGATTGGATGAGGGTTGCTGTGATTATGTGGTTGCTGGTAATGGCGATCACAGGCCCCAGAGATGCATCCCCCATGGTATTCCACTGCTCCCTGCTCCACCGGCCGGAAGTGAGGTAAAAAATCCCCTAATGGCCTAACCGGAAGTCCCAGAACTAGATGCTCTGTGCCGGAGTTCTGTTGTTTTGGTGTTTTGGCCTACAGCCCTCTGGCATAGAGTGTCCACACTACAGCAAATGTTTTATCCTCAGCTACTGCACCTAGCCGTGCAGGAGCTGAGGATGAAATGTCCTTCTTGGCATGCGGCCCCATACTTCTCTGATTTGTGGTCGCATGCGGCCGCGTATCATCAAAAAATGCTATGCATGTCAGTGCTGTCACGCATGCATAGGTTTGCCATCACAGTTTTAGGTAAAAAGCCTGGAGATATTTTTGACTTTTTTTTCTCACACAAAACATTTCAATCCGTCAGGGGAACCTCTTGGATCTACTTTTAAAACATATTCATCAGCCCTGGATAGGTAGCTCAGTTGGTTAAAGCATGGTCTCTATATGCCAGGGTTGCAGGCAGAGGCAGATTAAGGTCAGTTGAGGTCCCCGATCCAGAGGAAAATATTGGGTCTCTTAAAAAAAAAGAGACAGGGAAAATAAAAATACATGTTAACCATATTTTCAAATAAATAAAAAATATTATGCACTATTAATGTTAAAAATGCACATATGAAACCAAACTTGGTGTCATTAGAAAAAAGTGTAAAGTTGGGGTTTTGTGGGGCCCTTCAGAAGTCGGGGCCCAGGGTGCATGCCTGGTGCGCCTGGTGTGCCCACTGTTAAATCTGCCTTTGGTTGCAGGTTCTATCCCTGGTCAGGGCACATACAAGAATCAATCAATGAGTACATAAATAAGTGGAACAACAAATTGATGTCTCTCTCTCTTTCTCCCTAAAATCAATACATAAAAATTAAAAAGATTTGTATTCATTTCACCATTTTTCTCTACTTCCACTACAATCTATCATCTTAGTCCAAGTTGTCATCAAATGATGCATGGGTTATTACAATGGATTCCTAAATGGAATCTCAGAAGTCAAACCACCTCCCAACCTATTCTAAGTACAGAAGATAAAACAAGAGATCATTTGATCGGAAAAAAAAAAAAAAGAAAGAAAACTTATGATCAAACGGTCTAGTAATTTTTTTACTTCACTGGGTGAAAACCTGAAAAGTAAGAAATCCTTACCACCTTGATGACTTGATCCTAGATGTTTCTCTCGTTTCCTGCTCCCCCCACCCCCCCGGTTCCCTCTGGGCACTGCTGCTCCTGGGCTTCCCAGCATGCTCCTCCCTTATATCACCGCACCATCTGCCTTTGTTTCCTCTTCTCTCCCCAATCCTCAAAGGCCTTATAAAAATAATAATAAACAAGTGGAATAATATACATGGCACAAATTATTTCACTTCAAATATAAAGACGGTGAGATAGTGACCTTCTTAGAAAAACAAAAACTCTGAGTATTCGTGATCAGAAGTTGAGTCACGGAGAGCTTCGGAAGGAAAATGATTCTTAGACCGAGCTCCAAGATGCAGGAAGAAAGAGCAAGCAAGGGGAAGGGTTAATATGCGTGAAAATCTGAGTAAGAATCAATTGTACAAAACAAGGGAAAAATGTCTTTTCGATGTTTCAAATACGTATGTAGAAAATTAAGCCTGACCTGTGGTGGCGCAGTGGATAAAGCATGGACCTGGAAATGCTGAGGTTGCCGGTTCAAAACCCTGGGCTTGCCTGGTCAAGGCACATATGGGAGTTGATGCTTCCTGCTCCTCCCCACCTTCTCTCTCTCCTCTCTCTCCCTCTCTGTCTCTCTCTTTCTCCCTCTCTCTCTCCTCTCTAAAAATGAATAAATAAATTAAAAAAAAAAAGAAAATTAAAATACCCAACACATGCTAGTTGGAAGAGGCTTACAACAGTTTAAATATTCAGAGACTCTTTGCATTATCCAGAAAGTGTAAAAGAAAAAATGTATATAAAAAAATAGAAAAAGGAACAGTGGATTATCTCAGTAAAATATAAAGAAAAAATTATAGGTATAAGAAAAGAAAAAAAAATAAGAAAAGGTACAAATAACCAGAATCAGCTGCTTGTAAATGGTATATCCTTCAAATGCAAATAAATTTAAAAATTTAAATAAAAATGAACACATTTCTAGAGGAAAAAAAACTTACCAAAATTGATAGAAGAAAGAGAAAGTATGGAAACTGGGAAGACCAAAAGGGAATATATCTAACCTGATAAGATTTATATTCAAAATATCTATTTTCCGTTCTTCTTGTCAGCTAGCTTCAGTATGGCTATTTTCTTATGCCTATTTTCAGTTTTCAGTCAACATCTCAGTTCAGTTGTATAAGCATAATTTTAAGTATTAAAAAATAAGTATAATTATTTTAAAATCTATACTTGGTAACTATGGCTCTTTCATTATTGGCTGTTTTTTTGTTTGTTTTCTTAAGTACCAATCCATCCATGACCTCTCTCTAGTATATGAAAAAAAAAACCAACCAGAGATAATTTTGAGGATCTGTATATTATTATTTTATTTCAGAAAATATTTGTTTTTGACAGGTGCCAGGTTTCAGACATTAGCCTAATCCATCAGAGTTCAATACTGAGAACTTTATTTCACTTCTTATGAGAACTAGTATATTTCTAGTTCCCTTTAGCTCTCTTTTTTAAAAAAAGATTTTATTTATTGATTTTAGAGAGAGGATAGAGAAAGAAAGGCAGGGGGAGGAACAGGAAGCATCAGCTCATACTAGTTGCTTCTTTTGCCTTGACCGAGCAAGCCTGGGAATTTGAACCAGCAACCTCAGCATTCCAGGTCGACACTTTATATACTGTGCCAACACAAGTCAGGCCACTTCGGCTTTCTAAGTGTAGTCCTTTGAGGCGCAGACCAAAAGCCTGAATTTTCACTAGCCTCACCTCTTTGTGAAGCCCTGACATTCATTTATTTTTTTCTCTTTGAAAGCTCTATTTGGCTTCTAGGCATCTTAGAACGAGTACTTGTAGGAAAAAAAAAACGTGGCAGCAAGTGTAAGAATTAACTCACTGGTTTTCTATATTCTCCCAGATTTTACCTTTTTAATTCCTTTGTGCGTTGGCAAATCTCCAATGCACTGGAACACATGTTAAAAAAATATCTAGTCTAGCTTTTATTGTTTTTATCAATAGGAGGGTTTGTCTTGATTACCTACTGTGCATTAGCTAAAGCCAAACTTCCATTATATTTCTTTCTAAGAGTGTTACTTGGTCTGTGTGTTTAGAACATAGCGCTATTTTTTTTACTTTATTATAATGATACAAAATTTCCATGAAAATAAACTTAGTGAGTAACATGTAAGTCAATTTAAATAAAAATATCAAGTAAATAGTATGTACAGAAGTTAGATAAAAATGGTACAGGCATTAAAAAATGCCAGATTTGAAGTCTGTGAAAGACAAAAGTGAAATAATTTATATTAAATGAATAGTACAGTGTCTTCTAAGTTTTTCGTGCTCAGCGATGTCTGCCTCCGTTAACACTGTTATCGGCATTGGTAGGATCTCTGTCCATAGATTCAATTTCCATAAAAAGTGAATTCTTAGTTCCTACGCACAAGCTTCTGTGTGGTTCATATTTTGCTCTTTTATTCTTTCAGAAAACATTTATTTCATATTCACCATGTGCCAGAATGTTTGTAATATGTTGGTGATTTGGTGTCTGATGTTAAGGTGCTCAAAGCCTGCTTGATGAGATAGAAAAATGAGCCAATTCCTTTAGCGTCCTGAGTCCAACACAGTAATGGACAGAGCGGAAGCAGCACAGTATTGATGTAATTTAACATTCTTTGGGGGTGGGAAGGTGGGGAGACTGGAGGTGCAGAAATGACTAATAATCTGCCAAGTATGGCAGAAGGAAAGTGAAGAGGGTCCCATGAGGGTCAGGGAGAGCATTTCTAGGAAAGAAAAGAGTGGAGTAAATGCACGGAGGTGTGAAGCACCGTGGTTTGAATGGGTAACTGGAAAGAGTGGATTATCACTAACATAATAATTGAGAGGAGGAAGTAGCAAGATAACAGTAGACCTCCTTTATCTGCAGTTTCACTTTTCACGGTTTCCATTACCTGTGATCAACTGTGGTCTGAACGTATTAAATAGAACATTCCTGGCCCTGGCCGGTTGGCTCAGTGGTAGAGCGTCGGCCTAGCGTGCGGAGGACCCGGGTTCGATTCCCGGCCAGGGCACACAGGAGAGGCGCCCATTTGCTTCTCCACCCCTCCGCCACGCTTTCCTCTCTGTCTCTCTCTTCCCCTCCCGCAGCCAAGGCTCCATTGGAGCAAGGATGGCCCTGACGCTGGGGATGGCTCTGTGGCCTCTGCCCCAGGCGCTAGAGTGGCTCTGGTCGCAACATGGTGACCCCCAGGATGGGCAGAGCATCGCCCCCTGGTGGGCAGAGCGTCGCCCCTGATGGGCGTGCCGGGTGGATCCCGGTCGGGCGCATGCGGGAGTCTGTCTGACTGTCTCTCCCTGTTTCCAGCTTCAGAAAAATGAAAAAAAAAAAAAAGAGAACATTCCAGAAATAAATAATTACTAAGATTTAAATTTTGTGCTGTTCTGAGTAGAGTGGTGAAATCTCGTGTCATCCCACTCTGTCTCACACGGGCACGAATCTTCCCTTTGTCAAGCCTATGCCTTCTGTATAATGACCCGCCCGCTAGTCACGGAGTAGCCTTCCCAGGTGCCTGACCCACTACAGTCGCTGTACCACAGTGCTGTGTCCACCCTTATTTGACTTATCAGTGGCCCCAAACTGCAAGAAAAGAATAGTGACGCTGGTAGTTCAGAGAAGCTGTAAGGTGCTTTCTTTAAGTGGAAAGGTGAAAGTTCTTGACTTAAAGCATTTCATCATCTCACATTGTCACAAGAAAAAAAAAAGGGTATGATTCAATAAATATTTGGAGAGAAAGGGAGAGGGGAAGAGACTTTTATTACAGTATATTGTTTTAATTATTCCATTATTAGTTGTTGTTTATCTCTTACTGTGCCTAATTTGTAAGTTTGGTACACATGTATAGGAAAAAACATAGTATAATATATAGCTATAGGGTTCAGTACTGTCCACCATTTAGAATATCCACTGGGGATCTTGGAACATATCCCCCAAGGGTAAAGGGGGACTGCTTTAACTTATTTAGAGAGAAAAGCAGAAGTGAGATCACAAAGGAATACAAAGAGCTCTGACTATCCTCTGTAGTCGACAGAGAACCCCTGATGAGGTTTAAGCAGAGCACTGACATCATATTTTTCCTTAGCAAGATCATGATGGCAAAACAAGAACAGATGATTTGGGCATCAGGGTGAGGGCCAGGCACTGAACAACGGATCATCATATAATACAATATGTCATGAAATTACAGAACGTATTTTCCCTGGAGCTATATCTTTGATTAGAGTTACAAGAATAAATAATTCTTTAAGATTTCAACATACACAAATCTTGTTCATAGCAATGTTTTGGGGGCTACATTACAAGAAAAAAAATTAGATTTCTGCGTTGCTGACTACAATTAATAGCCATCACAAACATGTGGAGATTAAGTAACATGCTACTGAAGAAACAATGGGTCAATGAAGAAACCAAGATAAATAAATACTTAAATAAATAAATAAATAAATAATATCTTGAAGTTTATGGAATGTACATTATAAACATGTACATTAAACTCTTTCTTAGAGCAAAAAGGTCTTAGCTTTTTTGTTTGTTTGTTTGTTTCCTTAAGAAATCACAAAACAACTCACTTTTTGGATGGCAATTATTCCTATATTCAAAAGGTAGCCTGACCAGGCGGTGATGCAGTGGATAGAGCGTCGGACTGGGATGCGGAGGACCCAGGTTCGAGACCCTGAGGTCACCAGCTTGGCGCAGGCTCATCTGGTTTGAGCAAAGCTCACCAGCTTGGACCCAAGGTCGCTGGCTCAAGCAAGGGGTTACTCGGTCTGCTATAGCTGCACGGTCAAGGCACATATGAGAAAGCAATCAATGAACAACTAAGGTGGTGCAACAAAAACTGATGATTGATGCTTCTCATCTCTCTCCATTCCTGTCTGTCTGTCCCTATCTATCCCTCTCTCTGTCTCTGTAAAAAAGAAAATGGTAGAAGGCACATTCAGAGTCAAGTTGGTTTTTGCATGTCTACTGCAATGGGCAAAATCTGTCAGAGCTAGCTGCCCTGTGAGCATGCGTATCTGTGAACTCTTAAAACTCACTTTTGCTACAAGTTATATTTAATAACAGCATAGATGTTGGCCTTAATTTGCTGGATATCATTTTGTTTCAACCTTTTCATAACAGTTATAAACTAACTGGGAGTGGTAAAGAGATAAGGAAAATGATAAGAATTTATTTTGTATATTATTATAATGGAAAAAAAAAAAACCTTCTTTCCTGGCTTCTCAACTCTCACTATGTATATTTAAGCCTAATTATTCATCATTTTGATGAAATGAGGAGTTTTAAAACAGTGTCTTTCACACTCTAAATTGTCGCTGTTAAATACTGGGCTGCTTCTTTTCTCCTTAAATTAAATCTGAATAAATTTGACTAGTACTGATAGAATTCTAGCTCAATATTGTTCTTTCTATTTATGTCAATGACAATAAACTATGAAAAGGGATGTAAGAGTACTAATTTACTAAAAATGTGTTCTAAATTTTATTATTAAAAATAATATTTAGTTACCAACAAGTAATTTAATTTTTAATGTATTTTGTTAACTTGGGTTTTGAAAAAATGTTTTTAAAGTATATATTTAAAATAGTATCTAATGAAGACGTGTAAATACACTAAGATTGGCAAGCTTTAAAAAATGTGAATAAAAACATGTAATTTTAATTCAATTATGCTATTTTTTAAATGATTTCAAATAATGCTCACCAGAGTGAATGTCTAAAACTTTAAGTACTGATTTAGCTGCTGAAAATATATTATTTAAGCTCATTACCATTCACTGATATCTAGAGCTCTCAAATGTTTATTTTAAGCATTTCATCATTGTTTATTGAGGGGGTAGAATGTGCCAACCTTCTCACTCTACCACTGGAAGTTCCACAGCTCCTGTTCTTTAAGGCCAAGAAGACAACGGATAGTTTTTTGTTTTAGAATTCCTCCCCTAGTCGTGAATGCTGGGTCAGACGGGACCAGTTTGGGCTACTGTGAATAACCAGAGAAGAAGTTTTATGGGCTGAAACCTGGACAGCAAAATGGAGTAGGTCTGGTTTCAGTGAAGTTTCAGAAGTACCATCAATGGAACTGGGTTACTGGATACGAAATGTGAATAAGAGAAGAACAAATGCTACCTTTAGATTTCTAGGCTATGTAATTCCATAATCATTGGTCTGTTCATTTAAAAATATTTATATATTTTCTGCTTTGTTTTAGGCACTATGCTAAGAATCAGGGATTCAGTGATTAACAAAATGATGCTGTTTGTACTTCAGCTTCCATCTGTCAGTGGTGTGTGTTTACATGTCGGCTCTGACTCCTGGCAATCCTGGGAATGAGTGATGTCCACAATACCCTGTTCTCAACAGCTCTGCTCAGCTCCTGTGGACTCATGCCTATGGTTTCTTTTATGGAGTCAATCCATCCCTATTTAGTTTTTCTCTTTTTCTACTGCCTCCTATGTTCCCAGTATTATTGTCTTTTCAAAAGACTCCTGCCTTCTCAGGATGTGCTTGAAATAGAACAGCTTTAGTTTTGTTGTTTTTGCCTCCAGCGATGTTTCAGACACTATTTGCTCTAGGATCCACTGTCAGTGGTGCCATAAAATACACCTGGGTGGCTGATAAATTGTAATTATTTTGTTGAGGTAATTCACTGGCCAGCTTTCAATAGAAATCTTCATAAACCTCAAGGTACCAGGTATAAAGTAAGCAAATAGAGCAAGATTGTAAGAGATAGTAATGCTTGCTTATTTCCACACGGGGGCACTTTTTAACTCAGAAACTCAATTCTCTGCACTTGCCCAACCTCACTGTTACTTGGGAACAGAATGGTTGTGGATATTTGCATTAATCCCCAATATATTTAAACGTCTTTTTTTCTTTTTGAGAAAAACAATAAACACCTTTTTCTCAACATCATTGGCAGAAATGTCCCCTATTTTTCTTATAATTCTAGAAGTACTGTATAAAAAAACAATTTTGGAATTTGTTCAATGTTCCCCTTTTCCACTTGCTCAATTGTTTAGAAAATCTAGAAAGGTAAATAAGAGTTGGCATTCATTTAAGAGCTTGAATTTCTTCCATGACCCAAAATGATTGTAGTTAATAGACAACTTTTGAGGAAAATGTATATTAAATATGAAAAAATTTGAGTGTTATTTTGGCAAATGCAAAGAATTCTCTAATATTGAATCTAAATTAGATAAGAGAAACACACTATCTTTAGACTCTGGCAAAATTATAGGCTTTCTCTTTCAAAATAATTGTCATTAAATGATAGCTTTTTATTAATTACATTTATGTATTCATTTCCAGCCATAATGTGGAGGGGAAAAAAATCATCCACTTGACTGATACAAAAAAACCAAACAAACAAAAAAACTTCATTACCCTTTTATCCATTCTAGAGATAAAGTGTGTCTTATTATTTTGTAATCACTCTGATTTGATAACTGTCAGTGCTATTGATCTCTTTTATACATATTAATTAATAGATAGTTACTTGCAACTATACCTACTGCGATTTCTACAACTTGGCAATCTATTCTTTCCTGTAGCTAATCTTTTAAATGTAAAATATATATTTTTTTAAGTTTTAAAATTACAGTTACAATCCCATCCATTTCTTCTGAATTTGGAGATTGGAAAAAAAAAGGGGGGAGAATTTTTGTCTCATTTGAGGCTCTTATCTTACATACCTTTTTAGAATTTTGGGTGAATTTTAGAAGTTATAGAAAGTGATTGTATCAAGTTCATAGTTTCTCAGTCAACTATGACAAACAGGGTTTAGTAGTTTTTTCATATCATATCTGTTACCACATTTTTTCTATCCTCATGCTACTTTTATCTCATTATTTATTTTTATTATATTTTCACATAATAATATATATTACAGCTATTTTTAATTTTTAATCTGGCTTCTCTAATTTCCTAATAGATAATAAACACTTTGATATCAAGCACTATTATCCTGCTTTATTAGAAGTACCAAACTTTTATGATACATTCAGACTCATAAGATACTCTAGATTTTATGTAATTTAGAAATCACTCTTGGAAACTATATATTGACTTGTGTGAATCTGAACTGATGGCCCTCCATTCGTGAAGGACAACTGTCACATGGAATCTCCTACCCACCACTGTCGTCTGAAGATTCTCTTTGCTTCCATGATGTATCCTTTCTTTTCCATATCTCATGTCTTCCACTGAGTTTCCTCCATCATTTTTGTAGGGCTTTCTCAAGGAGCTTACCACAATAGGTACATGGGAGTTAAACTCTAGAATTTGCATGTCTTAAACATGTCTTTAGTTTGTCCAAAGGATGATTAAGAATTCTTTTTAACTTTCATTGTTCTTGCTTTGCAGCTAAACTTTCTCTTTTCTCCATCAAAGCTTATATGATATTCTCTTGACACATAAATTCTTTTTACATTGTCACTAGCGTCTTGAGTTAACTCTGTTTTTCTTCTATGTTTTAGACATTTTATGGGTTCCTTCAAATTGAAAATTCATACTCTTCAGTTCTTAGAAATCATTTTGATTTTTTTTTATGATTTCATGCTCTTCTTTTTCTGTTCTTTATTTCTAATACCCCCTACTGATGTTTCTAGATTTGTTCTCTGAATCTTTTTTTCTACTTTATGGTAGGTTTTCCCTTAATTTTCTATTGAATCTTTCTCTTCTAACATTATATTTTTAATATTTATGTCTTACTTTGTTTTATAAATATACACTTTTTATTGTATTCTGTTCTCTTTCATGGGTACAATAACTTTCCTTATTTCTCTCAGGATATTAATGGGAGTTTTGTTGTTTCTTTTCACATTTTAAAAATTATTTTCTCCCAGGTTAGTATCTATTTGTTTGTTTCCTTATGATAGCTTTATCTGTTTGTTCTGTTCTTACATCCTATATTAAAATTTTTCCTTGTATATTTAATGACTCTTGCTTGTCTGCTTATCTTTAAAGAAAGGCACTAAAGTCTGGTTGGAAATTTTGAGCATCTAGGGAGCTTATCACATTTTGCCTTCAGTTGAAAGTGATCTGCCTGGGGTGTTATAGTATAAACAATAATAATGTCAATTGTTTTATACACTGTCAGGACTTAAACTAAGTTGCTCCCAAGTATTGCTGCCTCAGATCCATTTTTTTTGGCCACGTGGCCTGCAAGGACCTTAAGCAAACACTAGCCCCTTCATGCAAGCACATGCAGTAGGCAGCAGCCTGTAGAGTCACAAGCAAATGTAACTTCTGTAACAGCTCTCGTGACAGCAGTCTCCCCTGCCCCTTGATGCCTTCCCTTTTTGTGATCCTTAGATCAGATCTCTGTAAGGCGTTATTTGGGTTAGACTTGACCCATCTAGCCCAAGCCCAGGAGTCCCAAAGCACTGCAGCCACAGACCCTACACATTCCTACTAAAGAGATGTGTCCTAGGTCCTGCCTCTCTGTGCATTCTGCCTACACCTTTCCCATATGGCCCCTACATATGTACTGGGTACTTTTCCAGCTGTGAGTAATAAAATTCTGTATTTCAATTTCTTTTTTGGTTTGTTGTTGAACTGTGGTTCACCATCTGGCAGTCTATGCTTGACTTCACAAATATTAATTTAATGAAGTTGTAACATACACACATACATGTTCATTTATCACATTTGTGCCCTTACTTAAAAACTGGAATCATATAGTTCCAGGACTTGTAATTATAGTAACATTGTAAGAATTTTGTAACATTGTTTATATATTAGGAAATATGATAGTTAAGGGGTTCATAATATTTATGGCAGGAACTGAATATATGTACTTTAATAGGAGAATCAGGTACAGAGAGAGACGCAGCCACCACCTGGAGCATCCTTCTGACCTCTTACTTCTCTGACCACACTTGTCATGCTAACAAGATTTTCTCCAGTCATTGCCTAGAGATGTCATCAATGCCCCATAGTGTTTCTACCCATTTATAGCAATCAGAACTAAGTCAGGTGTCATGCATTGGGTTCAAAGAATACAGTGGGGTAGAAACAAACAACAAAAACAGGTTCTGAGATCAGAAAGTGGAGAAATAAGAAATTGCTATAATATATAACTTACAGCTTATTGGGATGAGGCATGAAAATAAAGAGAATGAATAATTTGAGGAAATTAGAAGCAATTTCTTTTCTTTTTTTTTTTTTTCATTTTTTCTGAAGCTGGAAACAGGGAGAGACAGTCAGACAGACTCCTGCATGCGCCCGACCGGGATCCACCTGGCACGCCCACCGGGGGCGACGCTCTGCCCACCAGGGGGCAATGCTCTGCCCATCCTGGGAGTCACCATGTTGCGACCAGAGCCACTCTAGCGCCTGAGGCAGAGGCCACAGAGCCTTGCCCAGCGCCCGGGCCATCTTTGCTCCAATGGAGCCTTGGCTGCGGGAGGGGAAGAGAGAGACAGAGAGGAAAGCACGGCGGAGGGGTGGAGAAGCAAATGGGCACTTCTCCTGTGTGCCCTGGCCGGGAATCGAACCCGGGTCCTCCGCACGCTAGGCTGACAGTAATTTCTTTTTAAAAAAATAAGTTTTAAAATTATTTTTGGCGTTTTAGGGTACTAAGAACATAGGGTAGGAGCCAAACAGACTGGGTTCCAATCTAACTGTCGTTTTTTAGTTACTTGATGTTGCACAATTTACCTGACCTCTAAGACCCTGTTTCCTGAAGTATTAAGTAAAACTTAAAATTAATTTATAAGATTACTGTGAAAATTAAGAGATAATGAATTTAAGTTTGCTAGCATAATGCCTACCCAGTACAAGTATTTAATTAATAAATATTAATTTTTATGATTATAGATGAATAAATACATGCTTATTACATAAAACTGGGAAGAATACAGAAAAATATAAAGGAGAAAGGCATGATACAATCCAAAGATAGCCATACATCATTAATCTAATCACATAAATAATTAGCTTTTCCCTTTGGTTGGTCAGTCTTCAGGGAAGGACTTCCCAGGTCTTCGAAGAGATGGGTTGGCAGAGTTCTAGGAACCTAGTTGGACAACAACAGAGAGTGCCAGCATTCAACAGGCAATTGTTTATTTTTACCTCTTTTCTTCCAGGATGGGAATCCTGCTTGTATCTGTGACTAGGGTCCTTCATTTCACAGTACCTTTAGTATCTTAATTTTACCTTCTCTGAAAAATAAAATTCTAGTCTGCCAGAAGGGGATCAGCCATCACTCACTTAAACAGAATGAAAGATTTCTAAATGGGATACAATTGATTTTAAATCAGATTTACTCAGAGCTTTGACCAGAATCCCAGAAAACATTAAGGAATCGCTCAAGAATACCCATGATTGGACTTGTATCAACTCTTTTTTCCCCATCATCACATCTATAACTGCACCCTTGACTTCACGTCTCTGCCAGATTGCCCATGCAGTCAATTTTACTAAGTCACCCATATTATTTTTATTCTGGGCAATTTCCCATAAAACTGTTACCCCTCAAACAAAACAAAACAAGCAAACAAATGCATGATTTACTTTATTTCAGGGTCCTGTTTTCAGCAAGATAATTAATGAATGTAATAAATGACTTTATATTTTCATTATGGTTATTATTGCTTAGATATTGTTCATAATAGGAGGGTATTCAGGTATAAGGATACAGGTAGCTAACAGGTGCATAAAAACTGCTTAATATCATTAATCATGAGGGAAATGCAAATCAAAACCACAATGAGATGTCACCTCATACCTTTAGAATGGCTATTATCCCAAATACTAGAAATAATACGTGGTGGTGAGGATGTGAAGAAAAGGGAACTCTTGCACACTGTTGGTGGGAATGTGAATTGGTGCAGCCACTATGGAAAATAAAGGATAGTAAAAAAAAAAAAATTAAAAAGGCTCCTGCATATAGAGCAAAAGCAATTACTGTATTTTGTCATGCTTACAATCTTTAAAGTTAAGGTATTATTAAAGTGTACTCAGCAAACATTTTAAGGTCAATTAAAAAAAATTTTTAAAGGGGGTAGTCATATCTTGGAACTCCTATGGGTATACCATATCATGCTTCTTACTTAAAAAAAAAATTTACATTTATTTTGAATGCTGATGAACAGGAGACACCAAATCTTTTTCGCCTGCAAACTACTACCTTCTTTATTAGATCTAGCTAATAACACTGTTTTGTCTTTTTCCAAATAGCTCCAGGTATATGGAAAAGATTTATATAGGTGGATGGGGATCCTCAAACCCCTCAGTGAGATCTTCTGAGCATGGCTTTTAAGATACCTAGAGGCAGAAAAAGCCCAATAGAGATCAGGGGAACTACCAGCTTTTAGGATACACCCTTAAAGGCTCCAATTCCCCAAAGGGGTCTCATAGGATGCCATCTGGGTCCTGCTTCAATAGTAGAAAGGAAAGTCATTGAGCTAAAGCCTGCCAGGCTTACATACCTCTGCTGTGAGGAAACAGGAACACTGGAAGGTAGGCTTCCCCCTCGCTCCTCTAAAGGAGGGTTCAGTCTCTTCCAGCCCTGCTCCAGCCACCTATGACCTAACCTTGCCCAGAATGCTGGGGTTTACCACTGAAGGCTGAAGGTGCCCAGGGCCGTCAGCCCCATCTATGACACTGTGGACGAGCCTAGGGTATTTCTTCCAAGAAGCAGGTAAACTGATCTCATTTGCACAAGGGCCACTTAACTATGTTTTGCCTGAATAGTCAGGTTTTTTATTCTTCCCTCAAAGATCTCTGTTGTGGGTGTTGATAGTCCTATTTTCTGCTGCTTTGCTTAATATATAGTGTTTCCTGTATCCCTCCTACCTCAATGCCCCACTCATATTTCAGGCTGGGACCTACTCCTAATTTAGAGCTCTCTTTCCCCCTTTTGCCAACTTCTATTATGAATCTACCTTTGCCACCCAGCTTAGTGTATCCCAAGGTTCTCTTTACCATGCCACAGTCGCAGAGCTCCAGGGAAAAGCAACCTGGTCTCATCTCTCCAGGCAGAGGAGAACAGAAGCTCCATCTCCACGCATGCTGCAAATGGCTTTTCCAGTCTACCTGAATCATTACCAGCTAGAAGCAGCAGTCATTGGGACTTGGACATGAGCTGCAAAGTATAGAATGGTGACAACAATTCCAGTGCCATGAGGACTTTTCCTGGATGTGGACTTTTCCTGGACTCCTGCTCCCTGTGACTGCTCCTAACAGACTGAACTGTGGTTGGGTTGCATTTTTCAGGAACTTGGCATGGTGATGGGGCCAACTTGGACTTGGTGAACATGTTAAGGACACTATTCTTTTATGAATTCTTGCTGTATTGGCCAAGAGTTTGCTTAAAGGCTTTTAATCACTGTAAAAAAAAATAGAAGACTGGATAAAGAAGATGGGGCACATATACACCATGGTATACTATTCAGCTAGAAGAAATGATGACATCAGATCACTTACAGCAGAATGGTGGAATCTTGATAACATTATGCGGAGTGAAATAAGTGAATCAGAAAAAAACAAGAACTGCAGGATTCCATACATTGGTGGGACTTAAAAACGAGACTAAGAGACATGGACAGGAGTGGGGTGGTTAAGGGGGGTGGGGGAGGGGAGGAGGGAGAGGGGTAGGGGTAGGGATACAAAGAAAACTGGATAGAGGGTGACAGAGGATGATCTCTCTTTGGGTAATGGGTATGCAACAGAACTAAATGACAAGATAATCTGGAAATGTTTTCTTTGAATATATGTACCCTGATTTATTGATGTCACCCCATTAAAATAAAAATTTATTTATTAAAAAAATTATAGTAGAAATACCATATGATCCAGCAATCCCACTCCTGGGAATGTATCTGAAGAAAATAAAAATACAAATTCAAGAAGATATGTACACCCCCACGTTCACTGCAGCACTATGTAAAATAGCTGAGATACGAAAACAACCTAAGAGTCCATCTATGGGCCAATGGAAAAATAAGATGGGGTATACATTTCCAGTGGAATATTTTTCAGTCATAAAATAAATGAAATCGTGCCATTTGTCACAATATGACTAGATCTGAGGGCATTGTGCAAAGTGAAATAAGTCAGACAGAGAAAGATAAATACCAGATGATGTTAGATAAGAAATCCGAAAACAAAACAAAAAACAAAACCAAGCTTATAGATACAGAACAGATGGCTTGTTGCCAGAGGCAAGGCATGGTATGTGGGAGAATTGGGTGAAGGGGCTCAAAAGGTAAAAAAAAACAAACAAAACAAAACCAAAAAACCCTTCAGTGCTTAGAGGAGGGAAAAGGGTAGCGAAGTCACCACAGTTTGGAAGAGCCTATTCCGCAGAGGCAGGGCCATCTGCTCAGCCCAAACCCTTGGGCTCCCCTGGGAACACATTATCAGTGTTTCCGCTGTTGTTGCTTCAGCAGAAAAGTGACCCCCAGAGTATTAATCAAGGTTCAAATTTGGGGGAGCTCCTGGGGACATTTTCTTAGGAAGCACCTGGAATTGTGTACTGATAGGATCCTCCCAATCCTCCCATCTGCCAGGCAGTGAGGCTCCTACGGGGAGAAACCAGCATAAGGAATATTTAGAATGCAAAGTTATTTGCTTTCAGTTAGCAGTTAAGCGCTAAAAGCCTAACAGCCTATTCTGCTTCTACTGAATAGACTACGCCTTCAAAGTAATCCGTTATTGCAGTGCCTCCCCTTGCTGATCTATGTTCATTATGAATAAAAGAAAGAATTTCCCGTAGTTTATTTTGCTCTCATCACAGAAAACTGGTTTGTTCAAGCCCACAAATTATATTTTCAGGGCCCAGGGAAAAGGTACAAATAGAGAATTATATACCATATATGTAAATAATAAAAAAGTCATCAAACTAATCAACAGTTAAGTATATGTTCTAGCATCCTTCTTGAACATCTATCCTAACATGACAACCTGAAAGTCCATGTTTGAATTGAGTAGCTAGGAATCCTAGGCTGGAAGCCTGTCTCATCCTCTTTCCAGCCCCGTTGAGCCCTGTGAGTTACCTTGAACATGAGCCCGTGGCAGTGTTAGCCTGTGCGTGTGAGCTCTGTCCACACAGGAAAACAGCACATGTTGACCACTCCGTTGGGCTAGAGATGCACACATTGGTGGTGCTGTCAGCTCTGGGGAAGAAGTCGACACTGGCCTTTTATGTAGGTGTGACAGTATTTGAGCAGGGAATTCCAGGTTCCTAGGTATCCAGAGAACAGTCCAGAAAAGGGAATGGTGAAAGCTTTCGGTGACCCTCCCCTCGACTCCACAAATATTCAGCCAGCGGGACAGGGCAGAGACAGAGGTTGAACAAACATGGTAGAACTGAGGACATAGCACCCAGACCTCCCAGGAAGTAAAGACTTGCTTTTCCTGCTGCTGGGGAGGCTCTCAGCCCTGCCAGCAATGGTCTTACCTACAGACAGACAGCTAGCCCAAGGCCATGTCCTTCCTGGGAGCCACATCTAACAACTGACTAAGGTGGGAATATAGAGTCCTGCCATTTTGCTCCCACAGAAGGCAACAGTGATTTAAACTCCTAAGTGTCCCTTGTGTTCAGCCAAGGCTCTCATGGAACCTGAATTTCAACTTGGTGGCGTCTCTGCCCAGTCCTGTTCTCGTTCCTTCCCTCCCATAGGGCTTTCACTGGAAGACCGCCGGCACTGAGGTCTGAACCAGAGATTGTTTTTCAGAAAGCCCAGCCTGCCCTACCCGACCTGGCAAGACCTCTTAAAGTCCAGAGCAGGGCAGGGCCCGGTTTGTCTGCGCCCAAGGTTGGTATCAGCCATTGTCCTAGTGTTAAGCAGCATGCATAAGAATCACCAGGTGAGGTGTTTGAATATTTGGGCACCATGAGCTCACGTCCCAGAGATCTTCATTTGCAGATTTGGAATGTTGCTGATTAGTCTGGATTTTGAACAGCTATCCCACATGATTCTGATCCAGGTGGTTAATTAGATTCAACCTGAGTGATTTTTCACTGCGATAAACACACTCTTTCTGAAGTCCAATACCAGGATATGAAAGGAGTCAAGGATCTTTTTTCCTGTTGTTCCTTGAATCAGGGAGGAACATAACAGCTTATTGTTTAATACATAATAGAAAGTAATGCAGTATGAAACATAGGGAGGAAAAAAAAACAGCGCCATAATTAGCAAAATAAAAATACCTTGCTCTGTCTGCGTTAACAAGGTTGGGGCATTGCCCCCATTACTCTGTTAACGTTTGTGAAGTTTCCGCCTTGGCCCTACCTATCAATTTTTCTTCTATTTTCTCTACAGTACTCATCCTTCCCAGCTACACCCTATATTTTACTTATTTAATTGCTATTGTCTGTCTTTACCCCTGCAAGTTAAGCTTTATGAAGACATAAAGGGCAGGTAGTTCATTTGTGTCTGAAGTCAGCAGAAAGACAGGGGTGTGTTTCTCTTTGGTTTAATGTTGTGTTTTCAGAATCTGATGCAGTGTCTGACATACAGTAAGTGCTCAGCGAGTATTTGCTGAAGGAGTGACTGGCTGAAATTCACAATGGAACACAGAAAAGAAGCAAGGATGTTGAGTGTGTTCCATTGTGAATTTAAGTCTTAAAATGTCCACTCTCATGGTGAAGAAGGCATTTCAGAACTAAGCATTCCAAACCATTCCCAGAAAGGAGCCCAGGACTTTTTCAAGGAATTGTAGGAGATTTGCACTTTCAGCATTTGCATAGAGTGTACAACAGCAAACAAGAAGAGAAGTAACCAGATATAAAAATCCATATTTGATAAATATCTGCACTTTAATGACTGAGCTTTAGGCCAAGGTATACGAGGCTGACTCAACACACATAGCCAGACCCAAAGAAGAACAAAGAACAGCAGTAGACACAAGTGAGAGCCGATAAAGAGAAAATGAATAGACCCAGAACAGAAAATATTGCTTAACCACCATGGCTATAGGTTTTACCAACTCCTTAGTAAAGAAAGATTGCGAATATGCTCTAATTCAATTTGAATATTATTTTGTAGTCTATTTAAAACAGATTTAGACTAAGGTTAATGGTTTCCTGAATTGGATGTGGTTTATTTGATAGTTGTGATTGTAGTAATCTTCAATGAATCATCTTCCCATTAAGGACAATATCTGGATCAGACAGGCAGTTTGTCTCTTGAGTGAACAGAATGACAAGCAGAACCAGATTCAGAGTGAATGCTTGAATATGGATTTCTACATCTGTGGATGAGGCATCCATTAGAAAAAAAAGTTAAAATAATGATAACATTCACATTGGTAAATGTTACTAAACTTAATGTTTTGATAATTAATGTTTTAATACTAATTAATAAATAATTAAGCTAGCTAGTCTATGGAGGGAAGAAAACCATAGTTATCAAAATTATTATGGAAAATATTATTACCCCACATAAATTAACACAAGTAAGACCTGACTGTTTCTATGTAAACATAAGAATTATATATAATGTATGCATGCATTAATATACATTCACTTAAAAATATGTATATTTTAAGTGGCATGCTGTCTAGACACTCCCAACCTTATTTTCTCTTAAAATTTTACTAGTTGATTTTAAAGAGTATAGTATTTTCATACAATTGTTTGACTTTTATTAATCTCTTTTCTAAGTAAAGAATAGTTATTGTGCATCAAGAAACACAATAATCTAGTCATATTCTTAAATTATTTAGTATTAGCTTCAGGTGTATAGCATAGTGGTTGGACATACTGTAATATACTTTACAAAGTGTTTCCCCTGATGTTCCTAGCCCCACCTGGCTAGGCACCATACACAGTTTATTACAATATTATCGACTATATTTCCTAGGCTAAACTGACATGTTGTCATTTTTTAAATTGGTTGAAGAAAGTCCATCTTCATATGACATTAAAAGTGACATAAGAGAAAATTTTATAGAACATGAGTTAATAACAACAGAGCTTTGTTTAGAGCATTCTTCGAGCATTTTTCAGAAAATGGAAAACCGCAGTTATCTCTTCATTTGGTGAATTTTCTCTTACATTTCCAGCTTTCAAACAGTTACATAATTCTTTTTCCAGGGTGATGCATTGTTCATGGATTCTGATAGTAAATTTGTTTGTTTGGTTTTTTTTGGCTACAAGCAAAAGTATACATAGGAGTTGCTCAAGAGGTCTGGAAATTCAGTCCAAATTTGTTATAACATATCAGTGATTTTAGAGCTGACTCTTAGAGCTTTGCAATGTCTATTGGACTGAATATTTTCAGTTCAATCAGTTTATTTTCTTTCCTGAGTGGTTGATGGCCAATTATTTTTAAATATTTAGAATGTCATCTCTTAATAGCATCAAGGAGCGGAGTCCTATCTCTCCTCTAGACTGTTCATTTCTGTGTGGCTATGATCATTATGGAAACTCCAGATACCAGAATTATATTCAAGGAAGAAAAAGAAGAAAGGATGGCCCATTTTCAGCAGAACAGTAAAATTCTTCCCAGAAACCACGGACTTCCCCGTACCTCTCACCGGGCAGAACTCATGGCCTCCCCTAGTTGCAAAGAAGGCTAAGAAATATGCATTTATGTCATTTTCTCTTCCCTAGAGTAGAGGAAGGCATAGAAGAAGAGGTTGAATATGAATATTGAGTGAGCTCACTAATAATATCTGTCACAGAATTATAGATTAGCACTTAAAAGTATACAAATGAGTTGTTGAAGTGATAAATTTCTGTTCTTTCTTGAGTCCTTAGGGTTAAGGAAAGGACGAGAAAGAACAGAGATACCCAGTGAGTGAGAGCACGAAGTCTGAACGAACCTCACTGTCCTTAAGGCTTGACGGAGCTACTTCTGATCCCATCGCACAACTTAATGTTGATTAAATTTGTTTTTATTTACTTGGGATTTGAATTCTATAATTACAATCGAGTGTACTTAAGTAATTCTCCCAAAGCATCTTTTAAATTAATTCACTTCTCTGGCGAGGTGTTGTTAGGTAATTTAATTTTACTTAGTCTTCATTAGATACATAAAGAGCTGCAAGAATGCTCTCATGAGAAAAGGGAAAAAAGGAGAGAAAAGGAAAACTAGCATTTTCTGGCTGCCTAGAATGTAACAGACCCTGTTACAGAGGCCGTTTCATTTAATCCACACAAAAGCCTACCAGAAACAGGTGATACTGTCCCAAATCTAAAGGTGAGGAAACTGAGGCTTAAAAACATTAATTACTCAAGATCACATTAATAGTAAGTGGCAAAGGAAGGGCCTGATCTGCTTTCTTGCTTTTATTTTAGATAGAAACCCTCTTGATTTTATCTTCGCATTCCTCCCACTCAGCAGAGTATCCAGCTCCCAGTGAACACTTAAATGTTTATTCAGTGAATGAGATTAAATTCTGTCTGACTCATAAGCCCATCTTGTTTATATTGTGACCTGTTCCATTTCCCAAGAAGTTTCCATTAGTTAGGTTCTCTAATTTTCTAATACTCTGTGAAAGATCAAAGTTTTAGATGTTTGAGGAACATTAGTAAATTCAGAGCCAGATTTCAATCATTTACGATCAACTGATCTTAGGTCAGTTACTTAAAAATCTTTTTGACTACTCATTATTTTGCCTTTTACAAATAGTAACTAACATATATAGTGCTTTCTAAGGCTAAGGATTATTCTCAGCCTTTACACAAATCAAGCCACTTAATCGTTACAATATCACTGTGAAAGGTATGTGGCTATTATCTCTGTTTCACGAATGTAAAAACTTGTTGCCCCAAAAGTTTGCTTAATAAACCATCCAAAAATTCAATGCCATAAATGAATAGTAAGACATTTCTTTGTCTAGGTAGGTCAATTGAGGAATAGCTAATTGTGGCTGGGTTGGGCTGGGAGGTTCTCTGAATGTGCTGATACCAAGGACAGCCCTAAAGGACAAAAATGCACTTACCAAGACCAATGAGGCTGTGTTTGAAGACCAAGAGAAGGCGGGAAGGATAGTTCAGGCCAGAAAATTTCACATAGGAAGTGAAGAAGATGTTAGGGGAAAATGGAAATATCAGGGAGGAGGAAGTACTTTCATATAACTAGAGGATGGAGAATGGAGGTGCACTGTCATGTGGTGGGTACTGGCCACAGGCTGTTCTGCACTTTGGATTTTTCAAAGACTTATGAGAAAAAAGAAAGTGAAATACCTCAAGAATACTTTTAAATTGATTGCATGTGCAAATGATAATATTTTTAATACAATGGGTTAAATCAGGCATCCTCAAACTATGGCCCATGGGCCACATGCGGCCCCCTGAGGCCATTTATCCGGCCCTGTCGCACTTCCGGAAAGGGCACCTCTTTCATTGGTGGTCAGTGAGAGGAGCACTGTATGTAGCGGCCCTCCAACAGTCTGAGGGACAGTGAACTGGCCCCCTGTGTAAAAAGTTTGGGGACCCCTGGAATAAAATGTGTTACAATTAATTGTATCTTTCTTTTTACTTTGTTGATGCAGTAGGTAGGAAATTTTAAATTGTGTATGTGACTGCATTTGTGTTTTTGTTGTATTTCTATTGGGCATGACCAACAGTAAGGTAAAAAGTGATAAAGAGATATTGGGGAGGTAATGGACGAGAGGGAAAACTGCATAACTGTAGGATTTGAAGACAACAGCTTCCAGTTTATAGGACTTAAGTTTCTCACCCCACAGTACCCACCATTTCAGGCACTAAATCCATTGCTTCCTTTCTTCTGGGAGTATACAACAGACATCTCTAATGTGCCCACAGATCAGTCTGTCAGCTAGAACTATTGAGAAAGGTCCATAGGATTTTGTCTCTCTTCCAGCCTCCATACATCCATGTGTTGCTTTGGCCAAACTCCTCACTGTCATGGCCCATAAGAAGGACACCAAAGCCTACATTAAGGTCACTAACATGGAAACTTTAGGATTTTGTCACCAGCACTAGATCTCCCTTCCTTCACAGATCCTACCTAACTTCACTTCAGGACATCCACCCTTTCCCAGTTTCCAGTCAGAAGGCTCAAGAAGGATGTGGCTCTTGCCCTGCTGCTTTTAGATATGGACGCTGATTGGCTTAGAGGTAACTGTGACCCAAGTTTTGCCCACAAGATTGGTTCACAAATGGGCATGTGACCCAATCAGAGCCAGGGAGACACTGGGAAATGTTTACTGTAGCTTCTGGGGAAAAAATCCCCCACAATTAAGCCTCCTTGTTCTTTTGTGGAAAATACCAGGAGAGACTTTTCCTTGTTGCTGGTTGTACAACAAGAACTTTTCCTTGGCTGCTGCCAGTTGTGCTGCAGCAATGAGGGAAGACCCCACCCGAGTGAGGCCAAGAGCGAGGAGTGAGGAACCCAGGGTGGAGCTGGCCCGGCCTACCCTGGCTCAGGCACTTCCCCAAGCCTACAAGCTCCTGTGTCACGTCAGCCACACTCCGAGAAGCACTTTGTCTTAGCTCCTCCCAGGTACTGCCAAAGCAAGGACACCTGTGTACCCAAGCAAGGGTAGGTCCTGAGCAGAGAAGAAGGGAAGGACACTTTTCTTGATGCCACATTTTGTCACTGTTTTTTTCCAAAGTAGTTGTGTTTGAGCCCAGAGTTTCACACAATCACTACAAATGTCCTGAGAGAGCAGACAGAATTCTGACTCTTCTTCAACTCTGCTTCCTCATCTTTAATGATAAAGTCAGTCCCTAACATGTGTCACCCTTTTCTCAGTTGTGCAGCAAATACCTTATTTCTCCATGTATAAGACGTACCATTTTTCGAACAATTTGGGTCTAAAGGCTGGTTGCATCTTATACAGTGGTTGTAGATGATTTTACTTGCACTTCCCACTTTTTCGTGCTTGTTTTTATGCTCATTGTTGATGACAGTGATTTGTCCTCAGACACAGATGAGGACAAGCTAATGGATGGGAGTTTTGACAGTGATAAGGAATTGTATGAATTTTATGATGAATAAAACTTGAGTTCAATAACTTTATGTAATACATTTTTTTCCAAATTTCAGGACGCCACATTAAGGTGCGTCTTATATACGGGGGCGCCTTATACATGGGAAAATATGGTAAATTCATGAACAAAGCAGAGGTATGTAAGAAAAGCACTGTTTCCTTGGGCAGTAGCCTGACCAAAAATGTCCTGATGCACACGACTGTTCATGTGATTAAATTGCTGTACACATCTGTACATTGTCTAGTTCTTTGCAGTTTCAACCGGACTTTTTAAGTTGTCAGATATGACTTCATGATTTTACAGATATAAAACCAAATATCTAAAAGGTTAAGTGTGACTTTTCTATTGAAACAATAATCTACTAGCTAGTCTCATGTTCTAACCCCAGCCTCGTAACTGAAGAATATGTAAAACATCAAATATTAGGTGCCCAAGGAACTAGTAAATTTGCCTGTACAACATGTAATTATGAAAGAAACTTTACATCACAATTATGAACTGATATTACTTAGAGTCTTGTGCTATGCCCAATGTTAGAAAGATATTGCAACTAGGATACACCTCTGTCATTCTCCTCATCTTTTCTGCATTTAGGCTTGATAGTAAAACCATACTTTCCATGCTGAAGTATTCCAGAAAAATGACCCTATATTATGATTATTTCATATTTTTTGATTTTTAGAGGAACCCACACAAAATAATTTATAAACTTACTATGTGTTGATTTTACACTTGGTAATTATAATCATGAATCAATATTTTCTGCAAAAGTTGATGCAATAGAAGAAGAATACTGATGGCCATTACATTTATTATTAAAAAATTATTCCTCAAAAATCAGAAAACATTTGTGACACTTCTCGAAGTATATATTGTAGGTTCTTGGTGCACGGATTTGGTAGAGATCCATGAAAGGTTTTCAGGTAGTTGTGCGCTGAGCTTTAGTTGAATCACATATACTGCTTACATGAAACTACCCATGTCTATGTTCTGCTACCTCCATGCCGGTACGTGTACCTATCAAAGTGCCTACACAGGATTCGGCACTCAGTAAGGACTCTGTGTATCACCTGAGAGTAATTCAACATGCCCGTGCATTTAGAAATGGTTCTTTCCTTAAAATTTGTTCATACCAGAATAAATATGATTGGTGTATGATTGATAAGACAGGTAAACCATATTTTTTCCTAGAATTTGATGTTTTGTTATAATTTTTAAGATACATCAAGGTTAAACTTTAGAAAAAATATTAGTAGTAACACTAGGAGTTCACTCTAGCATACTAACAATTTTGAACGGGAGATGATGATGAATCTTTTCCTTATATTCTTACTTAGCATTCACATTCTGCCAGCCCTGAGCATTACGAGGTTTATTATTTTATTTTTTACAGTGCAATTCTGGTGTCAGAATGTTTGGAAATCGGCTTGAATTGGCAAAAAAATATTGCTGGCTGGCCTACTTTAAATTCTTTTACCTAGTCACACTTACCGTCTAGAAATAGCAGAAGAGATTTAATAGATGAGCCTTTTAAAGCATTTCCTCCGGATATAGCAGCTCAGTGGTGCTGAGGCCCTAGGAAAAAGAGCTATTCAAGGAGAGAAGGGGCTCTTTCAGTACAAGACAGGGGAAGGGAAAAGTAACAAGCTGATGGAGGTAATGGGCCAAACCACTAGGGACGGACCAAGGAGAAAGAGAATTTCTTATGGCGTAAACATGTGAAAATAGAACAATTGCATTCTAACATTTGTAGAAAGGGAAAAATAATAAGGATGTGTTTCAACAAGAATAAGTGATAAATTTAGATCTTTCTTATTTCTCTTTTGCCAAGTCTTAAGGCAAAATTATTAACAATAGATAAAGTCTACACGGCTAGAAGAAAACTACTACAAGCAGCTCTTTGTAAAGAGTTGTCAGTATCCATTTTAAAAGGAAGGGATGTGTCTTTCAATTTTGTCACCCACTGTGCTCAGCTGAGGATTTGCTTCAGTGCCTTCAAAACATAATTTGATGAATGAGTAAACAGTTAAAGCCGCTGTGCCTTGGGGCAAAGATGGGTGATAGTTTAGCACTGTCTAAGGAAGCTGTACACTTGAACACCAGCTAGAATTCTTATTTTCAAAACAGAACTGTATTTGCTTGGACGGGGTAATACCCAGCAGCCCGCATTCTCCCTGGTGAGGGCAAGTGTGACATTCGCCACAAGTGAGGGGTGACCTTTCCATCCCATGGAACTAACACAAGCTCAACAGCTCATGGCAGAATTGGTATTACGTTCTTTAGAAAGATTAGCTTCTGGCACATTTCTGCCTTTAGCTTGTCTAGAGACTGTGGGGGAACAAAACAGAGTTGGCACAAGTATTAATATCAGATGATAACATTTGTCAGGCTAGATCCCACTCAGGCATTTTCTGATCAATGACCTGACCCAAAATGACCCAAAATATCCCAGTTAACAGGATTTATTGAACACCTACTTTTCACCATTAAAATAAAACAAAACGACAACATAAAAACTGACTTAAGGAGTTATATAATCCAGAGACGAATATACACCTTAAAAGAAAATTACACTTCTTTTAAGTAAAAACCATTATGCAAACATGGAGACTTCTATAAAAGAAAAAAAAAAGTGGGGTGGGGATGAGATGTCATCTTTAATATTAAATTCAAAATGAAATTAAACCACTATTATTAGTTTGTCACAAGACAGCTCCTTTCTGCCTTTCTCCTAAATTTTCCAGGATATTAAAAAACTATTTTTTTAGACTACATCAACAACACTAGTCATTTTACTCTGGAAATTCAGAATTACAGAAGTAATCACACCTGGCCATATAATTTTTTTAAGTTAAGTGCTTTGTCTCTCATTTATTCATTGAACAAACATTTGAGTGTCAACCAAATTTTAACATGTGACTATAATGGAGTCACTGATTTCAAGATATTCATAATGTTGTGGGGAGACACACAGAAAACATATAATTATAGTGAATACAGTACGTTTGATAACAAAAGTAGAGATAGAATATTAGGAGACAATGGATAAAGAAAGAGAGAGAGAGACTGAGAAGATCAATGAAAACTTTGCTGGAAGAGAAAATTAGCAAGCTAAGTATTAAATGGAGAGTAAGGGTTTAAAAATTTGATCTCAAAGGAAATACAACATTTCAAAGGAATGAAGATAAGATATAGCCAAATTGGTAAAGACAACTCAAGGTATTCAAGACACAAGGTGCAAGGTAGAATGAAGGCAGAGGTGAAGCTAGAGAAAACAGCAGCAGTCAAGGTCATGCTTTGGCCAAGAGTCCAAGGAAGGAGGGGTGTCAGGGTTCCAACTATATATTTATTCAAAATATGTAAAATTTTAAAAAATTAAAATTACCAAGTATTTGTGGAATTTTTTAGCACTTGATGAGAGTGTCAAATGGTATAACCACTTTGGAAAATTGTCAGTTTCTAATATTATAAACATAACTATTTTATAACTCAGAAATTCCAATGCCATCTTTTGCAAGATAAGTGAGTTTTTTTCCACACACACACACAAAACTATACAAACTGTTCATAGCAATGTTATTCATAATTGCCCCAAACTTGAAACAGCCTTACTGTCTATTAACAGAAGGATGAATAAAGTATTATATTGTGGCTATAACAAATTATCAAAAATTTAGTGAATCAGAACATAAATTTGTTCTCTTACAATTCTGGAGGTCAGAAGTTCAAAATGAGTCTTTTGGGGCTAAAATCAAGACGTCAGAAAGACTGGTTCCTTCTGGAGGCTCCAGAGAAGAATTGTGTTGTAGAGACTGTGACATGCTTGGCTCCTATTTTTTTTAAATCTCTGTTTCCATCATCACATCAATTCGTACCTTATTTTTACCTTCTGCTTCCCTTTTATAAGGATCCTTGCAATTACATTGGACCTACCAGGATAATGCAGAATATTCTTCCATCTCAAGAATCTTAACTTGATTGCACCTGCAAGGTCTCCATTGAATGTAAGGTAAGATATTTACAGGTTGCAGGTATTAAGGCACAGACATCATTAGAAGGCCATTATTCAGCCTAATGCACACTTGTTTATCATTTCTTCTTATGATGAAATATTACTCATCAATCAAAAAGAACAAGTTATCTATATACACCAAAATGTTAGTAAATTATAGATATAATGTTGAGCAAAAAGAAGGTGGTCATAAAAAGGTATATAGTGCATAATTCCAAACTAACCTGTAGTTACAGAAGTCAGAATAGTTGTTTCCTCTGGTGGTGATAGTAACTAGAGAGAGGACTTGGAAAGTTTATGGAGTGATAGAAATGTTCTATATCATGATTTCATGTGTGACAAAATGTTGCATTTTACTGTACAGGTGTGGACAAAACTAGGTGTACAGTTGTGAGTATGCAAAGCAGAGTTCATATAGCTACTATACTAATCATAACCTGTGTGTCTTTTATATACAAACACCTGTAAACCTATTTGCCCAGCCCTGTACATAATAAAACATTTTAAATATAATCATTTTCTTTTGAGTACTGTGGTTCTTCACTTTCTTCTATTTTAACGTTTTAAAAGACCGTGTCTAATACTGATCTCTTTTCTCTGGTTTTCACAAATTCACATTTGTTATTTCTCTCATGATTCCAATTTTAGCTCAAGGCACTCACTTCCCCTGGTTTCTCAGGAGGAATGACTCTGAATCCTCTATCACCTTCTGTGTAATGGTTCTCAAATCACCCACAAGCTCCATCATTTGCTAGGACATGCAAGACTTTGAAAAGCATTATACTCACAGTTATGGGTTTTATAACAGTGAAGTGATATAGACTAAAATCAGCAAAGGGAAAATGTGCTTGAGAGAAAACTTCCAAATTTCCTCCCCTCGTGAAGTAGCAGAGGACACACTTAATTGTCCCAACAATGTGTGACAACATTATGTGAAGAGTTGTTAACTATGGTGTCCAGGGCCTTTAAATTGGGGTCAGTTATGTTCGTGCATGCAGCTTACTAAGACTTTATCACCAACCCCCCCATACACACACAACTTCAGCAAAAATATAAAGCCTCAGGCATATGGAAACACTCTTCTCAGAAGAGACAGAATATCCTAAGGGCTCAAAGATAATCTAGGAGTTGGCCAAGGGCCAGTCCATCAGACATGCCTTTCTTTGGAATGTGAAGAGTTTGAGAAAGCCAGGCCTGATATATGATCCTGTACTGCTCATCCTTATTTTGAATCAAGAAGAGTGAATTTTGCCTTTGATATATCGCTTAGAGTCTGCTTCTCTTCTAGAATTTATTGGTCCTATGTTCCTCCCAGCCCTGTCTTCAATCATCTAGGTCATCCTCACAGCAATCAGATGAGCTCTTCTCCCACCATTTTCTCACTCACCCAAATAGATCTTCCTTATTCTGTTAGAGTAATTTCTCTAAATATCACATTTGATGTCACTGCTCTTCTTAAAAGTATATTGTTGACAATAACTTAATGTCCATTACCTATACAGTATCATGTACCTTCTTTAAAAACCACAATAATGTATAACTCTACACATTAAATTGGAGAGATATATTTAATATAGTTATAAGCAGAAAAAACACACTGAAGGTTGCTAGTGGAAAGCATGGGAAATATAGTCAATAATATTGTAATAACTACGCATAGTGCCAGGTGGGTACTGAAATATTGAGGGGGGAATACTTTGTAAAGTATATAATTGTCTAACCGTTATTTTGTACACCTCAAAGTAATACAAAATAATATTGAATATAAACTGTAATTAAAAAAGAAAACATGGCTCTGGCCTGTTGGCTCAGTGATAGAGAGTTAGCCTGGCATGTGTAAGTCCTGGGTTCAATTCCCAATCAGGGCACACAGGAGAAGTGCTCATCTGCTTCTCTACCCCTTCCCCTCTCACTTCTCTCTCTCTTTTCCCCTCCTGCAGTCATGGCTTGATTGGAACAAGTTGGTCCCAGGCACTGAGGATGGCTCCATGGCCTCTGCCTCAGGTGCTAAGAAGAGCTCGGTTGCTGAACAACTGAGCAATGCCCCAGATGGGCAAAGCATTGCCCCCTAGTGGTCTTGTGGGGTGAATCAAAGTCAGGGCACGTGCAGGAGTCTGTCTCTGCCTCCTCTTCTCTCATTGAATTAAAAAAAAACATTAAAATAAAAATACTACATGTATTATATTCTTGTGTATGTGTGTGTGTGTTTTAATATGGAAATGCAAAGTTGCCTATAGATGTTACCAGTAGTATTTGTGGGTGCTACAGAAAATTGATAATTTTATTTTCCTAGGTATATCCTCTGAATGTTCTGATTTTTGTAAATGAGCATGTGGTAATTTAAAACAAAACATAACCAAATTATTAAACATAGCTGTGGCTTTCCAGTCACACAAAGATTGAGATTGAACATCTCATTGTGGATTAAAGGGCTTCATTTACAAAGTGGCCCTATCTGACTTCTACTTTCTCTTTTCCTGAAACTTTAAACCACGAACTCTGTCCCATAGTCATATTGAACTTATTGTAATTCCCTGAATACCTCCACTTGGTCAGGCCTGGATGTCGCTACATGCTCACTTGCATGCTAGAAATAGCTGTCCCTTCTATATCTGGAAACTGCATCTCTTTCAAGAAGCAGATTAAACATTACCTCCTCTGTGAATACTGTTCCAATATTACAGGTAGAATTAAGGCTCTTCCCCCTGGTGACCCCACAGCATTTTGTCACCAATGTGCTTTGTAAAATATAGTCTTTAAAATTTCATGGTTTATTGTCTGTTTTCCTCCACTAGATCTTGAGTCTTTAGATTCAAGAACACTCTTGAATGCATATGTTCCTGTCAAGGGCTTTCCACAGTGCCCGGCTCAACTGTGCTCTTAACACTTTTTGAAAAGTTATGAATAAATAATTTCTTTTCATGGAGAAAAAAAAGAGTAGTAAATTATAGACATGTAAAACTCAATTGCCATATTTTCTACCAACTATTATAGTTTGTGAAATTTTACTTTTTCTTATGCCAAAAAATGTTCTTCCTTCTGTTCAGAAAACAAGATTCAGTAAGTTATGCAGATTTGATTTCTGCCTTTAGATGGTAGTGTTACTTAAAATGTTTGGTTCAGTGTTTTTGCCATCCAATTTCTGTGCAGTTATTGATAGACAAGGATAAATAAAGTACCAATGAGAAATAATATATAATTTCTTGTATTTTTACTTGGTTTATGTTACTGGATAAAACTATCCAGTGTTGTTCGTGTCTCCTATTTTTTCCTACCATTCAAGTAAAGATAATTGGTCAAAATTTCTAGGAAAGGCCATCCACATAAATATCCTAGTTATATACTCAGAATTCCAAACCAGGGCTTTGGTTATGTCAAAGAGTCTGACAGAGAACATTCGTCTCTATGATTGGATGTTCAAATTTTCTGTCATCATTTATCTTTGAGCAAGCAAAACCTGAGAAATATGTGATGGTGATTGCCAAAACTATTGTGCTTTCATAAACCAGTCAACTTTCTATAAGTTTTATTTTAGATATTTTGATGAGTCAGTGAACATAGCAGATGTACTTCATAACACAGATAAAGTTCATAATAGTAACATCTTCCTGGATTTTACTTGTAATAAAATTTGTTTTCTTAAATGCCCTTTTTGTTTTCCATATACAGTATTCTCCTTTATCTCTCTGAAGAAAGTAAGTACATGTGTTTTAAAACCTGCCTGATTGTCCTGGCTGGATAGCTCAGTTGGTTAGAGCATTGTCCTCAAGTACAGAGATTGCCGGTTCAATCCTCGGTCAGGGTAACATACAGAAACAAATGGATGTTCTTGTTTCTCTCTCTTCCTCTCTCACTAAAATCAATTAAAACAAATTAAAAAATAAAAACCTGTCTAATTATTCCATCAATTTCTTTACTTAGCAATTGTTTCTTTCCCTTGTTGAATCTGTTGTCTCTCTTTTGTGATGTTGGCTTTCTTTCATTTCTGATGACCATTATTGTAGCAGTCATAATTCTTCGACTTCTTTCTTAGTTTGAGCTTTACTTGATGAACATGTGTTGGGACAAGCTTTCCACCCTTACAGTGAACTTGGGAGATTACTGACACATACTCTTTGGGATATTCAGGTTTTTGTGCTTCCTGTTGATCAGAATGTCTTTGTCAGTTTAAGTGCTTGTGACAACTGTTCTACCTGTAGGCAGTGAATACTAATTTTGTGGCTTGAGTTCTATGGAGGGGGGAATGTACAGGGGTGAACTGCCCATGTTTTTCCTTCTTAGCAGCATGACTAACTTTCTTATTGGTGACTTCTGGTGCACTTTGGCTCCCAGATTCCACCGCAAGCAAACCAGCACTAATGGTCAGTGTTGTTTCTCTACATTTGCAGACAAATTATGAGGTTATAGTATGTACTTAGCCTTTCATCTTCAAATCTGATTTATTTTCAATTTATCAATTTACTTTTTGTTTTTAATAAACTGGTATTGTATTTTTTTCCAACTCACAAATTCTGGGTTTTTCTTAGTATTAATTAATCTACTGTACATTTTATATATTTATTTTATTGGCATTTCTTCAATGCCATATGAGAAAAGATCCCATCACATTCTTATTTGGTAATAAAAATACTTATAGTTTCACTTTATTTTATTACTCCAGGTACAATTTTTGTTTACTCTTACAGTTTTTGATATGTGAAGTTTTAATTCTCATAACTTTTATTTTTTATTTTTAGTGAGAGACAGAAACAGAGGCAGAGGCAGAGAGAGGGACAGATATGGACAGACAGACAGGAATGGAGAGAGATGAAAAGCATCAATTCTTTGTTGCAGCACCTTAGTTGTTCATTGACTGCTTTCTCATATGTGCCTTGACCGGGGGACTACAGCAGAGTGTGTGACCCCTTGCTCAAGCCAGCAATCTTGGGCTTCAGCCAGTGACCTTGGGCTTTAAGCCAACAAACTTTGGATCAAGCCAGTGACCATGTCTATGATTCCATGCTCAAGCCAACAACCCTGCACTCCAGCTGGTGAGCCTGTGCTCAAGTGAACAAATTTGGGGTTTCAAACCTGGGTCCTCAGTGTTCCAGGCTGATGCTCTACCTACTGCAATACTGTCTGGTCAGGCAACTTTGATATTTTAATGTAATCATTTTATTTCTTTTTGACCAATTATTTAGGAGAATATTTAAATCCTTAGTGGTTGAAGTTATTGTTTTGCTTTCTTGTCACTAATATAAGGTTTTACTGAGGTAGGATCTGAGAATGTTATCAGTGCTTTTCAAATTGTATTTATGGGTAGGTAAAAAAATAAATGTATTATATATATATTACACATAGTGCTAAAATTAATAAGCTTTATTATTATTATTATTACTTGGTATTTTTTTTTTTTGTATTTTTCTGAAGCTGGAAACGGGGAGAGACAGTCAGACAGACTCCCGCAAGCGCCCGACTGGGATTCACCCGGCACGCCCACCAGGGGCGACGCTCTGCCCACCAGGGGGCGATGAGCCAACCGGCCAGGGCCGATTACTTGGTATTTTACATCTTACCTATTTATGCCTACTAACTCTATAAGAATTAAGAAGTTAAGTTTCAGATCTTTGTGTATATGTGTGTATATATATATATATTTCCATATGTATGAGTTGAATGTAAAATGGATAATTTTACTTTCTTAAAATCTGTATTTTTATAGAAAATAGAAAACATGTAGTCATACTTATAAAAGTGTTTGAACTTTTCAATATTTCACATTAGGTGTGCCTACTTTATAGAATGTTTCTGTTATTTCAAGCCTTATAATAAAATTATTGAAAAGCTCTAGTTGGGTGTGATGTCAGAGAAATGGCACCATGAGGGGGGCTCCTGATACCTCTTTGCAAAATTTCAACAAATTCAACAACTAGAGACAGAAAAACAATCTCAGGAGCATCTGAAATACACATACATCAAAAACACTGTTATTAAGAAAACCACTCACAGATGCCACTAAGGAAAAATAAATCAAATATCATGGATACAAAAGACAGAGATGTAACACAGATAGAAAAGGAAAAATCTATAAAAAAAAATTTCAATAGATTGAAAACCTTGGACTTAAATGACAGAGAATTTAAAATAGAAATCCTAAAAATACTCAGGGATATACAAAAAAGCACAGAAAGGCAATTTAGGGAGCTCAAAAAACAATTCAGAGAACAGAAAGAATATATTACCAAGGAAATTAAAACTATGAAAATGAATCAAAAAGAGATGAAAAACTCAATTCATGAACTGAAAAATGAGATAACAAGCTTAGCTAATAGAACAGGCCAAATAGAGGAAAGAATTAGTGACATAGAAGAGAGGCACTAGAGGCACAACAGAGAGAAGAGGAGAAAGACTCACGAATTTAAAAAAATGAGAAAGCCCTACAGGAATTATCTGATTCCATCAAAAAGAACAACATAAGAATCATAGGTTAATCAGATGGAGAAGAGAGAGAAAATGGAATGGAGAACATATTCAAACAAATAATAGATGAGAACTTCCCAAGCCCGTGGAAAGAACTAAAGCCTTGAATTCAAAAAGCAAACAGAACACCGAGTTATCTTAACCCTAATAAACCTACTTCAAGGTACATCATAATGAAATTGGCACAAACCAATGACAAAGAAAAAATTCTCAAGGCAGCCAGGGGGAAAAAAGAATACAACATATAAAGAAAGGCCTATTAGATTATCACCAGATTTCTCAGCAGAAATTCTACAAGCTAGAAGAGAGTGGACCCCAAAATTTAAAGTTTTGAAAGAGAGGAACTTTCAGCCAAGAATACTATAACCATCAAAGTTATCCTTCAAATATGAAGGAGAAATAAAAACATTCACAGATACAGAAAAGATGAGGGAATTTATTACCAGAAAACCCCCACTTCAGGAAATACTGAAGGGGCTTTTTCTACCAGATACAAAGAACAAAACAAAACAAAACCACAAATAAAAGCTCCATCAAGAACACAATAAAATCAAATTTAATCTGTGACAACAAAAACAAAAAAGGGGAGAGGACGAAAATTAACAGAAGCAAAGGAGTATAGAGTGCAGAAGCACTGATGAGATAGTATACTACAATGAACATGATAGGTACACTTTCCATTACTTAATTGTGACCACCCATGAATAAATCACCACAGAAGCACATGACTTGAAAAAAGAAGTAACAGAAAAAAGAAGTATGGATTACAACCAAACAAAAACAAATGATAGAAAATAAAAGAGAAGAATCAAACAAGATACAAAACTAACAGAAAGCAATATATAAAATGGCAATAGGAAACCCTCAAGTGTCAAAATTACACTAAATATAAATGGATTGAACTTAAAAAGACACATAGTATCAGAATGGATTAAAAAAGAAAATCCAACAGTGTATGAGGGTTCCTTTCTCTCCACAGCCTCTCCAACATTTGCTATTACCTGTCTTGCTAATAATAGCTAATCGAACAGGTGTGAGGTGGTATCTCATTGCCGTTTTGATTTGCATTTCTCTAATAGCTAAAGAAGATGAGCATCTTTTCATATATCTGTTGGCCATTTGTATTTCTTCCTGGGAGAAGTGTCTGTTCATATCCTCTTCCCACTTTTTTATTGGATTGTTTGTTTGTTTGTTGTTGAGTTTTATGAGTTCTTTGTATATTTTGGATATTAGGCCCTTATCTGAGCTGTTGTTTGAAAATATCATTTCCCATTTAGTTGGCTTTCTGTTTATTTTGTTATCAGTTTCTCTTGCTGAGCAAAAACTTCTTAATCTGATGTAGTCCCATTCATTAATTTTTGCCTTCACTTCTCTTGCCTGTGGAGTCAAATTCATAAAATGCTCTTTAAAACCCAGGTCCATGAGTTGAGTACCTATGTCTTCTTCTATGTACTTAATTGTTTCAGGTCTTACGTTGAGATCTTTGATCCATTTTGAATTAATTTTTGTACAGGGGGAGAGACTGTAGTCCAGTTTCATCCTTTTGCATGTGGCTTTCCAGTTTTCCCAGCACCATTTATTGAAGAGGCTTTCTTTTCTCCATTGTGTGTTGTTGGCCCCTTTATCAAAAATCATTTGACTATATATATGTGGTTTTATTTCTGGACTTTCTATTCTGTTCCATTGGTCTGAGTGTCTATTTTTCTGCCAATACCATGCTGTTTTGATTGTCGTGGCCCTATAATAGAGTTTGAAGTCAGGTATTGTAATGCCCCCAGCTTCATTCTTTTTCTTTAGGATTGCTTTGGCTATTCGGGGTTTTTTATAGTTCCATATAAATCTGATGATTTTTTGCTCTATTTCTTTAAAAAACATCATTGGAAGTTTGATGGGAATTGCATTAAATTTGTATATTGCTTTGGGTAATATAGCCATCTTGATTATATTTATTCTTCCTAGCCAAGAACAAGGTATATTCTTCCATCTCATTATATCTTTTTCGATTTCCCTTAACAATGGTTTATAGTTTTCATTATATAAGTCCTTTACATTCTTTGTTATGTTTATTCCTAAGTATTTTATTTTTTTTGTTGCAATCGTGAAGGGGATTATTCTTTTGAGTTCATTCTCAATTGTTTCATTGTTGGCATATAGAAAGGTTATTGACTTCTGTATGTTAATTTTGTATCCTGTGACCTTACTGTATTGGCTTATTGTTTCTAGTAGTCTTTTTGTGGATTCTTTGGGGTTTTCGATGTATAGGATCATATCATCTGCAAAAAGTGATACCTTTACTTCTTCTTTTCCGATATGGATGCCTTTTATTTCTTTGTCTTGTCTGATTGCTGTGGCGAGAACCTCTAGTACCACATTAAATAAGAGTGGAGAGAGTGGACAACCCTGTCTTGTTCCTGATTTAAGGGGGAAAGCCTTCAGTTTAGTGCCATTTAATATGATGTTAGCTGATGGTTTATCATATATGGCCCTTATCATGTTGAGATATTTTCCTTCTATACCCATTTTGTTGAGAGTCTTAAACATAAAATTGTGCTGTATTTTATCGAAAGCCTTTTCTGCGTCTATTGATAAGATCATGTGGTTTTTGTTCTTTGTTTTGTTGATATGGTGTATTACGTTAACCGTTTTACGTATGTTGAACCATCCTTGTGACTGGATAAAGAAGATGTGGCACATATACACTATGGAATACTACTCAGCCATAAGAAATGGTGACATCGGAACATTTACAGCAAAATGGTGGGATCTTGATAACATGATACGAAGCGAAAGAAGTAAATCAGAAAAAACCAGGAACTGCATTATTCCATACGTAGGTGGGACATAAAAGTGAAACTAAGAGACATTGATAAGAGTGTGGTGGTTACGGGGGGGAGGGGGGAATGGGAGAGGGAAAGGGGGTGGGGAGGAGCACAAAGAAAACAAGATAGAAGGTGACAGAGGACAATCTGACTTTGGGTGGTGGGTATGCAACATAATTGAATGACAAGATAACCTGGACTTGTTATCTTTGAATATATGTATCCTGATTTATTGATGTCACCCCATTAAAAAAATAAAATTATTAAAAAAAAAAAAGAAAATCCAACTGTATGCTGCCTACAAGAAACACATATAAGCTACAAGGATAAAAACAAATTCAAAGTGAAAGGCTGGAAAACAATACTCCAAGCAAATAACATCCAAAAAAAAGCAGGTGTAGCAATACTCATATCTAACAATGCTAACTGCAAGACAGCAAAGGTAATCAGAGACAAAAACGATCATTTCATAATGATTAAAGGGACACTGAATCAAGAAGACATAACACTTCTTAATATATATGCACCAAACCAAGAGGCAACAGCTACTGACTGACCTAAAAACAAAAACTGACAAAAATACAATCATACTTGGAGACCTCAATACACTGCTGACAGCTCTAGATTGTTCATCCAAACAGAAAATCAATAAAGAAATATTAGCCTTAAGTGAAACACTAGAACAATTGGATATGATAGACATCCACAGGACATTTCATCCCAAAGTGCTAGAGTATACATTTTTCTCTAGTGTACATGGATTATTCTCAAGAATTGACCATATGTTGGGCCACAAAAATAATATCAACAAATTCAGGAAGATTGAGATTATACCAAGCATATTCTCTAATCATAATGCCTTGAATTTAGACTTCAACTGCTAAGAAGAGGTAAACAAACCCACAAAAATGTGGAAACTAAACAACATACTTTTAAAAAATGAGTGGGTCAAAGAAGAAAAAACAGATATCAAAAGTTACATACAGACAAACGAAAATAACAATACAACATATCAGAATCTCTGGGATGCAGCAAAAGCAGTAATAAGAGAGAAGTTCATATAACTACAGGCCTATATGAACAAACAAGAGAGAGCCCAAGTAAACCACTTAACTTCACATCTTAAGGAACTAGAAAAAGAAAAACAAAGGCAACCCAAAACTAGCAGAAGAAAGGAAATAATAAAAATCAGAGCAGAAATAAACAAAACAGAGAACAGAAAAACTATAGAAAAATTTAATAAAACAAAGAGCTGGTTCTTTGAAAAAGATCAACAAAATTGACAAACCCTTAGCAAGACTCACTAAGGAAAAAAGAGAAAGGATTCAAATAAACAAAAACAAAAATAGAAGAGGAGAAATCACCACAGATGTCATAGATATACAAAGAATTATTGTAGAATACTATGAAAAACTATATGCTACCAAATTTAATAATCTAGAAGAAATGGATAAATTCCTAGAACAATACAATCTTCCTAGACTGAATCATGATGAAGCAGAAAGCCTAAACAGACCGATAAGAAGCAAGGAAATAGAAACAACTATCAAAAACTTCCCAAAAATAAAGGTCCAGGGCCAGAGGGCTATACTAGTAAATTCTATAAAACATTCAAAGAAGACTTCGTTTCTATTCTACTCAAAGTCTTCCAAAAAACTGAAGAAGCAATACTTCCAAACACATTTTATGAGTCAACTTAACCTGCATACTGAAACCTGGCAAAGACAACACAAAAAAAGAAAACTACAGGCCAATAATCTTAATGAATTTAGGTGCTAAAATACTAAACAAAATACTAGCAAACCGAATACAACACATTAAAAAAATACATCATGATCAACTGGAATTCATCTCAGAATCACAAGGATGGTTCAACATACATAAAACAGTTAACATAATACACCATATCAACAAAACAAAGAACAAAAACCACATGATCCTATCAATAGATGCAGAAAAGGCATTCGATAAAATACAATACAATTTTTTACGTTTAAAACACTCAACAAAATGGGTATAGAAGAAAAATATCTCAACATAATAAAGGTCATTTATGATAAACCATCAGCTAACATCATATTAAATGGCATAAAACTGAGGGCTTTTCCCCTTAAGTCAGGAACAAGACAAGGTTGTCCACTCTCTCCAATCTTATTTAACATAGTGCTAGAAGTTCTAGCCAGAGCAATCATACAAGAAAAAGAAATAAAAGGCATTCATATTGTAAAAGAAGAAGTAAAGGTTTCACTTTTTGCAGATATGATCCTACACATCGAAAACCCCAAAGACTCCACAAAAAGACTACTAGAAACAATAAACCAATACAGTAAGGTTGCAGGATACAAAATTAATATACAAAAGTCCATTGCCTTCCTATATGCCAACAATGAAACATCAGAAAACGAACTAAAAAAAACAATCCTCTTCATGGTTGCAACAACAAAAAAAAAACCCCAAGGAATAAACATAACAAAGAATGTAAAGGACCTATATAATGAAAACTACAAAGCATTGTTAAGGGAAATCGAAAAAGATATAATGAAATAGGAAAATTATTCCTTGTTCTTGGATAGGAAGAATAAATATAGTCAAAATGACTATATTACCTAAAGTGATATACAAATTCAATGCAATTCCCATGAAAATTCCAATGGCATTTTAAAGAAATGAAACAAAAAATCATCAGATTTATATGGAGCTATAAAACCCCCGAATAGCCAAAGCAATCCTAAGGATAAAGAATGAAGCTGGGGCATTACAATATCTGACTTCAAATTATATTATAGAGCCATGACAATCAAAACAGCATGGTATTGGCAGAAAAATAGACACTCAGACCATTGAAACAGAGTAGAAAGCCAAGAAATAAAACCACATATATGTGGGTAAGTAATTTTCGATAAAGGGGCCAACAACACACAATGGAGAAAAGAAAGTCTCTTTAACAAATGGTGCTGGGAAAACTGGAAAGCCACATACAAAAGAAAGAAACTTGAATACAGTTTGTCCTCTTGTACTAAAATTAATTCAAAATGGATCAAAGACCTAAATATAAGACCTGAAACAATACATTACATAGAAGAAAACATAGATACTAAACTCATGGACCTTGGTTATAAAGAGCATTTTATGAATTTGACTCAAACGGCAAGGGAAGTGAAGGCAAAGATAAATGAACGGGACCACATCAGACTAAGAAGCTTTGCACAGCAAGAGAAACTGACAACAAAACAAATAAAGAGCCAACTAAATAGGAGATGATATTTTCAAACAACAGCTCAGATAAGGGCCTAATATCCAAAATATACAAAGAACTCATAAAACTCAACAATAAACAAACAATTCAATAAAAAAAAAATGGGAAGAGGACATGAACAGACACATCTCCCAGGAAGAAATACAAATGGCCAACAAATATATAAAAAGATGCTCATCCTCATTAGCTATTAGAGAAATGCAAATCAAAACTACAATGAGATACCACCTACACCTGTTAGATGAGCTATTATTAACAAGACAGGTAATAACAAGTGTTGAAGAGGCTGTGGAGAAAAAGGAACCCTCATCCACTGTTGGTGGGAATGTAAAGTAGTACAACCATTATGAAAGAAAGTATGGTGGTTCCTCAAAAAATTTAAAATACAGTGTGTCCGTAAAGTCATGGTACAGTTTTGACCGGTCACAGGAAAGCAAGAAAAGACAATAAATATGTAAAATCTGCACCAAATAAAAGGAAAACTCTCCCAGTTTCATACCCATTCAGTGTAGTTTGATGTGGGCTCACGCACAGATTTTTTAGGGCTCCTTAAGTAGCTATCCCGTATAGCCTCTACAGACTTGTCACTGACTGATGGCCTACCAGAACGGGGTTTCTCCACCAAACTGTCGGTTTCCTTCAACTGCTTATTCCACCGAGTAATGTTATTCCTATATGGTGGTGCTTTGTTATATACACACCGATATTCACGTTGCACTTTGGTCACAGATTTGAATTTAGTGAGCCACAGCACATGCTGAACTTTTCTATGTACCGTCCACATCTCGACTGCCATGGCCGTGGGCTGTTCCACTGTATACATGGTGTTACGTCATCATCTGTGCATGCACACATGCTGCCACATCATCCTACAGAGACTGGGAGGGTTTTTCTTTTATTTGGTGCAGATTTCACATTTCAATCATCTTTTGTTGCTTTGCTGTGACCGGTTAAAAGTGCACCATGACTTTACGGACACACTGTAGAACTACCATATGACCCAGCAATCCAAAATTCAAAAACGTTGGTACAAAAAGACACATGCAGCCCCATGTTCATTTCAGCATTGTTCACAGTGGCCAAGACATGGAAACAACCAAAAAGCCCTTCAATAGTTGACTGGACAAAGAAGATGTCGCACATATACACTATAGAATACTACTCAGCCATAAGAAATGATGACATCGGATTATTTACAACAACATGGATGGATCTTGATAACATTATATTGAGTGAAATAAGTAAATTAGAAAAAACTAAGAATTATATGATTCCATACATAGGTGGGACATAAAAATGAGACTCAGAGACATGGACAAGAGTGTGGTGGTTACGGGGGGGGGGGAGAAGAGAGGGAGGGGCACAAAGAAAACCAGACAATTTGACTTTGGGTGATGGGTATGCAACATAATCAAATGTCAAAATAACCTGGAGATGTTTTCTCTGAACATTTGTACCCTGATTTATCAATATCACCTCATCAAAATTAATTTTTAAAAAAAGAAAGAAAAGCTCTAGTTGAGACATGTTGGAAGACAATTGTGTTGTCAGTTTTTTAAATTTTAAATTAACAGTTCATATTTTAATAATAGGTGACAAAAAGTATATCTAAAAAATTCTGTTAACAGGAGTAAACCAGAACAAGAAATAGAGAACAGTTTATAAATATTTTGTTTGCTTTCTGTTTTTAATTTTATTATATTGATTGTAGTGAGAAAGGAAGAGAGTGAGGGAGAGAGAGACAGGAACATCGATCTGCTCCTGTATGTGCCCTGAGGAACTGAACTGGCAACCTCTGTGCTTTGGGCAGATACTCTAACCAACTGAGTCATTCGGCCGGGGCTTGTTTGCTTTTTAATATAATTTTCAGGACAATGGAATTTTATTTTATTATTTGGGTTCCCAGGATATGTGCTGATCTAGCCTAGATTATATAAGGAAATAATGTGTTTGTGAGCCAATCTCAAAATGAGCTTTTACATTTATGTTGTATTTTTACGTTCATTTGCCAGACTCGCCTTCTGCCCTTTCTCATGTTGGACCTGACCTCTGCCCATCCTGTTTCTGTTTCCCGCTCCTCCTGTGTTCTCTCCTGAGTAAATAGCTGCAGGTCTTCCTCCTTTCCCCGACTATTCCTTCCTCCTGCCAGCTTGAGCATATTCATACACTTGTTCCGTGCTAGATACTGTTCTCAGTGTTTTACATACATTAAGGCAGCAATTTTCAACCAGTGCGCAGCAAGACATTTTAAAGCATGCAGTATCTGTTTATTTAGTCAGGGTCACTGACTTCTTTTCCTTTAGACTGCCAAATAAAAATAAAAAAAGACAACAGGCAGCACAACAATAGCCATCTGGCATGAATGAATCAAAAATATACCTTTTTTTTTTGTCAGACAGGCAAAAAGTATATGATATATATATATTTTTTGGTGTGCTGCAAAATTTCAGTAATTAGTTTATGTGTGCCATGAGATGAAAAAGGTTAAAAGTTGTGCCATTAACTCATCCACTCCTCAAAGCAACTTCAAATTAGATGGGATAGCTATACCTACTTTAAAGATGAGGAAGCTGAGACTAAGGTAAGTTTAGTAAATTTCCAAATCACAATCCAGGTGGTAAGTGGAAGAGCCGTATTTAGAAGTCATGCTGCCCAGTATAGACTCTGACTCTGTTGTCAGGAGACTTCCCTCAAAGTCCCGCCCACCAGGGTTCTTTCAGTTTCCTGGCTCCCCACTGCAGGTTGTTCTGCAAAACCACTCAGTGAACCTAAACCTTAAAATGGGTGTGGTGCTTGCTGAGTGACAGTTTGGGGCTGCTGGGTTGTTTCAGTATTACATTTAGTTTTTAAGTCTACTATGTGAGTTAGGTATTATTTGCTCATCAACAAAAGAAAATATGCAAATACATAGAAATTAATAATTTGCTTAACATTCTATAACTTACAAATGTTGCATTTGGGGCTGACTTCAAACTTTCAACCTCTGTAAAACAAACAAACAAACAAAACCCCCAGACCATTCACATAAAGCAATTCCTTCTCCTTTTTCACTAACATCAAAATGTCTAACTGCTTGAAAGTTTTCTTTCTTGACTGATTTACTGTAAAGCTGTTAGCTATTTGATCTAACTTCATGCTTTCTGTACTTTTCACTTCCTTATAAGGCTAACATATTTATGTTTTCTATCTTACAGACTTAATGATTTATTAAGTCATCAAGTATTTATTTGTTTGAGAATACAAACAAATATATTGGACTGAGCAATGAGAATATAATGTGACCACGAGAGATGTGGCCCTTGCCCTCGCAACTAGTGGTGGGACTATCAACTAATATAAGTGGATTTTTACCACGCACAATGATTGGCCCAGTTCCAAACAGTTTTTATACTACTCCCACTCACTTTCACTTCTTTTATTTCATTCATCTTCAGTGTATATTTTCATTGCCTCTATTTTCTGTAAATTATTTACTGTAGCCCACAAATACGCCCAGGTCTCCCTGTATCAGAAAGATAAACATATGCAACTTTCTCAATTCTGCTCTCGTGCTGAGCTTTTCTTCTCTCTTTGTTTCTTTACATCATCAAATATTCTCTAGAAAAGACTAATGACCTTCACTTTTTTATCATCCATTCAGTTTTGCATCTTCTGAAGATTTGACTTCTATCACATCTATGCTATGGACACTTCAGGCTGACTCTGCATTTCGGCAGGATCCTGAAAACAGGTTCCTTTTTATGAATGTCTGTGTGACATGTGTTTGCCAGAGTATAGGTCCCACCGTACAGTTTATATCTCCCAGGGATGAACTATACATCCTTTCTTCAGGTCATTAGAAGTTCGCTATTGTTTGCTCATTTGTTTGCATCTTTTGCTATCAAAGCTCTAGAGTCAAATGCACTCATTCAATATAATAACTAGTGCATCCCCTGTCTCACTTAATTTTTAACTCTTAATTTTTTACTATATAGTTATTATTACCTTCTTAGCTTCCTTTCAATGTTTTTTAAATTTAAAATTTTATTCTTTATATGTCTTCATGTATACTATGTGCTTTCCAGCCACGTCTTAGCCCCCAAGAGAAGCAGCCTTGGGAGACTTTCCCTATCTGACCTCCCCGCACCCTCCAGTGTAGTCCAAGGCCTTAGTTACATCCTGTCTCCAGCGGGCCCCAGCAGCTACTTGATTCAGGCAGGACAAGAAGCTTGGTGTTGGGAGCAGAGGGAAAGGGAACCAAGTAACAACCAGTTTATCATGTTTCCAGAATCCCCTTCATCAGGAAAATTATAATCTGTTACATATAGATTTAAACAAGCATTTATTGGGGGCAAAACTGTATGTCCTACTAGCTAGTTTATGCATATTGTCACATTTAATTCTCTGAATAACTAGGTGTGTATTTTCCTTTTACAACTGAGAAAACCAAGGTTTAGAGAAATTAAATAATTTGTTTAATAACACACCTGTGGAGCGATATCACAGACACACTGACCCTCAAATCTATCTGGTCAATTTCTATGACTTAGCCTCCTAGCTATTTCACTTCCCTGTTTGTGAAGGAAATGAAAATAGAAAAAAATTACTGAGTAGACTAGTAAAACAATGAAATGTGACCTCTCATAAGCCATTGCATTTTTATCACATACTTGAATGACCAACTGTTCTTTAGTCACCATCCTCCTGATCTCTCTAGTTATTGACATTATTGACCACCTACAGTTGCCTTTGGCTCCTCCTTCACTTCCCCCATCTAGGAACCAAATTCTTTAGATTTAATGACCTTATTCCCTATATTCATCTGCCTAATATCTTTCCATAAATTGTGCCTTACGTTGTATCCACCTATACGACTGCAATATCTTCTCGACTCTTTCTAGTCTCAGCTTTCAAAAGCCAAACGCTTGTTATGTTGACAGGTTAGTCTTCCTGTTTCCTGGATAGCTTCACTTACACTACTTATATGATAAAAATTGTTGTTGATTCTGTTTTCTGTGGAATAAAGTTGAACCTCATTCCCTGGAATGTAAGTTTCTTCATGATCTGACTACACTTCGTGATCCATTTCTCTGTTCACTTCCTTGGGAAGAAAAGTAATTTTTCTATCATCTTTTTCAGTTTTTATCTGAGATCTCTGCAGTAAAAGACAGATTAACAAAAAGAGAAATACAGGTTTGTTAACATGTACACTTCACTTATACATGGGAGACAGCTAGGGAAAAATGAGTAACTCAAAGAGGTGGCTTAGAATTCAAGTTTAAACATCATCTTAATAAAGAAAGGAGAGGGAGGATGTAGGCATCTGAGAGGAAAGTTAATGATTTTTAGAAAAGATGAATGAGCCATTAGATATATAGATAGAAGATATAATAATTTGCAACAGAGCTTGTCTGGGTGTGATATCAACTTCTACTCTCCCTCCATGCTTGATGAACCTCCCAGGGACAGGATTTATGACAACTCAGTTCCTTGTCAAAGACCTGTGTAGGCAGATTAGGGGAGTTCAGAGAAAGCCTCTCTGCACTTGCTGTTTCTCAAGAATCTACAGCTCAAAATAATCTATGTGTTAAAGTGGCATATTTGGGGATGGAATAGTGCTAGCCTTCATGCCTAATACAACTACTCATTCTTCAACAAATAGGTCCTGTGGTTTTTCTACCCTTCTGCCTTTTCTTGTTCTGTTTGTTTACGTCCATTCACCCATATGTCTCTATCAAGGCCCAGTTCTCAAATGTTACATTATTCAAGAAGGACTTGCTGTCTTCTTACCTGTCACGTTTAGCAAACTGTGGTCCTGTCTATCAATTTGTCCTGGTGTTGATGGGTGAATAGCTCATTGCTTTCCTTCATAAAAGATAGTGTATATGCATAAAAATCACATACATCATGTGAAAATCAAAATTATGGACTCAGACACAATTGTAAATCCTTGCTTTCTGCACGTTCAGTTCTGCTGAAGGAAATTTGTGTTACCTTGATAACAAAAATTATACAAATTAAAAATAGCTTGTTCAAGTAAACACAATCTAGGGAAAAAATGAAAGAAATATAGTTTCTTTGTGCACCTTGTTACATAAAATTGTCTATATAGATACACTTTTTAAAAGATTTTATTTATTAATTATAGAGAGAGGAGAGAAAAAAGCAGGGTGGGAGAAGCAGGAAGCATCAACTAATAGCGGCTTCTCCTGCCTTGACTGGTCAAGCCCTGGGTTTACCCATTGTGCTACCACAGGTCAGGGTCATCATATATTTTTGATTGAACAGATTAGCATAAGTAGATATCTTTACACAAAATTATTTGCCGCACCTGTGATCAAACATTAACTAGGATTCACCTCAGAAAATGCAGGTGATTTGAAGTATACTCTGTTATACTCTTATTCAGTGAGAATGTTAAAAATAAATACAAAGCAGCCACAGACTAAAGTCATTCCTTCGCATTTGGGAATACAAAGGATGGTCTCACACTGTTATGCTAAAAACATCTTGAGGCGATTTGGAAACACTCAGAGTTTATAAGCAAAATCGGTTTTCTTCATTTTGTATTTAATAGAATTCCTTAGTTTTCGAATGCCTCTGCTTTTATCTATTTATAAAATAGTCTGGTGAGGTAGTGAGGTATTATCAATTACCTAGTTAAAATGGGAAAATGCAATTCCAAACATTAAAATTCTTTCAAGTCAGCATTCGAATGAACACAGGTCCCTAACACTTAGTGTCTTATTCAACCCATTTGACTACAGTCTCGATCAGTGCATATTCTTTTTCTTTTTTTTGTGTGTGTGACAGAGACAGAGAGAGGGATAGATAGGGACAGACAGGAAGGGAGAGAGATGAGAAGCATCAATTCTTTGTTACGACACCTTAGTTGTTCATTGATTGATTTCTCATATGTGCCTTGACCATAGGGCTATAGCAGATCGAGTGACCCCTTGCTCAAGCCAGTGATCTTGGATCCAAGCTGGTGAACCTTGCTCAAACCAGATAAGCCTGCACTCAAGCTGATGACCTCGGGGTTTTGAACCTGGGTCTTCCACATCCCAGTCCAATGCTCTATCCACTGTGCCACCGCCTGGTCAGGCATCAGTGCATTTTCTTATAAATAGTGGTCGTAGTTTTTATGTCACTGTAAGATCTGTTCAAAAAACAAAAAGATACTTATTCAAAAGTTTCAGAGGATTTAAGATGAAAAAGTTATCTGAGTTGAAAAGTGAATATAACAAAAAGTAAAATTCTTAATTTTTAATATTTAATTTGACTTCCAATTTTTAAGTCAATTTCACATTAACAAATATGTTAATTTAAAGATTTTAATAATTTTTTTTAATTATTCAGAAATAAATTTTTGTTCATTAACAATTTTGTCTTTAAAGGTCCTAAAACAGTAGAAAACTGAACAGAAAGGCAACAAGAAAAATGGGCTTCTCCTTTTGTTGTATCAGAGAGGAATCTATAATGAAATGTCCCTTAAATATGTCTTGACATATAAGTGTATTATCAAAACTTTTCCAGTATCATTGATATAAGAATTAGAAGTCTACCTTAATTCCCAATGTGAACTTCAGCTTATTTTTAAAGCAAATGTATTGTTTTCCATTTATAAAGGTTACATGAGAGTCTATGTTAGGTATAGTAAGACATAAAATAAAATTTGTTTTGCTATAGTACACACTTAGTCTTCCACAAGGAAATCATCTCTGTATTCTAGAACCTTCTTATATCTTGTAATGCCAATGGCCAAGGCCAGGCAGGTCCACGTGGGATCTGGGTAGATGGTAGAGTAACTACGGAGCCAGAAAGTGTTGGGCCATTCTTATTTAACAGAGTCTTGCAAGGGTGGACAAGCAAACAGGGAAAACTACTACTCCTGGCAGCAGGCCAACAGCAAAATGGCCCCTCACAGTGGCAAGCAGGCAATCCAAAATCTGCCATCCATCCTGAGGGCGAGCACCTGTTGTCTTACATGGACTATACACACATGGCATTGCCACGTCCTCATGTACTCAGTAGGCAAAGTACAAGCAAGCAAGCCTAACACAGCTGTTTTCCCAACATACCTAATGTCCAGTTGGAATTTGATTCAAGCCGGCACTCAGACCGGAAAGTTACTGAGCAGACCAATACCGGGGATTTTGTTTATGGATTCTTAAAAATAAATATTAGCTCATGACAACTGAGATCTCTGGAAGTTGAGGATAATTTACATGCTTAGAAGGAATAAACTCTGAATACCAAATATAACTTACACCTTCTATGCATTGGCATCTCAGATGTGTAGTGTAGAAACAATATCTTTGTGTTTCTGTATAGTTACACAATTTAAAAAAATTCTTTTAAGATTTTATTCATTTTAGAGAGGAGAGACAGAGAAAAAAAAGAGAAGTTGGGGAAGAGCAGGAAGCATCAACCCCCAAAATATGCCTTGACTAAGCAAGCCCAGGGTTTTGAACCAGCCACTTCAGAGTTCCAGGTCGATGCTTTATCCACTGCGCCACCACAGGTCAGGGTACATAATTTTTTATTACACTGACATTTTACTAAAACTTTGGATCCTGGACTAAAATCAAGCCCTGGAAAGTAATTCCCAATATAGATAGTTCAAATTCAAGAGAGAAGTACTAACTCAGGGGCTACATGTTTACATTTAAAGGGATAATGAGGTGTAGAAGATTGGAGACATCTCTGAGTTGTAACATTGAGGGCCTTGGGTTTATCTGGTCTTTTGAGGGTTTAATTCAAATTCTGAAAGGTTAGAATAGGAATACAGGATCCTTTCCATATTTCCCCCAAGGAACTGAGGCAGGATAGTATGAAGCTAGGAAAATTCCTTAGCAAGCAGAATGGGGAAACAGACAAACTGCTGAACAAACTGGTCAAGCAATTTACAGCCAAATACTAAAGGTCACCTCCCTAGAGATAACATCTAGGCATCAGTTGTAGTTTAGTTCCAGGCCCAGAAAAACAGCAAAACCAGGTGGGCAAGCAAGGAACAGCTGCAGTGACTGATAACCCCCTGCCCTGGTACTAACCTGTCAGCAGGAACCACGACCTCAAAAGGGCACACCTGGAAAAGCTGATGACTTTTCCATTGAGATCCTCCCCTAAACTCCCGGCCATTAAACCCCTCCAAACAAAGGACTCAGTGCTAGATCTCCCTCCAGGGAACACACCTGCACCTTCCCTCCCCCCTTTCCCTTTTCTTCCCCCACAGATGTGCATCTCCTAAACTCCAAGGGTCCCCAGGAGACTTGCAACCAGGGAACAGTGGGCAGCGGCAGCTCCTCCTGGGCTCACCCTTGAAACCTGTCTCCAGGGTCCCCTTTTCTCTGACTTCCCCGTGAGCCAGAGCAGCCCTGCGTAGGCTCAGTTCTTTCCTTTAGCATTTTTAGAGAGCCAGACCAGGCCTGTCTAGTCCTCTCCTGTTGCGTCCTCTATTCTAGGCCTTTCCTTGTTTCACTGTCTCTAGCTTTAATAAACATATCCTCAAATCACCCGGACTCATGTTGTGAGATTTTTCCTGCACAAATTCAAGAACACACATACTTCCAGCAGGCCTGAGGCAGATCCGAAGTGCCAGGTCCCCTTTCTGGTAACAGAATAAAGTTTTTTCTTTCTTTTATTTTTCTTTTTAGTGCAAAAGAAAAAATACTTCTTCTCCCTATATATGAATATTTAGATTAATTTTTTCAACATTTCTGCACGCATAGAACTTTTGACCTGACTTTATTATACTTCCCCAGGAGTAAATATTATACTGTGAGGAACCACATGGCTATTATGTGCTTTAAAGTGAATAATGATAATCTTTTTATGTCTCAAAAACCTTGTTTGCTCATTCAGGACCAAAATAATCCATAGGAAAACCTAAATGGGATATAATCTTAAATACATACAATTTCCCCCATGAACTACAATCCATAAATGCAGACATTTCCCATGAGAGAAACTCTATGGGTAGGGCAGATCAGAGGGAAAGCATTAAATATATTGTTAACTTTTATATAATTGATAATATCAGTATTTGGATAATAACCCTTTCTTCTCCATGTTACCATAGTATCCCCCATTATACATATCACATCCTATAGTTACTTACACACCATAATAATATATAGCATTGCTTTGGTAATTCATTTTGACCCCATGTCTTTTCTCCATCAAGCTAGACTATGACATCTGTGTCTTCAATGTCAAGTAAGAAAGTTGAAACAAAGAAAGGTTAAATTTAAAAGGAGGGCATTAAAAAAAATCCTGGTATTCAGTACCAAAATCCACAGCCATAAGGATCTAAGACCATAGCGTCTAAAACAATAGACAACAGATTTGAGACTACTTAAGAGAGAGCTACTTTTCCCATCCTTTCTTTCTTTTATCTATATAAACAAAGATTATTACCTCTAGGCTAAAAATGAGAATTCATAGATAGCAAGCAAGGCCTTAGAATTTCCTCTGTCACTGGAGACCCCTCCAATGGGATAGATTTGGGGTAATGGAATGCCAGGTAGGTTAAGAGCTTGACGAAAGAGAAAGCTTGCTCTTTGCTTCCCTGGGTGGATCTGAGAAGACAGCCAGCCTCTTAGCAGCATTACTGGAAACGTACAGTCCAGGCAGCTTCATTGGGTAGGGTCACAGAGTCTCCACCGTTCTAGAGTAGTCACAAAAGCATGTCGTGCTAAATGTCTGCGAGTGAAGAGCATCTTGAACAAAGAGCCCTGGGGACCAAGAAGCCTTGAGGTAGGGTCAAGTGGACGCATTAATAATCTGCCTCTAACAATCACCAGGTGGGCTAGAATGCCTCACTAGGTGACAATGAGGAGAGAGGACAACCAAGAATCCATTATGTGACAACACGATACTGTTGACATAGGTAGGTATCTAGATACTGATGGGGAAGAGAGCAAAGGGAATTAGACATTATATTTTCTAAAACTTGGAAAGCTTGCTTCAGTAAGAAACTGCAACATCTCATTTATTGTAATTTGCTAGAAGGCTAAAACATGTACAGGCTAATTATCCCATTGTGCCCTCAGAATCCATCCTGCCATTGAGCCCTTGGCCCTGAGCCTGTGAAGAAAAGAACAGGTTTTTCCAGCCCCCCACCTCCCAAGGTAAAACCAATTCACACCTAAACTATGGGGAAGTTGTTCCTGTGAGTCCTGCTTTAAGACGAGCCGTGGAAGCCAGATGGCAGCCATAGAGGCCTGTCGCTCTAGCTTAGAAGTCAGATCTGATTGGTTAGTGGGAAGAATCGATGCAAGCCCAGAAATATTAAAGAACCTGATTGATTAGTTTAAGAAAAGCTAGTCCTTCCCAGCCCAAAATATAAACATGGGCCTAACAGAGATCTGGCCCTTCTCTCTGCCTTCCTGCTGAGAGAAATGTGTTAGACCCGTTGTAGCCATGTGCATGGGCTGGCAGCCCAACGGTCTCCCCAGTACAGGCTTTGAGTAGCTCCTGGATTGGACTGAGCTTTGATATGAGCTAAACCATGGCACAGTATATCTGGACTTCTGTTTTTTATACTGGGCATATTGAATACTAGACTGGACTTTTTCCTTAGTGAGACAGAAAGGAATGAGGCACTGGGAACTTATGAAACACTTTCTGTTTCAATTCCTAATAAATCTTACTGGAAAAGCCAAAATCTCCAAGTATGAGTTTTACAGAATGCTTTTTTACCACACCATACACAAACCCCTCCAGAACTGGTTTCAGAACCAATATGAGCACTACAGACATCACTGCTAACTTAAATACAATCCTAGGAAAAGACAAGGCAAAATGATAAAGAGGATTATTCTGAATCAGCCAAAGTTAATGGAATTGGCTTAGATTTCTTTTCATGGTAAACAAGGTCTCAAGTCAGAAAGTTATCTGAATAAAAGAAAAAAATAATAAAAGTTATTATATAATTATTATTATTATACTCCAAGCCTATGGTCTGAATATCAGACCATACTACACTTGCACAATATGTCTTCCCCATTAGACTATAATCTCATACCCAGAAAGGCTTATTCACTTGTTATTATTCTTTCCTTTCCCTCCAAGGAGTCTACTTCTTAAATGAATGAATAAGAGAGACGAAGAAAGCCTGAGAACTCGGGAACTGGCTGGTGTGGTAGCTAATGTGTGTTTCTGTAGTACACCTCTTTTCTGTCATTATATTCCATGAAACTTAGGTTTGGTTTTGTCTTCACATTTCCCAAAATATGTAGTGTTAGCCTGACTCTGTCGTGCTGTTTGTATTTAAAATTCTTAATGATAATAACACCATAAGCTGCTTTCCCAAGAAAACAAAACCTTCTCTTGAGGAAATATTTCTATAGTCAATAGTGTTCAGTTCCCTCATCCACTGCGGTGAAAATCTGGAAAGAAACTCAATTGTGTTATATGTAATACTTCCTTACTATGTCGATTTAAGTTGGAATCCTGGAACGGTTTAAAAGTTCGTTTTGGCTTCCATATGTCATTTTTTTTTTTTTTTTTTTTTTGGCATGTTACAGGAGTAGATTCTCCTGTGCCTCCTTAGTAAGTAGCAATGATTCTCCGAGGATCATCATGGATACCCATTACACATGGGTAAGCTATGGGGTATGTGGAGGGAGGGCAGGGGCACACACAGCACCTACAACAAGATAGAGGGTAAATGGCCTCAGGCGCCTTTGAAAAATGGGAGAAGGCCCTGGCCGGTTGGCTCAGCGGTAGAGCGTCGGCCTGGCATGCGGGGGACCCGGGTTCGATTCCCGGCTAGGGCACATAGGAGAAGCACCCATTTGCTTCTCCACCCCCACCCCCTCCTTCCTCTCTGTCTCTCTCTTCCCTTCCCACAGCTGAGGCTCCATCAGAGCAAAGATGGCCCGGGCGCTGGGGATGGCTCCTTGGCCTCTGCCCCAGGTGCTAGGGTGGCTCTGGTCGCGGCAGAGCGACGCCCCGGAGGGGCAGAGCATCGCCCCCTGGTGGGCAGAGCGTCGCCCCTGGTGAGCGTGCCCGGGTGGATCCCGGTCGGGCGCATGCGGGAGTCTGTCTGACTGTCTCTCCCCGTTTCCAGCTTCAGAAAAGTACAAAAAAAAAAAAAAAAAGAAAAATGGGAGAAAAGTAAATGACTTTGGAACGGCAAGTCATTTCACAAATACAGTATCAATTTCCACATACAGCCCAGTAGTACTGTTGTCATTTTGTTGAATGCATTACTTGCTTCACAATATTTCTCAATAGAAATTTTTATAAGACCTAAGATTGAAAGTAGAGAAAAATAATCACTTCTTTCATGAAATCAAAAGTGGAGAAAATCCTTTTGCTTTTTGGAAGGAAAATTAGCCATTTCTGACTCATTCTAGATAATAAATAAAAGTGTGAATATAAATTGATTGAAAATCAGTAAAGCCAAAATGGCTTGTTTCAATCATTGCTATTGAATCAATCAAGGTTAATCACATCTCAACCAGTAGACGTGAAAAGGACCAGAAATGGCCTACTGTGAAGAAGACCAAATTCAAAATCCTCCTACCTCTCAAACCAAATCAAGGTGAGCAATTTTTATCCCTCTAATGGATTTTGGGTCTGATTGGGGGATCAAATCATGACAAGGTTGCTGAGGTGGTAAAGTGGACAACTGATGCACTTAGAATTTCAACTACAACAAGGCACAATCTTCAGATTATTCATGTTAGAAAAACGTACTCACGGGTCAAGTCTGTCATTAGAAAAATAGGTACAATAGAGGATTCCCTAATGGTGAATATTCTTTTGTACCTAATGAAGGAAAAGAAAACAATGCATGTTGTTAGAAAGAGATTTCTTTTTCTAAGAAGTTAGATATTTTTAAGAAATCTAAGATTATCAATCTATCCCCAACCTTTTTCCAGGTTATAATACCTAAATAGTATAATTGTAGCTTTTCCTAATCACAGTTTAAATGATGGATTCATTTTTGGATCTTTAAATGTGGTTGGGCTTTCCGAGTACCACCTCTAGATCAATTTTAACACCTGACTCAGGATGTATTGAGGACCCTCTGTCGGCTCCTGTCCACATCCTGCTTCCTGCAGCTGGCCCTGTGAACATCTGTTCCATGCCCTTGATGGACATCTTCTATTTCCTGAATTGACTCAACTGTTTAGACTCTCTTGGCTTTCTGTACCATTTTGCATGTTTTATAGACTCCTTTGGATTTGTCATTCAATAAATCACTATTGACAGTCTGCTGTGCTCTGGGCATTGAGTCAGGCACTGTGTCCCTCACAGATGTAGCTGTATACAGTACGGTTCTCAAGGAGACCTTTCTAGACAAGGCAAAAAGAGTGGAATTTAAATATTTGACTTTTAAATCTTCAGGCCTTCCATGATATTCTGTCTTTCCTCTGTGTGCTTTTGTCTCTTAAGGTGTAGCCTGTTATCTGGCCCAACTTCAAATGCCAGGCATGCCAGGAAGTCTTCTTAGATGACAGCTTAGTATTAAAAGAATTCTCTCTCCTGCTATGACCAGTTGGTATCTCTCCAACACTATTTAATGTACATATAGTGCATAGTAGTTTGGGGCTACACCTCATATCCCCTAATAGAGAGTGGCTTATTTGGAAACAAAGATAAACTCTCAATATTTTTTTTTGTTTCATCCATAATGCTTAGCAGAGTACATGATATCAGCATTATCATTATTTACTATTCAGTTGAGTAGTAAGAGTTTATTGTTGTGACTAATTAGTTTGTCCACATCTTTGCAAACAAATTCAATTTTAATTTCCTCAGCGTTCAATGTTCACTCTCACTGCAGCTGTGGGAAAATGCAGTGGCCCAAGAAATCCAGTTAGGACAGTAAATCAGGTCAGAAACTTGGACAGTGGTCAGATGGCCCTAAATTAATTTGGAAGGTTTAAAGGCTATATGGTGTGGTGTCAAAGTCATTGAAATGGTGGCCAGGGGACCTGGCTGGCAATATTGCTTCTGCTGATAATTAGCTGCATCATTATTGACCAGCTGCATATTCTGAGATGGCTTTAATTTTTTAAATTCACACAGTAACTACTTTTTATTTTTTATATGCCAGGCACTATTCTAGGTACCTAAGACAAAAAAAGTATAAGGCACTATATTTTTTAATAAAGGAGTTTAACATATAATATATACTAACTAGAAAGCCCGGCGGTCATATGAAATGACCGCTGTTCTAGATATTATAAATTGTAATTAAAATGATTTGTGCAAAGGTGTCTGCTAATTCAAACTGAATTACCCAGGGCAGGTGGTGAGGATGCCCCTTTGCTTACTGCCCCATGGGGTTTCCCCCTTCTACTTGCTTAATTGCTTAAAGTACAGTGCAATGAAGGAAACCACTGGCGGTACATTTCTTAAGAGCCACCACTAGCTCAATAAATAAAGATGATTTAAATAATAAAATGTTAATTCACATGTCAGAGATCTCTTTGTACACAACATTTCTTGTGTAGATCTTTCCATCATTTTTAAGCTTGCCTTGCAGAGGACCATCAATTATTTTTAATTTTACGTCCATTCTTTCACAAACTCTTGAACAGGCAACATAAAGTTGACCGTGTCCAAATGCAGGCTCAGGTAAAAAAATGCCAACATGCTTAAGCGTTTGGCCCTGAGACTTATTGATGGTCATAGCAAAGGCAAGTTTTACAGGAAATTGTCTACGTCTCAATTGAAACGGCAACCCTGTTTGAGATGGAGCCAAATCAATTCTTGGAATGACATGTATTTCACCTTTAGAGGAGCCAAAGACTTAGCTATTATGACATTATTTTTCAATTGGAGAACCTCTAGTCTTGTACCATTGCAAAGACCCCTTCTGGTGTTAAGATTTCTTAACAGCATAATAATTGCTCCAATCTTTAACCTCAATTTGTGAGGTGGCATGCCAGAAGGCGGGACTATTTGAATGCCTTGGCAACTTCACCCCATTGGCTAGTACAGTTACGCAAACAACCAATAAGCTATCGGCGACAGACACTTAAGCCACATATAATAAAGATTACCAAATGTATACTATTTACCCATAATCACCACCAAGTAAGTTGCCAGCATTGATAGTAGTTTGTGCAAAGTCCAGTGGAAACAGCCTTAAGGTGGTGAAGGCTTTACAGAGAGCACGTGTACAAGTTCTGGACATTTCCCTGAAGAGCAGGGGCGGCCGTAGTACCGCTTGGGCCCTTGGCGCAGCATGTGGAGATGCAGACCTGTCAGAAGCTGGATGAGCTGAGCAGCGACTGCACGTTCTAAAGAATTGTGTGAACCACAGACATGACGGCAGGGAGTGCAAAATGGGCTGCAGGAGCCCAGTGAAGGAGACTCTGTGTCCTGCTAAGAAGTGTGGACATTTTCTTCCAGACCATTGGATTTCCAACAGTGCTTTTTGGATTCCTGACGTTTTTTTTAGAGGACGTCCAGGACTGCCAATAACATGGGGATGTGAGGCAGAGGGAGAGGAAGGCTGGAAGTGAAGCTGCTCATTTATTTCAACCATTTTAGCTCCTCTTTGATCTGTTTTTATTTTGAGTCCTGCAGAAGATAGTGCTTGACAACCAATCTTATTTCTGAAACTAAAAAGGATGAGAAAGCTCTGCAGTAAAATCTGAGCGCTATGGGTGGAGTCTAAGGTTGGGTGAGGTTAGACTGCCCCGAGGGAGGAGCCTGGGGCAGCCCTCTGCGGCTCCGCACCTGAGCCTGCGGGGGTGGGTGGGGCAGGGAGGCCGCTCACAGGCTGGCACAGGCCCCTGGGAGAGGCGATGAGGGCCCGAGGTAAAGGAGACCAGAGGCACTGGCTGCAAAGGGAGCCGGGGATGATAGGGAAACTGAAGTAGTAGTAAAATGGAGTCGGACCGGATAATCACCACTTGTTAACACGTGAGGAGCTCTGCTCAGACTCACCTTTGCTTTCAGCATTTGTTCTTCCTCTGTTCAGCCATGTCCACACACCATTAATGTCTCTTGATCGCTGACCAGGCCCTCTTCTCAGCAATGCGGCTGTCCACTCGTTACCATATACAGCTAAACGGTAGTTCACAGAGAGGTGAGTCGTCTGGTAATTCTCACCCACTGGCCCACGTAGGTTTGTTCCCTAAGGACTTGAGCTCTCACAACATGAATATCAAAAACGTTGCCAGGTGTTTTCTCTCCAACACAGTTGAGGCCAATCGACAATATTAAGCCTAGTTTCCCAGTTGCTTAGAGCAGAATTGTGTCAGTTTGGGGAATACATTGGTCCTACTTGTTTGTCAAGTTGAATCCTTCACTTACCATTCTGAAGCAATTTAACAGCTTAATGGAGAGTCTGAAAAGATTATAAAAAATGATTCTTCTACCTTCCAAATTCTTCTACCTTTTACCTTTTCTTGTCTTTGGTTTCACACTTTATTTGCAATTATACTTATATCTAATAATAATAATTATAATAATAACCACTAACATAGGTTTCTGTGACTCTAGGCATAGAGTATCATTTAATTGATCCTACAAAGATCTCTTTGGGCTTCATAGTCTCTATTTGCTATTTTTCTAGTTCTCAGTCTATGTGGATATAATTTTTTCTTTTGCTCATACATTTGAACTGTAATTCGAAGACTATTTTCATAAGTTCCTTTAAAACATTAAATTATTTCTTTAGGATTTGCCTCTTCTAAGAAAATGTGCTAAAAATTCTGATAAAGTGGATAATCTGGCGAACCGCATTCTGTTTCAATGCAGTTTATTAGTATTCATAAAATATTTATTGAATTTATAATGAGAGATATTACAGTTAGACATTTCGGAGTTAAGTCTTGGTTATGAACATGAATACAATGTGAAGGTTACAGAATTCTTGCATCACAAATGTTTTCCTCCAGCATTCTTCATACTGTGATACATTTTCTTCTTGAATTTAGCAGTGATGGAAAGCGTGCAGTCAGCTAGATTGTTGCATCCCTTTTATTTTCCTGGATGCAGGTTTTTTCTTAGAACTCTAACAATGGAAGACAGGAAAGCAGGGTAGGTCTCTATGTTGGTCTGCTTCATTTGGCTTGCTTTGTGCATGGTGATAAGTTTTCATCTGTAGACTAGTGTGTTTTGCTTTAATAATCATTTCTGTTTAACTTACTCTGGTTTTTCTCTTTGGGCATGACCATCATCCAGATAAAGTATTATTTTATTGCCATTCACAGACTAGTTTTTATTTTTAAATTAATTGAAGGTTTTTGGCAACTGTGAATGGAGCAACTCTATCAGCACTATATTTTAAGCAGTATTTGTGTCTCTGTGTCACATTTGGTAACTTTTATAATATTTCAATCATTTTCATTCTTATTATATTTGTGTGGTGATCTGTGATCAGCAATCTTTGATGTTACTATTGTAATTGTTTTGCGGTGTCACAAACCACGGACATATAAGCCAGCAAACTTAATCAATAATTGTTTGTGTGTTCTGGCTCCACCAACTGTCTGCTTCCTCTCTTCAGGCCTCTCTATTCCCTGAGACACAACAGTGTTGAAATTAGTCCCAATTAATAATCCTACAAAGGCCTCTAAGTAAAAGGAAGAGTCACGTCACTTTAAATCAAAAGCTAGAAATGATTAAGCTTAGTGAGGAAGGCATGTCAAAAGCTGAGATAGCTGAAAGCTGGGTCTCTTGGGCCAAATGGTTAACCACGTTGTGAATGCAATAAAGAAGTTCTTGAAGGAAATTAGAAGGGCTACTCCAGTGAACAAACACACAAGTGATAAGAAAGTAAAACAGCCTTCCTGCTGATACAGAGCAAGTTTTAGCAGACTGGATAGAAGATAAAAGCAGCCGCAACACTCCCCGAAAGTAAAACCTAATCCAGAGCAAGACCCTAACTTCCTTCAATTCCCTGGAGTCTGAGAAAGGTGAGGATCTGCAGAAGAAAAGACTGAAGCTAGCCGAGGTTGGTTCGTGAAGTTTAAGGAAAGGAGCCATCTCTATAACTTAAAAGTGCAAGGTGAAGCAGCAAGTGCTGAGGTAGAAGCTGCAGTCAGTTATCCAGAAGATCTAGCTAAGATAAGTGGTGAAGGTGGCTACAGTCAACTACAGGTTTCCAGTGCAGATGGAGCTGTGTACTGGAGAAGATGCCTTCTAAGACTTTCACGGCTAGAGAGGAGAAGTCGATGCCTGGCTTCAAAAAACAAGCTGACTCTCTTGTTAGGGGCTAATGTAACTGGTGACTTTAAGGTGAAGCCAATGTTCATGTACCATCCAACAATCCTAGGGCTCTTAAGAATTATGCTAAATCTACTTTGCCTGTGCTCTATAAACAGCACAACAAAGCCTGAATGACAACACATGCTTGTAGCAAAGAAATTTAACATTGTTTTTAGAGCCCCATGTGGTTCTTTTTTTTTTTTTTTTTTTTTTTACAGAGACAGAGAGAGAGTCAGAGTGAGGGATAGACAGACAGGAATGAAAGATGAGAAGCATCAATCATTAGTTTTTCGTTGTGCATTGTGACACCTTAGTTGTTCATTGATTGCTTTCTCATATGTGCCTTGACCGTGGGCCTTCAGCAGACCGAGCAACCCCTTGCTTGAGCCAGTGACCTTGGGTCCAAGCTGGTGAATTTTTGCTCAAACCAGATAAACCCACGCTCAAGCTGGTGACCTCGGGATCTTGAACCTGGGTCTTCTGCATCCCAGTCTGACGCTCTATCCACTGCGCCACCGCCTGGTCAGGCTAAAGCCACATGTGGTTCTAAACAAATATTTAAAACATTTTAAGACAATTACAAATAGAAGAGAATAAACAGACCTAAAGAAAGATACAACTTGTACATTTCATTCAAGGTGATGAAATTTTGACACCCAGTAGACAGTGACAAATTATGCACATGTAATGTAATTCTTAGATCAATTACTATGAAAACAACACAAAAAGACACTTATAAGTACTCCAGAAAAATCAATACAGAATTCTAAAAATTAGAATCCCATAGGAAGGCAGGAAAAAATAGAAAAGTGAAAAAGCAGAGAGAACAAATGGCAAACAAAAAAATAAATTGGTAGACTTAAGTTCTAATATAATAATTATTTAAGTATAAATAGTGTAAATACATCAGTTAAAAGACAAAGATTGGCAGAGTGGATCAAAAGCATGACCCTAATAGGTAATATTTAAAAAGACTTACTTTACATACAACAGCATAGGGACTTTGAAAGTAAAAGGAAAGGAGGAAAATATTCTAGCAAACTTTAATCGAAAGAAAACAGTAGTTACATTAATATCAAATAAACTAGACTTTAGAGCAAATAAAGCTACCAGAGACAGAGACCCTACATAATAACTGCCTCGCCTCACTCCGCCAAGAAGACAGTAATCTTTTGGGTATATCAGGGGTCCCCAAACTATGGCCCACGGGCCGCATGTGGCCCCCTGAGGCCATTTATCCGGCCCCCGCAGCACTCCCGGAAGGGGCACCTCTTTCATTGGTGGTCAGTGAGAGGAGCATAGTTCCCATTGAAATACTGGTCAGTTTGTTGATTTAAATTTACTTGTTCTTTATTTTAAATATTGTATTCGTTCCTGTTTTGTTTTGTTTTTTTTTACTTTAAAATAAGATATGTGCAGTGTGCATAGGGATTTGTTCATAATTTTTTTTATAGTACGGCCCTCCAACAGTCTGAGGGACAGTGAAATGGCCCCCTGTGTAAAAAGTTTGGGGACCCCTGGTGTATATGAACCAAACAACAGAGCTTCAAAATACGTGAAGCAAAAATTGATAGAACTGAAAGGAGAAACAGTCAAATCTACAAATATAGTGGGATTATTTTAACATCCATCTCTCAAAAACTGATAGAATGGTATAGGAAATTAACAAGTATATATAAGAACTTAATATCATCATATAATGAGCATTTATAGAACTCCTACACAACAATAGTAGAATACACCTTTTTTGAGAACCCATGAAGCATATATACCAAGATAGAATATATTTTAGGCTATTAAAAACTTTAAAAATTTAAAGGGTTTTAATTATACAGATGTGTGTTCATAATAAACTCATATAATAATAACAAAAAGATAACAGAAAAATCTACAATTAAAAACTAAACAACAGCCTGACCAGGTGGTGGCTCAGTGGATAGAGCATCGGACTGGGATGCGGAAGGACCCAGGTTCGAGACCCCGAGGTCGCCAGCTTGGGCGCGGGCTCATCTGGCTTGAGCAAAGAGCTCACCAGCTTGGACCCAAGGTCGCTGGCTCCAGCAGGGGGTTACTTGGTCTGCTGAAGGCCCACAGTCAAGGCACATATGAGAAAGCAATCAATGAACAACTAAGAAGTCGCAACGCGCAACGAGAAACTGATGATTGATGCTTCTCATCTCTCTCCGTTCCTGTCTGTCTGTCCCTGTCTATCTCTGTCTCTGTAAAAAAAAAAAAACAAAAAAAAAACTAAACAACACACTTCTAAATAACTCATCAATAAATGAAAGAAGATGTCTTAAGGGAAATCACAAAATACATCAAATTGACTGAAAGATGAAAACACAACCTATCTGTGGGATGCGTCTAAAGCAATGTCGAGAAATTTACACACTAAATGCCTACAATGAAACAGACAACACAGAAATAGATCCACTCAAATTCAGCCAACCTAATTTTTGATAAACTTTCAAATGAAATTTAATTGAGGAAGAATAGCTTTTTGAAAAATGGTGCCTGACCTGTGGTGGCGCAGTGGATAAAGCGTCGACCTGGAAATGCTGAGGTCGCCAGTTCAAAACCCTGGGCTTGCCTGGTCAAGGCACATATGGGAGTTGATGCTTCCAGCTCCTCCCCCTTTCCTCTCTCTCTCTTTCTCTCTGTCTCACTCTCTCTCCTCTCTAAAATGAATTAATAAATAAAAAAATTAAAAAAAAAACAAAAAAAAAAACCAAAAAAAAAACTTCTTAAAAAAAAAAAAAAAAAAAAAATGGTGCCGAAACAGTCGCTTATCTGTAGGCAAGAATTGTATATTATGTAATATAAAATTTAACTCAACACAAATCACAAACTTAACTTTCATAAAGCTATGAAACTTTTAGAAGATAACATATAAGAAAATTTTTAGATCCTTTTGACAAGAAAATAGTTCTTAGACTTAACATGGAAAGTATAAGCCATAAGAAATGTTTCTAAACTTTTGAAAAATCAGTTGGTTATACTTGTATGGGTCTATTTCTGGGTTTGCTACTCTGTTTCATTGATCTATGTCTCTGTATCTCTAACAATACCACACCATCTTGTTTAATGTAGCTATATAATAGGTCTTGAAATTGGGTAGTCTGATTCCTCCTAATTTATTCTTTTACAAAAAAAATATTTTTTTTTCTCTGTGAAAGACCCTTTTAAGGGAATGAAAACATGAGTTAGAGACTGAGAAATAATATTTATTTACAAAGGACTAATATCTATAATATATAAAGATTTTTCTAACCTCAACAGTAAAAAATCAAATAATCCAATTAAAAAATAGGTATGTCGGCCCTGGCCACTTGGCTCAAGCCAAGCCTGGTGTGCGGGAGTCCCGGGTTCGATTCCCAGCCAGGGCACACAGGAGAAGAGCCATCTGCTTCTCCACCACTCCCCCTCTCCTTCCTCTCTGTCTCTCTCTTCCCCTCCCTCAGCCAAGGCTCCACTGGAGCAGAGTTTGCCCCGGGCACTGAGGATGGCTCTGTGGCCTCTGCCTCAGGCACTGGAATGGCTCTGATTTGTGGCAGAGAGACGCCTCAAGATGGGCAGAGCATCGCCCCCTGGTGGGCGTGCCGGGTAGATCCTGGTCGGGCGCATGCGGGAGTCTGTCTGACTGCCTCCCCGTTTCCAACTTCAGAAAAATACAAAAATAAATAAATAAATAAATAAATAATAAAAAATAGGTATGTCATGACAAGAAATATTGAAGAGGATAAATAGATGGAAAATAGCACATGTAAAGATGTTTATATCATCAGCTGTAAAACTGTTATATTCTCACTATCACAATGCCTAAAATAAAAATAGTGATGAAACCAAAAGCCGGTGAGGATTTGTAGGACCTGAGTCACTCACACATTATAAATGGGAATGCAAATGTACTTTCTCTGTAAAACAGTTTGGCAATTTCTCAATAAACTGAACATATAACCATTTCCTACCTTAACAATTACAATCTTGGGCATCTATCCCAGAGAAATGGAAGACTTATGTTCACACAAAAACCTTTACACAAATGTTAACAGTAGTTTTATTTTTAATATTTTGAATGGGAGGCAATTTAGATGTCCTTCAGCAGGAGAAAGTTTAACAAACTGTAGTATATCCATATGGAATACTACTTAGCAAAAGATAACAAGAAACTATGTTTATATATATGACAATATGAATGAACAGAGAATTATTCTGGGTGAAAACAGAGAATCTATTCTGAGTATATAAAGAAAAGTTATATACTGTATGATTTTATTTTTATTTATTTATTTATTTATTTATTTATTTATTTATTTATCTGTCTATCTTCTTTTCCAAGTGAGAGGAGGGAAGATAGAGAAACAGACTTCTGCATGCACCCTGACCAGGATCCACCCAGCAACCCCAATCTGGGCTGATGCTATGCCCATTTGGGACCATGCTTGCAACCGAGCTTTTTTTTTCTTTTAACACCTGACGTTGAGACTCCACAGAGCTATCCTCAGCAACCGGGGCCAGTGTGCTTATTTCAGCTGAGCACAGCTGCAGGGGGAGAAGAGAGAGAGAGAAAGGGGAGGGGAAGGGTGGAGAAGCAGATGGTCGCTTCTCCTGTGTGCCTTGACTGGGAATTGAACCCAGAACATGCACACACTGGGCTGACACTCTTTACTGAGACAACTGACCAGGGCCTGTAATGATTTCATTTATATACACTTAAAATGACAAAATTATAAGAATTCAAAACAGATTAGTGGTTTTAAGTTGCTAAGGATGGGGAAGGGATGTAAGAGGGAAGAGATTGTGGCTATAAAAAGGCAGGATGAACAATGACGGTGGTTATGGGATCACTCTGTATTTTGACAACATCAAAGTCAATGTCAATATCCTGGTTGTATTGTACTATAGTTTTATAAGACATTTCCATTGGGTACAAGACATAGGACACGCAGCATCTTTGTATTATTCCTTACAACTGTATGTAGATCTATAGCCATCTCAAAAAATAATTTAAAAGAGTTTACCAGTCACCAGTTGCATGCCATAAATACATTTTATACACAATTTGTTACTGATTTAAGAAAAGATTTCTGAAATTTAAAAGATGTAACATAGTTTAGATAACTTTATATCTCTTTCATAAATTAGAAGCTTTTTAAATAAGCCTGTGAAAATATTCCTTCTTCTTCCCACTCACCCAAAAAATTGAGGGTGAACTGCAGATAATCCAATTTTTCAAACATTTTTTGTTTTTTTTTTTACAGAGACAGAGAGAGAGTCAGAGAGATAGATAGATAGGGACAGACAGGAACGGAGAGAGATGAGAAGCATCAATCATTAGTTTTTTGTTGTGACACTTTAGTTGTTCATTGATTGCTTTTTCATATGTGCCTTGACCGTGGGGCTGCAGCAGACCGAGTAACCCCTTGCTCAAGCCAGCGACCTTGGGTCCAAGCTGGTGATCTTTGCTCAAACCAGATGAGCCCACGCTCAAGCTGGCGACCTCGGGGTCTCGAACCCGGGTCCTCCGCATCCCAGTCCAACACTCTATCCACTGCACCACCGCCTGGTCAGGCTCAAACATATTTTTAAAATTAAAAATTTTAAAGTAATGTGTTGCCAAACAACTTAAGCCAAGTTAGTCTTCACAACTCCTATGCTATTTTTGGTAATGACAAGCCCTCAAAACCTTATCACCAGGGATAATAAAAAAAAAAAGTGTAAAAGAAACTAACTCCTGGTAAAAAATATTGTTTTAACAATGCCATGTTATATAACAAAACATAAAATGATCTTAACATGATTGTAATATATGATATATATATATATAATATAATATGACATAAGATACCACTGTTTTATACATGTAATACAATTTGCCAACTACTGCAAATATTGCCCAGGTTGACCAAGGGACCCTTATTTGATCTTAATCTGGAGGTCAGGAAGGAGTTCTAGCAATTCTCAATTATCCTCAGAGATTAGTAGATAATACAACAGAGACCCCAAATCCTTTCTCTGCCTTTCCAAGATCTTAAACATTCTGAAACAAACAAAAAAAAAAAATTGAAATTTACTTGGGAAACCAAAAAAGGGTTTATAATTCGCTGGTAAAAGCTGATCTGTCCTTTATTGTTTTGGCAGCAAAGCCGGATTTGAGCTAACATAAGACAATCAATAACCTTCATTTTCCAGTTAACGGGAACAGCCGTATGTTTGCTGCCAGTGGCTGCTCCTGGGTTTGATTTTGGCATCGCTGCCCTGGGCCCCTCAGCAGATACAGTGTAACTGATGATGTGTAAACATTATCATCTCTTCCAAACTTGAGATTTGTTTATTCTGAATGACATCTAATTTAAGAGGTATTAGAAAATCTAATTGTGGTCCATTATAAAGTTATTCTAGCTCTTTGTATATTTCATATAAAACAATCCATTTTAACTGGAATTACATTAAAACTGTCATAGCCTGGTACATAGTAAAATCATTCTGTTCCCCGCTTCCACCTGGATGTACCCTACTTTTTCTAGGAAGAGTGATTTTCTAATTGCAAACACAGTTGTAGAGAAATTCTTTATCTAGCATTCCTCAATTTTATGGTTTTCAAAAGAACATTTGGAAATACAGGGGTCCTTGGGTAATGACAGTCTTGACATAATGGCATTTTGAATTTACGACACTCCCATAAAAACTAAAAAATTGAGACATGAGTGTTTCAGCTTACGCCATTAGCATCATATATACTTTACACTCATTTTTTGTCATTTTGTCTGTTACTACAGTACAGTGCACAGTAGAGTATATTTATTTCCTTTTCCTTGTTCTGTGGCTTAATTGTGTTTTTATGTTCTAGATTAAAATTTTACAACTGTGTTGTAAATGATTTAGGCTCGGGTGTGTTTTGACTTACACCAAAATTCGGGTTACATCACTGTCATAGGAACGGAACTGTGTTGTAACCTGAGAAAACTCTGTAATTTGAAACTTACCCATAATCTATGTAAGGTCATGTCTGATCAACCATGTGGCGCATTTTTGGAATAGATATGAGTCTACTATATAACCAGCACTGTACAAGTATTGGAAAAAAAAGATCTTCATGATCCCATTTTGGGTGCTTTAATTTACATATCCTACTCTATAAAGTGAAGGATAAATATAACGTCCTTGAGAGAAACCCTAACAGATAAGGAAGAAATCTGGTGATAGGTGTATCTGTGCAGCTGCCTGTGTCCATATAAATATAAGACAGTTCTTAGTCTCCCAAGACTTGAACCTATTCTACACCTTCTTATTAGGAAGAAAGGTACCTAGTATTTAATAGTTGTTTAATATGCTTTATTATTTTAATGAATGAATAGATATATAAATTCTAATAAAAGACCTTGCTTATAAATAGCTATAAAACCGCCTTTTACCTAGAGAGGTAGCAGATCATTAGACAACTGAATGCAATAGCTTTCAGTCAGACCTCTGAGGGAGAGTGCAGCAGCCTGAGCAATGCTTTGATACCATATACCAGGGGTCGGGAACCTATGGTTCGCAAGCCAGATATGGCTCTTTTGATGGCTGCATCTGGCTCGCAGACAAATCTTTAATAAAAAAAATAATAATGTTAAAAATATAAAACATTCTCACTGTAATCCATTCATTTCCTACTGCTCATGTTCATGGTTGTGGGTGGCTAGAGCCAATCACAGCTGTCCTCCAGGACAACACCAAATTTTTATTGGATAATGCATAATATACATGGGTCGTTGTGAGGTCAGAAAGTAAACTTCCCTTCTTTTAATCAAGTAGTCACCTAGCTGGTTGCAGAAACCTTTGGACGAAGAAGATGGCTAAAAGAAAAAAAGATGAGGAGTATTGTACTTTTCAGCAGGAATGGACAGAGGAATTTGCCTTTGTGGAGAGAGCAGGTTCTGCAGTGTGTCTAATATGCAATGAAAAAATTGCATCAATGAGAGGGTCAAATATAAAGCGGCACTTCGACATAGGCCATACTACATTTGCATTGAAATATCCAGCAGGGAACAGCAGGAAGAAAGCATGTCAAGAGCTACTGTGCAGAGTGCAAGCTAGTCAGCAGTAGCTTCGTGTTTGGACCCAACAAGGTGACTGGAATTCGGCTAGCTTTGCTGGTGCTTTAGCAATTGTGAGAAATGGAAAGTCATTCACAGATGGGGAGTATGCCAAAACATTCATGCTTGATGTTGCCAATGAACTTTTTGATGACTTTTCAGATAAAGACAAGATAATCAAATGAATAAAAGACATGCCTCTGTCAGCAAGAACTGCTCACAATCGTACCACCATGATGGCAAATAAAATTGAGGCAACACAAGTGAAGGACATAAATGCAGCACCATTCTTTTCTCTCGCTTTAGATGAGTCAACAGACGTAAGCCATTTATCCTAGTTCAGCGTGACTGCAAGGTATGCTGTCAGTGACACACTATGTGAGGAAAGTCTTGCTGTTTTGTTTATGAAAGAGACAATAAGAGGGGAGGATTTATTCAAGTCTTTCACTGAGTTCGCTAAAAAAAAAATCTACCGATGGATAAACTTATTTCGGTGTGTACTGATGGTGCTCCGTGCATGGTGGGGAAAAACAGAGGATTCGTAGCACTTCTTTGTGAACATGAAAAGAGACCCATCCTAAGTTTTCACTGCATCCTACATCAGGAGGCACTTTGTGCTCAAATGTCTGGTGAGCAGCTTGGTGAGGTGATGTTGCTGGTCATTCGGGTGGTCAACTTTATTGTTGCCCGAGCTTTAAATGATCACCAGTTTAAAACACTGCTGGATGAAGTTGGTCTGCTTCTGCATAGCAATGTGCGTTGGTTGTCAAGAGGGAAGGTGCTCAGCCATTTTGCAGCTTGTCTGAGCAAAATACGGACATTTCTTGAAGTGAAAAATGTCAAGCTTCCCGAGTTAGCTAACACTGAGTGGCTCCTGAAATTCTACTATCTCGTGGACATGACTGAACATCTGAACCAGCTCAATGTGAAAATGCAAGGCGTTGGAAATACAGTCTTATCCCTTCAACAAGCAGTGTTTGCATTGAAAACAAGCTGAAACTCTTCATCGCCGACATTGAAACAGGTCATTTACTACTATACTACACTTTGAAAAACTAGGAGAGTTTAAAGATGCGTGCACAGCAAGTGACCCTGCTCAACATCTTGATCTCCAGCAGCTAGCGGGCTTCATATCTAATCTCCTGCAGTCATTGAAAGTGCACTTTGGAGAATTTCATGAGTGAACTCGTCTTTTTAAGTTCATCACCCATCCACACGAGTGTGCAGTGGACAGCGTCAACCTGAGTTACATCCCCGGTGTCTCCGTCAGAGATTTTGAGCTACAAGCTGCTGACTTGAAGGTCTCAGAAATGTGGGTGAATAAGTTCAAGTCACTGAATGAAGATTTGGAAAGACTTGCATGACAGCAAACAGAGTTGGACAGCAAACATAAGTGGGAGAAATGAAAAAACTTCAACCCACGGACCAGCTGATTGTCAAAACTTGGAACGTGCTTCCCGTCACATACCACACACTGCAGCCTGTGAGTATTGCTGTACTGACTTGTTTGGCTCTATGTATGCATGTGAGCAGTCTTTCTCACATCTAAAGAACATTAAGACCAACCTACGATCACTTTTAACGGATGGAAGTCTCAACGCCTGCATGGAGCTTAACCTCACCACATATCAACCAGACTACAAAGCCATCAGCAAAACCATGCAGCACCAGAAGTCACATTAATGGTAAAAAGTACTTTATTCATCATTGGTTAGCAACAGCATAACAACGTTATTAAAAAGAATTCAGAGACTTATTGTACTTTAAAAGTGTTGGTCTTACATAAAATGCACACATTTACTTGTTTTTAGTGTTAAACATATTGTATGGCTCTCACCGAATTACATTTTAAAATATATGGCATTCAGGCCCTGGCCGGTTGGCTCAGAGGTAGAGCGTCGGCCTGGTGTGCGGGAGACCCGGGTTCAATTCCTGGCCAGGGCACATAGGAGAAGCGCTCATATGCTTCTCCACCCCCTCCCCCTCCTTCCTCTCTGTCTCTCTCTTCCCCTCCCGCAGCCAAGGCTCCATTGGAGCAAGGATGGCCCGGGCGCTGGGGATGGCTCCTTGGCCTCTGCCCCAGGCGCTAGAGTGGCTCTGGTCACGGCAGAGCGACGCCCCAGAGGGGCAGAGCATCGCCCCCTGGTGGGCAGAGCATCGCCCCTGGTGGGCGTGCCGGGTGGATCCCGGTTGGGCGTAGGCGGGAGTCTGTCTGACTGTCTCTCCCCATTTCCAGCTTCAGAAAAATAAAAACAATAAAAAAATAAAAAAACAATAAAAAAATAAAATATGTGGCATTCATGGCTCTCTCAGCCAAAAAGGTTCCTGACCCCTGCATATACCAAAAAAGAAAAGATAATGGGGAGTGGGGTGGGGGGACAAGTGCTGCTGTTCTGCAGGAAAGGATTGACGTACAGTAAGAGGCAGCTCTGATTATATATGACATGTCAATGTCCCATCTCTGACCCTGCAATTCTAAAAGGAAAAGTAGCTTTACCTAGGATCCCCCCCACCCAGGAAAATTTAAACAACTTTTATTGGGTTTATTTATCTTAGTATCACTGAGGTTTCTCAGGCATATTGGGGAAGAGGCATACCTCAAAATAAAGATAAAGGGATCTTCTAGAGAGTTCTATTCAACACTTGGCACAATTTGTAACATCCCACCGTACTATAATCTGTAATACATTGAGAAACAATTTTGGACTTTGCATCACCTATGTATACATTTTCTTTCTGTATTTTATGATAATGATGTTACATATTTTTGTTTATATTTCTCAGTCACATTAAATGGTAAACTCTTATTGGAAGGGAAAATGTCTTATTTGCCTTTCCATTTAAATAACTCATAGTGATATTAACCCTTAATGGGAATAAATTTATTTTATTGATAAAACAATGAAATAATGAGTTTTATATTTACAAGGATAAAAAATAAGTTATTTTAATGGCCCTGGTCAGTTGGTTCAGAGGTAGAGCATCCACCCGGCGTGTGAATATCCTAGGTTCGCTTCCTGGTCAGGGCACACAGGAGAAGTGACCATTAGCTTTTCCACCCCTCCTTCTCTCTATCACTCTCTTCCTTCCTGCAGCCATGGCTTGGTTGGAGCAAGTTGGCCCCGAACCCTGAGGATGGCTCCATGGGCTCTGTCTCAGGCACTAAAACAGCTCTGTTGCAGAACAATGGAGTAACTGCCCCAGATGGGTGGAGCATCGCCACCTAGTGGACTTGCTGAGTAGATCTCAGTCACGGTGCATGCAGGAGTCTATCACTCTGCCTCCCCACTTCTCACTTAAGGAAAAAATAAATAAATAAATGAACAAACAAACATAAATAATTTTAATTAAATCGTGTGTGGAAAAAGACACTGATCTAGTTATTATTGAATACATGGTCTTGGATAAAGTGCTAGATTTGGTACTTGTTTATCAATCATGGGACCTTTGGCAAGTCATATCACTTCGGATCACCTTTTTTTCAAGAGTAGAGGAGTTCCTAATTTTTCACTCCTGTTTTGTAGGAACTTATTTTACATTCTTCTCCTTATCTGCCCTTATAGTTAAGGTGAATATATCAAAATAGCCTTAAAACTGGAGCGCTTTTGAAAATAAAAGGGAGAAGGACAAGCACTAACCTGGATGTGACAACTGAAGAAAAGGCAGAAATCAAGACTCCCGTGTTATAACTCTACTTATAGTCGATCCTGTGACTCAAGGCAGCTCTCTTTGACTAAATATAGGGAAAAAAGAAGTGGAGTTTAGAAGACTCCTTTCTTACTATAGTATGGCCTTCAAAACTATTATTTCCCTGAACACTCAGAGGTCGGACTATAAACTTCAAACTAAGTAAAAAACTTTGGTCTAGGCAGGAGCCAACATTTCCCTGAAGCAATAAGCGTCTTTGATGGGATTGGGGGTGGGGCAGGAGGAGATAATGGTTGTGAGGCTGGCATTATAGCAAAAGGAAACAAAATGCCATTTGCTACTTAAGAAACATTTTCCCTTTAAATCTAGTAAATGACTGAAACAAAAGTTGAAAACAATTTTCAGGTATCTATTTTGTGGACTAAAGGGTTGACCTGTGGTATACATTTCATTTTTCATCTTATTTATAATTTATATTACATGTTTATCACACTCATGTTGCAATTTTGAAAAACAGAATAGTTCATTTAATTACCCATGTACAAGTTAATTGTGCTATAAAGATGTTGCCTTAACACCTGAGGTGCCATCCAAATACATTTGATCCACATGAAACAAAAGGTTCTGTTATATCAAATTTTTGAAAGTAGATAATCAAATAATTAATTCCCCATGTTATATTTTGAATTCATGTTATTGAGAAATGTATTATCAAGTGGTTTGATTCCCCTTCTAATAACAACAGTCAAAGCAATTTGAAGTGTAGGACAGGGAGGGACATAATCCTCTTTTGATTATACCCAAAAGAAAGCCTCTAGAATTCCCAGCAGAAGGGAAGGCCATAGCTCATTTTAAGAATTATTTAAAGCTGCCTAGAGATAGGGGTACTTTACCAAATTAAGTGGCAAGCAGTTTTTATTTTTATTATAATAGTTTTTGTCACTTATAAGGTTATATCATTAATTTCCAGATATATATAGATTGGTAAAAATACAAACTCATTGAATTTTTTTTATTTTTGGCTTTTCTATTTCCGTAAAAATACAATTTTGATAGAAAGAGCATGACTCTGTAGATCACTTTGGGCAATATGGACATTTTAATAATACTAAGTCTTCCCACCTATGAATATAGATGTCTTTTAACTTTTTTGTTTTTTCTTGTTTAACTTCTATCATTAATATTTTATAGTTTTCAATATACAAGTCTTTTACCTTCTTAATTTTATTCCTAGGTACTTTTTTCTTTTGGTTTGGTATTGTTGGTGGGAATATAAAATAGTGCAGCCAATATGGAAAACAGTATGGAGGTTCATCAAAACTAGAATAGCAAACTCACGTGTGGGTATTGATTTAAAAGATTTGAAATCAGTGTCACAAATAGATATTAGCACTCCTGTGTTCACTGCAGCACTGTTTACAATAGCCAAGATGTATAAACAACCTAAATGTCCAACAGATGAATCCATAAAGATGATGTAGCATATACATCCAATGGCATCCTGTGTAGCCATGAATTTATTATGCTAAGTTAAATAAGCCAGTCACAGAAAGTCAGATACTGCATGATTTCACTTCTATAATGTATTTAAAATACTCAAGTTCATAGAATCTAAGAGTGAAATATTGGTTGCCAGGGGCTGGAAGAGGGGTAGATGTCAGTCTTTTTTTTTTTTTTTTTTCTGAAGCTGGAAACGGGGAGAGACAGTCAGACAGACTCCCGCATGTGGCCGACCGGGATCCACCCGGCACGCCCACCAGGGGCGACGCTCTGCTGCGACCAGAGCCACTCTAGCGCCTGGGGCAGAGGCCAAGGAGCCATCCCCAGCGCCTGGGCCATCTTTGCTCCAATGGAGCCTTGGCTGAGGGAGGGGAAGAGAGAGACAGAGAGGAAGGAGGGGGTGGGGGTGGAGAAGCAAATGGACGTTTCTCCTATGTGCCCTGGCCGGGAATCGAACCCGGGTGCCCCGCACGCCAGGCCGACGCTCTACCGCTGAGCCAACCGGCCAGGGCAGGTTTTTAATCAATGTAATGATACTGTGTTGTCAGCTTGTTTAGTCAACAATAATGCTTAGTCATCTTGTTTGACTGAAAACCATGTCCATTCATTAGAAACTTGCCCCTTACCCCTCCCCTAGCACCTGGCAACCAGTATTTCACGCTTTGATTCTATGAATTTGAGTATCTTAGATACTTTATATAAAATTTGTTAACAGGGTAGATCTCATGTTAAGTACTCTTACCACCATGAATTAAAAAAATGAATATAAAATGGTTAAAAATGAGTAAACTCTAAATTGTGAAGTATTGAAGAAGTGCATCAGAATTAAAGAGTAGCCTGACCAGGTGGTGGTGCAGTGGATAGAGTGTTGGACTGGGATGCAGGAGAACCCAGGTTCGAGACCCTGGGGTCGCTAGCTTGACTGCGGGCTCATCTGGCTTGAGCATAAAGCTCATTAGCATGGACCCAAGGTCACTGGCTCGAGCTAGGGGTTACTCAGTCTGCTGAAGGCCCGCAGTCATGGCACATATGAGAAAGCAATCAATGAACAACTAAGGTGTTGCAACGAAAAACTGATGATTGATGCTTCTCATCTCTCTCCATTCCTGTCTGTCTGTCCCTGTCTATCCCTCTATCGGACTCTCTCTCTCTCTCTCTGTCCCTGTAAAAAAAAAAAAAAAAAAAAAAAATAGAATTAAAGAGTGCCAAAGCAGAGAGACAGAGGCCAAAATAATAATTAAATACACTTTGATGATTAATAATAACTAGGTTATTAAACAATGTTTAAAAAAGCATTTGGCATTTGGAAAGATTAAAAACATTAATGGCAAGCAGTAAAATGTACAATTAAAAGCAGTTCAAAGCCCAGTGCACAATTATTTCTTTTTTTTATAAGCAAAGTGAATTAGATTTTCAAAAGGTCAAAACAACTGTTAAAGAGAAAAAAAGCAAATGTTAATAGGAGAGAAAGTCAAGAGGGCAATCATCTGGGAGCTACCCTGACAAGGCAAAGGTTATGAACAACATCCAGCTTCCATTTGGACACCTCACTCTTGGGTAGAATGTCTAAGTCATGAACATGTAAAGTCTTGAGCTTACACACTCCAGGGAGACAGGAAAGATTGGGATGGAGGCTAAAGTTAAGGGCGTGTTTAACAGGGTAAGGATGTATTAAATTAAAAATTCCACAGGTTTAAATGGAAGGAAGATTTGGCAAAAGAAAATCCCAAATTGAAATTTTAGTCACCAGTTTTCTCTATGAAATTCAGAAGAAGATGAACCATACCATCAGCCTATAAAGATGGGCATAAATGTGTCCTCCCATGCATACACACATGCCACCATCCATTAGAAGCAAAGAAAGTTGACATAAAGCTACAGCAGAAGAAACTCCTATCTCCCATGCAGTTATGAAGCTACACTTGCAAAGGAAATTTGAATCATAAAACTAACTACGTCCACTAGTAATGAATGTAAGAAAAGCAACAGTGTTTTTTTTTATTTTATTTATTTATTTATTTTTATTTTTTACAGAGACAGAGAGTGAGTCAGAGAGAGGGATAGACAGGGACAGACAGACAGGAACGGAGAGATGAGAAGCATCAATCATCAGTTTTTCATTGCACATTGCAACACCTTAGTTGTTCATTGATTGCTCTCTCATATGTGCCTTGACCATGAGCCTTCAGCAGACTGAGTAACCCCTTGCTGGAGCCAGCGACCTTGGGTTCAAGCTGGTAGGCTTTTGCTCAAACCAGATGAGCCCATGCTCAAGCCGGCGACCTCAAGGTCTCTAACCTGGGTCCTCTACATCCCAGTCTGACGCTCTATCCACTGCGCCACCACCTGGTCAGGCAACAGTGTTTAATTTAAAATATAATAGCACATGTCAAATTGGAATAAAGTTCCCCAAGATAGTTCTCACACACACGGTGACAAATTTTCAGACCTGATAGAATGTTTATGATCCCCAAAGCATAGGAAACCCTGGCAAAATGTAGACTTAATTTTGATTGTGGATGCTAATAATACTTTTTAAAATAGTGATTTGCATTCATAGTAGTTCTATATGGCTATGAAGACAGATTGTCAAGAATTGAATGGAAAATCTAAGCAACAGAATTTGGGTGGTTCCTAAGAACGTTAAAGCTAAGATGTATGCTGTATTAAACTAATTCACGCATATAAAGAACTGATGCACATAAAGCTAGAAACCAAAGGCTGTGACTTGACAAGGTCACTGACTAAATCGATGTAAACAGTATTCTGCTCAATTCCAGAGGGCACTATTTGAATAAGCTACGAAGTAAATGGTGCCCTCTACAGTAGTGCTCTGCAAAACTTTACCAAGGAAAAAAAAAGCAGAACTTCTCTAAGGAACCATTTATCCCAGGCCTCTTTAACCAGGAACTACTAAATATTACATTTAATTTTTACTTTAAAAATATAATGGCTTAGTCCAGCAGTTCTCAATCTGGGGTTGCGACCCCGGCGGCGTTGCCTAAAGCTATCGGAAAATACATAATGCATATCAGGTATTTACATTCCGAATCATAACTGTAGAAAAATTACAGTTATGAAGTAGCCACCAAAATTATTTTTTGGTTTGGGGTCACCACAACATGAGGAACTGTATTGCGGGGTCACGGCATTAGAAAGGTTGAGAACCACTGGCTTAGACAAATGTATTAAATTCAAGATAGCCCAAACCCAAGCTATCTCCTGGCCATTTTAACAAGTATTCTCAGGGCCTCGGTTATGTTCAGGATGAAGTTCCCTCACTTCACTCCATGAGGCACCCCTTGCCACAGTGGTCTAACCTCAGCTTCTGATGTGGTCAACGGGATGCCCTCTCTACTTTCTTTAACCATGACTATCACTCTGTTTCCATCTCATGTCCAGGGAAGAAACTCAGTGGATGGGAATTTTCCTATCTTCACAGCCACATTGAAAATAGGTTTGACTTTGACAAGGTGGGAGGTGAATAAATAATGAAATGGAACTACAATAAGCCACCCAAAAACTACCAATAAGGCCAGATCCATCTTTGGGTCTCTTGCTGCAACAGTTTTTTGGTTTATATCTGTAGATAGAGCGCAGAGCGCATTCCTAGCAGCTGTGGCTGATGCAATGCTGTGAGAATACTCCAGCACCTGAAACCCACCTAGGCACACCCAGGAAGGAGCTCGCCCGCTGTAAAGAAGGAACTCAGCACCAACTAGGCAGCTCCCTGACCTTTTCAGCCATTGGCTGTGAAGGACACGCTGTAACACCCTATAGGCTGAACCCATGTATATAAGCTAGTTTACTTCCTGAATAAAGTGGATCTGCGTCACTGAACCTGGTCTCCGGAGTCAGGTCTCCACATCTTCGTTGTCCTCACCCCCCGTGGGCCTTGTCCACATATATCAGCTCTGTGTAGTTTAAGGAAGACCCCATTATCCTTCCTTTGACATCTAGAATCACTTATAATTTGGAAGAATTTCTCTGTTTCCATCTTCTGTTTCAACCAGACTCAGAGAATAAGTTTCCCCCCCCCCACCCTAGCTTTTAAAAAAGGGGGTCTTATTTGGTCACAGTCAGTGACAGTGGAAACTTCAACTATTTTAGGGAAAAAAACACACCAACCTAATTCACAGGGATGTGCTCTAGCCTCATAGCCCCTAAAGACAATAAAAAATAGTTCAACAGAGGTACATTGGGAAATGTCAGTCTTACCCATTGTCTCTTGATTCAAGTTTGCATGTTTGTAATCACGTTTGTTTTGCATTATGCAAAAATGTACTAAACAGTGACAGTAACTTTTGATATCTTCATGTATATTTGTACTACTGAGTATACTATATAAATAAGATTAAGTTGAAAAGTAAAAGGCAAATTGGCCAAATTAAGGTCCATTTAGTTCAGGAGTCTGTAAAGACCTAATAGCTTTGGTATCCTATTTACATACCTGTAAGGTTTAGGGGAAATATTATGTAGGCACAGTAAATAGAAAATATAAGAGAATTGAATTTGATCTTTAGGCACTGTCATCTATATAGTAAAAATCATATATGAGTTTTCCATTCTTTAAATTCAATTATCTAGGATGAATTTGTTTTTTCTCTGAAATGACAACTCATGAAGATTCTGTAATGTTATTCCTAAAATGATATCCTTTATAGTTAGCATGATATTTGGCACCCACTGTTTATTAAATGAACATATGTGATGTGAAATACTTCTTTAAAAATTATGAATATAATTGAAGTATCATAATGTAGGGTATGAGGAATTCTGATGAATTTCTTTTACGGTGATAATCTCAAACATGACTTTGAAAGATTAAGGAAATACTTATTAAGATTATGTTTTTAATTTGTTCTAAACTCTTCTTTTCTTTTGTATTTTTCTGAAGCTGGAAACGGGGAGAGACAGTCAGACAGACTCCCGCATGCGCCCGACTGGGATCCACCCGGCACGCCCACCAGGGGGCGATGCTTTGCCCCTCCTGGGGGTTGCTCTGCCGAGACCAGAGCCACTCTAGCGCCTGGGGCAGAGGCCAAGGAGCCATCCCCAGCGCCCGGGCCATCTTTGCTCTGATGGAGCCTTGGCTGCAGGAGGGGAAGAGAGAGACAGAGAGGAAGGAGGGGGGGGGGTGGAGAAGCAAATGGGCGCTTCTCCTATGTGCCCTGGCCAGGAATCGAACCCTGGTCGCCCGCACGCCAGGCCAACGCTCTACCGCTGAGCGAACTGGCCAGGGCCTCTAAACTCTTCTTTAATAATGTCTTTATATTCACTTGGAGTCTCTGCACTGTTTGACACTAAGTAACTGTGTTTGGGTAAAGATGATAGTTGAACATAAGCACAGAAAAGCTTTTGTGGCACCTTGTGACCATACAGTAAAATCTGCCTCCACTCTCAACGTCAAAAGTATGGCTCTTCTGGGTGGGTAGTATTTTTTTCATAGCTCTTAAAAGGATAACATTATAGTTTCATTATTATGCCTACGTGTCTGCCATATTAGATTCTGAACTTCTTATAGTTAAGTGGTTGTCTTCTTTCTTCTTTGCTTTAATAGTGTCAAGGGTGAAGTTAGCATATAAAAGATGATTAGCTGATGTTTGTAGAAAGCAAAAATGAATGAATAAATGAATGAATGAATGAATGGGTGGATGGATGGGATGGATGGATGGATGGATGGAATCTTAATGAGGCAAAAAAATATAACAAATTTAAAAAGGAGAGATATATTCAATTTTCAAGCAAGAGATTAAGGAACAAAATTCTTTATCATCTAACCTTATATTCTTTCACTCCAAAGTACCACCAACCTATTTCCAACAATTTAAATTTTTCACTGACCTGTGGTGGTGCAGTGGATGAAGCATTGATCTGGAATGCTGAGGTTGCTGGTTCAAAACCCTGGGCTTGCCTGGTCAAGACACATACAGGAAGCAACTATGAGTTGATGCTTCCTGCTCCTTCTCTTTTCTCTCTATATCCTTCTCTCTCTAAAATGGATAAGTAAAATCTTTTAAATAGAAAAAACATTCAACCTGACATTAGTTCCAGTTTTCCTTTTCTAAAAGATTTTTTACGGAGTAATAATGGTTTTCAAGTGGATGGACTGAACTGATAGCTTTTACAAGAAAGAACACATAGATTTTTTTTTTCCTATTGCAGGCATTAAGGACTTTGCAGAACTCATACAAAAAGAACATAATAATGACTCTAAGCTTCTGCTTTTGTTTGTGAAATCCATATTTATATAAAGTGCTTGCTAGGAGAGCTTGAAGGGCTAAGAAGCATTAAAAGCTAATACATGTAACCTTCACATGAGTCTTTCCCTAAGAATCCTTTCTTCTACACTGATATTGAAAATGAAATTGCAATAAGAAAGATAACTGCTAAGATTTCAATTTCAGAAGTAAAGTTACATATTCCTAGATTTAATCACATCATTTTAGGACCATATGGGACCTGAAGAGTATGGATAGAGATTAGCTAAAGAATTGCTCCTTGGAATATTGGAGAGCATATTTTGGTAGTTTTTGCCATAAACATCCTCAATGATATAGGATGCACACCAGGCTCTTATACCTATAAAATTCCTGAGTTTGCCTGACCAGGCGGTTGTGCAGTGGATAGAGCATCGGACTGGGATGCGGAGGACTCAGGTTCGAGACCCTGAGGTCGTCAGCTTGAGCACGAGCTCATCTGGGTTGAGCAAAAAAAGCTCACCAGCTCGGACCTAAGGTCACTGAGCAGGGGGGTCACTCGGTCTGCTGAAAGCCCACGGTCAAGGCACATATGAGAGAGCAATCAATGAACAACTAAGGTGTCGCAATGAGAAACTGATGATTGATGCTTCTCATCTCTCTACATTCCATTCCTGTCTATCTGTCCCTATCTATCCCTCTCTGACTCTCTCTCTGTCCCTGTAAAAAAAAAATTTTCTAAGTTTTATACTGATTAGGTAACATGACATTTTTATGAATGAATGAAGTATATTACTTGATATTAAATGTAAAACTTCTACAGTGGTTTAAGAAAAGAACAGCAGGTAAATTTGCAAAGTGAAAAGGACCATATATAGCAATGATGTTTAAGAGGCTGGTGTTGTCATCTGTCAAGCCAGGACTTTAGACAAGAAGCGAAACTGACAATGCCCACATGGCAGGGGTGGGCATCTACACCAGTCTTCTCACTTTGTTCTCTAGGTGACTGTCTCTAGATACTGCCTTTACCCCAATGAAGACTCACACTACTATTGATGTGTAGTTTCTTTAACCCATTTCATATATGTTCTCTTAGGACCTAAGATTCGCCAAAGATAAGCCATGTCTAGTATAAATAGGGAGACAAATCCTTCTCTAACCTCTTTTTTTTTTTAATTTTTAAAATATTTTATTTATTGATTTTGAGAGAGAGAGAGAGAGAGAGAGAGAGAGAGAAGGGGGAGGAGCAGGAAGCATCAACTCCCATATGTGCCTTGACCAGGCAAGCCCAAGGTTTCAAACTGGCAACCTCAGTGTTCTAGGTCGACGCTTTATCCCACTGCACCACCACAGGTCAGGCTCTCTAACCTCTTTGAAATCTATCCTCTGTCAAGAAGACATGGAAGCAGTGCTTCTTGTGACCAATTGGACGATTATTCAGTGAAAGCAATGTTGGTGAGTTCTTCTTTTTTTTTTTTTTTAAATTTTTTATTTATTCCTTTTTAGAGAGGACAGAGAGAGAGAGAGAGAGAGAAGGGGGGAGGAGCTGGAAGCATCAACTCCCATATGTGCCTTGACCAGGCAAGCCCAGGGTTTCGAACCGGCGACCTCAGCATTTCCAGGTCGACATTTTATCCACTGCGCCACCACAGGTCAGGCTGGTGAGTTCTTCTTAAGGATCCTTCCTCAGGGCTCAGTTAGCAGACCGTAGTGACTCATCAGGGTTCCCATCTCTGAGACAAAGGCTGTGCAGCACTATGAATTTCCTTCCCTCTCCTTTCACCGAGCACTTCCTCCTTCACCTAATGGTCATTCACTTGGGTCTAGACTTATGCAATCTTCCCAATGCTTGTGGTAAGGTTTGGGTTTCACTTTCACTATTTACAGACTGACCTACTAAATATAGTCTGGGCTACTTGACAGGAAACTAACACTTTACGTGGGAGAAATAAGTATACCAGAGCTAGTGTAACAGTATGGTGTTTTTATTTCTTCATACCTGTGTCTAAAAATGCAATCTTCTTTGTGTTTTCCAGATAGAAGCCTTCTGGTTGAATGTACATAAATCTATATCAAGCAACCTTTGATATAAAAGTTTTATGGTTTAATTGTTAATGTTTCAAGTGTTTAATCTTTCATACATTTAAAAAAAATTATAATTGAATTACAGAAGTATTTACTAGAAGGAAAAATAAATCTAGTAATTTGGAAAGAAAAGCTTAGGTCAGGTGCTTGGTTCCCAGTTGGAAGATCTGTCAAGTTGACATACTCGTGAGATAAAGTGGCATGAGACCTGTCCTAAGGGGTCCTCAGTGTCCTACTGCCAGTTATGTTACATATCACATTTTTGGCCCTTTTTGATCAAACAATTATTTTGAGACTCACTTGTTTCATTTATAAAATATGATATTAAACTAGCATTATCTGACATGCACAATTACCAAAAATCACTAAGGTCACCACAGATTAACATAAAATGCTACAAGAATCTGAGATTTTGATTACTTCTCAGTTCTCTGAGTGATAAAAAACATTTTAATTGACATATTATGGAATATGCTTAGCATTCTCCTCATGTCAACTGTCTCTCCTAATTATTTTCAGTAGAGTATTGTGGTTAATACTTGGTCTGTGGGATCAGATACTATTTATTAGAGTAAAAGCTTTATTATTTCCAATGTCATCCCAATATATTCAATAAAAGTTTTTTAAAATAAATTTAAAAATTAAGAAAGAATAAAAGCTTTATCACTTAAAAACTGTGTAACTGAGCAATTTTCCTACTGCATTTGTGTTTCAGTTTCAATACATGTAAAATGGTATAATAATAAAGAGAGTCTAGGGAATAGTGCCTGGTGCACATTAAGTGGTCAACAGAGGTTAGCTGTTATTACCAGGCCACTATGTTTTTGTCTTTTAATCCTGCCCAAGACAAGTTAACCAACTGAGCTGTTGATGTCTGAATAATTTGGATAATTCAAATCTCTCTCCCTCTCTCTTTCTCTCACATACATACATACACACACATACACATATACATACATGCTAAAAAATTTCATCTGAGAGAAAAGAAGCTGAAAGGTCAGAGCTGACATATGTCCACAGAATTCTCATTGGAAGTTTGAAATTCTGCTGTTAAGGTCTCCAGAGCCCCCACTATAAGAGGAACTTGGTGTAATGTTTTTCCTCTGCTTCAGTGGATTCCCCCAGTATGATACAAATAAGTTCTATTTGGGGGATTGTATCTAAGCTAGCTCAGTGAAGTTGTATGTGTTACTTAACTGATTCAATAATGACTAGTTCATGGTACAACTCAGTTCCTGCAATTAAAGCTTTTGCAAGAAGAGATTTGAAGGTAGCAAGATCATTATTGTCAGGAAGATTCTTTGAGAACATCAAAAATTGATATCTGATAATCTATCAAGGGATTAAACAGAAAAGGCAGCTAAAATCCAAGTATAAAGATAAATAATAATATTCTATTGAGTATTTGAAAATCTCAAAGAGAATAGCAATTTAAAGTTTTCATCACAAGAAATATATTGTAACTCTGTATTATGAGACATCTTAACTAGACTTATTGTGGTGACCACTTCTCAATAGAAATATTGAATCATTATGGTGTACATCTGAAACTAATATGACATTATTAATTATATCTCAATAAGAAAGAAAAAAGATAAAACTTACAATCTGGCACTACTGAACATAGGAGGAAATTTTTTTATTTTTAGGACATGACTACCTTATGGTTAAATACTATAATTAGTATAATAACTTCAACTCATTATTAAAAAATTATACTAAGTCATTGTCAAAAAGCTTCATTTTTTTGAGAATATTTGTTTAACTAATACTGAGTGAGTATTGGATGTCAGGAACTGTTCTAGCAATGAGAACTAACAGCAAATGTTCTAGTGCATTTAAAAACACATATAGTATATCTAATAAGGGGTTAATATCCAAAATATATAAAGACTCATATAGCTCAATATAAAAGAAAAACAATCAATCCAATTAAAAAATGGGCAGAGGTTCTGAATAGACTCGTCTCCAAAGAGGACATACGGATGGCCAACAGACACATGAAAAGATGTTCACATCACTAATCATCAGGGAAATGCAAATTAAAACCACTATGAGATACCACCTCACACTGGTTAGGATGTCTGCTATAAAAAAGACAAGAGATAACATGCTGGAGCGGATGTCGAGAAAAAGAAACCCTTGTGCACTGTTGGTGAGAATGTAAATTATTGCAGCCACTATGTAAAGCAGTATGGACAGTCCTCAAAAAACTAGAAATAGAACTATCATATGACCCAGCAATTTCACTTCTGGGTATTTATTCAAAAATAAAAATAAAAATATAAATTCAAAAAGATATTATGCACTTCTATGTTTATCGCAGCATTATTTACAATAGACAGGATATGAAAACAACCTAGGTGTCCATTGATAAATGAATAAATAAAGATGTGGTGTATGTATACAATGAAATATTATTCAGATATAACAAGAGTAAAATCTTGTCATTTGTGACAACATGGATATACCTAGAGAGTATTATGCTAAGTGGAGTAAGTCAGAGAAAGAAATATATAATATGATTTCACTTACATGGGAAATCTAAGGACCCAAACAATGAACTAACAAAACGAAATAGAAACAAACTCATAGACAGAAAACAAACTGATGGTTGCCAGAGGGAACGGGCATTGGGGGAAGGGCAGAAAAGGTGAAGGCGATTAAGAAATACAAACTTCCAGTTGGAAAATAAACCACAGGATGTAATGTACAACACAGGGAATGTAGTCAATAATATCATAGCAACTATGTACAGTAACATGCTTACTAAACGTATTGTGGCCATCACTTTGTAAGTTATATAAATATTGAGTCACTATGTTGTATACCTTAAACTAATATACTATTTATATTATATGTCAACTATAATTGAAAATTTTTTTTTTTTTTTTTTTTTTTTTTTTTTTTTTTTTTGTATTTTTTCTGAAGCTAGAAACGGGGAGAGACAGTCAGACAGACTCCCGCATGCGCCCGACCGGGATCCACCCGGCACGCCCACCAGGGGCAACGCTCTGCCCACCAGGGGGCAATGCTCTGCCCCTCCGGGGCGTCGCTCTGCTGCAACCAGAGCCACTCTAGCGCCTGGGGCAGAGGCCAAGGAGCCATCCCCAGCGCCTGGGCCATCTTTGCTCCAATGGAGCCTTGGCTGCGGGAGGGGAAGAGAGAGACAGAGAGGAAGGAGAGGGGGAGGGGTGGAGAAGCAGATGGGCGCTTCTCCTGTGTGCCCTGGCCGGGAATCGAACCCAGGACCTCTGCACGCCAGGCCGACGCTCTACCACTGAGCCAACCGGCCAGGGCCAGAAAATTTTTTTAAATGAATGTAAATAAAATGTTAAAGTGACAAGCTGTGCCTCCATAAATTCTGTAATTTTAATTAGAACACATTTTTCATTGCTGTTTGCTTACTGAAATCTGACCCATTTTTTAGTGTTCTGTCATAAAATGCCATGAGACACTCTCTTTACTTCTTCCCCCAGTAATAACTTTGACGGCAGAACATATGTCCACAGCATAGGTGAGGGCACGGAACAAGAGATAAGTGAGCAGACTTCGAGGTCAGGCAAACACGACCCCAAATCCTGGCTCTGCTGCTCATCAGTTGTGAGAATTGGGGCAAACAAATTACATTTTCCAATCTTTTTTTTTCTCACCTGTAAAGATGGGCTTATATTAGTTTTCAGCTGATGCTCTAAGAAAGTACTACAAACTTAGTGATTTAAATAACACATACTATTTTAACAATTCTAGAGGTCAGGAGTCTAACATGAGTCTTACAGTAAAAAGATAAAGGTGTGCAAAGAGCTGAGTTTCTTCTGGAGGCTGTAGGAGAGGAGTCGTTTGCTTGCTTTGTCCAGTTTCTAGCAGCCACCTGCATTCCTGGACTTACCATCTACCATTCCTTCAAAGCTCATCAGTCCAAACTCTCTTTCTATTTTCATGTTTCAGTTTTGGACTTTGACCTTCCCTATTATAAGTATCCTTATGATCACATTTGGGGCCACTTTGATAGCCAAGAATAATCTTCCCAATTTAAAATCTTAGTTTAGTCACATTAACAATGATCCTTTTTGACGTGTAAGGTAACATATTCACAGGTTTGGGCAATTAAAACAGGGTCATCTTTGAGAGCTATTATTCTGCCCCCCATTAGTATATAGGTTATCATAGTATTGTTTCTTAGGTCTGTTATAAAAATTAACAAGATAATTCACAAAAAATTTCTTACAAAGTATGTATTCAACTAATATTACTCTTTCTAAATTTTTACTTATTCATTTTAGTGAGAGAGAAAGGGGAGAGAGGAAGAGAGGAAGAATGAGAGAGGGAGAGAAGGAGGGAGAGAGAGAAACAGGAATATCAAGCTGTTCCTGTATATGGCCCGACCAGGGATCAAGCTGGCAAACTTAGCACTTCTGGGTGATGCTCCAACCAACCAAGCCATCCAGCCAGGGCTAATATTACTGTTTTTAAGAATCAGCATTTTATTTTATACCATAAGAGATTATTATATTTAATTAGTCATTCCTCTTGAATGTCACTCAAGACATTCAAACACTCTTCCAGTATTTGGAGAATTCCTCTCTTTGTAAATTGCCACTATGGAAGTCCGATATTGGTATTTCTGGACTCTTCTTCAGCTACGGTGAAGACACATGGGCTCTGCCAATCAGATGGCTCTGTGTTGCATTTTGAATGAGACAATACTAAAATCAAAATCAAGTCTCTATATGGGAACCACATCAGCAATGGTGATGGAAGCCCCACCCAGTTTCCAGAGGAGCATTTAAAGAGGTTCAGATAGCCTGCTTAAAACAAATCTGTCTCTTCTTTTTCCTTCATCACTACAAATGCAAGCATTTTTCCTTGTCTATGCTATTAAATTACTTTCTTTCTGAGGATAGAGATTCCACATTTTCATCTGCATCTTCTGTATACCCTAAAGCAGGGGTCCCCAAACTACGGCCCGCGGGCCACATGCGGCTCCCTCAGGCCATTTATCCGGCCCCCGCCGCACTTCCGGAAGGGGTACCTCTTTCATTGGTGGTCAGTGAGAGAAGCAAAGCATGGCATCGCTCACATACAGTACTACTTCCAGTGACGTGGGATGCACGCCTCACAGCTCCGGAAGCACGTCACATCACTTGTTACATCTAGCAGTGACAAATATGGAACCGGACATTGACCATCTCATTAGCCAAAAGCAGGCCTGTAGTTCCCATTGAAATACTGGTCAGCCCTGGCCGGTTGGCTCAGCGGTAGAGCGTCGGCCTGGCGTGCGGGGGACCCGGGTTCTATTCCTGGCCAGGGCACACAGGAGAAGCGCCCATTTGCTTCCCCCCCCCCCCCTTCCTCTCTGTCTCTCTCTTCCCCTCCGCAGCCAAGGCACCATTGGAGCAAAGATGGCCCAGGCGCTGGGGATGGCTCCTTGGCCTCTGCCCCAGGCACTAGAGTGGCTCTGGTCGCGGTGGAGCGACGCCCTGGAGGGGCAGAGCATCGCCCCCTGGTGGGCAGAGCATCGCCCCTGGTGGGCGTGCCGGGTGGATCCCGGTTGGGCGCATGCGGGAGTCTGTCTGACTGTCTCTCCCCGTTTCCAGCTTCAGAAAAATACAAAAAAAAAAAATACTGGTCAGTTTATTGATTTAAATTTACTTGTTCTTTACTTTAAATATTGTATTTGTTCCTGTTTTGTTTTTTTTACTTTAAAATAAGATATGTGCAGTGTGCATAGGGATTTGTTCATAGTTTTTTTTTTATAGTCTGGCCCTCCAATGGTCTGAGGGACAGTGAACTGGCCCCCTGTGTAAAAAGTTTGGGGACCCCTGCCCTAAAGAATGATTGTATAGACTATGTGTACAAAGCAAACAATGGAGCTAGAAAATGGGTTTTATGAAGTTGTATCCTCTATTGGCACAAAAAAAAACCCCACTTCTAGACAGCAGTATCAGAATATGACCAAGTAAAAACCATGACAAACACAGAATCATAAACAAATACGCAAAGCTGAGTGAAACTTGATGATTTCTGGTCTTGCAGAAATGAGTTCCAGAGTGATGAGGTAAAGAGGTTTCAGAAAAGAACATACTTGAGTATTAAGACGTGCAGTTCTCTAAAGGAGGCCTTCTCTCTTTGTGGCAACCACAAAGAGAATCTGTGTCTGCCCTGGTGGATGCAGCAGAGGTAACCTTGAGTGCTTTGCACAAATGGGTCTGTCTACTTGTGTTATTCTGAGAAACAATCAGTGAAGTGTCGATTCTCATGATGTAACAAGGTAAGCGTTGCAAGCTATTGATTTGGGATGGTCCAAATTGAACAAAACGAAAGCAAGATTTTTTTTCCACTTTCACTAGAACAAAATTTTTTAAAAATGTCACTCTAGTTGAAATCACCAAACTGCCTACTTCCTACTTCACTGAATAACATAAAAGTTTTAAAAATAGATTTGGTAGAATGTCTTTTCAGGTTTTTAACTTACAGAACTGAGAAAATTCTGATATTATGTGTCTTTTATAAAAACCACATCATTCAGATCATCCCTGCTCTGGTCAACAAACCTGTATTGACCTCAGAAGAAAGGGAGAGAATGGTATTTGCAATGATTAGAAGACAATATGTAACAGACTTGCTTAGAAATATTATTTAAACTTGAAGATAACAGACCTTTTTTGGGGGGAATAATGTTTTAATTTTGCCTTGACTAGACCATGTAAAATGTACTTCATTGATCTACTATTAGGCCTTAAGTTATACCTATAAATAGACATCTGAAATTACCTTTAAATATCAACCTTTTTCTTAACGAGAGTGTTGAGTCAAGTGCTCTCAAAGAAGTGACTTCATTAATGTCCTCATTCTGTTGTTTTCATTTTTTTGTCTGTACTTTTACCATCTTCTTTCCCTATTGTCTTCTATTTCTGTGCATTAGAGGAGGAAGGCAGAAAGTGGTGAGGACTTTTGCATTGACCTGTACTCAGTAATTTCTGTTTCTAATGTGTAGGCTTTACTCAAATCCTTGTATAAATCTGAACAACTATCCGATAGAGGCTTTATGAAAGGACTGTATGCATGTCTACATGAGAGCGGAGGCACTCCCACCCTTCTGAGAATGTGAAACTATAACTGTCACCTTGGGGTTATTTGCATGCCTGACTCTGGAACGAATGGCTGAAAAAAGAAGTTGATTATGGGAGCTGAGGCATTAGAATTACTTTCCTCCTTCCTCTTCCTGTTTTCTCAACCAGAAACTAGGTAATGTGTAAAGTAGGGGAAATAGAATACATGATGGGGCACATGGCCCTATTGTGCATGAAGTCAAAGAACTGAGGGCTGCCCACTGTGATAGGGCGGAGTTAGAATGTTATACACACCACTTCCTGGTTTAAAAAACCTAGAATGATTACTATCACTTTCTGTGCCTCATTTTTAATTTCTGTAAATGAGAGTGGTAACAGTAACTATATTTTAGGTTAATCAATGATTACTTAAATTTTTTTTTAAATATATGGAAAATTGTATCATCTTGCCAAAGAAGTGAAAATAGTAAAATGTGAGCAAATGAGGTTTGAATAATGCCTGTGTATCTTCTATTTAAGTAACCTAGGTTTGTTCTAGACCATTTTTAATAAAAGCAAGGCCATGAGGCTCATTGCATTAGTAAGGAAAGGGCGGCATCATTATAGAGCGCAGAGCAGAGAAGTATACCTCATGGAGATATACTCAATTATCACAAAGAAGAATGTGAAAGGCTTTCCTCCACTGATTAGATACCCACTGAGAGATGAATACTGTGGTTAAGAAAAAATAGAACTAGCTGGACAGCTTGGTCATCCCCATATGCAAAGGTGGCTGTTTTGATACAGGTTAGAGCACATTCAGGAACAGATTGATGTTCCTGCCTCTCTCTTCCTCTCTCTCCCATTTTCTCTTTCTAAAATCAATAAATAAATTTAAAAAAAAAGAAAAGTAAAAAGATACTACTTAGCTGGTGTCTCTTTTTGAGCAGAAGGTTGGAATTCCCGGAGGTGTATTACAATCAAAAGGATCAAAGAATGATCCTTACATGTTGGAGAAGGGGCAAAACCCAGGATAAGAGAATAGATACTCACGTATTTATTTATTTAATGGGAACTTTTCCTTGGTAAATGCAAATGCCTTAAGGAAACCACATGGTCAGCATGGCATCCTATGTAAAGAGACACAGGGAAGTACATTAAAAAAAGGCTGAGGGAGCTTTCCATATAGATGTCCAGGCCCAACCTCCTCAGAGCCTACATGGAACGGAGGGTGTCCCAGAGTTCCTGAGTGCTCACAAGGGGGCACAGGATATGGCAGAGCATGCTGCCTGGAAAACTTGTCAGAAATAACCATGACGGGGGAGGGGGGGATAAAGTGACCTTGAAGTAGAGGGCTTTAAGGTAGATTTCCCAATCCTGGGATTGCAGGAGAGTCACTGACATCACTTAGGGCCACGGGTCCCCAAACTATGGCCCACGGGTCGTATGCGGCCCCCTGAGGCCATTTATCCGGCCCCCGCCACACTTCTGGATGGGGCACCTCTTTCATTGGTGGTCAGTGAGAGGAGCATAGTTCCCATTGAAATACTGGTCAGTTGGTTGATTTAAATTTACTTGTTCTTTATTTTAAATATTGTATTTGTTCTCGTTTTGTTTTTTTACTTTAAAATAAGATATGTGCAGTGTGCATAGGGATTTGTTCATAGGTTTTTTTTATAGTCCGGCCCTCCAACGGTCTGAGGGACAGTGAACTGGCCCCTGTGTAAAAAGTTTGGGGACCCCTGGTAGGGCAAAGGTGGATGTCCAGCTAGTGGGGGATGGCTAATCTCCCTGAGAATCAGCCATCACATTTTGCCTTTATTAAAAAGTATGAAAAACCATGAGTTGAACAATCCATGAACATTCCAGCAGAAAAGAAATTGAGAATTGGCCCTGGGTGGTTGGCTCTGTGGTAGTGCGTCAACTCAGTGTGTGGCTGTCCCAGGTTTGATTCCTGGTCAGGGCATGCAGGAGAAGCAAGCAACCATCTGCTTCTCCACCCTTCCTTCTTCTCTCTCTCTCTTTCTCCTCCTCCCAACCCCTGCTGTCATGGCTCAATCGGTTAGAGCAAGTTGGCCTCTGGCACTGAGGATGGCTCCCAGGCCTTTTCCTCAGGCTCTGAAGTATGGTTCAGTTGCTGAGCAACGGAGAAATGGTCTCAGATGGGCAGAGCATTATTCCCCAGTGGACTTGCTGGGTGGATCCTGGTTGGGGCGCATGCTGGAGCCTGTCCCTCTGCTTCCCTTCCTTTCACTAAAAGAAAGAAAAAAAATTGAGAATCGATGTCAAATCACAGGACATGTTGGATGAGTCCTATTAGGCAAAGGAAGATAAAAACACAGATGTCAGCCCAGTTCTCCAATGCTGTGAGATTATGCATACCTTTTCCTATACCCAGGCATGAACTTGGAAATGAGAACAGGATAGAGCAGCACTTTAAGTGATAAAAGTGCACTTGATGAGGACTTTACACTTTGAAAGGAATAAATATGTATCTGAGGCTTTTAAAAGGCATATGATAGAGTGTCTTTAATTAGAAATTGTGTGTCTTCATTAGAAAATTTGAGGTCTACAGCAAAAGAAGATAAATGATGCAAAGTCAAGAAAATCACCTTGTTTCTGGTTTACATCATTCACGTTGAGGCTACTATAACTGTTAAATGTTTTTAAAAGTGCACCATGTGGGGCCATGGACAGGGAGCTCTGTGTTAGGGCATTGGTCTGATATATAAAGGTTACAGGTTCAATCCTGGTCAGAGCACATACAAGAATCAACCAATGAATGCGTAAATAAGTGGAACAACAAATTGATGCCTCTCTCTCTCTCCCTTCCTCTCTCACTGAAATCAATCAATAACTTATTTCTTTAAGTGCTCTATATGGGGAGAGGGGTCTGTTGGTTCGGGTACTTAGAGTGTGGCAGAGTGGCCCAGAGGCCCCCGGAAGGCTCTGCGCTGCACTGGCTGATGTAGGTGATCACCCGGGGAAGGAACAAGAATGGCTGTGTGCCTCATGGGGAGTCTCCCATGGTATTGATGAGGATAATGGAGTTTCTTGGTGGTATCTACCACACAAAGATCAGGACTACACCTCCTCTAGCAAACAAGTAAAGATTTCAAAACCATCAAAGACTTCTGTGGTGAGAGGGCACAATAGACACTGACTGGGAGTCGGTCCATAGCTTCGGTCTGGCTATTTCTTGGAGAAAGTAGGCAAGCAAGGATCTAAGAGGTTTCTTTCAGTTGATTTATTATCTCACTTTTCCCTATTCTTGACTTGGTTAATATCTTTAACACATATTTTCATTTATCTTCCCAATATGATATTAAATATTAACAGATTCAATTAAGCAAACTTGGAATTTAGTAAATAGAAAACAGTAAAAACACCTAATAGAATGCATTACCCTCATTACATAAATGTCATTTTGCATAGTTCAGATCATAATTTTAATAATTTTTAAACCCTTTTAAAATCTCATTTCATTTATTATATTATGAACATTTTGTCTCTTTCATTTCATTTTCTTTTAGGGTTTACCTTTGAAACGAGTTTTTAGGAATCACTGAAAGGCAAGCTATTCAGAGCACTTCAGTACTTGGCTTTTCTCTAAAATTTCAGAATCGTCTAAACAGGAAGCTGAGAACATGCTGATTTAAAAATATGTGCTTCATGTGAGTTTGGGCCAGACACCAAGGGTGGATTAACATGCAAGGTTTATATCAAGAGATAGAGTTTTGTAAAAGTAGGGAGGAATCTGGCAAAAAAGGCTTGGAAAGCCATCTGATCAAGATACAGGTCTGACACTGGAGGGGGTGAGAAGTTTGGGAGACGTGTCCTTAACTGCTAAAGAGGGGAGTCCTCAAGTCATCAGAAGAAACTGAGTCTGCCTTAGTCTTCTTGCCTATCCCTAGCCTCCCACCAAATTGGCTGGTAGTAACCCCATGACAGGCCTGGCCTCTGGGCAACCAGATGGTAGATTTCAAATCTCAGCATTGGAGCCTGTGGTCAATTATGATATTGTATTTTGGTCTTCCAGGGTCCTTCTTATGAGTGATACCTGTTTGTTTGTTTTTTATAGCCAGAAAAAGAGCATTTAAAGTTTTCTCACAGATATCTCTTTATAAGAGTGATATCAATTTATCTTTTTTTTTTTTCCTTTTCTGAAGTTGGAAATGGGGAGGAAGTCAGACAGACTCCTGCATGCGCCCGACCAGGATCCACCCCACCAGGGGGCGATGCTCTGCCCATCTGGGGCACTGCTCTGTTGCAACCAGAGCCATTCTAGCGCCAGAGGCAGAGGCCACAGAGTCTTCCTCAGCGCCCAGGCAAACTGCTCCAATGGAGCCTTGGCTGTGGGAGGGGAAGAGAGAGACAGAGAGGAAGGAGAGGGGGAGGGGTGGAGAAGCAGATGGGCGCTTCTCCTGTGTGCCCTGGCTGGGAATCAAACCTGGGACTCCCGCATGCCAGGCCGACGCTCTACCACTGAGCAAACCAGCCAGGGCCTCAATTTATCTTTGGGTGAAACTTCCCTCGATAGATGATTAGATAAAGAAGATATGGTACAAACATACCATGGAATACTACTCAGTCATAAGAAAAGATGAAATACTGCCATTTGCAACCATATGGATGGATCTTGAGAATATCATGCTAAGTTAAATAAGCCGGACAGAAAAAGTCGCTGAAAATACAATTTCACTCATAAGTGGAATACGAAACTGAGAGCAAAAGATGGATAAACATGACAAAAACAAACAAAACTCATAGACACAGACAATAGTGTGGTAGTGAGCAGAGGGGCAGTAAAAGGCAGAGGGGTCCAGTGTGTGGTGATGAAAGCAGATTGGACTTGGGATGGTGGGCACACAATGTAATATACAGATGAAGTATCATAGGATTGTACTCTTGAAGCCTGGATAATTTTATTAACTAATGTAACCCCAAGAAAGTTAATAAATAAATATATATATAACTTCCTTTACTTTAGGAAGATTATGAAAAAGAAATCTTTATTGTTGGATGAAGCCCCGATTTTAAAATATAATATTTAGTACAGTGAAAATAAAGTTGGGTCAAGGCTTGTTTTTAAATTCAAGATCGTTAGAAAGGTGTGTGAAGCTCTATTCTAACCTTCTCTCTCTTCATTTGCACATTTCAAAACTGGGTGTACATTTTTGAATGCTCCTGATCACCTTTGCTTTTCTTCTACAACTTAATCTCAGACCTCATCATCTGTTCCTACGTAGTTTCTCTGCGTTGGGGCAGCTTTTCTCCCCTGCGGTCTCGGGTGCTGCTTGTGTGCAAGTGTGATTGTAGCTCTTACCTGAAAGCTCCGTTCTGGGGTCTGTAAGATCTGTTCGGTGTTTCCTCTGTGGTTGACATAATTGCTAAGCCGTCCAGTGCTATGAAGCGAAGCTTCTGAAATTCTGCTGCCAAAAGGCATTACACACACTGCATTCCTTTGGGTCGGGGTGATTTGCTGCTCTTTTTTTTAAAAGGAATTTTCTAGTGGAAATAATTTTGTAAAACTGGAGAAAGGGCATTTAAATTTCTCAGGGATTTGTGTTTATAGGAGTAGTAGCACCAATTTATCTTTGGACCGAAACTTCTTTATTTAGAGAAGATCATTAAAAGAAATAATAGCTAAGGGGAGGTGGAAAAGGGTAGGGTGGATAGATGGTGATGGAAGGAGACTTGACTTGGGGTGGTGAACATACAATCCAACATACTGGTGATGTGCTGTAAAATTGGGTAGCTAAAACCTGTATAATTTTATTAACCAGTATTACTCCAATAAATTTAATAAAAAAAAGAAAGAGTGTCTTATTGTTCTTAAAAAGAATATATAAAGTCAAGACTAACCTGGAAGCAGATGGTTTAGACTAAAAAATACTGAGGGTTTGCTTTAGACATTTAAATAGGACATAGTTTAAAATTTTAAGAATATATATTTCTCTGACTATGTATTGAGACGTAACTCTGTATGGATTTTGTTCTTTATTTTTTGTTGATGTGGCTGTTTTAACTCAATTATTCTCTCAAAGTGATTTTGTAAACAGAATATTTCTGGGACATGTGTAGGCCTGATGTTTCATGCCTCATGTTACAGCAAGTACTGGGAAAAACAGCTGAACCAGAATGCTGACGCCTTATTCATGATGCTTTTATTTAAGTGAATCACTCAGACTTTAAGAATTGCTCTGTCATTGGCTGTGATTTTCTTCTCTCAGTCACTTTTCTGTTTCCAAAGAAAGAAGTATATATTTCCTACTGTCAATCACTCTGCCGTGGGAAAGCAAGTGATCCTTGTAAACTGGGAAATAATATTTTCCCTCTGGTTCCAGGTCCAGAATGGATCTCAGTTAAGATGTAGGTTTCTGGGGATCAACATGGGTAGGGATTGAGCTAATTTCCAGCCACTGGAAGTCTCAAAATACACCTTTTTCATTGAAGGAGTATACTTTCCCCAAAATTATACTCTCTTATTTTCAATTTTTGGTAAAGTACCATGTGTAGAAGGTTGTTTAGCCAGGAAGAAATTAAATCACACAATTTTTATTCTAAATGAACCATGCTCCTAATTTTCTTATTTTAAATTATTTTGATAGCCGCAAGAGTTTGAATCCTAGCTTTGACAATAAAGAATGTAGTGTGTGTGTAATATACAAGTGTGCTAATATTTCAGATATATAGAATTTGCTTTGGTGTGCTAAGTTTAGGTTTATTGACCCTTCAACTTACACTTTTTTCTTTTAAATCTTGATATTTTGATACAAACTGGACAAATTAGACTTTCAAAGAAGGTTGGCAGTTGAGAGTACTAAAATAACAGAAATTATACAATAGAATCTCTATTATAAATGCTGGATCTGAAGGGCCATGCTAACATTTACCTTTCAGTATCACCTCTTACAGAATTCACTTTCACAGACACGATTAAACTGAGATAATCAAGAAAGTTGATGGAATGAGTGTGGCAAGCTTAGGGTGGCACTGGATCCTACTGACTGCAGTATAGTGCTTCTCAACCAAGGAGGGGGGTTTGCCCCCTAGGAGAGTTTTGGCAATGTCTGGAGACATTTTTACCGACACAACTGGATTAGAAGAGTGTTACTATTGGGATGTACTGAGTAGAAGTGTGGGGTGCTCCTAAACTGTACGGGAGAGCGCTGCACATCTCCTCACAGTGACAGCAATAGCACCAGTAGTTGGAAAACCCTGTTTAGTGTGGCATGTCTTCTTACAGAAGGGCGAAATGGGAAAGCATGCTTAAGTGCTGAGGAACATGCAAAGTGTTCCTAAATATACACACAATCGAGGAGGGTGGGCCAGGAAGCCTGATGGGAATGTCCTGCTTTCCATTTGTTTATATATTTTACAAAGTTGTTTTCCAAAAAATTAATATAGTAATATAGTAAGTGCTTACTTAATGTCATCAACAAATTCTTGGAAACTATGTTTTTAAGCAACAGACATATAATAAAACAAATTCTGCAATATGCTAATTGATAGAAACAAGATTTAAGTTCCTACTGCATACATCTGATCACAAAAATAACACTACATTTCTAAATAAAGACCTAAAACTCTCTCTCTCTCTCTCTCTCTCTCTCTCTCTCTATATATATATATATATATATATATATATATATATATATATATATATGGCGAAGGAGAGAGAAGGACAGAAAGACAAGAAGGGAGAGAGATGAAAAGCATCAACTCATAAACTCTTTAAATAGTAAATACTGAAATAAACGTGAACTCTGTACACTTAAGAAAGATTAGTAAAAACAAGATGATGGTTTTCCAACCCGCCTATCCCAGTGTCCGGGTTGCAGGCAGCCGGAGACTTTCCCAGCAGCTCAGGGCACAAGGCCGGACCCACCCTGGACGGGAGGGCCTTCTATTACAGGGCTACTCACAATACAATTTTTTATAGTCCTGTTAAGATTTATCCATTAGCTTGCCTCTCTCGAAAATAAACTCATTTAAATTAAATTTAAAGATTTGATATACATTCAATAAGAATTGTGGCAAAATAGTTGAAGAGCCTGAGATCATCTTATATTTTTTTAATGCAAACAAAAAATATTGTATTTTCCTAATGAAAAGAGATTTTTATCAAAGAGAAAATGGTTTAATTAACTGCCATTGCTGAATCACAATAGATTATTTTATTTTTAAGATGCAACAATAGTCTATTTTATTTTCTCTGAGGACTGTGACCCTGTATAGATTGGTGATCGTGGTCATGTATCTGCAGTTCCCAAAACCTGGCTAATTCAATTAAAAGACAGTCTTGTCAGTGACAACTTCAGTCAATGTGGCTATCTGACAAGCTGGAATGATATCCAGATGACTGAAACTTTTATTAAATTGCCTGATTTGTTTTGGCATTTTGATGACACAGTCTATATTTACAATTTTCTTCTAAGATGATTTCTTATATTTAGTTTCTAATCATCGAGTCCAGAGTGATAAATTATAATTATGTTAAAGTAATAGCATGCAAGCTGACATTGATTACATTTATTTATCTACTCTGAATTAGGAAAGGCAATCTGTTTTCATTCACTTTTCAGTGATGGAGTTGCCATTTGATCTTAATCATTATGTCTGAGATGATTAAGTACTAAGGGAATCATTAGCCTTGTTTTTGGCCAAATCATTTAAAAAATTTAGTACCCATGTTAATCTGTGCCAAATACTGATTATTCTATATAACAACTATTATGAAATCATTTATTTAGTGCTAATTATGTACCAGTCATTGATCAAATTGTTTTCAATATATTATGTTGTTAAATTCTTACAATAATTTATTTAGAATAAAAAAAATCACTATTTTATAATCAAGAGAACTAAAGCACAAGTGCTTAAAAAATATCCCCAACCTCAAAATACAAGTAAATAGTAAAGCTTGGGGAATTATGGCATAAATGAGTGAGTCTAGGCTAATACCTTTTAGAAACTTTCAGGATAATAAGAGTTTGAGATGTCACTTGTCAATTTCATCGTTACCTTTTATACTACCAGAATTTGGATTCATGAATAAAAGTGCTGGTCAAACTCTGCCACTTACAGTCTTCACTCTGAAAAAGTCTGTTAAAGTTTCTAAAATCTATTTCCTGATTTTGTTGAAAAGGCAATAAAAGCAAAAATAACAAGTGGGACTAAATCAAACTTAAAAATTGCTGCACAGCAGAGGAAACAATTAATAAAATGAAAAGGCAACCCACTGAGTAAGATATTTGTCAATTTATATCTGATAAGAAGTCAACATCCAAAATATATAAAGAACTCATGCAACTGAATATCAAAAAAACCCCATCTGATGAAAATATATATAAGTAGAAGGTCTAAATAGACGTTTTTCCAAAGAAGACATACATATGGCCAATAGATACATGAAAGGATGCTCAACATTACTAATCATCAGGGAAAAACAAATTAAAAATACAGTGAAACATTATTGCACACCTGTAAGAATGGCTGTTATCAAAAAGACAAGGAATAACAAATGTTGGTGAGGACATAGAGGAAAGGGAACACTTGTGGTCTGTTGATGGGAATGTAAATTATTAAAGCCATTATGGGAAACAGCATGGAGGTTCCTTGAAAAATTAAAAGTTAAACTACCATATGGCCCTGGCCAGTTGGCTCAGTGGTGGAGCATTGGCCCAGCATGTGGAAGTCCTAGGTTCAATTCCTGGCCAGGGCACACAGGAGAAGCACCCATCTGCTTCTCTACCCTTCCCCCTCTCCTTTCTCTCTGACTTTCTCTTCTCCTCCCTCAGCCCAGGCTCCATTGGAGCAGAGTTGACCCAGGCACTGAGGATGGCTCCGTGGCCTCCACCTCAGATGCTAGAATGGCTCTGGCTGCAGCGGAGCATCGGCCCAGATGGGCTAAATATTGCTCCCTAGTGGGCATGCCAGGTGGAACCCAGGTGGGAGCATGTGGGAGATTGTCTAACTGCCTCCCTGCTTCTGGCTTTGGAAAAATACAAAATATAAAAAATAAACTACCATATGATACAATTCCAAGAACTCTTAGATACTATCTGGAGAAAACAAAAACACTAACTCAGCCTTATATACAGTAGCCAATACGGGATGAGGCAAAGTAGGCTTACAGTTGTAACAAACCTTCTTTTGCCTCATCCTGTATATGGAAACAACCTAAGGCCCATCAATGGCTGAATAGACCATACAGAATATTACTCAGCCATAAAAAACATAAAATCTGCTTTTTGCAACAACAGGGATGAACCTAGAGAGTATTCTGCTAAGTAAAATAAATAAGTCAGACACTGAAAAATACCCTGTGATCTTACTTACGTGTAGAATCTAAACAAAAAAACAAGCACATAAATGTAGAGAACATATTAGTGATTGCCAGGGGTGTGAGGTGGAGGGTGAGTAAAATCAGTGAAGGAAGCCAAAAGGTATAAACTTCCAGTTAGAAAAAAAATAAGTCATGGGATGTAAATGTACAGCATGATGTCTATTGTTACTGATAACCAAATATTGTTACTAATAATCAAGTGCATGTTTGAAAATTGCTAAGAGAGTAGATCTTACAAAACTCAGTATCATAAAAAATTTTATAACTATGTAGGGTGACAGACGCTGACTAGACTTATTGTGGTGATCATTCCTCATTACATTAGAAATATTGTATCACAGGTGTTACCTAGTCTAATACACTCACTAACGTTGAGTCCCAACAAGAGGTTGCCCAAGTTATGTTTTAGAATATTGCTAATTACCTAGAAGTTATTCTTTATATTAGATTGAATTCTGTTTCTTAGAAACTTTCATCCTTTAAGTTTACTGTGCCTCTTGGAGCTAAACATTCTAAGTGTAATTTCTGTTTTGGATCATAGTATATGAAATACTTGAAAGTTGGTTTTTGTTTCCTACTTAAAACTCTCCTCGCCCTGGCCAGTTGGCTCAGTGGTAGAGCGTCCGCCTGGCGTACAGAAGTCTCGGGTTCGATTCCCGGCCAGGGCACACAGGAGAAGCGCCCACCTGCTTCTCCACCCCTCCCCCTCTCCTTCCTCTCTGTCTCTCTCTTCCCCTCCCGCAGCCAAGGCTCCATTGGAGCAAAGATGGCCCGGGTGCTGGGGATGGCTCCTTGGCCTCTGCCCCAGGCGCTAGAGTGGCTCTGGTTGCGACAGAGCGACGCCCCCTGGTGGGCATGCCTGGTGATTCCCGGTGGGGTGCATGCGGGAGTCTGTCTGACTGTCTCTCCCTGTTTCCAGCTTCAGAAAAATACAAAAAAAACCCAAAACAAACAAACAAAAAAACCCCTCTCTTCTGCAGACAAGCATCTCCAGTTCATTCAGTGACATTTAAAAAGATATGATGTGAGCCCATTCCCTCCTGTTCACTCCCTTCTCCGTGTCCTCCCGGTTGCTAGTGGTTTGTATTTTAATATTTTGGTGTCCGGTGATAATGAAAATTGTCTGGTTATAGTGGATCAGAGTAAGATTATTTTATGTCTGTCTCCTGGAAATATTTCTAATGTTAGAATATCTCTATAGAGAGTAATGCTTAACCTTGGCCACCATCACTTAAAATATTTTTAGAGATGAAATACTGGGATCTTATTATTCTTTTGACTAATACAGGGGTCCCCAAACTTTTTACACAGGGGGCCAGTTCACTGTCCCTCAGAATGTTGGAGGGCCGGACTATAGAAAAAATGTGGGGTGCCACAGCCACAGACGGGATGTGCGTCATATGACACGCCGTGATGCGTGCATCCTGCGTACCCAGAAGTAGTACTGTATGTGAGCGGCACTGCGCTTTGCGCTGCCGCCACTTACTCCAGGAGCACAGGATGCATCCGTGTGCTGTGCTGTGCTCCTCTCACTGACCACCAATGGAAGAGGTGCCCCTTCCGGAAGTGCGGTGGGGGCCGGATAAATGGCCTCAGGGGGCCATAGTTTGGGGACCCCTGGGCTAATATATTGAAAAGAGCTATATTTCTATTACTATAGAGATTTTAAATGAAAATTTTAAGTCACTTGGGATAATAAATTACTTGAATGACAGGTCAGCACTTCTATTTTTAAGATACCCTAATAACATGAAGAGAAATAAAGAAGAAAAGTCCTGTGGATTCCAATCAAACATGCTGTCAACCAGTTTCAATTCAATGCCTTCCATGTAGTCAGCAATGTATCAAACACTGAGCACAGATAAAAATGAGGCATAAGACAAATTCCTGTTCTCAACATTGCCACAGGTGTAGGGGAGCTCGTGGAGAGAAAGGAAAGGATCTGAAATAGAACATAGTATAACTTTGACGCTACTAAGTGTATGAAGCATCCTCGGATACATGCTGATCACTCAGGTTAGCAACTAATAGGACCACCTAATTAATGCCAGTCACTATCTTTGTGTTCTCAGGAATGTCACCCAATAACTAAAAAGATATTCATAATACAGTATGATGGGTAGAGTAAAAGATGGCATTAACAGAAATCAAAATCATAGTAAATAAAAGCCTAAAAGCCACTGATAGCTTTTATTTAAATACATTATTTTTCAACTTGAATATTAAATTTATATTTAATTGAGACTCCTTATCTCCTGTGGTCTTTTATAATTAATTAAAAGAGAGTTTTAGAAGTTCCCTAATGTTCCTCTTATCTAAATATTTTATATCTACATAACTTCTTTAATTCACTGCTGTTAAGCATGTTCTTAAATTTTACTGAGGCATCTTTGACTAATTTGGTATGTTTGCTCATTCTGGTGACTCTAAATTGCAGTTTATGTTGTTGTTTTTGTTTTGTAATAAAAGCTCCCTGAAGTTACCTTTTTCTCATGACTCTTTTGTAGAGAAAGCATTTACATTTGATTAAAATTATGTCCTATTTGTTCCCAGTACAAACCTGTCTCCAGTCACATTTGACAGAAAATTTGAGCTTAAATATCCCATTTTCTTAATAATGTTTTTTAGTTTTCATTGATTGTCATCAAACATTTAACACACTTGGTAACACTGGAATCCCATAAAAGAAGATGATGAGTAACATATATTTCCTTTGGGTTTAGCTAATTGGGAGGCTACTGCCTATAATTCAAGGGCCACCGATATATGTCAAGAGCAGTTTTCTGCAAATATTAATCAAGAAAAAAGTATTTGCAGTCAATACTAATTAAGTACTATCCATCAAATATTAGCTAAATATCAGTAAAATTCTGACTCAATAAAATACAAGAAATAATTATATTATTAAAGTATAAATATTATTTGAGAGCTATACCTTTTTTAAAAAAATACTCCATTGCTCTATGACACAAAAAGGTGTGTCTTCCTATTGATTTTAATTTTTCAATGTATTAGTTACCATTGTGTAATAAATTACAACAAATTTACTGGCTTGAAAGAACAAATGTTTCTTATCTCATGGTTTCTGTCAGTCAAAAATCTAAGAGTAGTCTAGCTGGGTGACTCTGGCTCAGGATCTCTCTTAGCTTGCAGCCAAGCTCTCAGCCAGGTCTGTGGTCAACTCAAACTGGATTATAAGGTTTACCTCCTAGTTATTCACATAGCTGTTAGCAATTCTCAAAAGATTCCAAGCTTATGCACATGGTGCTGGCAGGCTCGCCATTCGGCTTTTTCTTTGGCTGCTTGAGAGTCCTCACCACATGGCTGTCAGCTCCCCCTCTCTAGAACTCCCTCAGGATGTGGCAGCTGGCTTCCCCCGGAGCATGGAATTTGGAACAGAGAGGGAGAGAACACAGTGAAGGCAGCTCACAGTCTTTACAAACCAAGGTCCACAGTGACATCCTGTAAAGTCTGCTGTCTTTTGTTCCTCAGGAGTGAGCTACTCAGTGTTGCTCAGAGAGTGATAACTCTACTCAGTGTAGCTCACATTCAAACAGAGAGGAACTGAGCTCACTTACTGAGTAGAGGTGTATCAAAGAACCTGTAAATGTGTTTTAAAACAGCCATAATTGATTATTAACTATAACTTGGGAAATCTCTGAACTCTCCCCCCCCCTACCCTCACACACAGGTTTCATAGATCTAGACTATATAAAAGGATTACATATTATTGAAAATTGTTCCCGAGGTAAGAAATCTATTTAGAATTCTTAAAAGAATCTACTCCACAATATGAGTAGAAAGTCATAAAAAAAAGTGATATATATTTTTTTCTTATTGCTGGCAACTGTCATTGTTACAGAGTTTCTCTCCAATTTTTCCTAAATCCAAGACTTTGATTTTTTTTTTTAGGCCATTTCTTTTAACACATTTAGAAAATCAAGACTGCAAGTTTCAGAGAAAGTAGCAGTGGCCATGTCTTTCTTTAGTTTGGTTTCTTGTTTCCTCAAATCTGGATGGATTTAGGCATATTTTGCTGAGTGTCAAACCCATTTTAATTTTATAATCATCTTCCCCAGGGAAGACTAAGCAACTTTCCCATTCCCTTCCCTTCTCTTGAGATTAATTAATATTTTATAAACTATTTCTAAGTGGGCTTTCTGAAGGAAAGAATATTTAAAGGCTTTAGAAGTTCTTTCCTCTTAGGAATATATTAAACATTTTTTATTAGTGAGCACTTGAACATTTAACATCAAATTCTCTAATTTGTATTTAATTGACCACCTTAGGAAGTCATTTTCAAAAGTTCCAAGAACCATCCAAATTCATCTTATGCTTAATGGCTAAATTATTAAATATGGGGATAACATTTGATATGTATTAATGAGTATCAGTTTAGCACAACTAAGAAATTTATCTACTGATGAAATTGACACAGACATAATTGAAATTTAAAAGACAAAACTGAGACACCAATTCCAACAAGAAGAAAGAGAATTTTTTTTTAAGGAACATTAATAATGTAGAGGACAATCACCATTTCACAAAGTGAAAAGAAGGGAACCTATCATACGAAGACAGGTTAGACTAAAGTACCAAGACTCATTGAAGGCCAGGTATACTCTGGGACTAGTGTATAAAAGCACCATTAAGGATATAAATATGCATGACATGCCTTTAACTACACTGTGGTTGCAATAAGAGAATATGTAATCAACGAAGAACTATCTGATTCCATACATAGGTGGGACATAAAAATTAGACTATGGACAAGAGTGTGGTGGTTAGGGGGAGGGAAGAAAGAGAGGGAGGGGGTGGGGGAAGGGGAGGGGCACAAAGAAAACCAGATAGAAGGTGACAGAAGACAATTTGACTTTGGGTGATGGGTATGCAACATAATCAAATGTCAAAATAACCTGGAGATGTTTTCTCTAAACCTATGTACCCTGATTGATCAATGTCACCCCAATAAAATTAATTTAAAAAAGTGCACCCTAATTGATAGGACCAGCACATATATGGTAATCACTCAATAAGTATTTGTGACTATTATTATTCCCAAGAATTGAATAGTCTCTTTTAATTTCTATTTGCCTTGTAATCTTTATTTGAATGCCCTACCCAATAAAAATATGTAATAGTTATGTACACAACTTATGGAAATTAAAGTTTCTGTAAAGCATACAATTAAATGACAAACATGAAGAAAATTTAAATTTAACCAGACCTTATATATTTACATTGTGCCCTAGCCTGACAGTTTAGTATAAGCAGAAAATTTTAAAATATGTTTTTCATACTTATTAGCAAGCATGTTAAATTTATCCATCTCATTTCAATCTCCACTCTACGTCTCTAATTTAAACCATCGTTATTTCTCACCAGCGTTATTGCAATGGTCTCATAACACATCACTCCTGCATTTGGCACTGGGTCCCTTCAAGTCATTATCCATACAGAAGCCAGAGAAATGCTTTCAAAACCAAAATGTATGTTCCACTCATATAAAAAAATGAAAAGAAAATTAAATTTAATGGGTGACATTGATCGATAAGAGTACATAAATTTCAGGTAAACAGTTAAACATTTCTATAGCATGATTATCTTGGTTAATTATTATATTAGTATTTTGTGATGGATAAAAAAAGTGAGGATATTAAGAAGTACAAATTGGTTATTACAGAAGAGTCATGAGGATGTACATACAGTACAGCATAGGGAATATGGTCAATCATATTGTAATAACTATGTATGGAGTCAGATGGGTGTGAGATTCATCAGGATGATCACTTAGTAGGTTATATAATGTCTAATGACTGGTATATACACCTAAAACTAATATAGTAATGTATGTTAACTATAATTGAAAATAAAAAATGAAAGAACTTTATATGTATTAAGTAAATTTGGTTTGTTGAATTTTAAAATCTTATCAATAAGTTGAGTTTGGGAAAAAGTCATCTGAAATACTAAATGTAGAACATTGACTCAGAGTTAAATAAATTGATTATCTCTAAATAAAATTTAATATTTTTATATGATTCAAGAACTAATTAAATCCCATGGAAAGTAGACATATCTATGAGACTCTATAAAATTCTTTTTGTAAATAACTAAAGAAGCTCCTGTATATAATCACAGAACATCTCTCTGTTGACACTTAAAGAATATAAAAAAATATAGTCAGTCCATAATGATATATTTTTATTGCTTAATTGCCCACATGACCCATCAAGCCAATGGAAAACCTTTAACATCTGGTAAAGTGAAGGGATGGCAGCTGTGCTAATTAATCCAACTAATAAGCCACTGTTGGCTTTATTGAAGGCATTGCTTAATAAAGAAATGCAAGCTATGTACATTTTTCCCCCCTAAATGCTAATATAGCTAAACAAAAGCCTTCTAAAAAAAGTTCAGGGACAAAACACTGAGTTGGTTTTCTCCAACTTTTATGCCATCAGATTTATCAGTTAACAAAGGGGAATTAACTAGTGCTTATATATGTTTGAAATAATAATTTTTTACAAAAACTTTATTGGTAAAACTTGTCTTTTCTAATTTTTTCTTTCAACCTCCCCTAGCAGCCCTTGATACTTTCAGCTATTTTTCACATTTTGAAACTTACTCCTTGTACAACTTCTAGGGCATCATATTATTAATAATGGCCTTGACTTTCTTGTATTTCTCCACTTATCTCAAAATTTATTTTTGTCAGACTAGAATATTAGGGGGAAAAAACTTGACACATAAATAATGCTATCAGTCACATTTAACACAATAAAAAATATTTGTGCAACCAAGGATGGGTAAAATCTCAGATTAAAGACCTATTGTCAAACTTGCACTACATTAAAAAAAAGTATATTAAATGTGTTTGATGAAGGTAAATACAAAATATTTTCTCTATAATATATGTAATAACTAACACTTGTTGAATGTTTACCATGTATCAAACACCATACTAAGTAGGTATATTATTGAATTCTCAATCTTCTATGATAGAGTACTATTATTACCCTAGTTTATAAAAGAAGTACTTAAAAATTTGGTCAGTAGTGAAGCAAGGTTTAAAAGCACATTTTTTTTCTAATTCCTGTGCCTAAAACCCTCAGATATATAATATTTATTATTCTTTTATCAGTCCAATTTTGTCAATTTGGTGACATTTCAAAAAAACAACATACAATGGGGCTCAACTCCACAACTTATTTCCTATACTTTAGCCATAACTTTTTCCAAAATCACATTTCACATGAGGAGATAATGAAACTCAACTCAATGTCTTTTGTTCCAAACTTTCCAGTGAATCCAGAGAAGCTTATTCCAGGCACCTCCATACTTCTCTTGCATTGCCTTGCAGGATTTGAAAAGAGAAAATTGGAGGAAAAGGCAGAATATTTGCTTTCAAAATCTTCAAGAAGGAGGAAAGTGATTTCCACTTTCAGTTCCTACCTTGGGAAGATATTTACACCTATAGTCCTGGTTAGGGGCTGTGGGCCAGTTACAATGCTAAAACTACCCCAGCACTATGTACCGGGTTATTTTATGAATTAAATTGGTCAGTATATGTAAAGAAATTAAACCAGTGCCTGGAAAATTGTAGGGAGTCAGTGAGTAATGGTGGGAATGAGGGGGTTAGCTGGTAGTAAGGGGAGTATTTTATTCTGTTATAGTAGTAGTGACAGGAACTGAGCAGGGCTGTTGAGAATAGGACATTGTTAACAGGACTCATTCATAGCACCACCAAGAGTCAACCAACTCAACAACATGTTATACACACTGAAGGGGCCCTCAGGTCTTCAACAACAAGTAATACACACTAAAGGGGCCCTCAGGTCTTCAACAACATGTCATACACACTGAAGGGGCCCTCAGGTCTTCAACAACATGTCATACACACTAAAGGGGCCCTCAGGTCTTCTGCCCAGTGCTAACTTAACTTTACATATCATTTTCAATTATTAAAGTAAAACGTAAGATTCATTAATTATGACACTATTTATCTCCTGCTCTGCAGAGTATAATACTAGTTTGTCTTCCCAATGAGGTTTAAAACTAATTGGCAGCAAACCTCTCTTATAGTTTACTTGCATTTTTCACTGTGCCTTATACAGTGCTTAGTGCATAGCATAGCACATTCTTAGAAATTACAACTTGGAAAATTTTGAAAAAAATTATTTATTTATTTTAGTCTATCCATACTTTCCCTGTCCTGTTTTGATAATTCATTTTGTTCTAAGAACATTGCCCTTTCTCCTTGCCAAACTTATTTCCTTCGAGAATGGCATTAATGTGTATCTTGCCTATTGAGAGTTTAATAAAAACTACATATTTTCTTTACAAATATTAAAAGAAAGCTGCCTATAAAGTAAGATGGTGAAAAATTTGAGTTCAGAAAGAGAAAAATAACATCAAATTACACAGATTTAATTTGTTTCTCAAAGCAAAGTTCTTAAATGTCTTCTTTTGATGTGTCCATGGAATCATTTTTTATCCATCAAGCTGACTGCATTTTGCCAATATTATTTTGTGGTCATTATTCTTAATCACATGGGATTCTGAAAGCCTGAGTGGTGAAGTAGAGGATATAGATTTTCATAAGTAAAGACCTACTGTTCTACCTGACCAGGCGGTGGCACTGTGGATAGAGCATTGGCCTGCAATGCAGAGGACGCAGGTTCAAAACCCTGAGGTTGCTGGCTTGAGTGCGGACTCACAAGCTTGAGCGTGGGGTTGTTCGCTTGAGCGTGGGGTCACAAACATGACACTTGGTCGCTGGCTTGAAGCTCAAGGTCACTGGCTTGAGCAAGGGGTCACTGGCTTGGCTGGAGCCCTTTGGTCATGCACATATAAGAAAGCAATCAATAAACAACTAAGTAGACACAGTGAAGAACTGATGCTTCTCATCTCTCTTCCTACTTGTCTTGTCCCTATCTGTCCTTCTCTCTGCCTCCCTGTATCTTCTGTTCTGCCCTTGACATACAGCCTTTATTATGTGATTCAATCATCACTTGCCCAAACACTTTTGACATGAAAGACACTAAATTTTCCTTATTTTTCTAATTATGGACTTCCTACTTAGCACTTATTAATATACATATAACACACTCTCCATTTTTCTATGACCCATTTAAGGGAATTGTGCCTATAATGCATGCAACACCCTGTACCTACTGTTCTTTTTCTTATTTGTCATGAATTAAAGAGTATAAAACTGCCTGATCTGTGGTGGCAAGGTGGATAGAGCCCTGACCTATCTACCTGGAACACTGAGGTTGCTGGTTTAAAACCCTGGGTTTTCCTGGTCCAAGACACATACCTCAATCAAGGAACAATTAATGTAAAGCAAATATAAGATGACACTTCTTACTCCTCCCTCTCTGTAAAATCGATAAATAAAATCTTTAAAAAAGAAAGAGAGTGTTTAAAACTACCTGCTATAGGTTAAGTCTAGTTTTTCCTCCCAGTACATTATGTCAAAACCCATATTTTAACCCCAGTGAGAACTACTGTTATTTGTGTCTTCTTTTTAGTTTTCCATGGTCTGTAAGCAACGTGCAAGCACAGGGCCCTTTACCCTTCTGGCAAAGTGGTTTGGAGCCTTTCAGTTACTCTAATCTCACTTTCATGAAATTCATTTTTACCATTTCATAAAAGCATTCTGCTCAATAGTCAGGAATAGGATTAAATAGTTTTTAAGTTGAAAGAAATGTTGCATATTCTGTATTCTTTAAAAACTTTCTTCTTGATATAAAATTGTAAAAGCACATAGAAATTTTAAGGACTGTCAACAGCAAATCACTGTTAAGTGTGTAATTATGCATTTCCATTATGATGGTAGAAATGATAAGAGTAAGACTTTTTTTTTCCTGATCTAATTTTCAATGCATTTTATGCAGCAATGATTATATTTACTTCCAAAGATCTTGCAGAGTCTTGCTGGCTCAATTTTTATTTTATTTAAATGCTTTCCCAAGTCTTTTAACATCTCTGAGTGTGGCAATATTGCCGTAGAATAAACATCCCATGTAAAGCCAGTAATGATGAAAAATGAATTTTAGTTCTTCCTTGACTAACTGGTTTAGAAATAATAATGACAAATCATTATCTCTTTTGCACAAATGCATGCTACTGGAGCTGAAATTAAGTTTCCTAATAAAAATCAGTCTTCCTCTTCCAGATCCTTTTGCCCAGGTAGCCTGTCCTTTTGCTTTGAAAATGAATTTGCAGTCTAATTAATTTCCTTCTACCTTTTAAAGGAAGCATTTAGTCATGCAATGACAAGGACAAATTTGCCTTCCACTGTGTTCCATGGATATCATGATTTAGGTGACTGCATTAGCAAATGCAGTTTGTCAACAGATTAACTGAAATGAACCCTAAAAGTGACTAATCTTTTCTGACACCTCTCCAACGGCAAGCCCTCCTGCAAGAAGAAACCCCTGCTTTCTTCTGAATACAGATGCACATGGCCAGACTCTTAGAAAGGAGATGTCAGTCCAGATGGAATAAAATAAATAATCATCTCACTTTAAAAACAATTCCTAAAGTGAAATGATAGCAACAGTTAAGCTCTTGGGACCTCTACTATATTATAATTTTTCCTTCACATTTTAGAATTATGTTTTGACCTCACTGTATGACAAAGAAAATTTATCTTAACCAAAAGTTTTTAGATTTACATAGATTTTTCATTTCTGTGACTCATTTATTCAGAGGCCATGTGCATGTCTTACAAGTGCTTGATATCATGGAATAAGTTATCTTTCCCTTTTCAAACATGCTTAATAATAAAACTACTCAAATCTAATGTCAGAATAGAGTTTTAAAATTTACAGTAATAGTATATATATTTTTTTAGTTGGAGAGAGGAGGGGAGGCAGAGAGACAAACTCCCACATATGTCTCAACTGGAATTCACCCAGCAAGCCCACTAGGGAGTGATGCTCTGCCCATCTGGGGCTATTGCTCAGAAACTGAGCTCTTTTTAGCACCTGAGGTGGAGGCTCAGGAGGCATCCTCAGTGCCAAGGGCCAACTTGCTCCAATTTATCCATGCTGCAGAAGGGGAGAGAGAGAGAAAAGCAAGAGGGGGAGGACTAGAGGAGCAGCTGATGGCCACTTCTTCAGTGTGCCCTGACCAGGAATTCAACCCAGGAAATACACACACTGGGCCAACACTCTACCACTGAGTCAACTGGCCAGGGCCTAGGTAATAATATATTTTCACAGAACTACAAATTATAGTTTATCATTAATGGGAAACCACACATCTAATTGAGGTTATATTGATAATATGAAATGCAGATTTATCATGTGTTATCACGTGAGTTAAATTCTTTCAGATACTTTATCTCCTTTTGGCTTGTTTTCTCTATTTTTCAGAAAACAAATGTGAGGTTCCATGTAGGTAAATATACAAGTTCACATCTTCAAAAAATTATAGATCAGAAAAATTAACCCTGAACTATTGACTCCCCATTCAATGCTGTTTTTATTGTTTCATCAGTATTGAAAATATATACTATTGAACACTTACTCTGCAATTGTCTATTCATAAAACAAAATAGATTTTATTTAATTTTATTGTCACAATACTGTGACAGATACTGAAATTACCCCCATCCTATAGATGGAGAAATGAAGATTTAATGATTCACTGAGCTGAGATGTATTCAGGTAGCGGGTTCCAGCATGCACACAACTAACCGTCATGCTGTGCTGCCCATGCATCTTATATAAAACAGATGGGGCCCTGGCCGGTTGGCTCAGCGGTAGAGCGTCGCCTGGCGTGCGGGGACCCGGGTTTGATTCCCGGCCAGGGCACATAGGAGAAGCGCCCATTTGCTTCTCCACCCCCACCCCTCCTTCCTCTCTGTCTCTCTCTTCCCCTCCCCCAGCCAAGGCTCCATTGGAGCAAAGATGGCCCAGGCTCTGGGGATGGCTCCTTGGCCTCTGCCCCAGGCGCTAGAGTGGCTCTGGTCACGGCAGAGTGACGCCCCGGAGGGGCAGAGCATCGCCCCCTGGTGGGCAGAGCGTCGCCCCTGGTGGGTGTGCCGGGTGGATCCTGGTCAGGCGCATGCGGGAGTCTGTCTGACTGTCTTTCCGCGTTTCCAGCTTCAAAAAATACAAAACAAACAAAAACCCAAAAAAACAGATGGGAGCACCCTATACAGTGTTGTCATTCCTTAAGTATTTTTCACCCAATTGCATATTACATTCGTTGTAGACTTTACAGAATTACACATCAACCACAAATTCTCTTCCAGAAGTTCCACGTGCCCACATGAATTCTAATCTCACTTCCGGTTCCACACAATTTTCCTTTTAGGGTACAAATGCTAGAAAGAAAAAGGGAGGCCTGTAAAACAGAGAGAGAAAATGAGGAATCAACTCATCTCCACTGAATCAAGCCAGGTAATGACTGAGAAAGAATGGAGAAAACCCAACGTACTTGTACACATCCTGGTAAAAATGTTTCCTGTTTGGGATTTAAACTTCAAAATTATGAATAAACTTCCCCAGCTCATTTTCTAAAGCCCAGTCTGCTTCATGGCTTCCTAGATATAGTATTTGAACAAAGCCTGAGATCCAAGACTTATTTTTTTTATTGGAGTATAATACACAGGCAGAAAAGTGAATGAATAATAAACATATTCCTGATTCTGAAGAGAGCACTGCGTGGAGAGGTTGCACAGCAGACTGGTTGATTGTTTCTTGTCTGCCTCCAAGGGAATCTGGAACCACAACTGACCTTTGGCTAATCCCTGGGAATTTGGCCCTTGGTAGACTCATTGTGTTGACAATTGATAATTCCATTGTGTACAACTAGAGCAATAGACCATGACATATGAGCCTGTCAGGATTCTTTTACACAAGATTGATGATGGTTTCATTGTTGGGGTCCTGAGTTTTGTTTTCATGGCTAGTTATGTAGCATAGGATTTGCTTATAGGACCTGTTCTCCATAAAAGCTTTAGCTCATGAGAGTTTTCTAGTATGTCCTTACAGTTTATAAAAAGGGAAAGGTACATTCTATTGATGACCCCAGATGAGGAAGGATCTGAAAACCCGTCTTTGATCTCTCTGAGCTCCACCCAGCATATAGCTTCCTATTGATCTTACTTTACATCCTTTCTTTCCTAACCCTTGGGTATGGGTGTAACCTGCTATTGCGTGATATGAATCCCTCCGGAGAATCAGCATACTTGAGGCTGTCCTAAGACCTTTGAAAGGAGAACCTACTGAATTTTGGTGAGAATGGGGAAGCAGAAATTTTAGCTACTGGAACACCTTCTAAGAAAAGACACGCCAAGGTGAGAGTTCCATAATTGGGGTAAAAGAGCGAGATCTAGAAGGCTGGTGATTCCAGTGATGATTAATCTAGGGTTATTAGATTCTCTCCAAGGAGGTGAATGTAGAAGACTTCCATAGATAACTTCACTTGGGATTCACATTTAGGGTGAACAGCAAAGTTTCTGTTGTTGGCGTCCCACCACGGAAAAGATTCCTGAGCCACTTTGTCATCACCATCTAAAAGACCCAGCAATCAGTGAAAAGTCTCATAAATGTGTCCCCCCTAAACCACTAGGCCTATAGGAGTTGGTACATAGCTTATATTGAAGGAAAAAAAAGTAGAAATCTTTCCTGGTCTAATTTGGGAAATGAAACAAGTTTGGAGAGGAATTTTAAAGGACTGATGGAAATGAACAGAGAACATATTACACAGGGCCTGCCTTCTATTAGAACTGGCAGGCAGGAAAGCCACATGCTGGAGAGTTTAAAAATCACCAAGGTTAAAAGATGTCTCTTGACTTACAAAGTGCTTTGGGGCACTTCTAGATGACTTCCTACATGTCAAGCAAACCAGATAAATTATACAACACTTAAATTCTAAGTTAGAAGAGTAGGCCTGCTGTGCTGGAGTTAGAAATGCACTCACTGGGGAATAGTGTTTTCTTCTTTAGGGCTTACTAAACTGGTGAGATACAGAATCAGAAGTTTGGAGCCGTATCTTCTTTTCAAGTGAACGTCTGTCACAAGAACTGACAGAAATACTTGATCAAAATAACATTTACTTTGTTGAGATCTCTTAACAGCTTTTCCTTAGAAAACAATAAATCCCTTGAAGGTAGATGGTATAGATGGGAACAGCCTCCCTCATTTTACTATGCCCCTGGTTCTGGAGACATATTTCTGAGGAGACTGTAATTCAACTTGTCAGAATCTGTTTACCATTCTGACAAAGGTAAATACAAAAAGAGAGTAATGGAAGAGATGGCTTTGCCTTATAGGAAATGGCAGATTAGGGCAGAGTGTGCTGTCACTTTAAAGTGCATGACAGTGTGACTCTATCTACCTGTCTTAGAAAAGAGTTGCAGGTCTGATATCTAATTTAACTTTATTTAAGATACTATTGAAACAAATTCCAGAAAAAGAATATAATATGGCTTTATTTTCTAAGGATTGAACTAAGGTCAAAATACAAATTGTCAATATGAGTCATGAATTGGTTATTTCTACAGCCACCAGAAATATTATATATCTTCTAACCTTTATTATCAAGATACTACACTGTAACTCTTAATAATAATCAGTTTATAATAAATCCCTCTTTTGAACAAACACATTTAAAAATTAATATATACAATACTATGTCTGTTTGCATTTTCATTCTCAACCACCAACCAATGGTTAAGTTATTTAAAGAAAGGGGCTATGTCTTATTCACCTCTGTTCTTTTAGTGCTTTGTACATTGTTTGCTTCATATTAAATAGTAAATGTTTGCTGAACAAAATGCAAAAAGTCTTGCTAAATATGAGTTTGTTGACTTAAACAATTATTTATTTTTAACTAAGATTTGCTTTTTGATTAAAAATAATAACTGCTTGCCCTGGCAGGTTGGCTCAGTGGTAGAGCATCGGCCTGGCGTGTGGAAGTCCCAGGTTCGATTCCCGGCCAGGGCACACAGGAGAGGCACCCATCTGCTTCTCCACCCCTCCCCATCTCCTTCCTCTCTGTCTCTCTCTTCCCCTCCGGCAGCCGAAGCTCCATTGGAGCAAAAGATGGCCTGGGCGCTGGGGATGGCTCCTTGGCCTCTGCCCCAGGCGCTAGAGTGGCTCTGGTCGCGACAGACCGACTCCCCGGAGGGGCAGAACATCACCCCCTGGTGGGCATGCCGGGTGGATCCCTGGTCGGGCGCATGCAGGAGTTTGTCTGACTGCCTCCCCGTTTTCAGCTTCAGAAAATAATAATAATAATAATAATAATAATAATAATAATAATAAATGCTTGAACATTATAGAAATAAATAAGAAACAAAAGAAAAATCTCCTGCGATTTTCCCATCCAATTATAACTATTAGTATTTGGTGCATTTACATCTTATATGTACAATGTGGACTCCACTTCCCACCTCCCAATTCCTTTTGTAAGCTCAGTCCCACTGGTTGTAGTGAGGATTTAGAAGGCCTATCAAGACTGCAAGTAAGCAACCCAAACCAGTTTACAAAACAATCTCACCACTGTATCCTCAGGACAAGTGACTGCTTTTATGTAACAGTAGCCCCCAGGTAGAACTGGTGAGTCCATTTGGATCTGTACAATTTGGTTTCTTTTGACTGGCTAAGACAAAGACATCAAGAGGTACAACAGGCATTTGAGAAGTTTCTGAATGGGTAGCCTGGGCATGATCATACTTGTTTTATCCCTTTGTGATATCCTTCTCCCATGTCCTCTCTGTAAATCTCTTTCAACCTCTTTTGCAAACTGTCGACTGAGGTGGACATAGTTATACAACATATTAGTTTTCCTCTGATAATGTTGACTGCATTTCCACATGGCTTTTTCATTATAATTGACAAACATGGACATTATTTAATCATTAACATGAAAAAGGGTGGTTATGGAACTAGGGGTAGTACTAGTTTAGTTCAGACTTTGTTGGGATCTTTATTTACTTGCCCATTCCTCAATTTTATGTCTGAATGAGCTAAGAGTTGTAGTTATAAGTATGAAAAAATAATATAATCTTCTTTCTTTTTAATTTAGAAAGCCAACCATGCTGATTTTTTCTCTTTGTACAGGTGGCCATGATATTCTGCATTTAGACTTCCACACACTCATGTTCTTGTGATTGTTTTATTTCTTTTGTAAGTTTCAACCAAATATAACTACTATTTCTTTTTAAGGTTGTTGTTGTTGTTTTTTGTATTTTTCTGAAGTGAGAAGTGGGGAGGCAGAGAGACAGATTCCCACATGTACCTGACCGGAATCCACCCAGCATGCCCACTATGGGGTGATGCTCAGCCCATCTGGGGTGTTGCTCCATTGTGACCAGAGCCATTGTAGCATCTGACGTGGAGGCCATGGAGCCATCCTCAGTGCCCGGGCCAACTTTCCTCCATTGGAGCCTTGGCTGCGGGAAAGGAAGAAAGAGATAGAGAGAAAACAGAGAGGGGAGGGTGGAAAAGCAGATGGGTGCTTCTTCTGTGTGCCCTGGCCAGGAATTAAACCTGGGACTTCTACATGCCAGGCCAAAACTCTACCACTGAGCTAAATGGCCAGGGCCCTAATTACTACTTCTTATATTAAATGAGCATTTATATATTTCAAAATATGCTACCACTTTTAAACAATACAACAAATTCCTAATTCAATTTATAACCTCCTACCATGTTTGTGTGTATAATGTGCTTATAGTTAACAATAACAGTAAATTTGTGCTTAAAGAGGATAGCTGTCTATTCTCTAGGAAGAAAGAAAGAAAAAAGAAGTTGAATATATCATTTAATTTTTGTTGGTATATATCTTGATTTGCCAATTTGAGAATAGAAAGCTAAGTCCCAGGAAGAATTCTGGGAAATGAAGAACGGAAATAAAAAGTTCTTATTTGTTCTACGTAACAGTTTGAAGTGAAGTATAAAGTTATCTGAGGAACCCATAGGAAAGGAAGTAAGTTGAAGAAAATCAGAAGACACAGTGATGTGGAGGAAGCCTGAGGCTAAGGGAAAAGGCACGGTGAGGAAGTCCTGATGGTGAGAACAGGAAACTGGAACAAAACATGGCCATTAGAACCTAACACAGAATTCCCAGGAATCTTGAAAAGAGTTCAAGGCATTTTATTTATGAATTAAAGTAAAATCTTAGTGTACAGCAGTTTCTCTTCTCCAAATGTTTTTGCATGGAGTAGTCTCAGTATGTCTAGCCTCTTTTCCTTACCTTGAAAAAGATATGAGGTGTATTATGTGGGCACAGACTTCTGAAATACCAATAAAAGCCTCAAATGATAAAGAAACTGGTTGCAAGTTCCATTTTTCTTAGATGTGCAGACTAGAGAAAGTCTTCCTTGTAGGGCAGGTCTCATAGGCTTAACTGGTCCCATTACCAAAAGCAGTGGGGCCAACTACCTGCTTAAGAAAATGAAGGTTCTGTCAGGAAAGCAGTCAACACTCAGCTTATCACTGGGGCCCCTGAACCACAAGGTTGAAAGGAATAGTGAAACTTGTTAACCTAACAGGATTCTTGCTAAAGGCAAACTAGAGTGATCAGATAACAAAGTTGGGGGGATGAGGAATTTGATCAACTATGGAGGATGAGCAGATATTAAGGGTGGAAGATTCTTTTTTAAAATTTTTATTAATTTATTGTGATTACATAGATTCTAATGTCACCTGTGTTCCCCAGTACATCCCCCCTGTCTCCCTCCCTGTAATGCCCTCCGCCCTTCCCTCCAGGATTTGCCTTTTTGCTCTCATCCCATCCTATCAGCCTATCATCCCCTTTCCCTCTGTCCACTTTCCTTCTGGATCCTTTGATCCTGCCTCTGTCTCTATTCTGCTCCTCAGTTCATTATTATTCATCAGATTCCTCATATAAGTGAGGTCATATGATATTTTTATTTCTCTGCCTTGCTAATTTTACTTAACATAATAGTTTCCAGTTCCATTCATGTTCTCACAAAAAATAATATTTCATTCTTTTTCGTGGCCACATAGTATTCCATTGTGTATATGTACCACTGCTTTTTTTTTTTTTTTCTGAAGCTGGAAACGGGGAGAGATAGTCAGACAGACTCCTGCATGCGCCCGACCAGGATCCACCCGGCACACCCACCAGGGGCGACGCTCTGCCCACCAGGGGGCGATGCTCTGCCCCTCCGGGGCATCGCTCTGCCGCGACCAGAGCCACTCTAGCGCCTGGGGCAGAGGCCAAGGAGCCATCCCCAGCGCCCGGGCCATCTTTGCTCCAATGGAGCCTTGGCTGCGGGAGGGGAAGAGAGAGACAGAGAGGAAGGAGGGGGGGTGGAGAAGCAAATGGGTGCTTCTATGTGCCCTGGCCGGGAATCGAACCCGGGTCCCCCGCACGCCAGGCTGACGCTCTACCGCTGAGCCAACCGTCCAGGGCATGTACCACTGCTTTTTAATCCAATCATCCACTGAGGGATACTTGGGCTGTTTCCAGGTCTTGGCTATTGTGAACAATGCTGCCATAAATATAGGGATGCACTTCTCCTTTTCAAACTGTGCTATGGTATTATTGGGGTACATTCCTAAAAGTGGGATGGCTGGGTCAAAAGGCAGTTCGATTTTTAATTTTTTGAGGAATCTCCATACTGTTCTCCACAGTGGCTGCATTAGTCTGCATTCCCACCAGCAGTGCAGGAGGGTTCCCTTTTCTCCAAATACTTGCCAGCACTTAAACTCTGTGTTGTTTTGTTGATGAGCGCCATTCTGACTGGTGTGAGGTGACATCTCATTGTGGTTTTAATTTGCATTTCTCCAATAATTAGTGAGTGATGTTGAGCATTTTTTTCATATGCCTATAGGCCATCTGTATGTCCTCTTTGGAGAAGTGTTTATTCATATCTTTTGCCCATATTTTGATTGGACTGTTTATCTTCCTGGTGTTGAGTTTTACAAGTTCTTTATAAATTTTGGTTATTAAATCCTTATCAGACGTATTGTCGAATATGTTCTCCCATTGTGTGGTCTGTCTTTTTATTTTGTTCATATTGTCTCTAGCTGTGCAAAAGCTTTTTAGTTTGATATAGTCCCATTTGTTTATCCCGTCCTTTATTTCCCTTGTGTGTGGAGATAAATCAGCAAATATATTGCTGCAAGTGATGTTGGAGAGCTTATTGCTTATGTTTTCCTCTAGAATGCTTATGGTTTCATGACTTACATTTAAGTATTTTATCCATTTTGAGTTTATTTTTGTGAATGATATAAGTTTGTGGTCTAGTTTAATTTTTTTGCCAGTAGCTGACCAATTTTCCTAACACCATTTGTTAAAGAAACTGTCTTCACTCCATTGTATGCTATCACCATCCTTGTCAAATATCAATTGCTCATAAAGGAGCACGTTTATTTCTGGGTTCTCTGTTCTGTTTCATTCTATATGCCTATTCTTATACCAGTACCAAGCTGTTTTGAGTACAATGGCCTTGTAGTATAACTTGACATCTAGAAGGGTGATACCTCCCACTTTATTCTTCCTTCTCAAGATTGTTGAGGGCATTCATGTTCTTTTTTGGTTCCATATGAATTTTTGGAATATCTTTGAAGTATGTTCTTTGTATTCTAATAAGAATTGCATTGAATTTATAAATTGCTTTGGGTAATATGGACACTTTAATAATGTTTATTCTTCCTAGCCATGAACACAGTATATGCTTCCACTTGTTTGTATCTTCCTTGATTTCTTCTATCAATGTTTTATAATTTTCTGAGTAAAAGTCTTTAATCTTCTTGGTGAAATTTACTCCTAGGTATTTTTTTTTTTGTAGCAAAAGTGAAGGGGATTGTTTGCTTAATTTCTCTTTCAGACATTATTGTTGGTGTATATATATACCTCTGATTTCTGAGTATTAATTTTATATCCTGCCAGCTTGTTGAATTCATTTATCAGGTCCAGTAGTTTTTTTATTGCAACTTTAGGGTTATCTATGTACAGTATCACATCATCAGCAAATAAAGATAGTTTTACTTCTTCTTTTCAAATTTGGATGCCTTTTATCTCTTCTTTTTGTCTGATTGCTGTGGCTAGGACTTCCAGAACTATATTGAATAAGAGTCATGAAAGGGGGCTCCCCTGCCTTGTTCCTGATCTTAAAGGGTTGCTTTTAACTTTTGCCCATTGAGTATGATGTTGGCTGTGGGCCTGTCATAGATGGCCTTTATAATTTTGAGATATGTTTTTGTGTATTCCCACTTTGCTTAGAGTTTTGATCATAAGTAGGTGCTGGATTTTATCAAATACCTTTTCTGCATCTATTAATATTATCATGTGGATTTTGTCCTTCCTTTTGTTTATGTGATGAATCACATTAATTGATTTGTGAATGTTGTACCAGCCTTGCCTCCCCAAAATAAATCCCACTTGATCATGGTGTGTGATTTTTTTTCATGTGTGCTGGATCCAGTTTGCCAATATTTTGAGAATTTTAGCATCTAAATTCATCAGGGTAATTTGCCTATAGTTTTCTTTCTTTTTGTTGTCTTTGCCTGATTTTGGAATCAGAATTACGCTTGCCTCATAAAAGGAGATTGGAAGATTTGCCTCTTCTTGAAGTTTTTGAAATAGCTTCAGAAGGATAGGAGTTAGTTCTTCTTTGAATGTTTGGTAGAATTTGCCTGTGAAGCCATCTTGCCCGGGGCTTTTTTTTGTTGGGAGTTTTTTGATAACTGTTTCAATCTCATTTGTTGTAATTGGTCTATTTAGGTTTTCTGATTCTTCTAGATTGATTTTTGAAAAACTACATTTTTCAAGGAATTTTTCCATTTTACCTAGATTGTCTAATTTTTTGGCATATAGTTCTTCATAGTATTTTCTTACAATCTTTTGTATTTCTGTTGTGTCTGTTGTTACTTCTCCACCCTCATTTCTAATTTTATTTATTTAAGTTCTTCCTCTCTTTTTCTTGGTGAGTCTGGCTAAGGGTCTATCAATCTTGTTTACTTTTTCAAAGAACCAGTTCTTGGTTTCATTGATCCTCTCTGGGTTTTTTTTGTGTCTATATCATTTATTTCTGCTCTAATATTATTTATTTATTTCCTTCTACTTCCTCTAGGTTTTAATTGCTGTTCTTTTTCTAGTTCTTTTAGTTGCAGGATTAAGTTGTTTATTTGAGCTTTTTCTAGCTGCTTAAGGTATGCCTGTAATGCTATGAACTTCCCTCTCAGGACTGCTTTTGCCGTGTCCCACAGATTTTGAGTTGTTGTATGCTTATTTTCATTTGTTTCAAGAAAATTTTTGCTTTCTTCCTTGATCTCATTGTTGACCCAGTCGTTGTTTAATAACATGGAAGGGTTTTAGTGTTTTTCAGTTTTCCTATTGTTGTTGATTTCTAGTTTCATGCCATTGTGGTCAGAGAAGATGCTTGATATGGTTTCAATCTTCTTAAATTTGTTAAGACTTGTTTTTTGCCCTAATATGTGGTCTATCCTAGAGAATGTACCATAAGCACTAGAAAAGAATGTATATTCTACTGCTTTAGCATGGAAGGTTCTGAAGATATTTATTAAATCCAGTTGATCTAGTGTATCCCTTAATTCTATTCTTTCTTTGTTAATTTTCTTTCGTGAGGATGTATCCACTGATGTTAGTGGGGTATTGAAATCCCCTACTATTATAGTATTGCTGTTGATCTTCCCTTTATGTCCATCAAAATCTGCTTTAGATATTTAGGTGCTCCTATATTAGGTTCACATAGATATTTATAATGGTTATCTCTTCCTGTTGGATTGCTCCCTTTATCATTATATAGTGACCTTCTTTATCCCTTACTATAGTCTTTGTTTCAAAGTCTATTTTGTTAGATGTAAGTGTTGCTACCACAGCAGCTTTTTTTTTCATTTCCTTTTGCATGAAATATTTTTTTCCATTCTTTTACTTTCAGTTTATTTGTATCTTTTGTTTTGAGGTGGGTCTCCTATAGACAGCATATGTATGGGTCCAGTTTCCTCATCCATTTGCTACCCTATGTCTTTTTATTGGAGCATTTAATCGATTTACATTTAAGGTTATTATTGATATGTAGTTGTTTATTGCCATTTTATTCTTTAAGGTTAAATTTCTCTTACTATATTCTTTTCCCCCTTTGTTCTGTTTAAAACGGGCCCCTTAACATTTCTTGAGGCATTGGTTTGGTTGTAATGAGTTCCTTGAGGGTTTTTTTTTGTTGTTGTTGTTGTTTTGTCTGGGAAGCTTTTTTTTCTCCTTCAATTTTAAACAATAGCCTTGCTGGATATAGAAGTCTTGGTTGTAGGCTTTTGTTCTACATTACTTTGAATATGTCTTGCCATTCCCTTCTGGCCTCAAGTGTTTCTGTTGAGAAGTCGGATGCCATCCTTAGGGGTGCTCCTTTATAGGTGATAGCCTTTTTTCTCTAGCAGCTTTTAATATTTTCTCTTTATCTCTTAGCTTTGATATTTTGATTGTAATGTGTCTTAGTGTAGATTTTTTAGGGTTACTTGTTAATGGAATTCTCTGTGCTTCTTGAACTTGTGTGACTTTTTCCTGCATCAATTTAGGGAAGTTTTCAGCTATGATTTCATTGAACAAGGTCTCTAACCCTTGTTCTTTCTCTTCTTCTTCAGGAACCCCTAGGATGCAGATGTTTCTCTTTAGGTTGTCACAGAGCTCTCTTAGAGTTTCCTCAAATTTTTTCAGTCTCTTTTCTTTCTGCTGTTCTGCTCCCATGCTTTCACTTATCTTGTCCTCTAAGTCACCGATTCAATACTCTGTTTCATCCAGCCTGCTTTTAATTTCTTCCAGTGTAGTCTTCATTTCTGATATTGTGTTTTTCATTTCTGTCTGGTTCTTCTTTATGATTTTCATATCCTTTTTAAAAAATATTTATTTATTTATTTATTTATTTATTTATTTACAGAGACAGAGAGAGAGTCAGAGAGAGGGATAGACAGGGACAGACAGAAAGGAACGAAGAGATGAGAAGCATCAATCATAAGTTTTTAGTTGTGTGTTGCGACATCTTAGTTGTTCATTGATTGCTTTCTCATATGTGCCTTGACCACAGGCCTTCAGCAGACTGAGTAACCCCTTGCTTGAGCCAGCGACCTTGGGTCCAAGCTGGTGTTTAGCTCAAACTAAATAAGCCCGTGCTCAAGCTGGCAACCTCGGGGTTTCAAACCTTGGTCCTTCCGCATCCCAGTCCAACGCTCTATCCACTGTGCCACCGCCTGGTCAGGCTCGTGTCCTTTTTGATGCTTTCAATTTCTTTACTGATGTGTTCATTATATCTATCCATTGTAGCTTTGAGATCCTTAAGCATCCTAAAAATTATTATTTTATACTCTGCATTCGGTAATTTGATTATTCTGATTCGTCCAAGACTTTATCAGAGGATTTATCTTGTTGAAGCATATGACTTATGCTTCTTTGCCTACCCATTATTCTCTATAACTTGTAGGCTTCTTCCCGCTGTGATCTCCTTACCTATTAGAGCCTCTTTGAAGTCTTGATTTGTTTGTGTTCTTCTCAGTTTTCTTAACTCAGTGGTAGTCTTGTTTACTGATCTCAGCAGGAGTCTTATATGGAGGTGTATCTAGGAATGTGGTGGGTTTAAACTGAGACTCTGAAGTCCTGATCTGCCAGCTTCTCTCCGGTGGTGGGGTGCTTTCTCCATTTCAGTAGGGGGAGGTGTATCTCAGATCTCCATGGAGACCTGAGTTACTGTCCCTCTTCCCCACTTCCTGTTTTCAGCTGTGTCTTGTTGCTCTGATTGGAGCTGGAGAGCTTTCTGGAGGTGGGTCACCCAGAACCACTTTAGGCTTGTGCTTTGTTGAGGGTTCAACTGCTCCCCCAGCTATAGCTGCCTCCACACTGAATGAGTCAGCTTCTCAGGTAATCCCATGCATTCCTTTGCCCATCACCATCTGTCTCTCTCTCCCCACTTTCCTTTTGAAAGACAAGCCAGCCCTCTCAGCTTACCTTGTTCCCAGGTCCCCAGGCAAGTGGCTGTGAGCAATATTCTCTGCTCTTCTTCTTGTAATGAGAGCCCTTCTGGGCTCTCCATTCTCACCCCACCTTCGTTCCTGGAAGGAGGGGAGACACACTGTGCCTTGGCACTCCCTACCAGGCTCAGAGTGGCTTCTTCTTTGCTCCTTAGTTTTTGAGACCTGTTCTTTTAATCCAAACTTGGTTTTTCACGCTGATTGTTTCTAAATTAATTTGTAATCCATTTTGGTGGTGTGAGCTGAGAGTCTGTGCATCTGCCTACTCTGCTGCCATCTTGGTTCTCAAAAGATTCTTTCTAAATTGACTTAGCAGGGCTTTTAATATAAGAGAGCATCCATGCACAATTACTAGTGGAGAACAGGGTTCATTCTGATAAGCCTAACTAATCTTTGTTCAAGGAGTAGTCTTTGTCAGACAGAAAATAATTATTTCTTTACAATTCTATTTTTACCATTCTCCACAGCAGGACAGGGATTTTTTTCTGAAAAAGAATCTGGGAATTTTCATATTTAAAATATTTGGTATGAGTCCAGAGTTGTGAACATTGGTTGTGTTCTCTTAATTCTTTGAGGACTACCAGAAAATAAGAAAATACTTAAGCACGTACAAACACACACATGCACGCGTTCACATGGGTATGTCAAAAGAACACAAAAGCTAATTGAAAGATTTTCTAATAGCCAAAGCTGAAATATTTTGAGCAACAAACTGAATAATGTAGTATTAAATTATAACCCAAAAGCATAAAATAAATATGAGTTCATAGTGATATAAATGAATGAATGAATGAGTAAATAAATGTAAAAATCTCCCAAGTAGAAAGAATTTAATAATATTTGTAAGTTTTTCCCTACTAAGGAGAAGAAACATAATTCTTCATTCCTTAAGTGTGGGTTACACATGGTGACTTTCTTCCAAAGAGTAGAGTATAGAAAGGGGAGAAAATTAAAGAAACCTGGCAAACACTACTTGGGCCCGGGTTAAGGTTCCATCAACAGTGATCAGTCATATTGATAGCATGTGCTGTTGATTTGATGATGAGTTTGGAATTTTACCTCTGTGAGCCTTCCTCCTCAAAAACATAACTCCCGTATTACCATAAAAAATTGCACAAACTCAAATAGAAGGAATTCTATAAAATATATGACTAGGGTTCTTCAAAACTGTCAGGTATCAAAAACAAGGCAAGCATGAGAAAATGTTGCAGCCCAGAGAAGCTTAGGAGACATGATAGATAACTAAATGTAATGAGATATTCTAAATGGGACAAAACCAGAAATAGTACATTATGTAAAAACTAAGGAAATTCACAATAAACTATGGGCTTTAATTAATAATAATGTATTAGCTTTGGTTCATCAATTGTGACATGTATGCTGCACCAGCGTAAGGTGTTATCAGTAGGGGAAACTGATATGGGGCATATGTGACCCCTGCACAATCTTCAATTTTCCTGGAAATCTAATACTATCCTAAAATAGAAACTTTATTAATAACAACCACAAAAAATAAAACCTATTTAGTATCCTTCTGTTGAGAGCCACTTATAGTTCTATGATCCTAAAGAGATTACAACCACTCCAGAGAGGACTGTTCAGACTACATCAACTAGAAAAAGCCCAACACTGCCATCAGGGATTTCTTGGCTATCACTGAGCAGAATGAGAAAGACAGAAGGGTTAATTTTTGGCCATAATATTACTGGACTTTCCATTTATAAGAATAAAAGAATAAGATATTGGGCTTTAATGGCTTTGATCTTTGTTAGAACTTTAAATTCTTCCTAAAAGAAATGCAATTAAATTTAAAGAATCTCTATGCATTCACATTTTGTTACTATTTCTATTTTGTCATTTAATCTCATTACAGAACTTTGGTGCTCAGTCATGTCACCTGAAAATAATTTGTGATGAGAAGTACAATAAGGAGTGAATTGTCAGCTTTGGATACAGAGTGGCTTCTGCATAATTAAAGTCTGTCCTGTACTATCTCAGAGAAAAATCTCAAATGCTTACAGAGGGACCAGAAGGCTACCCAATGATGGAATGGCTGGCACTGGAAAATCTGCCTTTTGATGGTGGTAACAGGGCTTCCCAAGAATTCTGATTTCCTCCTGAGAGTAGCAGACCCATATTTCTACTTGACCTCAGTGGGTGAATTATCTCATTAGTATATTTAGAAGAAGAAATGACACATTTTGCTTTATTTCCTTTCTCTCCAACACCTGCCTTCCTGCTCAAAGAAGTGGAGTCTGAGGCCCTGGCCAGTTGGCTCAGTGGTAGAGCGTTGGCCTGGCATGCAGAAGTCCCAGGTTCGATTCCAGCCAGGGCACACAGGAGAAGTGCCCATCTGCTTCTCTACCCCTTCCCCTCTCCTTCCTCTCTGTCTCTCTCTTCCCCTTCCACAGCTGAGGCTCCATTGGAGCAAAGATGGCCCGGGCGCTGGGGATGGCTCCTTGGCCTCTGCCCCAGGTGCTGGAGTGGCTCTGGTCGCAACAGAGCGACGCCCCGGAGGGGCAGAGCATCGCCCTTGGTGGGCAGAGTGTCGCCCCTGGTGGGTGTGCCGGGTGGATCCCGGTCAGGCGCATACGGGAGTCTGTCTGACTGTCTCTCCCCGTTTCCAGCTTCAGAAGAAAAAAAAAAAAGAGAAGTGGAGTCTGTTTTTCCCTTTCAGCCATGCATTGGGTACAGCTCTGTACCTGGTAGAGGCCAGAGGTTGTCCAGTGCTGCCTGAGGCTGGGCAGGTAAGTCTCCCTAATCTATGAGTCAAGTAGAAGCAATCCGCACTACAGCATATCTAATCAATACCCTACCAATAGTACCTTCAACAATAAAGAAGATGACTCTGTTTCCATCTGATTGATTCAGGGGCATCGATATGTGTGATGGTTAATTTTATGTGTCTCCTTGAATGGGCCACTGGGTGCCCAGACACTTAATCAAACATTATTCTGGGCATATCTGTGAGCGTGTTGTAGAATGAGATTAGCATTAAAATTAGTAGACTGAATAAAGCAGATTGCTCTCCCTAATGTGGGTGAGTCTCATTCAATCAGCTGAAAGCCTGAATAGAACAAAAATGTTTAGTCTTCTATGAGTAAGGGGAACTCTGAGTGCTTTTGAGCTGGGATATAGCTTTTGTTCCTGTCCTCAGACTCAAATTGAAACATCAGCTTTTCCTGGATTTTGAGTCTGCTGGCATCAAACTGCAATTATACTACTGTCGGCTCTCCTGGCCTGCAGGACTTGAACTAGAACTATACCATTAGTGCTCCTAGGTCTCCAGCTTGTTGACTACAGATCTTTAGACTTGTCTACATCCATATTTCTTGTCTTCCAATTCCTAATAATAAACCTCTCTCTAGCTAGAGAAATCTGACTATACAGTTAGAAAGCAAACCACATGGATTTCTGGAGAAAGAGAGATCTGGGCAGAGGGAAGTACAAAAGTCTTAGAGCAGAAAGGTGTCACTGTATTCAAGAGAGATGTTATTTATTGATCCTCTAAACACCAACAATAATTAAGGTTGGCAGATAAGGACAAGTCTGGGCAACTCTTCCTCAGGTTAATGCTTCTGCATTGTAAATTCTTGCTGCAGTATAAGCCACCCAGAAACAGTCACTGTGTCTTTATTCTCCTCAATGTTCACATTGTGCTAACCACAGTGATGCCTGGTACATGATAGGCACTCAGTATATGATTGTTGAATAAAAAAACAATTGCTTCATTTATATACACTATAAATAATTCAAAAATACTGACTATCAATTCCAGATAGAATTTCAAGTGCCAACAATATATATTTAAATAAGATATAGTCTCTATTTGTCAAGAACTCATATGCCGGGGTCCAGTCCCGGGGGGGGATCCAGGGGTCCCACAGGAGGAGACAGCGTCGGCGAAAATCGAGTGAGAGAGCCGAATTCTTTTCTTTCTCTTTATTCTCTTGTTAGCATTTACTGCCAGGCATCTCTACCAAATGCTAGTACAGCTTCTTTTTTATACACACACACCAAGTTACAATTACATGGTATTAATTATTGCTTCTGTTTCACTATGTTTACATGTTTCCAGATAACAGTTAATTTATATCTATAAACTACAAATCAGGTGGCAAATCATTCAAAGTACAATTATACAATAGCAATAACAATATTGGTACAAACTTCTAAAAGATTAGTACTAATTAATAACTCTACTGTTGTTGTGAGTTAAGGGCTCAGAGAGAGAGATTAGCAGATGAAATCATTAAGGACTAGCAAAGGCCCACCGCTTGCTCAGGCAAATGGCCTTGAGTTCATGCAGTGTCCTAATTTTTCTCACAGACTTCAAAAGGCTTGCTTATTAAGAAATTGTCATAACATCAAGAGTAACTTTTGCTTAAAGATATATAGAGTGCACCTGCAAGATAGCTTAGAAGCAACATAATATCAGAAGGCATTAATTGCTATTGCTTCTATGGATTCTTCCATATTCTTCTTTATTATCTGAACGAAAAACCTTGGGAATGTATATAAATTTTATGAGAATGTCTCACTGAGAAAGCCCAGTAACTGCCTTTAGTCATAAAACAAGTCTCTTAACAAAACATTCTTACTAGCCAGCTGCACTCCTATCCAAGGCCACGCAACAGGCCACTCCACTACACTTTACCTAAGATTCTAATGTCTAGTTAAACTTTATTTATTTACTATATTCATATACTAGCTAAGTTCTAACTATATTCTTTCTAACATGATTAATAAGAAGAAATTCTCCTACAAACTTAATCCTTTATGAGGGATATCATAGCCAGCCTCTTATGTTTACGAGCCCAGTTCAAGGGGCTTACAGGCTTTTCTGTGGAACTTACACCTTCTGTCTCATTTCCAAAGAAATTACTACAAATCTACAGGGAAAGCACGGTACTATTATCCCTGTGCCACAAGTAATAGCACACACCCAGAAAAAGGGGGGATATAAGACCAGATTAATTCAAAAGATTAAAAGGGGAGGTATCGTTGTGCCTTTCCTTGCGGTGACTTTGTCAACCCGCAGCTGTTGGTCTTTACTGCGGTGACTCTATCTTCTTTTGCTGTGACTTTGTCAACCAGCAGTTGTGGATTTTCTTCTGCTGTGACCTAGTTAGCCAGCATTAGTGGATCGGCTCCCGACACTCATAGTTTAGTGAGAAAAAAACAAATAATTAGATTAACATTGATATAATTTTCTCCCCCCCCCCCGGTATTGTTCTTTACCAGTTTTCTTATCACAACCAATGGAAATTCCATAACATAAAGCCATTACCGAATAATTAGAATGGTAGAAGTAACTTCTTCTATTATTGTTTTTAATTTGCCCCAGTCCCATCTCAGAGGTTATCCAAAGTTTTTAGTTCTATCATTTCCAAGACAAGTGGAGAAATTCCTAAAAAATTCTCGCTATACTCAAGATCCCACTTGACTTTTCTTAGGATCACAGGTGTTCTAGCCACTGTGAGAAAGGCTGTTGAACATAGATAGTTAAATATGTCCTGAGCAAAGACTTGAGTCACAATTGATATCACTGTAATACTCATTCAAGTGTGCTAGATGTTGACAGGAAGTATCTTGAGATTCTTGGAGAAGCATCATAAACGATGCAGAAAATTGGTCTAAGTGCAAAATATATTTTAAAGTTAAATTACCCCAGTTGGTGTATTTTTTCCACACTTTGGAAAATAATGAATATAAAATTTCAATTGAAATAAGGTTGTGGTTATCTAAGTAAGTTTCCTCACTTAAGTTTACCTTCTATTCCTCTGTTCTCAAATACACACCCACGTCTTCTTTCCTTAATGAATCATTGGTCCTTCAAAAGACAGATGAAATTTACACACCTGAAGAACAAGCCACCTTTGATTTATTATGTACTAATTTTGAGAAGGCAATATGCACCTTGGCTTTAGCACTCTGTTCTCTGTAATCAATGTTACTTCCTAGCAATAATTGTCATGGTGATAAAAAGAGGAAGAGCAGAAAGAAACCTTAACATTTCTTAGCAGAAAATGCCTTCCTAAATAACATCAAATATCAAAAGTACATCATATTTCTATTACTAAAGTTCTTGAAAAAAATTAAAGTTTAAGTGCGAGAGCTAAAAAGTCTTTCTAGATCTGTAGTTCTCAGTTGTTGATTTGCCTGCCAGGGGACATTTGGCAATGTCTGGAGACATTCTTGATTATCCAGGGGATGCTACTGGCATACAGTGAACAGAAGTCAGGGATGCTGGTAAATATACTGCAACATACAAGGATGCCCCTCTCAACCATGAATTATCCAGCCTCAATGCCGACTGTCACATTTGAGATGTTCTAGACCAGTCTTCTCATTTTGCAGGTGATGAATCCGAGTCCCAGAGAGAGAGTGTTCATGGACCAAAGTCCCACAGCTGGAGAGATGTGATCTTCCTGCCTCATGTGCACCATAGGCTAAGTTCTTAACAAGCCCTACAATCAAACTACCTATTGTATGTATGTATCCAAACAGCTGGGAAGATGTGGTTCTTAAGGGAATCCAGGGACCCAGGGACCTACCAACATGATCACTGTTTTTCCTCTACAGAGATGCTAAATCTCATTGCTTTTTCTTTGTGAAAGGGGAAAAAAATACCAAGAAACAAAGTGGTCTGATTTCAAAAGAAAGAAATAGCCAAGGGTTTTCTAAAATTAAGTTTCTAATAAGAGACCAAAGAACTCTGAGAATATGGAGTTTTCTTCTGACATATAAATAAAACCCTCATGAGCTTTGGAGAATTTGAATCGCCCACTCTTTGGCATCTAAAATTACACTTGGCCTAATAGCATCTGGAGGGAGAGAGAAAGAAAGAGGGAGAGAGTGTGTGTGTTTAAACAAAATAAAACAAAAAAACTAATCAGATAACTCTTTTTATCAATACATGCAAGAATCTGCTGGATCTGCTCTTCTTACCATTCTGACCTGATCCACCTCTCTCCCCTTGGTCTCTGCCTCAGAGACAAAGTTATTCTTTCCTGTAAAGGAAATGCTATTTTCCCCAGAGAATTTCATATTTAGCTCCTTCTTATTCACTCAGGCCTTAGCAAAAGTTTTGCCTCTTCAAAAAAAAATATCCTATTTAAAGAAAGTTATCCCCTACAATCATTTATCAAAGTCACTTGTTTATTTCCTCCATAAAACTAATAAAAATCTAGCATTATTTATGCACTGTTTGATTATTGACTTTTTTCTTCTAATATAATTTCCCAGAGGGTACAACAGTGTCTGTATTATTCTGTGCTATGTCCACAGCATCTAGAATAACCTATGTCACTTAGTAGAACTCAATAAATTTGTTAAATGTTGTGAATAAAAATGTCAATGATAACAGTGAGAAAAGGGGTAGAGATTTTATTGTGAGACCTGATAGGAAAAGAAAAGGTTGAGGGAGGGGGAGGAATGAGCTCTACTCCCAGGAATAAGAATGATTAAACGAGGGGGTAAGAATAACTTTGTCAGGAATGACATCTACAAGGAGCCAGTCCTGAAACAATGGTCTAAACTGAACACTACTTAAATTTGAATTTTAAAAAGATGGAAATAGGAATAGGAGAGATGATGTTTGAGAGTATAAACTTGCAACTAGTATATAAGTCCTAGAGATCGAATGTATTGTATAGTGTATACAGACAACAATATTTTATTATAATCATCAAACTTGCTAAGAGACTACATTTTAATTACTCTCACCACAAAATAAAAAATGATAATTATATGATGTGATAGAAGTGTTAACTATCACTACAATGTCAATCATATTACAATATAGACATGGATCAAATTAACATGTCGTACATCTTATGTTGACTCAATAAAAAAAATAAAACAGTGAAAAAAAATCTCATCATTCTTTTAAGAGATTTCCTACAATTCTGTAACTGTGATTTTTGTCACTTTGTATATCTCAGTGACTTAGGGTCCTCCACTGTGAAGCGAGATAACACAAATATAAATAACACAATTACACAGGATTGTTGGTAGGATTAAATTGCATGTACAGTATATCAAAGGCCTTATTATGAAGTCTGGCACCTAGAGTTTAATAATTATCATTACTGTTAATTGGTGATACAATGTATTAATGGTTTATTGCTGTCTGCTTTCATGTACTTACTATTAGTAACAAAACCAAGTAAGAAAATAAAGAAATTTTATAAGAAACCCTAAAGGGACTGTGTAGCAATTTTAATAACTGCAGCATAGGGAGAAATTAGGGACTGGTATGCTGCTCCAAGCAGAGCCGGAGAGGATGATGGCAGCAGCAAGGGACAGGCAGGTAAATCCCTGGGGCCTCCAGGAGGGAAGTGGACCCTGGAGGTTTATTGCCCACCGAGGAGTCAAGGGTTAGGTCTAGGGTTGTGCTGGTTGTGGAATGAAAGAGAGAGGAGATTCTGAATTTGAGAACATTTCCAGAAAAAGCAATAACAGAATTTGGAGCTAGCTCTATATTTGAAAAAGAAAAAAATAATTACTAAAAGGTAAAGTTAAAAATATTGCAAATTCTTGAAATAGAAAAGTATTCTGGTCTTGCCTGACCAGTGCTGGTTTAGTGCACAGAGTATTGACTCGAAATGCTGAGGTCTCCAGCTTCACCCCAAGGTCACTGGATCAGCGAGCCCAGGTTGCTGGTTTGATCCCAAGTAAAGGCACATATGACAAGCAATCAATGCACAACTAAGTGGAGCAACGAGTCAATGCTTACCTCTCTCTTTCTTACTCACCCTACCTGTCTCTCAGTCTAAAAAAAAAAGTATTCTGGTCTTTTTAGTTCCTTCTTGACCTTTCTAATTTATCAATACACTTACATCTCCAGAGCACAAATGTGTTTCCTGTCTCTTTCTTTCTGTTTCATTTTCTTATTCCCATTTGTTTTTCCTTTCCTCTGTCCCTTTCTATTTCTAGGTCTTTTTCATTTCTCATCTTTTTGAAATTTTGGTTATATTGTCAGATGAGGCCTGACCTGTGGTGGTGCAGTGGATAAACCGTCGACCTGGAAATGCTGAGGTCGCTGGTTCAAAACCCTGGGCTTGCCTGGTCAAGGCACATATGGGAGTTGATGCTTCCAGCTCCTCCCCCCTTCTCTCTGTCTCTCTCTCTCTCTCTCTCTCCTCTCTAAAAATAAATAAATAAAATTAAAAAATAAAATAAAAAATAAAATAAAAATGTTGTCAGATGATTTCCATGGGAATTACTAAAGTGAGAGCTATGTTTTCTTTCTAGAAGTACTTGTAACATGATCTTCATGGCTCCTTATGATTAAAATAATTCACCTTCATGTGCTTCAGAACTCCTGAGACTGTCACTGTCTCTCACCAGGTTGTGTACCATGGGAAATTAAGAGCCTATGATATGTACTTTCCACGCTAGTGCTGAGCGCCGTGCCTGGCACACTTCCAGCATGTCTAATAAATAAACATATTAATATTGTATGAATAAGAAGTATTATATTTATTTTCAAAATAGCATCTACTAAAAGATTCAACACAAAATTCATGAAGGAGAAACTATGGATATAATAAAACAAAAGTAGTTTTATTCAAAGGATTTCCTTATAGGCCCTTGAGGACAAAGTAAGAATCCAAAGGGGCCCTAGCCTATTGGATCAGTGGTAGAGCATCAGCCTCATGTGCAGAAGTCCTGGGTTTGATTCTCAGGCAGGGCACACAGGACAAGCGACCATCTGCTTCTCTTCCCTCCCCCCTTCCTTTTCCCGCAGCCATGATTCATTCAAGCAAGTTGTCCCTGGACACTGAGGATGGCACCATGGCCTCTCCTCAGGCACTAAAATAGCTCCATTGCTGAGTAATGGAGCAGCAGCCCCAGATAGGCAAAGCATCACCTGGTGGGGGTTTTCCAGGTGGATCCCAGTTGGGGTGCTTGTGGGAGTCTGTCCCTCTGCCTCCTTACCTCTCACTGAAAAAAAAAAATTTTTTTTTAAAGAATCCAAAGGAAACTGAATATGATCTGAACCAATCCCAGGAGAGAAGTGAGAAGAAAGTGAAGGGCAGAGGTAAAAATTGGTAGGAGTTGGGGTGGAGACAACAATATTGTGGTCTACTTTTATAACATGTTTCCTTCCTGTGATCTTTTAAATCTTCAGTAAAATTCCTGAGCTGATAAAATAAATGCTCAAGTGGATCCTTTGTGAAAAGAAGTCAGTGAGAGTGATAATAGGTAGAGGGTCCCACTTACATTTGCATTAATCATTTGAGTATGGCAAATAAACAGTAAAAAAACACCCAAACTCCTTAGATGTAAAAGATGAGCATTTAAACCACAATAAGATATTTTGCTAATCAATTAACATTTTAAAACTATTAATGCTTCTTGACTTTTAGCGTAAAGAAAGATGAACAGTTTCATACATAAATATTCAAAATAAATATTGCTATACTTTTGGAAAATAAGTATAGAAATATTTCATTCTCTAAACATGTAAAGTTCTTCGACCAGAAAATTCTTCTTTTAGAAATCTACTCTAAATAAGCAAAAGGATATCATTAAACCATGATATATCTACTTAAAATGTTAAAATTTTAAGCTACTTGAATGTTCAACTATATACATATAAATATATTGTATGTGTTCCTTGAATATTATAGTTATTATAAATAATGTTTGTTAAAGTTTTTTTAATTACAAGGTATATATTATTTTAAAATAATAAAAAAGAGGACTTCAAAATGGCTCTACTAGGCAAAGAGACCACAACTGGAAAACAGAGAAAAATAGGAAGGCAGAGAAGCATAAGTCATATGCTTCAACAAGATAAATCCTCAGAAAAAGTCCTGGATGAATTGGAAGTAATCAAATTACCGATGCAGAGTATAAAATAATGATTGTTAGGATGCTTAAGGATTTCAAAGCTACAATGAATGGACTTAATGAACACCTCAATAAAAAAACTGTAAGCATCAAAAAGGACATGAAAATCATAAAGAAGAACCAGACAGAAATGATAAACACAATAAAGAAATGAAGACTACACTGGAAAGAATTAAAAGCAGGCTGGATGAGGCAGAGGATCAATCAGTGACTTACAGGACAAGATAAGCAAAAGCACGAAAGCAGAAAAGCAAAAAGAAAAAAGGATTAAAAAGTCTGAGGAAACTCTAAGAGAGCTCTGTGACAGTATGAAAAAAAACAATATCCGCATAATAGGGGTTCCTGAAGGAGAAGAGAAAGAACAAGGACTAAAGAAACTCTTTGAAGAAATGTTGGCTAAAATTTTCCCTAAATAGATATAGGAAAGAGTCACACAAGTTCAAGAAGAAGAAAGAACCCCATTAAGAAAGAACCCAAAGAGAACACACTGAGACATATCATAATCAAAATACCAAAGCTAAGAGATAAAGAAAGTATATTAAAAGCTGTAAGAGAAAAACAGTCAATCATCTACAAAGATACACCCATAAGGGTGACATCCGACTTCTCAATGGAAACACTTGAGGCCAGAAGAAATTGGCAAGAAATATTCAAAGTCATACAGAACAAAAACCTACAACTAAGACTTCTTTACCCAGCAAGAGTATTGTTTAAAATTGAAGGACAAATAAAAAGCTTCTAAGACAAAAAAAAAACCTCAAGGAATTCATCACAACCAAACCAATGCTGCAAGAAATGTTAAGGGGCCTGCTGTAGACAGAACAAAGTGGGGGGGGGAAATATATATATATATATATATATATATATATATACACACTTATATTAAAAGAGGAATATAGATGTAAAGAAAAAAATGGCAATAAACAACTATATATCAATAATAACCTTAAATGTAAATAGATTAAATGCTCCAATAAAAAGACATAGGGTAGCTGAATGGATAAGAAAACAGGACCCGTACATTTGCTGTCTATAGGAGACCCACCTCAAAATAAAAGATACACATAGACTGAAAGTAAAAGAATGGAAAAAAATATTTCATGCAAATGGAAATGAAAAAAAAAAGCTGTGGTAGAAACATTTACATCTGACAAAATATACTTTAAAACAAAGACTACAGTAAGGGATAAAGAAGGTCACTACATAATGATAAAGGGAGCAATCCAATAGGAAGAGATAACCATTATAAATATCTATGCACATAATATAAGAGCACCTAAATATCTAAAGCAGATTTTGATGGACATAAAGGGAAGATCAACAGTAATGCTATAATAGTAGGGGATTTCAATACCCCACTAACATCAGTGGATACATCCTCATGAAAGAAAATTAACAAAGAAAGAACAGAATTAAGGGATACACTAGATCAACTGGATTTAATAGATATCTTCAGAACCTTTTACCTTAAAGCAGCAGAATATACATTCTTTTCAAATGCTCATGGTACATTCTCTAGGATAGACCACATATTAGGGCATAAGAGGAGGCTCAACAAATTTAAAAGGATTGAAACCATATCAAACATCTTCTCTGACCACAATATCATGAAACTAGAAATCAATTGCAATAGAAAAACTGAAAAACACTCAAACACTTGGAACCTAAACAGCATTTTATTAAATAATGAAGGGATCTACAATGAGATCAAGGCAAAAATCAAAAATTTCTTTGAAACAAATGAAAATGAACATGTAACAGCTCAAAATCTGTGGGACACAGCAAAAGCAGTAATGAGAAAGAAGTTCATAGCATTACAGGCAAACCTTAAGAAGCTAGAAAAAGTGCAAATAAACACCTTAATCCTGCAACTAAAAGAACTAGGAAAAGAACATCAAGTAAAGTCTAGAGGAAGTAGAAGGAAAGAAATAATAAAGAGTAGAGGGGAAATAAATGACATAGAGACTAAAAAAACAATACAGAGGATCAATGAAATCAATAACTAGTTCTGTGAAAAAGTAAAGAAGATCAATGAACCCTTAGCCAGGCTCACCAAGAAAAAAAGAGACAGGACTCAAATAAATAAAATTAGAAATGAGGGTGAAGTAACAATGAACACAACAGAAATACAAACTATGAAAAACTGTATGCCAAAAAATTAGACAATCTGGGTGAAATGGACAAATTCCTTGAAAAATATAATGTTTCAAAAATTAATCTGGAAGAATCAGAAAACCTAAATAGACCGATTACAACAAGTGAGATCGAAACAGTTATCAAAATACTCCCAACAAACAAAAGCCCTGGGCCAGACGGCTTCAGAGGCAAATTCTACCAAACATTAAAGAAGAACTAACTCCTATTCTTCTCAAGCTATTTCAAAACGTTCAAGAGGACGGAAAACTTCCACGCTTTTATGAGGTGAGCATAATTCTGATTCCAAAACCATACAAAGACAACACAAAGAAAAAAAAACTATAGTCCAATATCCCTGATGAATTTAGATGCTAAAATTCTCAACAAAATATTAGCAAACCGGATCCAGCAATATATGAAAAAAATCACACCTCATGATCAAGTGGGACTTATTCTGGGGAGGCAAAGCTGGTACAATTTTCACAAATCAATCAATGTGATTCATCACATAAACAAAAGGAAGGACAAAATCCACATGATAATATCAATAGATGCAGAAAAAGCATTTGATAAAATCCAGCACCTATTTATGATCAAAACTCTCAGCAATGTGAGAATACACAAAACATACCTCAATATGATAAAGGACATCTATGACAGGCCCACAGCCAACATCATACTCAATGGGCAAAAGTTAAAAGCAATCCCTTTAAGATCAGAAACAAGGCAGGGGTGCCCCCTTTCACCACTCTTATTCAACATAGTTCTGGAAGTCCTAGCCACAGCAATCAGACAAGAAGAAGAAACAGAAGGCATTCAAATTTGAAAAGAAGAAGTAAAACTATCATTATTTGATGATGATGTGATACTGTAGAAAACCCTAAAGTCGCAGTCCAAAAACTACTGGACCTGATAAATTAATTCAGCAAGGTGTCAGGATATAAAATTAATACTCAGAAATCAGAGGCATTTTTATACACCAACAATGATCTGTCTGAAAGAGAAATTAAGAAAACAATCCCCTTCACTATTGCAACGACAACAACAAAAAATACCTAGGAGTAAGTTTAACCAAGGAAGTTAAAGACTTGTACTCGGAAAACTATAAAACATTGATAGAAGAAATCAAGGAAGATACAAACAAGTGGAAGCATATACCGTGTTCATGGCTAGGAAAAATACACATCATTAAAGTGTCCATATTACCCAAAGCAATTTATAAATTCAATGCAATTCCTATGAAAATACCAAGGACATACTTCAAAGATATATAACAAATATTCCAAAAATTCATATGGAACCAAAAAAGAACATGAATAGCCTTAGCAATCTTGAAAAAAAATAATAAAGTGGATGGTATCACACTTTCTAATATCAAGTTGTACTACAAGGCCATTGTACTCAAAACAGCTTGGTACTGGCATAAAAACAGGTATCTACATCAATGGAACAGAACAGAGAACCCAGAAATAAATCCACACCTATATGAACAATTGATATTTGAAAAAGGAGCTAAGAGCATACAATGGAGTAAATACAGTTTCTTTAACAAATGGTGTTGGGAAAATTGGACAGCTACCTGCAAAAAAATGTAACTAGACCACCAACTTATACCATTCACAAAAATAAACTCAAAATAGATAAAAGACTTAAATGTAAGTCATGAAACCATAAGCATCCTAGAGGAAAACATAGGCAATAAGCTCTCTGACATCACTCATAGCAATATATTTGCTGATTTATCTCCATGCACAAGGGAAATAAAGGACAGGGTAAACAAATGGGACTACATCAAACTAAAAAGCTTTTGCACAGATAAAGACAAAATGAACAAAATATAAAGGCCAACCACACAATGGGAGAACATATTCAACAATATGTCTGATAAGGAGTTAATAACCAAAATTTACAAAGAACTTGTAAAACTCAACACCAGAAAGATAAACAGTCAAATCAAAAAATGGGCAAAGAAATGAATAGACACTTCGCCAAAGAGGACATACAGATAGATGGCCAATAGGCATATGAAAAAAATGCTCAACATCACTAATCATTAGAGAAATGCAAATTAAAACCACAATGAGATATCACCTCACACCAGTCAGAATGGCGCTCATCAACAAAACAACACAGAATAAGTGCTGGCCAGGATGTGGAGAAAGGGTAACCCTCCTGCACTGCTGGTGGGAATGCAGACTGGTGCAGCCTCTGTAGAAAATAGTATGGAGATTCCTCAAAAAATTAAAAATCAAACTGCCTTTTGACCCAGCCATCCCATTTTTAGGAATATATCCCAAGAATACTACATCAATGATTCAAAAGAAGAAATGCACCCCCATGTTTATGGCAGTATTGTTCACAGTAGTAAAGATCTGGAAACAGCCCAAGTGTCCGTCTGAGGATGAGTGGATTAAAAAGCAGTGGTACATATATACAATGGAATACTATGGGCCTTGAAAAAGAAGGAAATCTTACCTTTTGTGACAACATGGATGGACCTGGAAACTATATGTTAAGTGAAATTAGCCAGGCAGAGAAAAAAAAATCATATGACCTCACTCATATGAGGAATCCGACAAACATATGAACTAAGGAGCAGAATTGAGACAGAGGCTGGATCAAAGGATCCAGAAGGAAAGCAGACAGAGGGAAAGGGGGATGATAGGCTGATAGGATGGGATGAGAGCAGAAAAGCAAATCCTGGAGAGAAGGGGGGAGGGTGTTATGGGGAAGCGGACAAGGGGGATGTACTGGGGAACATGGGGGAGGGGAGCAGGTATTCAGGGGGACACTAGAATCTATATAAACACAATAAATTAATAAAGAAAGGAACTCTCATTCACTGCTGGTGGGAATGTAAACTGGTACAGCCATTACCAAAGAAAATATGATGGTTTTTCAAAAACTTACGACTAGAACTACCATATGACCCAGCCATCCTACTGGGTATCTACCCAAAGAACTAGAAAATATTGTTATGCAAAAACACATGTACTTCCAGTTTCATCACAGCATTATTTAGAGTGGCCAAGACATGGAAACAACCAGTATTCCTCAATAGAGGATTGGATAAAAAAGAAGTGGTACATATGTACAATGGAATACTACTCAGCCATAAGAAATAATGACATATTTCCATTTACGGCATCATGGATGGACCTTGAGAACATTATACTAAGTTAAATAAGTAAATCAGAAAAAGCTAAGAACTATATGATTTCACACTTAGGTGGGATATAAAACTGAGACTCATGGATATAGATAAAGTGAAGTGGTTACCCTGAGGTGAGGATTGGGGGGCAGAGGGGAGAAAAGAGGAACAAAGATGCAGTGATAAAAATAATTTGACTTTGGGAGATAAGCACACAACACAATTAAGAGTTCAGATGCAATAGTAATGTTTACCTGAAGTCTATGCACTGTTATTGTTCAGTGTTACCCCATTAAATTTAATTTTCTAAATAAAATTTAAAAATTAATTAATTACATTTTAAAGAGTAAGAATTAGATTCAATTAAAAATTTTTAATTACAGAAAATAATACTACATACCTACTAAAAAGTCTCTCCATCTTGAGAGAGATAGAAAGAGAGAGGGAGAAGATATATATGCATGTACATATATATAGATAGATATCAAGGAAGACACACACACACATAATTATATAAATATATGCATAAGCCAGTGGTAAAAAAAAATAATAATAGAAAAGAACAATATAAAATACTGTATATTGCTTTTGAGCCTATTTACATGTATATAAAACTGTACCCAAACTATAAAATAAACATCTATGAGTCCATGCTAGTGCAAACAAATTATCAAATAAATAATTAAATAAAGGAGAATAGATAAGTTTTTCTTACAGAAGAATTCAAAATAATTTATATAGCTACTCAATCATCATGACCGCATAAATTTCTACTCCCTAAATGTGGCTGTGCATAGTGACTTGTTTTTAAAGAATACAAAAGTATGGAAAGAAGGAAATAAAAGTAACATTCCAGTGAGTGAACCTGATAAACATTACCTCAATATGAATAGTGAAAAATCATGTTGCTGGCATAGATACTTGATAATATGTGATGATAATAGCACTTGATCTTTATGGTTTTCCTCTTTAAAAACAAACAACCCCCCCCCCTTATTCCTGGTCTATTGATGAGAACAACATCCCATAAATTATAATTGAGGGGTAACCTACAACAGTTGACCACTTCTCCAAAAACTGTCAAGGCCATCAAACACAAGGAAAGTCTGAAACATTGTCACAGGGGATAAGGCGATGTGGCACATAAATTTAATTTGGTATCTTGGATGGGATACTAGAACAGAAAAGTGACATTAGGTAAAAACTAAGAAAATCTAAATACACTATGGACTTTAGATAGAGTATTAGTAATGTATCAATATTGGTTCATTATTATTTAAAAATGTATCATACTAATTAAAAATGTTAATAATTGGGAAACTGAGTGGGGGTTCTAAGAGTACTGTATATTTTTGCAATTTTTCTATAAATCTAAAACTGTCCTAAAAAACAAGTATTTTTAAAAATGAGTAGTGGTTTTAAGTTAAATTAAACTTTTTAACCCAATAAAACTATCAAGAAGGACACATCTCAACAGAAGCCCCTTTCATATATCCTTACTTAGGTAAACCCTGTGGGGGGGAAACACGATCTACCAAACAAAGGGTGGAAAACAAGAAAGAAAAAAGTCAAATCCAAGACACAGGATACAGCAAAGCAATTGCTAAGGCCATGGCACAGAAAATCCTAAAACAAGGTCTGAGTAGCCAGTATGGAGAGCAACCAGTCTAGACTGAGCAGGAAGAGAGAGGTGTTAGTAGGCATGGCTCCAAGAAATAAAATTGATTTGTTACTTTATGAATATGGATGTGTAGAGAGAAAGATTTGCATTCATACTAGTGACAGTTATATAGGAAATTAAGCAACTAAAAACAGCAAGAAAAATATAGACAATTATTATCTATAAGGAAAAGAAAATGTTGCACAAGATAGGAAATGTGGATAATATTATCGTGGTCATGATAATGTAAAAATGTTTGTTCACTTCAAAGAGAACCTGTGGCAATGTTAGCCAGAGGTGAGAACTCTATTCAGAGTTTGGAAGAAGTGGACTGTGTGAAGGGGTTTGGGGATATATGTAGAGGGAACTAAATCTTCACTTTTTGAAACAGGAATCTAGATGTTTTACTTATTTTGCCTGTAATTTCTCTTTCTTTTCTAACTTCATAAAGTGAATGTATAAATAATTGGTTTTAAGCCTGTTTCCTTCTTAAAGATGATCATCCAATTCTATAAATTTCCTTCCTAGTCCTGTTTTAGCTGAACCTCATTACATTTGTTTAAAATGTACTTTTGAAATTAGCATGTAGTAAAAGACTAGTTTTTAAGCATCTAAGTCAATGAATTTTGATACATGTCAGGATTCACGTAACAACCACCACAATCAAGATGTGAACAGTCCGTCACCCTGAGAATCCTCCAACATAATATCCCCTGTCATCCTGTTCCCCACTTCCTACCTCTGATGGGAGCTGTTTTCCATAGATGTAGATTTATGTCTTTGAAAATATCAAATAAAGAGAATTGAATTTTGTTACCTTGTAAGACTGGCTTCTTTTCACTCAAGTATAATGCTTTTGCAATCTATCCAAGTTTTTGCATGTATGAATAGATCACTTTTTTTATTTCTCCGAAGTTAGAAGCGGGGAAGCAGTCAGACAGACTCCCGCATGCGCCCAACCAGGATCCACCCAGTATTCCCACCATGGGTGATGCTCTGCCCATCTGTGGCATTGCTCCGTTGTGGCCAGAGCCATTCTAGCATCTGAGGCAGAGGCCATGGAGCCATCCTCAGTGCCTAGGCCAACTTTTCTCCAAAGGCGTTATGGCTGTGGGAGGGGAAGAGATAGAAAGGAGAGGGAGAAGGGTGGAGAAGCAGATGGATGCTTCTCCTGTGTGCCCTGATTGGAAATCGAACCTGAGACTTCCACATGCCAGGCTGATGCTCTACCGATGAGCCAATCAGCCAGGGCAGATCATTCCTTTCTGTTGCTGAGCAAAAAAAGGAAGATGAAACTTTCACTAACTGACTTTGGGAAGGTTATGAATTGGGAGGAAAAACGAGTTTCAGTTAGAGATATGCTGAATTTGAGATATCTATTTGCATCTAAGTGGAATAGGAATAGAGAGGAACCAGTTGGATATTTGAGGCTCTATCTCTATATCTATTGAAAGAGAAAAACATTTTCTCTCTCCCTCTTTTCTATATAGATAGGTAGATGGATAGGTATGGATATATGGTAGAATATATCAGACTATATGTACATGTACGTTTTGAGAACTGGGCCCTGAGGCATTTGAAAGTTGAACGATCGATGGAAAAAAAAATGGAATCATAAAAAAGACTGAGAAATTGTGATCAGGAAGGTAAGAGGGAAAGCAGAAGACTCTAATGAATTGGAGTCGAAATCAAATGTTTGTATCACAGACGAGGAAGTGATATGGTTAATATTTACTTACAAATCAAGAAATATGTATAAGGGCTGAAAATTAAGGACTGGCTTTATCAGTAAACACTATTGATAACTTTGAATAGTATTGATGGAATGATGGTAGCAAAAACTTGTATGTAGATGGAATGGCTGGGGTGAGGTTTAGAAATAGTAAATAGAGTTTTGCTACAAAGAGAAGTAAAAAAGTCTGATGTTAGTGGTAGAGAAATTCTAAACAAAATTAGCTATTTTTTTGTGTGTGAAGTATTATAGCATGTTACCGATGGAAATAATGAAGTAGAAAAGAAAATTAGATAATATCTAAAATAAAAAATGAATAATAGCAATATATGTATATATGTTACTCAGAGGTAAAGCTAAGACAAAGCTTAAGTAAACATATTTGCTTGTGAGAGCAGAAATCAGGAGAAAGGTAGAGGAATGTGGGGCAAATTACTGTAGCTTTTTATTATAATCCTCAGTAGAATAATAAGTATAAAGCACAGGTTAGATCACAAATCTGAGTAAAAAGTATACCCTATCTCTGAATTGAAATGCCAATAAAACATGCTTTCCTTCATAGTTATTTTCTGTACAGCCAAATCAGCTGTTTTGCCCCAAGATTGGACATATAACCCTCTTTCTTAATTGTTTGAGTAGTTGATATCACCTACTGGATTGAGATCTTCCAATTGTACTTCAGAATTGTGACACACTGTGAGTTCAATAATAAAAAATACTGCCAGCCTCAAAATTCTGAGTAAACACCAACAATTTACTATTTCAAGTAGTCTCTAAACAAGCAACCACGTAACATGTGTTCCACCTAACTGCATGGGTTGACAAGTTGAAATCACCCACCTGCTTGGTAGTGCCACCTGACAAGCCATTGTCTTCCTCTGGTTCTTAGAGCAGAGAAACCTAAAATGTGCCCATGTATCAATCTCTTCATAGTGGATTCATGGTCTATCCCCCAATTACTACAATTTATTTCTATTTGTTATGGAAATTTTGAGTTAAATAACCCTCAGATAAAAAGTTTCAGATTCCAAAAAGTTAAATAAATGTTCCAAGCTTACCTAGATTATCAGTAAAGAACCAGATAAAGAATTTGGGCTATTTTAGCTCTTGGTTCAACTCTGCTTGGTTTACAGATTAGTAATCTTTTTCTTCTCACTGGCTACTCCTTCCAAATCTTATTGTTAGTTTTTCCTCTTCTACTTGATGTCTAAATTTGATCTGGCAACCCACTAACTGTTTAACCTCATTTTCAAACATTTCATCTGGGCTTACCTCTCTTCGGCCAAGGAATCCCTTCCCCAAAGCCAGGGCACGTGCTCTTCCTCCGACCTGAAGAGAAAACCGTCCCATAAACGATAACCACCATCTCCACCTCGCTCCTCCTAGGCTTATTTTTCTCCATATCCTTTATTACCACCTATCTTATATGTTTTAACTTACTCATTTTTATACTGTCTCAGGCCCCTACTAGACTATAAGCTCCCTAAAAACACGGTTTGCCCATTTCTTCACTCTTGCATCCGCAACACTTAGAAGGAAAATGATTGGCTCACAGGAAAAAGTAGATACTTGTTTAATATAGAGTTGGATGAATTTTAATGATAGAATTGATAGGTTTGAACTAATATTTATTTTGATATGTAAAACTCTGTAACTGACATAAAATATACTTTCATTGCAAGTAATTATAAAATTTTTCTCCAAAATGAGCATGCATGAACAGGGATACAGAAAAAAAGACTTAAAATTCACAAAATAAGAATCAAACAAATCATATTATACAATCATATAAAATATAAGGAATTATAAAAAGATAACCAAAAAATCTCTTATATGTGATATATATAGTTTAACAGTTTTTTAAAACTAAATCATGGGGAAAAAGGAAGATGTGATGAAAATTTAACTATATTAAATTGGATGAGATGCAGCCAAAACCATACAGAAAAAAATATTTAAGTACTTAGTGTAGTAAAGAAGAAATACTCATAAATAAGAATTAAGCATCTAACAAAAGAAATCGGAATATGAAAAAATAAAAACAGGACATAAATATCAGTAAAAATAGAAAAACGGCAAAAGGGAAATAAATTCATAAGTTCATGACTTCTTTTTTTGCCAATAAATTGTGCTTTAATTTCTGCAATCAGATATGATAACATAGATACAAGTATAAACTCTCATTTCTGGATAGAAAATACAAAGTACATTTATACAGAGTTAACCCTACAGCTTATTCCCTTAAAAAAGTTTTGAATGTAATGAACGCTAATTTATCTCCAGTGCAAATACTTGGAGATATAAACAGACTCAAGATATTACATATAGTCAATTAATATACATTTTTAAACTTTCAGCATGCAGCATTTTAAACAAAGCAAATGGTCTTTAACTGTTAAGCTAACCCACATTTCACTCTTAAGTAAAAATGTAACAGTATGTACACCCACTGAGAATACTGTACACAAATACAAGTTTATAGAAATCTGATTTTAAATATAAATACAAAAATTGTTATGACCTTCCATGTTATAACAGTTTATTTTTCTATTGTAATTTTTTTTAAAAATCATAAAAAAATATTTCAATGCACATTCAACTGCTATGACAAGGACCATGACCTTGTGCCTTTAAACTATCTCTGTGACATGTAAAGCACCACACTGGACCTCTCTGGGATGAAAATTACTAAGCTCCTACGACTGAAGAGGCCACTCTATTCTCAGTATAATATGGTAACAAAAATATCAAGATTTCATGAGTTTAGAAGATTAATAAATTAGGCAATTCTAGTGATATTGTCCACGGGAAAAGAAAGAAAGAAAATAGGCATCCATATAAACACACAAACACACAAATGCATACATATTCATAGACATGCATTCCCATGCTACTAGGTATAAAGAAAGATAATTAGTGATATACCACACAGGATTTCATTGCAATAAAATGGAAAATATAGCTAAAATTAAGATAAAATTCACTTTTTACCAAAACTCACCCAAAAAGAAGTAGGAGAGCTGAAAAGTCTTATAAACTTTGAAAACAGTGAAGAGTAGACTAGAATCTACACATACAAATAAACTCAGAGAGAGTGGATGAATTTAGGTCTTGGTGGCTTTACAAAAAAATGTACCCAATGTCTAATATACAGATTATCCCAGTTTTTTTGCAAAATATTCCCAAGAAAACAACAACAAAAAGAAACAGAATAATCTTAATACCAAATTGGACACAGGTAGTACAATTGTGCAGGAAATATTTCTACTTCACATAATACCCCCAACTCAACTCCAAAAGCATCACAAAAATAATTTAATATAAAAAAATAAAACCCTAAAGCTTTTAGAAAAGAAATATGAAAATATACCTTTGTGGCAGGATAGAGAAGATTTTCACACACATGAGACAAAAGGCGTACCTTATAAATGATAAATAAATTTTGCTGCATTGCACTGAAAACCTCTGCATGACAAAAGGGAGCAGAAGCAAATAAAACAGTAAGTCACAGACTGGAAGAAGATAATCAAACCCAGATAAAACACACAATGAACATCTTCAAGTAAATAAAAATGAAGTAAGTCTAATAAAAATAACCCAAGGATACAAACAGGCAATTCACAGTTGACAAAATCAAGCATAAACACGTTAAAGGTCTATCATCATTGGCAAAAAGATAAGTGTAAATAAAGACAATGGTAAGAATCCCTCTCACAGCCAAATTATTATCAAAATTAATAAGGATGGGAACACCAGGTATTGATGAAAATGTGAAGGGACTTATGAATAGAATATAAGATGTTAGAGCCATTTTGATTATCTATTTGCTTAAGGTAGGCACATCACAAATTTCACTGTATTGGCTACCCTGGGGACAGTGCCATACATATTTAAGGAGACATGTAGAATGTTTCTGCAGCGCTATTTATGATATCAAAAACCAATAGGAAAAACTCTAAAGGCCTGCTGGAAAAAAGAGTAGAAAAAGGAAATGCGATTGATCAGTATAATGGAATACTTGGCAGCAGTAAAAGTGAACAGATTTCTGTATCTATATGCATAAACATAAATAAATGCAACTAAAGTTTCATGAGCCACAAAGCTAAATAATAACATAACAAAACAGAAAGAACCCACTGATGTAAAGTATAAACACACAGAAATGAAGGCAGATGTAACATTCAGCTAATGAACCTTAAGTTTTGGCAACTTTTGCTTGCATAAGCCTCTTTACAGGGAGGATGTTTTACTCTGAATATTAACTACTGGTTAAACATAAAATCCTTCATTTTGAGATATAGAAGGGTAGCCAACACAGAGAGAAATTACTGGTGATATACACCCTTGGTTAGGGTAATATTTACACTTATTTCTTTTGACAAGAAATAAAGTAGGAAGTAAGACAGGCATGCATTACCTTGTTGAGACAGGTCAGTCTCTCCCTCAATGGCAGCTGCTGACCTCCAGTGATGCTCATGGCCTCTACTAGCAAGAGATTCTTCCTTCTGAGTCCCTGATATGTTGGACATAAATGTGTATCAGCACAACAAGGAAGCACATGTGTGAAATAGAAAGTTTAACATTACTCAAGCCTTCAATAATAAAAATTAAACTTAGTTCATTCATGCTGGAGGAAAAATAATTTTCTTTTAATTGTTCTATATAAATTAACATTTTAAAATGTTGTCTGGAGAAGAAGTAATTAAATGCAATGTAGTCACAAAGTAAAGAAAAATAGTTTAGGCCCTGGCAGGTTGGTTCAGTGGTAGTGTTGGCTGGCATGTGAATGTCCAGGGTTCGATTCCCAGTCAGGGCCACAGGAGGATTGCCCATCTACTCCTCTATTCTTCCTCCTCTCACTTCTCTCTCCCCCACCCCCCAAGCCATGGCTCAATTGGAGTGAATTGGCCCTGGGCGCTGAGGATGGCTCCTCCGTGGCTTCCGCCTCAGGCACTAAGAAGAGCTCTTTGTGAGCATGGCCCCAGATGGAGAGCATTGCCCCCTAGTGGGCTTGCCAGGTGAATCCCAGTCACAGCGTGTGCGAGAGTCTTTCTGCCTCCCTTCCTCTCACTGAATAAAAAAAAGAAAAAGAAAAAGAAAAATACTTTATAAACATAAGCTAGGCAATTCATTTAAAAATAGGTAACTTCTGTGGATTGTGTGACACTCCAACATTTATAAGCTTTTTACATTTTAAAATACACGTTATGATTTTTCTCATTCTAAGCAAGTATTTACCTATAAATCTGATTTTGTTTTGTAATTGTTTATTTTTTCTCTTAAATAAGGGCCCCAGGGCACACACATAAAACACAGTTATACTCTTTTTATGTAAAAGATGACATACACAGGAAAGATATACAACTTTAAGATATTGGTTCCTGGGGGGAGGAGGACACAGGAGAGGAGAGATTTAGCTGAATCTCTATTTTATTTCTCATTTTTAAAGACAGATTTGATGCACATATGGCAAAATGTTAACATCTGTTTAATTTTGGTAGGGGATACATAGATGTCTGCATTATTTCTGTACTTTTTTGATGTTTGAAATTGTATGTAATTTTGAAAAATTCATGCTATTAATAGGACACAATTTATTCAGTGAAAATTTTAGGGTACTGCTTGAATTTATAGACCACATATTTGACAAGGTGATTTTTAATTTTGGGTCATTCATCCTAAGGTAAAAATAAAAGAAACACTTTATGTGCATAAAATATTTACCATTTTAATTTTTTTTAAGTGAGAGGAGGAAAGATAAAGAGATAGATTTCAACATGTGCACTGACGGAGATCCACCTGGCAACCCCTACCTGGGGTTGATGCTTGAATCAACCAAATTATTCTGAGCACCTGAGGCTGACACTCAGACCAGCTAAGCTATCCTCAGTGCCTGAGGCTGACACTTGAACCAATTGAGCCACTGGCTGCAAGGGCGAAGAGAGAGAAAAGGGGAAGAGAAGCAGATGGTCACTTCTCATGTGTGCCCTGACCAGGAATCGAACCGGGGATGTCTACACACTGGGCCAACACTCTATCCTCTGAGCCAACCAGCCAGGGCCCATTTTAATGGTTTTGATTTGAAAAATTTAACTAGGCATCTGACCAGGTTGTGGTGCAGTGGGTAGAGAGTCAGACTGGGACACAGAGGACCTAGGTTCGCAACCCTGAGGTCACCAGCTTGAGCACAGGCTCATCTGGTTTGAGCAAGGCTCAACAGCTTGAGCCCAAGGTTGCTGGCTTGAGCTAGGGTCACTTGGTCTGTTCTAGCCCCCCCCCCCCTTCAAGGCTAATGCTTCTCATCTCTCTCCCTTCCTGTCTGTCTTTCTCTCTGTCTCTCTGTCACAAAAAAAAAACAAAAACAAAAACAAAAAACAAAAAAAAAAACATTACCTAGGCAATGTGCTAAGTTTTAAAAGCATTGCTTTATATATATATATATATATATATATATATATATATATATATATATATATATATTCCTATCTAAATGTGCTCTGCTTATATATACATCACTGATGTTTGAAGAAAGACATTCTTCGGAAAGTGACTGGTTAAACTTAGGATGCAATGGGCTGCACCAGGCATTTATTCTTTCTTTATTTGTCAAAATATCTACAGAGCTCCTACCATGATCTAATGTCAGTAGAGGGTTTAACAACCTGGTCCAAAGTTTTATAGAACTTACAGTCAATTGGAGCAGACAGACAACAAAGAAAATAGAATATAAGTAAATATTGATTATACATTATAAAAAGAAGGAAGAGCCTGTTGATGGAGTAAGATGAATAAGAGGGTGGGGGGCTAGTTCAGGAATGTCTCTCTTTGGAGACAATATTTTAGCACCAACATAAAGGCTGACAAGGACCCAGTGTGCAATGAATTGACTAATAATAAAAATAGTGTGTCAAGGCCTGACCTGTGGTGGCGCAATGGATAAAGCATCGACCTGGAAATGCTGAGGTCACCGGTTCGAAACCCTGGACTTGCCTGGTCCAGGCACATATGGGAGTTGATGCTTCCAGCTCCTCCCCCCTTCTCTCTCTCTCTCTCTGTCTCTCCCTCTCCTCTCTAAAATGAATAAATAAAAAAAAATTTTTTTAAAAATAGTGTGTCAAGGTGATCCTAAAGTTTGAAGCTGGAGGGAATGGGGGGGTTAATGCTATTGACAAAACAAGAGATCAATTATAGAAGCCATTGTGAGACCTGAGGAAATTATAAGTTCAATTATCAGCATATTGATTTTGAGTTGTTATTAGAAAATCAATACTTCAAAACCACCTCGGGAGAGAAGTAACATAATCAAACAATGAAAAATCATATATAAGTTACAATGAATTAAATGGATCTATATGTATAAAAATAGAAAAATATCAGGAACATAACACTGACTTCAAAAGCAAATTGTAAAACATAATTTATACAATATGAAAGGATTTATATGAAATATAAAAATACAAAACAATATTACAAATTGTTATGACTTCGTATATATGTACAGGTATTGATCAACTTATGACCCATGCAATTTATGACCATTCGACTTTACGACCACAGTCGCTAGCCACAACTGCTCCGCGTCTGGCAGCACAAGTGTTGCCCAGCTGGGCATACGACAGTGCGGACCAGCTTTCAGGAGCACTACCATCTCCGCGTGCACCATTTCAACTGTTGTCCCAGACTCGGTACAGCAATTTGTGTTTTGTGTCTTGGAAACATACAATTCAGACAAAGCTCACCATGTTTATGGAAAAAACCAACTCCGTAACCCCAAGTGCTGCCTCAGACGACGACATCAATGATCCGCAGCCAAGCACCAGCAGCCAATAAAATGTTTCGTACATGTTTATATATTTTGATATGTTTTGCAATTGGGAAAATGTTTCCTCTGGTATTTTTTACACCTGTATTTTATATTTTTGTATGCACCTGTATTTTGTAATTTTGTATGTTTTGCAAATATTAAACCAGTTGTACTGGTAATGTGGTGTTTTACTTAAACCTGACAAATGTAAAAATAAGAAACAAAATGATGTAGAGATGATACAAATGGCATAAAATGAACAAAGAAAATTATGATATATAACAATAATGGAAGAAAATTATGATAAAATATGACTTAAAGATATTTATAACATCATTTCACAGAACTGTACATATAGCCTACTCAACTTACGACCAAATCTTGTTACAACTGGTCTGTCAAAACCAATCATGGTTGTAAGTCGAGAACTAGCTGTATACTCAATACATAATATATGCATGAAATATGCATGTGTTTTATAGGACATCAGTTACCTCTGAAGATGAATTAAAGGAAGCAGGATTAGGGAAAGATTTAGATAACTGTACTATTATGGCTATAAAACAAAATTTGAAGCACATGTCAATATTTGATCAATCTTACAATAAATACCCAAAGATCTGTTACATTAATTCTCATATGCTTTCTATGTCCTTAAAATATTTCACAATTTTGAAGGGCAATAAACAAAAAGAAAGAGAAGCAATGAAAATTAATGAAGGAATAGCACGAGTCTACATTTTACATTTTACTTTTGGTGGCCAGGCAAGAAAATAACTAACTCCACACCTCTGGGCTGAGCATGTTCGTATGAGTCAGGATTTGGTTACACAAAGAAAGCTAGGTAGATTAAGCAGAATGGTGTGTAACAGAGGGAATTAAATGCTTACAAAATCACTGGCAGGAATGAGGCCCAGAATAGCACAATAAATCTAGCCCACCAAGAGAGCTGATTTTTCTATTTAAAAAAAAATGAGACAGTTGGAACTCACCCCCAGAAAGGACCGGCTCCAGAAATGCACAGCCTGAGCTGCCACCCAGGAATCAGAAAGTCCACATTGACCACGTCCTGCCTCTCAGTTCACACACCTGATGAGACACAGTGAAGTTCTCGGAGGGTCTCCCGGAGGAGACCGCGATAGCTGTCCCCCCTTCCTTCTATTGTTTGTTGGTAATATAGACACTGAAGAGCTTTTATCTACGTTTTTAACACCTGATGACTGTTCACGGACTCTTCCAACACCTGATGACTGTTCACAGTGCTTCCTATAACTGATCTCCAAGTAAAGCAACTGCTGGGAAGCCACTGCCTTCCTGAGCAAACTGCCCAGCAGTTGCAAAAGTACAGCTCCACTTTCTTCCGGGGTCCAACCTAACTGGATAATTTATATCCCCTCAGGAACCCCCACTGCAAAAGGGTCTTGGCAATCTAACTGTAAGCTTCTCAGTCTCCACAAGACTGGCAAACACAGAAGACAGGAAGAATGGCCGCCAGGGTCCCCTCAATGGGAGCCTTCAAGCACCTCACTGTGTCTCACAGAAAGATCAGGGAGATGTTGACATTTTTTTTATTAGGGTCAATCCAGAGGTTAGGTACAATGTAAAATAAGAGATAATATAGGGAATGTTTAGTAAGAAGCACACACTTCTTCCAAACTCAAATGTCAGCCATCAGACCTGCGGCTGCAGAAGCGAGGGCAGCAGCTGGTCAGGTAGGTGAGTAGCCAGGCAAACGCAGCATCTGGGAGAAAAACAGGCTCTGTTTCCACACTCATTATGTAACTCCACTTGGCGGTCTAGCAGCTGTGTGTGTTGATAAGAAACCAAGTCTTTTTTTGGGGGGGTTTTTTAATTTTATTTTGAACTCTATAATAAGATGAATTTCTACCATCTACCTAAAAGACTTACACTTGTTTGGCTTGGGCACTGAATTGTAATTGTCCAGAGGTCTTCTTTTCTGGCTCATTTCCTGTGGCATTTCCTTTTCGCTTTTGTCTCTTTATAACATTCCTGAGTGAAGGAGACCATCACTCTTTATTTGCCACTAAATAATGTCAGCTAATACTGCAAGGCATGGGAAAACGAGCCACTAAAACACATGCGCCTCTGAATTCCTGCATGGACAGAGAGCGGAAAGAGGATAGACTATCGTAGTTTCTGACCACACTAGTAAGGTCAAGAAATTCTTCTCTCATGGCAAATTTTAATAAGCAAATTATGTGTTCTTAGATCCACAAATCCTACAAGAGCATGAAATGTATCATCTTCTCGTCCTGTAAAGTAGTAAGAATAGAACTCTGTGCTGCAGTCACTGCAAATGGTCCTAATGCTTCACTTTTTCCTTTGTTGATCCCCTTTGCCACATGACTTCACACTGGCCTTCTACTGCGACTCTAGCTCCAGCCATGTCCCTAGCTTTGGTTAGTAGGAAGTCAGCAAGTGTGACCAAAATGAGGTTTGAAAGATGCTTTCCATATGGGCTTGCCTACTTTTGCCCCTTTGCCATGGTTGTTAAGAACCTGCCAGGGCTGGACCGCTAAAGGATGAAAGAGACGTGGAGCTGTGCTGGCTCACTGTTGTTTTCCAGGTCAATGCCATCCTGGATCAGCTACCAGCCAGACAAGCTCCACAGACATCTCTGAAACTAGGCGATAAGAGCAGAGCAGCTTAAAGGACCTGCAGCTGATGCGGACATCTGAGCGAGCCTGGGTCAAATCAGCTAAATCTTGCAACCACATGAGCTGAGGAATGTTTCTTCCTGTGTGCCAAAAAGTTGTCAGTTAGGTAGCATCCATGTGGCAATGGATAACCAGGACAGTGACCAATGAGTATTATATGCTGGTGAATTGATGATACATGAACATACAAGATATCTAAGTTTCACTTATAATATCTTAAACTGAATTTAGTATGCCAAGAAATCAGATCTGGGTTGATCCTACATGTGCTTTGAACAAAAAGCGATAAGAAAAGTGCAAGTAGATGAAATGTTTCATTCTTCTTTATTTCAAAACAATTCTATTGAGTGGCTCTAGTCATGGTCATAAATATTTCCAAAGTTCTGATGTTTAAAAGGGCATACCTATTTAAAAATAATTTTTAATAAGTGCTCTGACTTTCTACATCATTTTAGACAATGGTAAATTTATCATAATTCTTCCTTAAATGGAGGTAATAAGACATTTTTACTGTGGGGAAAATCCATGATGTGTTATAATACTGATGAAGAAACAGAATAAAGTCTCACTACCATTAATGGCATGCTTCTCCCTTGCTCATAAGAAACACCAAGGAATACAATTTAGTAGGATCCTCACAAAGAAGACTTCTATCTTCTGTATTGTCCCCTTTCATGACCACCATCAAAACATATCAGTCTTGTGTCTTCATGGCCATTCTTAGACTCTTGAAATTTGCTTGTGTACAGGATTTTCCCCATACACAAAATAAGACTCCAAGTAGTCTGAAGAATTTTTATATTAAAATGGTTTTATTTTTAAAAGAAGACATCAAAAAACATAAAATTAAAATAACATAAAGATAAAAAAATCAGAATGAAAAGATAAGCATGGAAAATAGTAAAATGATGTTCAAGTGCATTATATACAGAAAGACAAGCCTTATAGTGAAGCACAAAAATTCAAAGTGGACAAGAAATTTGAAAAGGTGTACTAGTAGCCAAAGTAAGAAATAGTATCTTTTTTTTTTTTTTTTGATTTTTCTGAAGCTGGAAATGGGAAGGCAGTCAGACAGACTCCCGCATGCACCCGACCAGGGATCCACCCGGCATGCCCACCAGGGGGCAATGCTCTGCCCACCAGGGGGCGATGCTCTGCCCCTCCGGGGCGTTGCTCTGTTGTGACCAGAGCCACTCTAGCGCCTGGGGCAGAGGCCAAGGAGCCATCCCCAGCGCCCGGGCCATCTTTTGCTCCAATGGAGCCTCGGCTGCGGGAGAGGAAGAGAGAGACAGAGAGGAAGGAGACGGGGAGGGGTGGAGAAGCAGATGGGCGGCTCTCCTGTGTGCCCTGGCTGGGAATCGAACCGGGACTTCTGCACACCAAGCCGACGCTCTACCACTGAGCCAACCAGCCAGGGCCATAAATAGTATCTTTTATAAGAGTAGCATGGTCCACAAAACAAAAATATACTTATTACCTAGAATAAGTCAACTTCTTAAAAATGATCTGTAAACCTTCCATGTTCCTTTATTAGGGTAAGTGATCTCATCTATACTTTATAATAAATAGAAATAAATCTGAGATGCTTTTTAAACGATTGCTAGGTGAATGCCAAAGCAATACTATAAACATTGAAAAAAATGTCAATTGTGCAGATCAATCCAGAAACTGAGATTACCTAGAGAGATGAATGACTTGCTTATCATTCAGGCAACCCTTTATAAAAAAAGCTTCTCATAACCTAACTCCTATTACACATCAGTTCATAGATCTGTTGATGTATTTTTCTTTTTTCCTTTTTTTTTTTTTTTTTTTTTGTATTTTTCTGAAGCTGGAAATGGGGAGAGACAGTCAGACAGACTCCCGCATGCGCCCGACCGGGATCCACCCGGCACGCACACCAGGGGCGATGCTCTGCCCCTCCGGGGGGTCGCTCTGCCGCGACCAGAGCCACTCTAGTGCCTGGGGCAGAGGCCAAGGAGCCATCCCCAGCGCCCGGGCCATCTTTACTCCAATGGAGCCTTGGCTGCGGGAGGGGAAGAGAGAGAGAGAGAGAGAGGAAGGACGGGGGGGTGGAGAAGCAAATGGGCGCTTCTCCTATGTGCCCTGGCCGGGAATCGAACCTGGGTCCCCTGCACGCCAGGCCAACGCTCTACTGCTGAGCCAACTGGCCAGGGCCTATTGATGTATTTTTACAGACTGAAATAAGTTCAATTGATAAAAAAAATGTGATGTTGCTCCTCTCTCTGAACAAGTGGCTCTGTCTACTTCTTAATTCTTTATGAACTTGTGGCAGATATGATCATATTTAATATATATTTGTGTAAAAATTGTGTGTTTAAATAAAATAATTTAAAAAGTGAATTAGTACAATGCAAACATAGTAATGACATTTAACAGTTTAATTCTGTTTATGATTCAGTTGCTTACTTAACTTTTTGGTTTGATATATAATATAGAAGAGTGTTATGTATACTTCAGAAAAATATGGGTTCCAGATGAGTTCTTTCAACTCTTAGTTGCTGGATAATAGGCAATTTACTTGCACCCTTAAAGCTAATTTCTTATTAAAAAATTGAGCAAAATAATAATAACTAATTCAACAGGATATGAACTAAGTGCATTATATTCAAAATGCCTCATAGATGGTAAGCATGCAATACTATAATTAACAGCAGTGGTTGTCATTAATATCAGCTTTGTTATGATCTCTGCTGCCACTACAATGATCATCATCATCATCATCATCATTGCCTTAAACAATATTACATAAAGGAGCTGATTTCTTAGTAAGGTATGTGGTAAGCATATGAACATATTCAGATTACCCATAATTTATCCTTTGAAGTACTTTATTTCACCTATACTTTTAGCATGTATACTGGCCATCTTATAATAAGGAAAATAGAAATCAATTACAAGGCCACTATTCCAAAATCATATTAGATTAAAATAAAATCTACCTAGGAAAAAGTAGAACTGAATTGTAGATTGTTAATGATTAGTGGGAAAAATGTTTTAGCAAGTAATGCCACCTTGAAAATATTTTATTTATACATTTTGTAGTTTGTCTTACCTAAAAAGTAAGGTTGTTACACATTATTCTCTAGACAACAATGTTTTCTAGCTACTCTTCTCTAAAAGTATTAGTCACTCATTCGTTTATGTATTCCAACACCTCATGGGTGCCAAATCTATGTCAGGCAAACCCCAGGGGCAGTGGTGGGATTCAAATAATTTAACAGACGGTTCTGCCCTAATGACCGTTTTAAGTATAAAAAAAGATATACCAAAAGGAAATCTATTATTTTATGCATTTAATACTTAAATAAGAACAATAAAAGAGGTACACAAAAGTAGATTATGTTATGAGTTTTAAAATATTAATAAAAAATATTAATACCTGACAAAAAGTAATAAAACTGTATTTAAGATATTTCCATATTGCCCTTGATCGACATTCTCACTTGCAATTTTTTTCACCTGTGGATGGAATGAACTTTACTATGGGTAATTAGAATACACTGTTGCGCAGATGAACGTTAAAAAAGAGTAAGAAATGTAAATTTGTGATTTCCACAAATTTCTAAGGTGAGTGCCCAGGCACTCACCTTAGAAAGATCCCTGATTACAAGTGCCATTTTAACAACTGGTTTGCCTAATTCAACAAAAAATTAGGTATCAGTTCTGCTGAACCTGTGCGCACCGAGATAATCTCATCACTGCTCAGGGGTAAGAAAGCAAGGTAAACCTTGCTCTCAATGAACTCAGATTTGTGGGAGAGAAAGGACACAGAACTGTGTAACTGGCCTTCAGACAAGGACGTGAGTATTGTAACGAAGGTATACTTGAAATACCATTAACAGAGAGGGCAAAGAGAACAATTTATCATGAAGGGGGGGGAGAAGTAAAAGAATTTTTAGGATTTCATGCACAGCTTCCTTTAATAGAATGGATGTCTTCAGTATGTATAATTAAGGACATCTTTTTATATATTATTTGTAGTTGTTAAGTGCATGGGTCTATTTTCTATTAATTATATTTTTATTTTTTTGCCTCCCAGGGAAAATGACATATAATAAAATTATAGAATATTAGAGTCAGAAGTGACTTTAAAAAGAATGTTAGCCCTGGCCAGTGGCTCAGTGGATAGAGTGTCAGCCCGGCATACGGATGTACCAGTTGATCTCCAGTCAGGGCACACAGGGGAAGTGACCATGTGCTTCTCCCCTGCTCCCTTTCCCCTTCTCTCCCTCTTCCCCTCCCACAGACAGTGGTTCAATTGGCTTGAGCATGGCCCCGGGTGCTGAGGATGGCTCAGTTGGAGTACATCAGCCTCAGGTGCTAAAAATTGCTCAGTACTCAAGCATCAGCCCAAGATGGGTTTGCTGGGTGTATCCTGGTCAGGGAGTATGTGGGAGTCTGCCTCACTATCTCCCTGCCTCTCACCTAACAAAACAATAACAACAACAACAAAAACCAGAATGTTAGCCCAATATCACAGTTGATTTAAAAAAAAAAAAACTGTTTTCAGTTCATTTAAGATATGGGGGACATATTTGGTTGGGATGAAAAGCCAGGCTACGATCCAAATCTTCTGCCTCCATTCACAAGCCAAGCTCTGGTTCGTAGCATGGCTCTTCTTTGTACTATTGTGTCTGCATTTTGTTCAGTGCCTACTAAAATGCTAACTGTCAGAGATGTTTACAAGAAAACCTGTAAAATAATGGATAGATTTCTTTTGGCCACTAGAACAAAATTCAGTGCAGCACTACAGCTCTTTATTTAAAATGTGTGGTTGTTCTGAAACGGTTAATATAAGCTCGGAAAATTCATACCCTTATGTCACCAGAGTAATTTATGTACTGCCAAATCTTGTGTAAATCTCATTTCACAAACCATGCTTGAGGAATACTGAAATCAGTGCTATTCACAAGACAATATTAGCAAATGTATTTGTCCTATGCTGAATATACCCTTGTCATTTTTATTATCCACTAGTGTACTTCTGTTTATTACTGACAAGAAAGATTTATATTAACATTTTCCTATGGTCTTCAGACCTACAGAGGCCACAGAGCAAATTTATCTTGTTTTCTATTAATTTATTCTCTATCTTGCTGTAATATAGGCAGCCCTATTAGTATAGATTTTGGTAATTATCCCTAGATGTCCATTAGGCTTAGCTTTAAAAGGAGAAGGAATTGGCACTGTTGATAAATGCTCCCCAAAGTCTTTTTGTTGTTCTTTATAAATGTCTTTCATAAAGAAAAGGCTTTTAGGCCCTGGCCAGTTGGCTCAGTGGTAGAGCGTCAGCCTGGCGTACAGGAGTCCCGGGTTCGATTCCCGGCCAGGGCACACAGGAGAGGCACCCATCTGCTTCTCCACCCCTCCCCCTCTCCTTCCTCTCTGTCTCTCTCTTCCCCTCCCGCAGCCAAGGCTCCATTGGAGCAAAGTTGGCCCGGGTGCTGAGGATGGCTCCATGGCCTCTGCCTCAGGTGCTAGAATGGCTCTGGTTACAACAGAACGATGCCCCAGATGGGCAGAGCATCGCCCCCTGGTGGGCATGCCAGGTGGATCCTGGTCAGGCGCATGCAGGAGTCTGTCTGACGGCCCCCCCACTCCCCGATTCCAACTTCAGAAAAATACAAACAAAACAAAACAAAACAAAACAAAAACTTTAAGAAAAGGCTTTTAAATTTATTGGGTGTTTCTGGTGAACGCTGGTATGCTGCCACCCATATCCTCAGGCTTCATCCTAACAGGTCTCTTTAAGCTACTAAATTTATTTTTACCTTTAGTAAATGAGTACAGCTCTAAATACAAAGTTTCACAAGCAAATTGTTAATATTCACAAAAAACACATAATCTTAATTGTCCTCCATTAGTCAAATGGCTGCCTATTAACATAAGTTTGGGAAGCAGTCACCTTTTTATATCTTGAGATGAAAAAGACTTATTTTCTCTATTGCTATATTGAAACTATTGCTAGGCTCAATATTCTGTTGTTACACTTTAGAAATAAAAACTTTCACATAATAAAAAAAACTGTACCTTACACAATATCATTTGAAAGTCACAAGAAACGTTTTTCATTTCTGAAAATTATAACTTAATTTTAAGACTATTTACATAAATAAGTGTAAATAGTATATGTGATTTTAGAAAATTCATTGTTTTGCACATTGATTGGATAGTATTGCTGAAGCTCTGGAGAGATTTTAAAGCTTTTATTCTAAATTGAATATGTTTCTGAGAACAGTAATTCTTTGAGGTCAGCATTCTACTTCTATAATTTGTCCTTCATTTTTGCTTGTATATTTGCATTTTATAAATGTTTACATTTCATAGTGATCATTCCAACATTATACCAACATTATTTCAATATAACTCTTTCATGAAGTATGCTAAGAGCTTTTAAGTATATTATTACAAGTTTTTAATCTCAAATTACTATAGTAGGAAATATTTTTGGAACATTTTGGATGAATAAATATGAGTTCCACCATCTGTGTTTAGTTGATGTCAAAAGGAAATTTGGAGGCTTACACAACTGAAAATTCCAGGGTAGACTTGGCTGAAGGTATGTTGGTATTCAAGGGCACAAACTATATACATCATCAGGTCTCTGTTTTCATCCTAGGTGGCCTTCATTCTCCAAAATGCTTTGTCTTTTGTTGTTAAATATAACTCCAAGCAATAGGGTTAATAATATTTCCAAAGAAGAGAATCTTGTTTTTCACATAAGTTCCGAAAAAATGTCCCAGGGATGACTCATTGGCTTACTTGGGGTGAGAGACCCATTCCTGAATCAATGACTGTGGCCAGGTTTTGAACTGCTCTGATGAACTGAACCTTGGTCATGTGGCTGGAGTTGAAGACAGAAGGAGGAGTCAGCCTTCTGCCACACTGACTGAGAGGGAGTAATATCATGACTTCTGAAAGCAAAGTAATACAGAGCATACTCAACATCACTACCTTGCACAGCCTTACCCAGCCATAAGTGACATTTATGGCTTCAGCTGTATCTCTGCTTTTGGAGATTAAAAAAATGATATTCTATATTCCTAAGACATTTAATAAGTTCATTGCCATACCTAACAAGAATATATTATAACATTAAGCAGCATCATTGAAAATCTGAAATCCATTCAAAATTCTCTGAATCCCACCAAAATACCTTAATTTTAGAACTAATATTTTCTATTATCTATCAAAACCTAAGAGGACTATGGAAGGAAATCTTTACATGAACTTTGTGATTAAGAGAGTTGGTTGCCCCGTTTGTTAATAAGTCATGGCAATACTCTCAAGAACTGAAGACATCCAGAGAAAATGAAGACACAGAGAGTGGAAGACTAATTGAGCATGGCTATTCATGTTCTGAATAATGATTTTTCGTTTTACAGTCAATGTGAAATATCACTAAGTATTGTAATGAACTCAACATATCCCTTTTCTCCCTCAAGGTAATACCCAGATCCACAAATAGGATCTCAGGCAGCCACATCAGTTGACAAAAGAACACACTCTACTTGCAGAGAATGAGAAAAGAAAGGATGTCCATATATTCAACAATTACATATTGAATGTCTATTATGTGTTTGGTACTAGGAATAAATCAGTCAATAAAACAAACAAAAATCCCTGCCCTTATAGAGTTTATAATCTAATGGACTAAAACACATGGACAAGAGTGTGGTGGTTGGGGGTGGGGGAGATGTGAAGGGGGAGGGGGAGGGGCACAAAGAAAACCAGATAGAAGGTGACGGAGGACAATCTGACTTTGGGTGATGGGTATGCAACATAATTGAATGACGAGATAACTTGGACATGTTTTCTTTGAACATATGTACCCTGATTTATTGATGTCACCCCATTAAAATTAATAAAAATTTATTAAAAACAAAAACACACACACAAAAAAAACATATCGAATCTATTGTTAATTTTCTAACTTTCTAAGTGGGAATTTGTTCCAGTTTTTTTCTCTGCTATTGCATATTAGACATCTTGGCTTATTAGTACTGAATGAAGTACTGACCAAATGAGGTCTGATCAGTGCATGACGCAGCCTCACTTGCAGAGGCCAGGACTTCAGCCGTGATATCACACAGAATGGCTGAACTTGGGAAAGTGCAACCCCGTGACATCCCACTCCCATCCCCTTGTTTGTCGAACTCAGTATATTTTTGTGAAGAACAATTCTGTAAAGAACATAGCTGAACTAACTGTGTTTCAGCTGTGTTTAATCTTTTTCCTGACAGTGATGACAGAGAACAAGGAGCTTCGGGGTTATATGTGGGATATTTAAAATGCATTGATGGTGACATTTTGCTAATCCACCTATAGGAGAAAGGGCAAGAGAGAACATGTGTTGAGAATTGTTGAGAGTGGATGCGGGAAAACTAGGCAGCCAAGCAGAGGACTGCAGTGAATATTAGTAGGCTCCCCTCCTTCTGAAAAGTGTCTTTCCTGCCCCCACCAACGTGGTTCCTGTCTGGCCTGTGGTGGCACAGTGGATAAAGCGTCTACCTGGAATGCTGAGGTTGCTGGTTCAAAACCGAGGGTTTGCCCTGTCAAGGCACATACGAGAAGCAACTACTATGAGTTGATGCTTCACATTCCTCCCCTCTTCTCTCTCTCTGTCTCCCACCTCTCTCTCTAAAAAAAAAAATCAATAAATAAAATCTTTAGAAAAATGTGGTTCCTACAAGGCTGCCATGTTCTTCTATGATCCCAACTTTTTTTTTTTTTTTCATTTTTCCGAAGCTGGAAACGGGGAGGTAGTCAGACAGATTCCTTCATGCGCCCGACCGGGATCCACCCGGCATGCCCACCAGGGGGCGATGCTCTGCCCCTCTGGGGCATCACTCTGTTGCATCCAGAGCCATCCTAGTGCCTGAGGCAGAGGCCACAGAGCCATCCTCAGCGCCCGGGCCAACTTTGCTCCAATGGAGTCTTGGCTGCGGGAGGGGAAGAGAGAGACAGAGAGGAAGGAGAGGGGGAGGGGTGGAGAGGCAAATGGGCACTTCTCCTGTGTGCCCGTGCCAGGAATCAAAACTGGGACTCCTACACGCCAGGGCCTATGACCCCAACTTTGACCGTATATAATAGGTTCAGAAATACTAGTTGAATAACCCAAAGTAAGCAAATGAATAAAAATTCCTGGGAATTAAAATTTGGGGACTGAAATAATTCATTTTTCTCTTGTGGTTGAAGATATAAAGCTTAGGAGTTGTTGGTTTCATGTGTTTAACCAAGAAGAAGGGGCAGCCGAAGAGAATTAAGCCACCACAAAGAAACAGGGAAGGTGGGAAGCACGTTCTAATGGCATCTATTCTCCCTTACCAGTGCTTCTGATAAAACTCCATGGTTTCTAAAGATGGTTCAAGCTGGTTTCCTGTCACTGACAAATAAAATGCATTAACTACTGCACAATTAAATATCATTAGGTGTCATTAAATGTCCTCAGACTTTGTCCTTAGAGCTTTTCAGTTTTTTTTGTCTCTGTCAGTCTTGCCTCTTGCTCTTTTAGCCTCTTCCTGTTTAGTTGGGAAGCCAATTAACCAATTCCGTTATAATTGCATCTAAAGTAAGGTTTCTAATGGCATCTAAATTAAGTTTAGATGAACTTTGTAAAGCTGTGGACAGTTCTCTCTCACTCTCTCACACTCTGGATCTTGTAACAGCTATTTGATAGCTTGAGGACTTTTTGCTTTCTTCCACAGGGCAAACATTATGAATGCGAGGTTTGTGAGGGTGAGCAATGGTCCTGCTCTGCCTGGGGTCAAGGCAGTTCCCAGGATGCAAGACTTCCAGTGCTGAAATTAAGAAAGTTCCAGGCCATCTGGGACAAGTTGGTCACACTGATACTAGAATTGAAACGCTTGAGTTAAGTGTTCAGGCTATGGAGCCAGATCCTCTGGGTGGAATTCCTGGCTCTGCTAGTTAATGCATCATTTTGGGCAAATTACTAAACCTGTTTATGTGTTATTTTTCTTCATCTATAGAATGGGGACAATAATGATGCCTACTTCTTAGCTGTGGTTTGAGCACTAGGTTAGTTAATGTACGTGGCCCTGAACATATGCCTAGCACACAGTGAGGACTCAATTTGAGCTGCTATTGCTATTATTGTCATTACTGAGTTACTAGTTGTCATTGTTAAATGGATGACATGCAATTTAAAGGAAATTTCAGTACTGACCTGCCCACATAGCTTGATTTGAACCTATGTCCTCAAGTACTCTAAACCTTTATATCACTCGGATTTTTAGTTCTTCCATTATATTTACACTGTGTCAGAACAGCTTTTTTTTTCTGTTGTAAGTGTCCTTTTTCCTAATTTTCACTATACCATTAGAGATGATTTTGTATTCAATTTATAAAATGAAATGCTTCATTACCCTGTAAATTTTCCTAGTCTTTACTTTTTTTTTTTACAACTATTTTTGCATTTAATTCTTAAATTGTTACCTTCTTTTTTTTTTAAAGACTTTATTCAATTTTCAGAGAGGAGGGAGAAATAGAGAGCGAGGGAAAGAGGGAGAGAGAGAGAGAGAAGGGGGAGGAGCAGGAAGCATAAACTCCCATATGTGCCTTGACCAGGCAGGCCCAGGGTTTCAAACCAGCGACCTCAGTGTTCCAGGGTGACGCTTTATCCCACTGCGCCACCGCAGGTCAGGCTACTCTTTGCTTTTCTTATGACCGGGGGGGGGGGGGAGGGAATGAGTAAAAAGAGTAAAAGGAGGAACTAAAAGAAACAGTCACACAGTCAAAAAGATGTCAGAATGGTCATATTCTAATTAAAAAAATTTTTGGTATTTGCTCTGAATCAAAATCCAGTTGATTCTCAAACCAATGGTTTTATTTTTATTTATTCTTTTTTAATTCATCCTTTTTTAAGTGAACTTTTCAAAAGACCATTTCATAGAACACAGCTGTTTTTAAATATTAAGTAGACTATGACAAGATGTCTTTTTAAAGTACAATAGAAATTGATTTTATGTACACGAGTTAATAACAATGGCTTTTCCTTTTTCATAGGAAGCTTAATGAGTGCAAATACTAGATTAAATGCTTTAGATACATTGGGTCTCATTTTTGCCTTTCCAACACTTGATGACTTAAGGACTCTTCTTATCCTCTTTACAGAAAATAGTATTGTGGATGAATCTCAGCTCAGACAAAATAAGTAATTTCTCAAGTAATGTAATTAGTATTTGAATATGTGCTTTATCTTTCTCAGGCTAAACTTATAATTTTCTTATTCTATAACCTATAAAACCTCCTGCCATGCTCTAGTTCTGCCATTCACCTAATCTTCCAGGGTGGCCAGAACTAACGGCCCCTGTTTGCATAGCCAGTGTCACCTAGATTTGAGTATCAGTTCTTTTTATCAAAATGGGAAGAAAGCGGTTTGAGAAACTGTTATTTGTGGATCCACTTACCTGCTCACCTTACCCTTCTTAGCACTGATTCTGTTCTGAAATTGACTCAATATCCTGTGACTGCAAATCGAAGGCCTTGCTAGCTGCTCTGGTTTGTCTTGGACAAGATCTATGCTTCTCCCCACTTAGGCTGGCTTTCTCAGGGACTAGACCAGGGTCAGCAAACAAAGGCCAGCAGGCCAAATCTGGCATATTATGTGTTTTTATAAATAAAGTTTTATTGACACATGGCCATGCCATGCATGACATGCTATAATGACAAAGTTGAGTAGATGCAAAAGATACTATTTAGACCAGAAAGCCTAAGTTATTTACTATGTGGGCCTCAATATAAAAAGTGTCAACCTTTGGTCAATTAGACTGTTGACCCCAAACCTATCAGATCCTTCATTTGGTTTTTCATTTACTTTGTTCATACCTATGACTTTTTCCTATAGTTGAGAAGCCTTCTTGCTGGTCCTCCTTTTCACACCTTGTGATTAGCTCTCCCTTAATTATCTCCTTGGTCTGCCTTTATGCAATGTCATGGTCACCTTGCATCTGGGCCACGGTAAAGCCTTATATATAAGATGTTTTAATGAAGCAACTCTGTCTTACCGTGACTCTTCCACTTGTTCCAACCAGCTGAAGAGTTGACATGAAATGCATTGGCATCCTACTGATGAGACGATGACAATGACATCACAGATGGGCTTTCTTAGGGAAATGAAGTCATTTCCCTTTTTTCCCCTCTCAACCACAAATACCATTTCCAACATATATTATGTCATGGTTTTTTTTATAATATATATTTTTATTCCTCAATTACAGTTAACATTCAATATCATATTAGTTTCAGGAGAACAGCATAGTGGTTAGACATTTATATGACTTATGAGTTGAGCCCCCCAATAAGTCTAGTACCCACCTGACACCATAAATAGTTATTGCAATATTATTGACTTCATTCCCTATACTGTATTGTATGTTCCTGTGACTTTTTCTATCTGGTCATTTCTACTATTCATGGTGTTTTTATTTCCTTGTTTTGAAATGAAATTTAGGAGGAGAAAAAAGTATATAGAAAAAAATCTATTTTCATTTTTGGCATGCTCTGACCTTTATTTTATTTTAAAAAGGGAGAAGAACAGAATTTTGAATAAGACTGCAATACACACATCTTTCCACAGGAGGATCCGACTTCATTAGGCAGGGAAGCGATTAGAGGATAATTGCTGCTATATCAAATTAGAGCATTTTAAAAATCACAGCCCCAGCTGTAGAACTCCCACTGAAAATGAGCTAAAATTAAAATTTCTCAAGTCCATAACTGTGGCTCCCTATTGGTGGGCCGCACTCCAGATGCCCTGCCAACTGACTGCAGTTTGCCTGACTCTTCTTTTTAGCAAGAAATGTTCCCTTGTTCCTTAATCCTAATTGGGCCAGTTAGAGTGGAGCCGGCTGCTGCTGGTTCCGACAGCTCCCTGAGGATTTGGAAGCAAGCAGTGAGCTGCATAGAACTGGTGCTGACGGCCAGGATGTCTCAGGGACGTGGCTATTTCTAAAACAGGTAGCAGAAGGCCTGCAAATTCTTAAAGACGATGCTTCTGTGACCTCCTTATAAATAACACCTTCACTGGCACAGGTTATAGGAAGAACAGTGTTCCCCTGGACTTCAGGGAGCCCTCTATTCACTGAAGAGCGAGAACACGGGGAAGCAGCTGCTTTATAATAAAGGATTTGTATTCCACTGCCCTCGCTGCCCCGAAGGGTGTGAACTGCACTTTATTTCTGGTTTGACACAGTGCTCTCCTTGAACAACCTGAGGCTTTTCAGAGCAGCACCTGTTGTACGTGGGTGATTTGGTCCCCGTGTTGGACTCAAATTGCTGGCTGGATGTTGAGATGACCTAAAGCTGTTCCTCACCCATCTGTCATCCCATGTAACAAGATATTTAAAATAACGTCTGACAACCAATGTGAAATGCTATTTAGTTTCTAGCCTAGCTTTTCCAAATGATAGTACATTGATCAGCCGGGCAGTTTAATGAATCTGCCATCTTGCATCAGCAGTTCTTCTCTAAATTAAGTCATATTCCATATAAAAAAGCCTTATTGTTATTCAGGGCGCTTCCCAGCTACAGCTGTACGATTCGATTAAATCAATATGGTCCTAAGAGGTACAGCTTGTTGGGGGAAAGCAACGTGAAAAGGCACAGAGGAAAAAAACAGAAGAAAAATGGAGGATTTGATCTTACTAATAAAGGTTCAAGGTGTGCTCTCGTATCCTTGTAAGGTCATTTTTCAAAGACTCTTCCTCTCTAAAGTTTTATTGCCCCCAGTAATGTGCATAAGAGCCCTGTAAATGAGAAGGTGGCTTGCAGAGATTGTTCTAGCTAAGAGCAGTCTTATACATATAATGTGAAGCACCTGGCCTGGAATACGGCGGTGCCCAGGTTACAAATAAGATAGGTTATGTAGATTTGTTCCTAATTTGAATTTGTATATAAGTTGAAACAGGTAGATTTACCTATTATATGCAACTTAGATGTTTGTATGAACATAGTATTATTTTCACCTTTCTGTGCATATAAATACTTAAACGTTTTCAAACCTATAATACCTATCTGTTCATAACCCAGGGACTGCCTGCCGTTGCTAAACTGGGGAAGTTACCCTCATTTATCTAACGATAATAATATAGAATGCAGTTACATCATCTCTGTCCTTGTCTCCGCATTTGATTTGTGAACTCTATGTGTCATTTATGGCAAATTAGGAAGCAGTGTAAAATGTATTTGTAAGATAGAACAACCTCCGGTCAGCTACAGGCTCTCCTATTTATTATGTGTGTGAACTTAGCCATCACTTAACTCTTTTGTAAAACGAGTCATCACTTCCTTGTTTGTTTTACAATGCTGTTGTGTCTCTTACTTATTTTTGTATTCACAGGAGCTAGACCAGTGCCTGATAGATGGGCAGCACTCTAATAATTTTTGTGGAACGAGTTAAAATGCTATAAAACCTCGTAAAGCTTCATGCTCTGGTATCAGTATCATATGTAAGAGGCACTGCACATCCTTGCTTGCTCTCTTGTCCTCTGCTATTACTGTGAGAACATGGCCTGACTAACCCATTAAGGCAAGGAGGATGAGCCGCTTGGGACTTCTAAACTGAACCTGCAGGTGAAACCCTGCAGCACAGCTCAGACTGGATTAGCTGAACCCCTGCTAAACTGCAGAAACATGAGCAACATAAACGCTTCTTGTTGGATATCCATGCATGAGATTTTGTAGCTATTTGTTAAGGCAGCAATAGCTAAAAATTTTGCTATACAATTTAAATACTCACTGGTTGTGTACTGTGTAGTCATATTTTCCTAGGGAGGAAAAGGTGAAGCGAACAACAATGGCATAGATAAAGCCCAACTCTCAAGAAGTTTAAAAGCTATTATGGATAAAAATAAATACATGTCAGTACTGTAATACACAACCAGACAAAGCACAAGAAATGTATTATGAAATCATAGATGGCAAGATAGCGGTAATGTGGAAGTCAGGGAAGATGTTTTTATTCATGCAACAAATATTTACATAATGCCTGTGCTGGTTATGTGTTGGGTACTTGGAACCAGTGGTTTGCAAAAACAGATTTAGTATCTATCTTCATATATTTTTAACATCTAGTAAATGTAAAAAGGAGGTAGTGTTTGATCCTGGACAAGGAGGAAGAACTTTGCAAAGATGGAAAAGCTACTTAAGCAGAATAGACAAACTGAGTCTAACAGTGCAAAAGTGGACAGAGCGATTTGAGAGAGGATGTGGTGGGTGTCTTTGTTGAAACGTACAAAATCCAGGCTTTCAGAGCTGATAGGTCTTATAGGGAAAAATAAAGCATCACAAAGAAATGGCAGATTCTGAAAAGGCATAATGCTTTCACAATAAGATAACAACATGTTTTTAAGGTGATAGAAAATATTTAGTAGAGAGAAAAAAACATGATGCAGTAGAGGCAAAGAATAATTGCTTGGCTAGGGCCTTCAGTAGCCAAGAAGGGTTGGGACCTTGAGAGTTGGTACCGGTTGCCTATATTTTCATGGTCCAGCACACAACTTATTGGAGTTCAGAATAACTGTGACAGATAATTTTTCCCAGTAGTGGGAAAAAAATTATAAAGATTAGACTAAAATAGAACTCTGTAGAAAATAATTTCTTATTCATTCAATTTCACTTAAGTGACTAATTGCCAGGTATATAAACAAATATGTTCAATATCCTTGAAATATAGAGTTGTAATACATCATTATATTTTCCTAGTATCAAGGTAGAAATTCTATGGAACATGATGTAATTCTAATAAAAATGATACATTTCTCTAACTGGTTATTCATGATATTATAAATATCTAAAGCTAATCACCATTATACTGAGGACTGTTATACAAGTTCATGAATATTAATACTAATTAGTATGCATCTGGATTTCAATGTAAAACATGCATATGAAAGCAAAAAATAAAAATGCATACTACAAATGGAATTATTGTTTCATTACCTAATTTCATCAAACTTTAGCTCTGCTATGATCTCTGTCTCAAATGCAGGTTTTTCTGCTCATTTTATTCATATCTGAATGATCACACTGAAATGAAAAAGAGCGATGTTATCACTTCTTACAACAGCAATATTTTCCAGGGTAAAAATTAATCCCTAAATATTTTCTTCTACAGCTGTTTTGATATCTAGAAAAATATGTAGTTCTTATAATGTCTCAACATTACTCAAGTCTTTTTGGCCCACTCCTATGAGATATATAAAAACCTTTCAAGAGAAAAAGCAGTACTAAGAATCTCTTACAGGTCTACAGCACTTCGTTGCTTTAAAAGTGTTTTTAAATAATGTTCTTTCAGCTGATTGGATCCTCATAACTCTCCTGGGTCTCAAGAGCCAGACAAAGAGAATCTGAAAGCAGCTGTGAGAGTAGGAGACAGATAGAGATCAAGAGCGTCTCCTGGGGGATTATGCCTTGGGAGGTGGTGTTGAAGTCACAGGTTGTAGGATAGTTAGTGTCATTTGCTAAAGCAGCAGCCATCCCAGAGGAAGTTGGATGGGTGTTGATAGAGATTTCACAGCCAGAGGAGGTTCTAGAAAGGGGAAACCAGGGCTGGGCTTGGAAAGAGAAGGTCATGAATTAAGAGGCTCAGATTTATACTCTTCATCCTAGATTGTAATAAGTGCAAGAATCCTAGAGCTGGTCATAGAAGTTGCTTCTGATAGGCATGGTAAGAGGTGATTGCTCTAGTTTATAAGAAGGCTCAAAGATACTAAACCAAGAGTTTACCATGTTATTATTGAGATGAAACTAACAACAAACACCACATTGTGTCTTGCAATTTCCCTCCTGACATCTGGAGATCATCCTATGGTATATTTTATTACCAATTTGAATTTTGAAAATATTCAGCAAAAATTTTTTTGAATATTGATTAAAAGCATTCAAAGAGATTTCAGTTTTATTCCATTCATTTTTTCCTTATTTAAAAAAGAGGTGAAAGAAATAAGTAGTTTAATGATTTCTATGAAGTGATATTATAATTAAAACACTTTTTCATAAATTTTAAAATGTGAAAAGCAGGTGTTTTTTAAAGTTGTAAAAGAAAAACACTAGCATTTTTGTTGCCCATCATTACTCAGTTGAAATACTGTATTTTGTTTGAGGGGGTTTTGTTTTTGATGTAATATCTGGAGTCCTTGCAGATTTACGTTCTCTCTCTCTCTCTCTCTCTCTCTGTGTGTGTGTTACAAATGTGATTTTAAGAGTGATTTTGGATCCAAACCACCTTGTACACCAACTTCAAGAATGTGGTTATATTGCAATGTTACAGAAATAGGAAACAAAATGAATTTGGCTTAGAACTGGATTGGCTTTCCAACTCTACCACTTTCTGGCACTGTGAGCCTTCATTTATACATCTATTAAGGAATGTAATAATACTTCCTTGGCAGTGTGCTGGTGAGGTTTAAATTACAGTGGTTATAAAATTCTTAGCCTGGGAGCAAACATCTAGCTACTCAATAATGTATTATTTTTCTTCAAGCATCATTAGGTCACAACTATACCTTTTTCTACACATACTCCGTGTTATGTCCAGTTTTCAGAGTTCCTTCACCAACCTCATCTTTCCTAAATGATGTCATAATACTCATGTTCTCCACTCAATTTAAGCAGACCAACATAACGCCTAGACCTTTACTGAGTTGGGTCTTTCTCTAACTCACCTTCAGATTTTTCACCCTGGAGAAAACCAGCTGCTAAGGAAGCCTTGGAAGGAGGCCATATGAGTGAGTTTGGCAAGGATCATCTGAGATCTGGCAGCAGCCACATGAGTGAACTTAGAGGTGGGTCTTTGGACTCCTGCCAAAAATGTCTTCATGGTCATGAAAGTGAGTCTTGAGATGACTGCAGCTCTGGCTGATAGTTTGATTGCAACCACATGACAGTCATCCATCCAGGTAAGCCACACCAGGATTTCTCACTCACAGACACTGTTAGATGAAGGTTTGCTGTTCTAAGTCACTAAATTGGAAGTAATTTGTTACTCATCAGTAAATAACTAATACAAAAGGTATATAGAAATTAGGCAAAATAAAGAATTGGCTAGAAATTAAGCCTTATGAATAATTTTTTCTAATTATAATTCTATTTTGCCTGATCAGGTGGTGGTGCAGTGGATAGAGCACTGTACTGGGATGCGGAGGACCCAAGTTCAAAACTCTGCAGTTGCTGGCTTAAGTGGAGGCTCATCCGGCTTGAGCAGGGGCTTAATAGCTTGAGCGAGGGGTCACTGGCTTGAGTGTGGGATGATAGACATGACCCCATGGTCACTGGCTTGAGCCCAAAGGTCGATGGCTTGAAGTCCAAGGTTGCTGGCTTGAGCAAGAGGCCACTTGTTCTTCTGTAGCCCCCCCCCCCCCATCAAGGCACATATGTGAAAGCAATCACTGAAAAACTAAGGAGCTGCAAAAAAGAATTGATGCTTCTCATCTCTCTCCCTTTCTGCCTGACTGTCCTTTTCTGTCCCTCTCTGACTCTCTCTCTGTCTCTCCCCCCCAAAAAAATAATAATATTTTTATTTCTCCAATTTTTAAAATATTTGCATGGTTGAATGGCATTATTTTCATGGTTGAATGGCATTATTTTCTATTGTTCATTAAAGTATAATTCAATTTTTTATTTATAAGGCATGAAATGTATTATTCTCTTGATTTTTTGAGATTTTGGTCTGATGTGTCTGCTTCACTTAAAGTTCAAGTATCTATGAAAGCAAACTTTCGGACCTAAAAGCAAAGAATGACAGAAAAAAAACACATCTTTGATATGTTCTAAATCTTTAATCCCTTATTTCTGATAGGAATACTAAGACAATGTAGCACTTTGTAATGACTGCAATTATACAAATAGCATCTTTACAATATAGAGATTTAACAACTCTCAAGATTCAGATTAACTCAAACTCCCAAGTATCTAACATAGAAATATTTTCCACTTTTATTTTAGCCAACCAGTTATTCTAACTCAAAACTTGTTCTATATGCGCAGTGATGTTCATGACATATACAAAAAAAGTACCATATTTTTATGTAAAAGCCAATGAAATTAACAATTATCCTGAAAATTTGAAGTTTCTAAGTGAAAGAAAATTCAGAAATAATATGATGGATTTATAAGTACAGCTTTTCAAGCTCCCATTTACCTGATTTAGATAATGGGATTCTTTGAATTCTGCCTGAATATTAGTGGATTCTCATCCATTACATCAGAAATACTGATTAGATCGCCTTGAAGAATGAGCAGTCTTGATGGAATTATAAATATTTATCCTCAAGCTTTTTTATATTATAATGTTCTTACTTATGCATGCCATGTGCTCATAGATTTTTGGAAATTATTCTTGACACTTCATTTATGAAATAATGAACACAGACTTCACAGGGTATTTTGTAACAGCACACGCACACACACACACATTGTTTTGTATTCAAGGACTGAAATTTCTCTCTTGTTATAAAACATAGAGAGAAGTAGAGATTTATAATAGAAAATATAAAAATTATAATTTTTTCTACGCTTAATCCCTTCACTTTTTTCACCCAGTCCCAACTCCTTTCCCTCTGACTGTCAGTCTGTTCTCTGTATCTCTGAGTCAGTTTCTATTTTGTTTGTTAGTTTATTTTGTTCATAAGATTCCACATATAAGTGAAATCATATATACTAAATTACTAATTGTGTAAGCTACTAGAACTTTGAGTACCAGCAGTTTATTGTCTATATAGTAACAGCAAAACAAACCATGACAAAAAAGACCAGCAATTTCAGAAAATTAGAACATCAGCATTTTGAGCAACTGGCTAGAATGAGACGATTTAAACTTATATTTAGAATACAGTTTGATTAATTGGTTAAAAGTGGTAAAATGAAATAGGATCCATAATAAATTTTTGAGAAAGTTATTAACAAATGAAACAAACATTTATTATAATTCTGTGAGTTTTCTAGAGGACTGAGGCTGCTATATTTTATCTATTATCTATTTAAAATGCATCATCATAGTTTTAGTTTAACTTAGACTTGGACACTCAATTGCATTATAAAACAGCATACTGAGTCATGAACATAGTTTCAAAAGCTATTTCATATTGAAATTACATTATTTTAGTTATCTTGTAGCATTATTTCAGAATTTTAGATCTTGGTCAAGTTAACTCATCAAATAATTTAGATTAGATCAATCAACTCTTGCCTCATTTCAGATGATTTTAGTTTGGAAGCAAGAGGTAATTCATACTTGTACCCACATGTGTACATACATGAATACACACACTCACACATATGCTATAAACTCACAAGCCACACAGGCACACACACGCAAGCACATATACACAGACCACACATCCCACACAAAAAGCAAAGGCAAATGCCTGAACTCTCAACACAGATTGCTTTGGGGCCCAAGGCCCAGCCCAGGGTAGCAGATAGTGGCAGGTGACTGTGTCAAATCAGAGAAGCTCAGATCATTCTGGAACCAACTCTGTGTTTCTCAGATTATGCCACTATAATGGAAGGAATGAGATGACCCAACTACTCAGTGCTGCTTAAAGAAATAACTACAAGGTTCTTCTTTCTTTGAGACAAATTCAAGTCTACAACTTGGGTGGGGGTGGGGGGGATAATCAATTAGTGCTCTAGCCTCCCAGGATTATGTAAAATCTCCTCTCAATTACTCTCTTTATAGCACTAATATCTTCTAAATTATTTTAGAGGGTTAGATTGCAATATTTTTTTACTTTTTACTCAATAATCCATTTTGAAATTTGTATCTAATATCAGAGAAACAGCGAAAATAATTTATCCCGGATGTTTCTCAGGTGTGTATCCCTAATACTAACCTCTAAGCACAAGATCTACATTTCTTCCCACTTTCTAGACCTACCCATCTGCAAGGCCCAGAAGAACAGATGACACAAAAAGGCTAAAACCAAACACTCCACCTTGTTCCCCTACTCCCGTTTATCCCAAATCTCCCTCCACTTCTATCTTGTCTGTATATGACCATTTTCACAATCAATGGCAACATTTCTGAGTCTTCATAATTTCTGAATCTATAGTTTCTTCTCCAGCCTCAATGACAGTCTTTGTAGATGTTTGTATTATTTATACCTCAACTATTTAATCATCTCCTAAATGGTCTCGTCTCCCTCAGATCAGCCCCTTCTGCTTCTCCTCTGCAGTAAAAGATGGGATCATTTATCTCAAATGGAGATCAGAACATGTTCCTCTTCTGCTTGGAAAAGTCGTCAGTGGCCCAAAATTATTTTCAGAAGAAATTAAGTACAAAAAGCAATTTATTTTATGATCTTATCCCTCTAATCTCTAAACCTATCTTCCCACATACAACAACTGCTATTACCTGCATGAACTATGTGTTCACACAGCATCTCACATCCACACACAGCACTCCATTGAGTGCTTAACCACTTCCCTCCCTTTTGGTGGAAAACCCAGATCTTATTCTAACACTCCTCATTCCTGTTGGGCGATCAGAATTGCATGCATTTGTCTTTTGAGGTTTGAGAAACATTATTTTATAGATTTTGAGGCTCTATTGCTTTGTAATTAGCCCTCTCTCTCTGTGATTTTCTTAAAAAAAACAAATGATGGCAGAAAGGTATTACAGCACATAAACAGAACCATGTAAGGATAGAAATTTGAACACCATTAACTTTCGTGATCGTGTGCAAGAGTTCTTACTCTCTCATCGTTCTACTGTTTTGTCTCAGAATATTGACTATATTCTCTATCATATAACAAGTATATGCACATGGTGAGGAGCCTAGGAACATGGTCTTGCTCTGTTAGCCTGATCTACTATAACACATAAGATCCAAACAGCAAGAGATAGTTTTTTTCTCTAGGTTTAATGAAAACAACAACAACAAAAACAACAAAAAACTCTTGGAGAAGACATATCTTTTTCCTTGTGCCATATGCTTACCCCTGGGTCTGTCACGGGGGACTAGGATTGACTGTTCCTGACACACATCTGTCCAGTGAGGTAAACCAAGATTTTGCATGTCTTCTCTGCCAGTTCTGGGTAGAGAAACCCTTCCCTCCTGTGTTACACACCAGCCTACCATGTGACTTCCCTGGGGCAAGGGCATTGGGCTTTGTCACCAAAAAGTTGGGTTGGTTTGGGAGAGTCCCAGATCAACAAAGATAAGAATCACGATTGCCTTCAAACTCCTACTTCCTCAATCAGTCTAAGGGAGAGAAAGAGTCAGAGTAATAGTCCTAAAGCACACTTTCATCAGACTAACCACCCACCCCTCACTATTCAATCCCTCCATATAAAGTATTAAATAAAACTCACCTTCCTAGAAGGTAATTCAACCTAGCCCTGCAGTGGGTTAGGCTGAAATAAACTATGATTATTACAACATTTTTTCCTCTGAAGACTCCATTTGATGAACTTAAACAAAGTGAGCAAAATAAGTTTGACTGAAGAAAGGGAATCCTCCTGCATAGATGAGACTGCCTCTGATAGGTAGGTGCCTTCTTGCATACTGAGTTCAGTGAAATGCTGTGAACCTATGTTTCTTTCAGTCCTGTGAAACTTTGAATTTTGTCTTCCAGAGGGACAAAGGAGTCTGTCACACCAGAGCACTGCTTCTGTCTTTTGACAAACTGTGTTTACACTTCCTTTACCATGTGTCAGAATTTACCTATTCAAGCTTTTAAAGGCGATGAAGACATCAACGTGGCTGACACTTGTTTTTGGAGTTTGAAATGAGAAATATTTCTTTTAAAACAAAGAAATATGATTTTGAAACCAATAATAATGCTGTTGTTACATGTGTATCCAAGTGCAAGAAAAATAATAAGTATTTTCAATGGTGAAAAACAACTTTCTTCTAAAATAATATCACTTATTATAAATACAACAAGTATATAAAGAATCATTTAGAACTACACAAAATAATTGTTAAATAGGAGGCATCCAAAGGCTTTATCTGAATATCTGAAACATGCTAAATATATAATTATTTATTGTCCAGTGCTTTTTGAAAATGCCATTGTAGCTGCCTAGGGCAAAATGAACATTACACTGGGGGTGTGATCTCAATTAAAAACAATGGAGTTGTCATTTTCTATTTAAAAGCATTAGGATATCTTTATATTAGTAGACAGATTCAGAGAGGAAGTGATGACTTAAGGTTAAGAGTTTAGGACTCAGAGTAATATATATCTGGCTTTAACTTCAAATTCAATATAAAATCCTCTCTGGTTTGCTAATCATAGTCAAAAAGTCTGCTGTCAGTGATGCTGCCCTATAGCTATGGGGTTCACGGCACACTTGATCTTTCCAGAGTCAGCTGTTCTGTGGGGCTTGGTTTCCCCTGACAAGAAGTAGCATATCCACCTGACCCTTGTCATGTCAGGTGGGAACATGTTTCCCACATTATTTGAAGGTAGGCTTCAGC